>NW_027480423.1:0-625000 GCF_051401765.1 Calliopsis andreniformis | reverse complement strand
GAAATGACCATAACTTTCACACTGGTTGCAATTATTCGTTTTATACGATGGAAACGCTGTTGTATTTATATTGTATTTTATGCCTCTGGCGTTGACTTCTAAGGCTGTAGCTATTAGATGTGGTGGAGCAACGCCCTAGAGTGACGCCTAGGGTGCTTGGAACGTAGAAATGACCATTACTTTCATACTGCTTGCAATTATTCGTTTTATACGATGGAAATGCTGTTGTATTTATATCGTATTTTATGCTTCTGGCGTTGACTTCTTAGGACGTAACTATTCGGTCTGGTGGAGCAACGCGCTGGAGTGAAACCTAGGTTGCCCGGAACGTAGAATTGGCCATCACTTTCAAACTGGTTGCAATTATTCCTGATATATGATGGAAACACTGTTGCATTTTTTTTGCATTTTATGGTTCGGTCGTTGACTTCTAAGGCCCTAACTATTCAATCTGTTGAAGCAACGCCCTAGGGTGAAGCCTAGGTTGCTCGGAAAGTAGAAATGACCATAAGCTTCATACTGGTTGCAATTATTCGTTTTATACGATGGAAAAACTGTTGTATTTATATTGTATTTTATGCTTCTGGCGTTGATTTCTAAGGCACTATCTATTCGATCTGGTGGAGCAACGCCCTAGAGCGAAGCCTAGGTTGCCCGGAACGTAGAATTGGCCATCACTTTCAAACTGGTTGCAATTATTCCTGTTATGTGATGGAAACACTGTTGTATTTTAATTGCATTTTATGGTTCGGGCGTTGACTTCTAAGGCCCTAACTATTCAATCCGTTGGAGCAACGCCCTAGGGTGAAGCCTAGGTGGCTCGGAAAGTAGAAATGACCATAAGTTTCATACTGGTTGCAATTATTCGTTTTATACGATGGAAAAACTGTTGTATTTATATTGTATTTTATGCTTCTGGCGTTGACTTCTAAGGCCCTAGCAGTTCGATCTAGTGGAGCAACGCCGTAGAGTGAAGCCTAGGTTGCCCGGAAGGTAGAATTGGCCTTCTCTTTCAAACTGGTTGCAATTAATCCTTTTATACGATGGAAAAGCTGTTGTATTTATATCGTATTTTATGCTTCTGACGTTGACTTCTAAGGCCCTAACTATTCAATCCGTTGGAGCAACGCCCTAGGGTGAAGCCTAGGTGGCTCGGAAAGTAGAAATGACCATAAGTTTCATACTGGTTGCAATTATTCGTTTTATACGATGGAAAAACTGTTGTATTTATATTGTATTTTATGCTTCTGGCGTTGACTTCTAAGGCACTAACTATTCGATCTGGTGGAACAACGCCCTAGAGTAAAGCCTAGGTTGCCTGCAACGTAGAATTGGCCATCACTTTCAAACTGGTTGCAATTATTCCTGTTATATGATACATACACTGTTGTATTTTTATTGCATTTTATGCTTCGGGCGTTGACTTCTAAGGCCCTAACTATTCAATCTGTTGTAGCAACGCCATAGGGTCAAGCCTAGCTTGCTCGGAAAGTAGAAATGACCATAAGTTTCATACTGGTTGCAATTATTCGTTTTATACGATGGAAATGCTGTTGTATTTATATCGTATTTTATGCTTCTGGCGTTGACTTCTTAGGCCGTAACTATTCGGTCTGGTGGAGCAACGCGCTGGAGTGAAACCTAGGTTGCCCGGAACGTAGAATTGGCCATCACTTTCAAACTGGTTGCAATTATTCCTGATATATGAAGGAAACACTGTTGTATTTTTTTTGCATTTTATGGTTCGGGCGTTGACTTCTAAGGCCCTAACTATTCAATCTGTTGGAGCAACGCCCTAGGGTGAAGCCTACGTTGCTCGGAAAGTAGAGATGACCATAAGTTTCATACTGGTTGCAATTATTCGTTTTATACGATGGAAAAACTGTTGTATTTATATTGTATTTTATGCCTCTGGCGTTGACTTCTAAGGCCGTAGCTATTAGATGTGGTGGAGCAACGCCCTAGAGTGACGCCTAGGGTGCTTGGAACGTAGAAATGACCATTACTTTCATACTGCTTGCAATTATTCGTTTTATACGATGGAAATGCTGTTGTATTTATATCGTATTTTATGCTTCTGGCGTTGACTTCTTAGGACGTAACTATTCGGTCTGGTGGAGCAACGCGCTGGAGTGAAACCTAGGTTGCCCGGAACGTAGAATTGGCCATCACTTTCAAACTGGTTGCAATTATTCCTGATATATGATGGAAACACTGTTGCATTTTTTTTGCATTTTATGGTTCGGTCGTTGACTTCTAAGGCCCTAACTATTCAATCTGTTGGAGCAACGCCCTAGGGTGAAGCCTAGGTTGCTCGGAAAGTAGAAATGACCATAAGTTTCATACTGGTTGCAATTATTCGTTTTATACGATGGAAAAACTGTTGTATTTATATTGTATTTTATGCTTCTAGCGTTGATTTCTAAGGCACTATCTATTCGATCTGGTGGAGCAACGCCCTAGAGCGAAGCCTAGGTTGCCCGGATCGTAGAATTGGCCATCACTTTCAAACTGGTTGCAATTATTCCTGTTATGTGATGGAAACACTGTTGTATTTTAATTGCATTTTATGGTTCGGGCGTTGACTTCTAAGGCCCTAACTATTCAATCCGTTGGAGCAACGCCCTAGGGTGAAGCCTAGGTGGCTCGGAAAGTAGAAATGACCATCACGTTCAAACTGGTTGCAATTAATCCTTTTATACGATGGAAAAGCTGTTGTATTTATATCGTATTTTATGCTTCTGACGTTTACTTCTAAGGACCTAACTATTCGATCTGGTGGAGCAACGCCCTAGAGTGAAGCCTAGGTTCCTCGGAAAGTGGAAATGACCATAACTTTCACACTGGTTGCAATTATTCGTTTTATACGATGGAAACGCTGTTGTATTTATATTGTATTTTATGCCTCTGGCGTTGACTTCTAAGGCCGTAGCTATTAGATGTGGTGGAGCAACGCCCTAGAGTGACGCCTAGGGTGCTTGGAACGAAGAAATGACCATTACTTTCATACTGCTTGCAATTATTCGTTTTATACGATGGAAATGCTGTTGTATTTATATCGTATTTTATGCTTCTGGCGTTGACTTCTTAGGACGTAACTATTCGGTCTGGTGGAGCAACGCGCTGGAGTGAAACCTAGGTTGCCCGGAACGTAGAATTGGCCATCACTTTCAAACTGGTTGCAATTATTCCTGTTATGTGATGGAAACACTGTTGTATTTTAATTGCATTTTATGGTTCGGGCGTTGACTTCTAAGGCCCTAACTATTCAATCCGTTGGAGCAACGCCCTAGGGTGAAGCCTAGGTGGCTCGCAAAGTAGAAATGACCATAAGTTTCATACTGGTTGCAATTATTCGTTTTATACGATGGAAAAACTGTTGTATTTATATTGTATTTTATGCTTCTGGCGTTGACTTCTAAGGCCCTAGCAGTTCGATCTAGTGGAGCAACGCCGTAGAGTGAAGCCTAGGTTGCCCGGAAGGTAGAATTGGCCTTCTCTTTCAAACTGGTTGCAATTAATCCTTTTATACGATGGAAAAGCTGTTGTATTTATATCGTATTTTATGCTTCTGACGTTGACTTCTAAGGCCCTAACTATTCAATCCGTTGGAGCAACGCCCTAGGGTGAAGCCTAGGTGGCTCGGAAAGTAGAAATGACCATAAGTTTCATAGTGGTTGCAATTATTCGTTTTATACGGTGGAACAGCTATTGTATTTATATCGTATTTTATGCTTCTGGCGTTGACTTCTTAGGCCGTAACTATTTCGTCTGGTGGAGCAACGCCCTAGAGTTAAGTCTAGGTTTCCCGGAACGTAGAATTGGCCATCACCTTCAAACTGGTTGCAATTATTCCTGATATATGATGGAAACACTGTTGTATTTTTCTTGCATTTTATGCATCGGGCGTTGACTTCTAAGGCCCTAACTATTCAATCTGTTGGAGCAACACCCTAGGGTGAAGCCTAGCTTGCTCGGAAAGTAGAAGTGACCATAAGTTTCATACTGGTTGCAATTATTCGTTTTATACGGTGGAACAGCTATTGTATTTATATCGTATTTTATGCTTCTGGCGTTGACTTCTTAGGCCGTAACTATTTGGTCTGGTGGAGCAACGCCCTGGAGTGAAGTCCAGGTTTCCCGGAACGTAGAATTGGCCATCACTTTCAAACTGGTTGCAATTATTCCTGATATATGATGGAAACACTGTTGTATTTTTTTTGCATTTTATGGTTCGGGCGTTGACTTCTAAGGCCCTAACTATTCAATCTGTTGGAGCAACGCCCTAGGGTGAAGCCTAGGTTGCTCGGAAAGTAGAAATGACCATAAGTTTCATACTGGCTGCAATTATTCCTTTTATACGATGGAAAAACTGTTGTATTTATATTGTATTTTATGCTTCTGGCGTTGACTTCTAAGGCACTAACTATTCGATCTGGTGGAACAACGCCCTAGAGTAAAGCCTAGGTTGCCTGGAACGTAGAATTGGCCATCACTTTCAAACTGGTTGCAATTATTCCTGTTATATGATACATACACTGTTGTATTTTTATTGCATTTTATGCTTCGGGCGTTGACTTCTAAGGCCCTAACTATTCAATCTGTTGTAGCAACGCCATAGGGTCAAGCCTGGCTTGCTCGGAAAGTAGAAATGACCATAAGTTTCATACTGGTTGCAATTATTCGTTTTATACGATGGAAATGCTGTTGTATTTATATCGTATTTTATGCTTCTGGCGTTGACTTCTTAGGCCGTAACTATTCGGTCTGGTGGAGCAACGCGCTGGAGTGAAACCTAGGTTGCCCGGAACGTAGAATTGGCCATCACTTCCAAACTGGTTGCAATTATTCCTGTTATATGATGGAAACACTGTTGTGTTTTTTTTGCATTTTATGGTTCGGGCGTTGACTTCTAAGGCCCTAACTTTTCAATCTGTTGGAGCAACGCCCTAGGGTGAAGCCTAGGTTGCTCGGAAAGTAGAAATGACCATAAGTATCATACTGGTTGCAATTATTCGTTTTATACGATGGAAAAACTATTGTATTTATATTGTATTTTATGCTTCTGGCGTTGACTTTTAAGGCCCTAGCTGTTCGATCTAGTGGAGCAACGCCTTGGAGTGAAGCCTAGGTTGCCCGGAACGTAGAATTGGCCATCACTTTCAAACTGGTTACAATTATTCGTTTTATACGATGCAAACGCTGTTGTATTTATATCGTATTTTATGCGTCTGGCGTTTACTTCTAAGGACCTAACTATTCGATCTGGTGGAGCAACGCCCTAGAGTGGATCCTAGGTTGCTCGGAATGTAGAAATGACCATAACTTTCACACTGGTTGCAATTATTCGTTTTATACGATGGAAAAGCTGTTGTATTTATATTGTATTTTATGCTTCTGGCGTTGACTTCTAAGGCACTAACTATTCGATCTGGTGGAGCAACGCCCTAGAGTGAAGCCTAGGTTGCCCGGGACGTAGAATTGGCCACCACTTTCAAACTGGTTGCAATTATTCCTGTTATATTATGGAAACACTGTTGTATTTTTATTGCATTTTATGCTTCGGGCGTTGACTTCTAAGGCCCTAACTATTCAATCTGTTGGAGCAACGCCCTAGGGTGAAGCCTAGGTTACTCGGAAAGTAGAAATGACCATAAGTTTCATACTGGCTGCAATTATTCGTTTTATACGATGGAAAAACTTTTGTATTTATATTGTATTTTATGCTTCTGGCGTTGACTTCTAAGGCACTATCTATTCGGTCTGGTGGAGCAACGCGCTGGAGTGAAACCTAGGTTGCCCGCAACGTAGAATTGGCCATCACTTTCAAACTGGTTGCAATTATTCCTGATATATGATGGAAACACTGTTGTATTTTTTTTGCATTTTATGGTACGGGCGTTGACTTCTAAGGACCTAACTATTCAATCTGTTGGAGCAACGCCCTAGGGTGAAGCCTAGGTTGCTCGGAAAGTAGAAATGACCATAAGTTTCATACTGGTTGCAATTATTCGTTTTATACGATGGAAAAACTTTTGTATTTATATTGTATTTTATGCTTCTGGCGTTGACTTCTAAGGCACTATCTATTCGATCTGGTGGAGCAACGCCCTAGAGCGAAGCCTAGGTTGCCCGGAACGTAGAATTGGCCATCACTTCCAAACTGGTTGCAATTATTCCTGTTATATGGTGGAAACACTGTTGTATTTTTCTTGCATTTTATGCATCGGGCGTTGACTTCTAAGGCCCTAACTATTCAATCTGTTGGAGCAACACCCTAGGGTGAAGCCTAGCTTGCTCGGAAAGTAGAAGTGACCATAAGTTTCATACTGGTTGCAATTATTCGTTTTATACGGTGGAACAGCTATTGTTTTTATATCGTATTTTATGCTTCTGGCGTTGACTTCATAGGCCGTAACTATTTGGTCTGGTGGAGCAACGCCCTAGAGTGAAGTCTAGGTTTCCCGGAACGTAGAATTGGCCATCACTTTCAAACTGGTTGCAATTATTCCTGATATATGATGGAAACACTGTTGTATTTTTTTAGCATTTTATGTTTCGGGCGTTGACTTCTAAGGCCCTAACTATTCAATCTGTTGGAGCAACGCCCTAGGGTGAAGCCTAGGTGGCTCGGAAAGTAGAAATGACCATAAGTTTCATACTGGCTGCAATTATTCGTTTTATACGATGGAAAAACTGTTGTATTTATATTGTATTTTATGCTTCTGGCGTTGACGTCTAAGGCACTAACTACTCGATCTGGTGGAACAACGCCCTAGAGTGAAGCCTAGGTTGCCTGGAACGTAGAATTGGCCATCACTTTCAAACTGGTTGCAATTATTCCTGTTACATGATAGATACACTGTTGTATTTTTACTGCATTTTATGCTTCGGGCGTTGACTTCTAAGGCCCTAACTATTCAATCTGTTGGAGCACCGCCATAGGGTCAAGCCTAGCTTGCTCGGAAAGTAGAAATGACCATAAGTTTCATACTGGTTGCAATTATTCGTTTTATACGATGGAAATGCTGTTGTATTTATATCGTATTTTATGCTTCTGGCGTTGACTTCTTAGGCCGTAACTATTCGGTCTGGTGGAGCAACGCGCTGGAGTGAAACCTAGGTTGCCCGGAACGTAGAATTGGCCGTCACTTTCAAACTGGTTGCAATTATTCCTGATATATGATGGAAACACTGTTGTATTTTTTTTGCATTTTATGGTTCGGGCGTTGACTTCTAAGGCCCTAACTATTCAATCTGTTGGAGCAACGCCCTAGGGTTAAGCCTAGGTGGCTCGGAAAGTAGAAATGACCATTAGTTTCAAACTGGTTGCAATTATTCGTTTTATGCGATGGAAAAACTGTTGTATTTATATTGTATTTTATGCTTCTGGCGTTGACTTCTAAGGCCCTAGCAGTTCGATCTAGTGGAGCAACGCCGTAGAGTGAAGCCTAGGTTGCCCGGAAGGTAGAATTGGCCTTCTCTTTCAAACTGGTTGCAATTAATCCTTTTATACGATGGAAAAGCTGTTGTATTTATATCGTATTTTATGCTTCTGACGTTGACTTCTAAGGCCCTAACTATTCAATCCGTTGGAGCAACGCCCTAGGGTGAAGCCTAGGTGGCTCGGAAAGTAGAAATGACCATAAGTTTCATACTGGTTGCAATTATTCGTTTTATACGGTGGAACACCTATTGTATTTATATCGTATTTTATGCTTGTGGCGTTGACTTCTTAGGCCGTAACTATTTCGTCTGGTGGAGCAACGCCCTGGAGTGAAGTCCAGGTTTCCCGGAACGTAGAATTGGCCATCACTTTCAAACTGGTTGCAATTATTCCTGATATATGATGGAAACACTGTTGTATTTTTTTTGCATTTTATGGTTCGGGCGTTGACTTCTAAGGCCCTAACTATTCAATCTGTTGGAGCAACGCCCTAGGGTGAAGCCTAGGTTGCTCGGAAAGTAGAAATGACCATAAGTTTCATACTGGCTGCAATTATTCCTTTTATACGATGGAAAAACTGTTGTATTTATATTGTATTTTATGCTTCTGGCGTTGACTTCTAAGGCACTAACTATTCGATCTGGTGGAACAACGCCCTAGAGTAAAGCCTAGGTTGCCTGGAACGTAGAATTGGCCATCACTTTCAAACTGGTTGCAATTAATCTTGTTATACGATGGAAAAACTGTTGTATTTTTATTGCATTTTATGCTTCTGGCGTTCACTTCTTAGGCCCTAACTATTCGATCTGATGGAACAACAGCCTAGGGTGAAGCCTAGCTTGCCCGGAACGTAGAAATGACCATTACTTTCATACTGGTTGCAATTATTCGTTTTATACGATGGAAATGCTGTTGTATTTATATCGTATTTTATGCTTCTGGCGTTGACTTCTTAGGACGTAACCATTCGGTCTGGTGGAGCAACGCGCTGGAGTGAAACCTTGGTTGCCCGGAACGTAGAATTGGCCATCACTTTCAAACTGGTTGCAATTATTCCTGATATATGATGGAAACACTGTTGTATTTTTTTTGCATTTTGTGGTTCGGGCGTTGACTTCTAAGGCGCTAATCATTCAATCTGTTGGAGCAACGCCCTAGGGCGAAGCCTAGGTTGCTCGGAAAGTAGAAATGACCATAAGTTTCATACGGGTTGCAATTATTCGTTTTATACGATGGAAAAACTGTTGTATTTATATTGTATTTTATGATTCTGGCGTTGACTTCTAAGGCACTATCTATTCGATCTGGTGGAGCAACGCCCTAGAGCGAAGCCTAGGTTGCCCGGAACGTAGAATTGGCCATCACTTCCAAACTGGTTGCAATTATTCCTGTTATATGATGGAAACACTGTTGTGTTTTTTTTGCATTTTATGGTTCGGGCGTTGACTTCTAAGGCCCTAACTATTCAATCTGTTGGAGCAACGCCCTAGGGTGAAGCCTAGGTGGCTCGGAAAGTAGAAATGACCATAAGTTTCATACTGGTTGCAATTACTCGTTTTATACGGTGGAACACCTATTGTATTTATATCGTATTTTATGCTTCTGGCGTTGACTTCTAAGGCCCTAGCTGTTCGATCTAGTGGAGCAACGCCTTGGAGTGAAGCCTAGGTTGCCCGGAACGTAGAATTGGCCATCACTTTCAAACTGGTTACAATTATTCGTTTTATACGATGCAAACGCTGTTGTATTTATATCGTATTTTATGCGTCTGGCGTTTACTTCTAAGGACCTAACTATTCGATCTGGTGGAGCAACGCCCTAGAGTGGATCCTAGGTTGCTCGGAATGTAGAAATGACCATAACTTTCACACTGGTTGCAATTATTCGTTTTATACGATGGAAAAGCTGTTGTATTTATATTGTATTTTATGCTTCTGGCGTTGACTTCTAAGGCACTAACTATTCGATCTGGTGGAGCAACGCCCTAGAGTGAAGCCTAGGTTGCCCGGGACGTAGAATTGGCCACCACTTTCAAACTGGTTGCAATTATTCCTGTTATATTATGGAAACACTGTTGTATTTTTATTGCATTTTATGCTTCGGGCGTTGACTTCTAAGGCCCTAACTATTCAATCTGTTGGAGCAACGCCCTAGGGTGAAGCCTAGGTTACTCGGAAAGTAGAAATGACCATAAGTTTCATACTGGCTGCAATTATTCGTTTTATACGATGGAAAAACTTTTGTATTTATATTGTATTTTATGCTTCTGGCGTTGACTTCTAAGGCACTATCTATTCGGTCTGGTGGAGCAACGCGCTGGAGTGAAACCTAGGTTGCCCGCAACGTAGAATTGGCCATCACTTTCAAACTGGTTGCAATTATTCCTGATATATGATGGAAACACTGTTGTATTTTTTTTGCATTTTATGGTACGGGCGTTGACTTCTAAGGACCTAACTATTCAATCTGTTGGAGCAACGCCCTAGGGTGAAGCCTAGGTTGCTCGGAAAGTAGAAATGACCATAAGTTTCATACTGGTTGCAATTATTCGTTTTATACGATGGAAAAACTTTTGTATTTATATTGTATTTTATGCTTCTGGCGTTGACTTCTAAGGCACTATCTATTCGATCTGGTGGAGCAACGCCCTAGAGCGAAGCCTAGGTTGCCCGGAACGTAGAATTGGCCATCACTTCCAAACTGGTTGCAATTATTCCTGTTATATGGTGGAAACACTGTTGTATTTTTCTTGCATTTTATGCATCGGGCGTTGACTTCTAAGGCCCTAACTATTCAATCTGTTGGAGCAACACCCTAGGGTGAAGCCTAGCTTGCTCGGAAAGTAGAAGTGACCATAAGTTTCATACTGGTTGCAATTATTCGTTTTATACGGTGGAACAGCTATTGTTTTTATATCGTATTTTATGCTTCTGGCGTTGACTTCATAGGCCGTAACTATTTGGTCTGGTGGAGCAACGCCCTAGAGTGAAGTCTAGGTTTCCCGGAACGTAGAATTGGCCATCACTTTCAAACTGGTTGCAATTATTCCTGATATATGATGGAAACACTGTTGTATTTTTTTTGCATTTTATGTTTCGGGCGTTGACTTCTAAGGCCCTAACTATTCAATCTGTTGGAGCAACGCCCTAGGGTGAAGCCTAGGTGGCTCGGAAAGTAGAAATGACCATAAGTTTCATACTGGCTGCAATTATTCGTTTTATACGATGGAAAAACTGTTGTATTTATATTGTATTTTATGCTTCTGGCGTTGACGTCTAAGGCACTAACTACTCGATCTGGTGGAGCAACGCCCTAGAGTGAAGCCTAGGTTGCCTGGAACGTAGAATTGGCCATCACTTTCAAACTGGTTTCAATTATTCCTGTTATATGATAGATACACTGTTGTATTTTTACTGCATTTTATGCTTCGGGCGTTGACTTCTAAGGCCCTAACTATTCAATCTGTTGGAGCACCGCCATAGGGTCAAGCCTAGCTTGCTCGGAAAGTAGAAATGACCATAAGTTTCATACTGGTTGCAATTATTCGTTTTATACGATGGAAATGCTGTTGTATTTATATCGTATTTTATGCTTCTGGCGTTGACTTCTTAGGCCGTAACTATTCGGTCTGGTGGAGCAACGCGCTGGAGTGAAACCTAGGTTGCCCGGAACGTAGAATTGGCCGTCACTTTCAAACTGGTTGCAATTATTCCTGATATATGATGGAAACACTGTTGTATTTTTTTTGCATTTTATGGTTCGGGCGTTGACTTCTAAGGCCCTAACTATTCAATCTGTTGGAGCAACGCCCTAGGGTTAAGCCTAGGTGGCTCGGAAAGTAGAAATGACCATTAGTTTCAAACTGGTTGCAATTATTCGTTTTATGCGATGGAAAAACTGTTGTATTTATATTGTATTTTATGCTTCTGGCGTTGACTTCTAAGGCCCTAGCAGTTCGATCTAGTGGAGCAACGCCGTAGAGTGAAGCCTAGGTTGCCCGGAAGGTAGAATTGGCCTTCTCTTTCAAACTGGTTGCAATTAATCCTTTTATACGATGGAAAAGCTGTTGTATTTATATCGTATTTTATGCTTCTGACGTTGACTTCTAAGGCCCTAACTATTCAATCCGTTGGAGCAACGCCCTAGGGTGAAGCCTAGGTGGCTCGGAAAGTAGAAATGACCATAAGTTTCATACTGGTTGCAATTATTCGTTTTATACGGTGGAACACCTATTGTATTTATATCGTATTTTATGCTTCTGGCGTTGACTTCTTAGGCCGTAACTATTTCGTCTGGTGGAGCAACGCCCTAGAGTGAAGTCTAGGTTTCCCGGAACGTAGAATTGGCCATCACCTTCAAACTGGTTGCAATTATTCCTGATATATGATGGAAACACTGTTGTATTTTTCTTGCATTTTATGCATCGGGCGTTGACTTCTAAGGCCCTAACTATTCAATCTGTTGGAGCAACACCCTAGGGTGAAGCCTAGCTTGCTCGGAAAGTAGAAGTGACCATAAGTTTCATACTGGTTGCAATTATTCGTTTTATACGGTGGAACAGCTATTGTATTTATATCGTATTTTATGCTTCTGGCGTTGACTTCTTAGGCCGTAACTATTTGGTCTGGTGGAGCAACGCCCTGGAGTGAAGTCCAGGTTTCCCGGAACGTAGAATTGGCCATCACTTTCAAACTGGTTGCAATTATTCCTGATATATGATGGAAACACTGTTGTATTTTTTTTGCATTTTATGGTTCGGGCGTTGACTTCTAAGGCCCTAACTATTCAATCTGTTGGAGCAACGCCCTAGGGTGAAGCCTAGGTTGCTCGGAAAGTAGAAATGACCATAAGTTTCATACTGGCTGCAATTATTCCTTTTATACGATGGAAAAACTGTTGTATTTATATTGTATTTTATGCTTCTGGCGTCGACTTCTAAGGCACTAACTATTCGATCTGGTGGAACAACGCCCTAGAGTAAAGCCTAGGTTGCCTGGAACGTAGAATTGGCCATCACTTTCAAACTGGTTGCAATTATTCCTGTTATATGATACATACACTGTTGTATTTTTATTGCATTTTATGCTTCGGGCGTTGACTTCTAAGGCCCTAACTATTCAATCTGTTGGAGCAACGCCATAGGGTCAAGCATAGCTTGCTCGGAAAGTTGAAATGACCATAAGTTTCATACTGGTTGCAATTATTCGTTTTATACGATGGAAATGCTGTTGTATTTATATCGTATTTTATGCTTCTGGCGTTGACTTCTAAGGCACTATCTATTCGATCTGGTGGAGAAACGCCCTAGAGCGAAGCCTAGGTTGCCCGGAACGTAGAATTGGCCATCACTTTCAAACTGGTTGCAATTATTCCTGATATATGATGGAAACACTGTTGTATTTTTTTTGCATTTTATGGTTCGGGCGTTGACTTCTAAGGCCCTAACTATTCAATCTGTTGGAGCAACGCCCTAGGGTGACGCCTAGGTTGCTCGGAAAGTAGAAATGACCATAAGTTTCATACTGGCTGAAATTATTCCTTTTATACGATGGAAAAACTGTTGTATTTATATTGTATTTTATGCTTCTGGCGTTGACTTCTAAGGCACTAACTATTCGATCTGGTGGAACAACGCCCTAGAGTAAAGCCTAGGTTGCCTGGAACGTAGAATTGGCCATCACTTTCAAACTGGTTGCAATTATTCCTGTTATATGATACATACACTGTTGTATTTTTATTGCATTTTATGCTTCGGGCGTTGACTTCTAAGGCCCTAACTATTCAATCTGTTGGAGCAACGCCATAGGGTCAAGCCTAGCTTGCTCGGAAAGTTGAAATGACCATAAGTTTCATACTGGTTGCAATTATTCGTTTTATACGATGGAAATGCTGTTGTATTTATATCGTATTTTATGCTTCTGGCGTTGACTTCTTAGGCCGTAACTATTCGGTCTGGTGGAGCAACGCGCTGGAGTGAAACCTAGGTTGCCCGGAACGTAGAATTGGCCATCACTTTCAAACTGGTTGCAATTATTCCTGATATATGAAGGAAACACTGTTGTATTTTTTTTGCATTTTATGGTTCGGGCGTTGACTTCTAAGGCCCTAACTATTCAATCTGTTGGAGCAACGCCCTAGGGTGAAGCCTACGTTGCTCGGAAAGTAGAGATGACCATAAGTTTCATACTGGTTGCAATTATTCGTTTTATACGATGGAAAAACTGTTGTATTTATATTGTATTTTATGCTTCTGGCGTTGACGTCTAAGGCACTAACTATTCGATCTGGTGGAGCAACGCCCTAGAGCGAAGCCTAGGTTGCCCGGAACGTAGAATTGGCCATCACTTCCAAACTGGTTGCAATTATTCCTGTTATATGATGGAAACACTGTTGTGTTTTTTTTGCATTTTATGGTTCGGGTGTTGACTTCTAAGGCCCTAACTATTCAATCTGTTGGAGCAACGCCCTAGGGTGAAGCCTAGGTGGCTCGGAAAGTAGAAATGACCATAAGTTTCATACTGGTTGCAATTACTCGTTTTATACGGTGGAACACCTATTGTATTTATATCGTATTTTATGCTTCTGGCGTTGACTTCTAAGGCACTAACTATTCGATCTGGTGGAACAACGCCCTAGAGTAAAGCCTAGGTTGCCTGGAACGTAGAATTGGCCATCACTTTCAAACTGGTTGCAATTATTCCTGTTATATGATACATACACTGTTGTATTTTTATTGCATTTTATGCTTCGGGCGTTGACTTCTAAGGCCCTAACTATTCAATCTGTTGGAGCAACGCCATAGGGTCAAGCCTAGCTTGCTCGGAAAGTTGAAATGACCATAAGTTTCATACTGGTTGCAATTATTCGTTTTATACGATGGAAATGCTGTTGTATTTATATCGTATTTTATGCTTCTGGCGTTGACTTCTTAGGCCGTAACTATTCGGTCTGGTGGAGCACCGCGCTGGAGTGAAACCTAGGTTGCCCGGAACGTAGAATTGGCCATCACTTTCAAACTGGTTGCAATTATTCCTGATATATGAAGGAAACACTGTTGTATTTTTTTTGCATTTTATGGTTCGGGCGTTGACTTCTAAGGCCCTAACTATTCAATCTGTTGGAGCAACGCCCTAGGGTGAAGCCTAGGTTGCTCGGAAAGTAGAAATGACCATAAGTTTCATACTGGCTGCAATTATTCGTTTTATACGATGGAAAAACTGTTGTATTTATATTGTATTTTATGCTTCTGGCGTTGACGTCTAGGGCACTAACTACTCGATCTGGTGGAGCAACGCCCTAGAGTGTAGCCTAGGTTGCCTGGAACGTAGAATTGGCCATCACTTTCAAACTGGTTGCAATTATTCCTGTTATATGATAGATACACTGTTGTATTTTTACTGCATTTTATGCTTCGGGCGTTGACTTCTAAGGCCCTAACTATTCAATCTGTTGGAGCACCGCCATAGGGTCAAGCCTAGCTTGCTCGGAAAGTAGAAATGACCATAAGTTTCATACTGGTTGCAATTATTCGTTTTATACGATGGAAATGCTGTTGTATTTATATCGTATTTTATGCTTCTGGCGTTGACTTCTTAGGCCGTAACTATTCGGTCTGGTGGAGCAACGCGCTGGAGTGAAACCTAGGTTGCCCGGAACGTAGAATTGGCCGTCACTTTCAAACTGGTTGCAATTATTCCTGATATATGATGGAAACACTGTTGTATTTTTTTTGCATTTTATGGTTCGGGCGTTGACTTCTAAGGCCCTAACTATTCAATCTGTTGGAGCAACGCCCTAGGGTGAAGCCTAGGTGGCTCGGAAAGTAGAAATGACCATTAGTTTCAAACTGGTTGCAATTATTCGTTTTATGCGATGGAAAAACTGTTGTATTTATATTGTATTTTATGCTTCTGGCGTTGACTTCTAAGGCCCTAGCTGTTCGATCTAGTGGAGCAACGCCTTAGAGTGAAGCCTAGGTTACCCGGAACGTAGAATTGGCCATCACTTTCAAACTGGTTACAATTATTCGTTTTATACGATGCAAACGCTGTTGTATTTATATCGTATTTTATGCTTCTGGCGTTTACTTCTAAGGACCTAACTATTCGATCTGGTGGAGCAACGCCCTAGAGTGGATCCTAGGTTGCTCGGAATGTAGAAATGGCCATAACTTTCACACTGGTTGCAATTATTCGTTTTATACGATGGAAAAGCTGTTGTATTTATATTGTATTTTATGCTTCTGGCGTTGACTTCTAAGGCACTAACTATTCGATCTGGTGGAGCAACGCCCTAGAGTGAAGCCTAGGTTGCCCGGGACGTAGAATTGGCCACCACTTAAAAACTGGTTGCAATTATTCCTGTTATATTATGGAAACACTGTTGTATTTTTATTGCATTTTATGCTTCGGGCGTTGACTTCTAAGGCCCTAACTATTCAATCTGTTGGAGCAACGCCCTAGGGTGAAGCCTAGGTTGCTCGGAAAGTAGAAATGACCATAAGTTTCATACTGGCTGCAATTATTCGTTTTATACGATGGAAAAACTGTTGTATTTATATCGTATTTTATGCTTCTGGCGTTTACTTCTAAGGACATAACTATTCGATCTGGTGGAGCAACGCCCTAGAGTGGATCCTAGGTTGCTCGGAATGTAGAAATGACCATAACTTTCACACTGGTTGCAATTATTCGTTTTATACGATGGAAAAGCTGTTGTATTTATATTGTATTTTATGCTTCTGGCGTTGACTTCTAAGGCACTAACTATTCGATCTGGTGGAGCAACGCCCTAGAGTGAAGCCTAGGTTGCCCGGGACGTAGAATTGGCCACCACTTAAAAACTGGTTGCAATTATTCCTGTTATGGTATGGAAACACTGTTGTATTTTTATTGCATTTTATGCTTCGGGCGTTGACTTCTAAGGCCCTAACTATTCAATCTGTTGGAGCAACGCCCTAGGGTGAAGCCTAGGTTGCTCGGAAAGTAGAAATGACCATAAGTATCATACTGGTTGCAATTATTCGTTTTATACGATGGAAAAACTGTTGTATTTATATTGTATTTTATGCTTCTGGCGTTGACTTCTAAGGCCCTAGCTGTTCGATCTAGTGGAGCAACGCCCTAGAGTGAAGCCTACGTTGCCCTGAAAGGAGAAATGGCCATCACGTTCAAACTGGTTGCAATTAGTCCTTTTATACGATGGAAAAGCTGTTGTATTTATATCGTATTTTATGCTTCCGGCGTTTACTTCTAAGCACCTAACTATTCGATCTGGTGGAGCAACGCCCTAGAGTGAAGCCTAGGTTCCTCGGAATGTGGAAATGACCATAACTATCACACTGGTTGCAATTATTCGTTTTATACGATGGAAACGCTGTTGTATTTATATTGTATTTTATGCCTCTGGCGTTGACTTCTAAGGCCGTAGCTATTAGATGTGTTGGAGCAACGCCCTAGAGTGACGCCTAGGGTGCTTGGAACGTAGAAATGACCATTACTTTCACACTGGTTGCAATTATTCTTTTTATACGATGGAAAAGCTGTTGTGTTTATATCGTATTTTATGCTTCTGGCGTTGACTTCTTAGGCCGTAACTATTCGGTCTGGTGGAGCAACGCCCTGGAGTGAAACCTAGGTTGCCCGGAACGCAGAATTGGCCATCACTTTCAAACTGGTTGCAATTATTCCTGTTATATGGTGGAAACACTGTTGTATTTTTTTTTGCATTTTATGGTTCGGGCGTTGACTTCTAAGGCCCTAACTATTCAATCCGTTGGAGCAACGCCCTAGGGTGAAGCCTAGGTGGCTCGGAAAGTAGAATTGACAATAAGTTTCAAACTGGTTGCAATTATTCGTTTTGTACGATGGAAAAACTGTTGTATTTATATTGTATTTTATGCTTCTGGCGTTGACTTCTAAGGCACTAGCTATTTGGTCTGGTGGAGCAACGCCCTAGAGTGAAGTCTAGGTTTCCCGGAACGTAGAATTGGCCATCACTTTCAAACTGGTTGCAATTATTCCTGATATATGATGGAAACACTGTTGTATTTTTTTGCATTTTATGGTTCGGGCGTCGACTTCTAAGGCCCTAACTATTCAATCTGTTGGAGCAACGCCCTAGGGTGAAGCCTAGGTTGCTCGGAAAGTAGAAATGACCATAAGTTTCATACTGGTTGCAATTATTCGTTTCATACGATGGAAAAACTGTTGTATTTATATTGTATTTTATGCTTCTGGCGTTGACATCTAAGGCACTAACTACTCGATCTGGTGGAGCAACGCCCTAGAGTGAAGCCTAGGTTGCCTGGAACGTAGAATTGGCCATCACTTTCAAACTGGTTGCAATTATTCCTGTTATATGATAGATACACTGTTGTATTTTTACTGCATGTTATGCTTCGGGCGTTGACTTCTAAGGCCCTAACTATACAATCTGTTGGAGCAATGCCATAGGGTCAAGCCTAGCTTGCTCGGAAAGTAGAAATGACCATAAGTTTCATACTGGTTGCAATTATTCGTTTTATATGATGGAAATGCTGTTGTATTTATATCGTATTTTATGCTTCTGGCGTTGACTTCTTAGGCCGTAACTATTCGGTCTGGTGGAGCAACGCGCTGGAGTGAAACCTAGGTTGCCCGGAACGTAGAATTGGCCATCACTTTCAAACTGGTTGCAATTATTCCTGATATATGATGGAAACACTGTTGTATTTTTTTTGCATTTTATGGTTCGGGCGTTGACTTCTAAGGCCCTAACTATTCAATCTGTTGGAGCAACACCCTAGGGTGAAGCCTAGCTTGCTCGGAAAGTAGATGTGACCATAAGTTTCATACTGGTTGCAATTATTCGTTTTATACGGTGGAACAGCTATTGTATTTATATCGTATTTTATGCTTCTGGCGTTGACTTCTTAGGCCGTAACTATTTGGTCTGGTGGAGCAACGCGCTGGAGTGAAACCTAGGTTGCCCGGAACGTAGAATTGGCCGTCACTTTCAAACTGGTTGCAATTATTCCTGATATATGATGGAAACACTGTTGTATTTTTTTTGCATTTTATGGTTCGGGCGTTGACTTCTAAGGCCCTAACTATTCAATCTGTTGGAGCAACGCCCTAGGGTGAAGCCTAGGTGGCTCGGAAAGTAGAAATGACCATTAGTTTCAAACTGGTTGCAATTATTCGTTTTATGCGATGGAAAAACTGTTGTATTTATATTGTATTTTATGCTTCTGGCGTTGACTTCTAAGGCCCTAGCTGTTCGATCTAGTGGAGCAACGCCTTAGAGTGAAGCCTAGGTTACCCGGAACGTAGAATTGGCCATCACTTTCAAACTGGTTACAATTATTCGTTTTATACGATGCAAACGCTGTTGTATTTATATCGTATTTTATGCTTCTGGCGTTTACTTCTAAGGACCTAACTATTCGATCTGGTGGAGCAACGCCCTAGAGTGGATCCTAGGTTGCTCGGAATGTAGAAATGGCCATAACTTTCACACTGGTTGCAATTATTCGTTTTATACGATGGAAAAGCTGTTGTATTTATATTGTATTTTATGCTTCTGGCGTTGACTTCTAAGGCACTAACTATTCGATCTGGTGGAGCAACGCCCTAGAGTGAAGCCTAGGTTGCCCGGGACGTAGAATTGGCCACCACTTAAAAACTGGTTGCAATTATTCCTGTTATATTATGGAAACACTGTTGTATTTTTATTGCATTTTATGCTTCGGGCGTTGACTTCTAAGGCCCTAACTATTCAATCTGTTGGAGCAACGCCCTAGGGTGAAGCCTAGGTTGCTCGGAAAGTAGAAATGACCATAAGTTTCATACTGGCTGCAATTATTCGTTTTATACGATGGAAAAACTGTTGTATTTATATCGTATTTTATGCTTCTGGCGTTTACTTCTAAGGACATAACTATTCGATCTGGTGGAGCAACGCCCTAGAGTGGATCCTAGGTTGCTCGGAATGTAGAAATGACCATAACTTTCACACTGGTTGCAATTATTCGTTTTATACGATGGAAAAGCTGTTGTATTTATATTGTATTTTATGCTTCTGGCGTTGACTTCTAAGGCACTAACTATTCGATCTGGTGGAGCAACGCCCTAGAGTGAAGCCTAGGTTGCCCGGGACGTAGAATTGGCCACCACTTAAAAACTGGTTGCAATTATTCCTGTTATGGTATGGAAACACTGTTGTATTTTTATTGCATTTTATGCTTCGGGCGTTGACTTCTAAGGCCCTAACTATTCAATCTGTTGGAGCAACGCCCTAGGGTGAAGCCTAGGTTGCTCGGAAAGTAGAAATGACCATAAGTATCATACTGGTTGCAATTATTCGTTTTATACGATGGAAAAACTGTTGTATTTATATTGTATTTTATGCTTCTGGCGTTGACTTCTAAGGCCCTAGCTGTTCGATCTAGTGGAGCAACGCCCTAGAGTGAAGCCTACGTTGCCCTGAAAGGAGAAATGGCCATCACGTTCAAACTGGTTGCAATTAGTCCTTTTATACGATGGAAAAGCTGTTGTATTTATATCGTATTTTATGCTTCCGGCGTTTACTTCTAAGCACCTAACTATTCGATCTGGTGGAGCAACGCCCTAGAGTGAAGCCTAGGTTCCTCGGAATGTGGAAATGACCATAACTATCACACTGGTTGCAATTATTCGTTTTATACGATGGAAACGCTGTTGTATTTATATTGTATTTTATGCCTCTGGCGTTGACTTCTAAGGCCGTAGCTATTAGATGTGTTGGAGCAACGCCCTAGAGTGACGCCTAGGGTGCTTGGAACGTAGAAATGACCATTACTTTCACACTGGTTGCAATTATTCTTTTTATACGATGGAAAAGCTGTTGTGTTTATATCGTATTTTATGCTTCTGGCGTTGACTTCTTAGGCCGTAACTATTCGGTCTGGTGGAGCAACGCCCTGGAGTGAAACCTAGGTTGCCCGGAACGCAGAATTGGCCATCACTTTCAAACTGGTTGCAATTATTCCTGTTATATGGTGGAAACACTGTTGTATTTTTTTTTGCATTTTATGGTTCGGGCGTTGACTTCTAAGGCCCTAACTATTCAATCCGTTGGAGCAACGCCCTAGGGTGAAGCCTAGGTGGCTCGGAAAGTAGAATTGACAATAAGTTTCAAACTGGTTGCAATTATTCGTTTTGTACGATGGAAAAACTGTTGTATTTATATTGTATTTTATGCTTCTGGCGTTGACTTCTAAGGCACTAGCTATTTGGTCTGGTGGAGCAACGCCCTAGAGTGAAGTCTAGGTTTCCCGGAACGTAGAATTGGCCATCACTTTCAAACTGGTTGCAATTATTCCTGATATATGATGGAAACACTGTTGTATTTTTTTGCATTTTATGGTTCGGGCGTCGACTTCTAAGGCCCTAACTATTCAATCTGTTGGAGCAACGCCCTAGGGTGAAGCCTAGGTTGCTCGGAAAGTAGAAATGACCATAAGTTTCATACTGGTTGCAATTATTCGTTTCATACGATGGAAAAACTGTTGTATTTATATTGTATTTTATGCTTCTGGCGTTGACATCTAAGGCACTAACTACTCGATCTGGTGGAGCAACGCCCTAGAGTGAAGCCTAGGTTGCCTGGAACGTAGAATTGGCCATCACTTTCAAACTGGTTGCAATTATTCCTGTTATATGATAGATACACTGTTGTATTTTTACTGCATGTTATGCTTCGGGCGTTGACTTCTAAGGCCCTAACTATACAATCTGTTGGAGCAATGCCATAGGGTCAAGCCTAGCTTGCTCGGAAAGTAGAAATGACCATAAGTTTCATACTGGTTGCAATTATTCGTTTTATATGATGGAAATGCTGTTGTATTTATATCGTATTTTATGCTTCTGGCGTTGACTTCTTAGGCCGTAACTATTCGGTCTGGTGGAGCAACGCGCTGGAGTGAAACCTAGGTTGCCCGGAACGTAGAATTGGCCATCACTTTCAAACTGGTTGCAATTATTCCTGATATATGATGGAAACACTGTTGTATTTTTTTTGCATTTTATGGTTCGGGCGTTGACTTCTAAGGCCCTAACTATTCAATCTGTTGGAGCAACACCCTAGGGTGAAGCCTAGCTTGCTCGGAAAGTAGATGTGACCATAAGTTTCATACTGGTTGCAATTATTCGTTTTATACGGTGGAACAGCTATTGTATTTATATCGTATTTTATGCTTCTGGCGTTGACTTCTTAGGCCGTAACTATTTGGTCTGGTGGAGCAACGCCCTAGAGTGAAGTCTAGGTTTCCCGGGACGTAGAATTGGCCATCACTTTCAAACTGGTTGCAATTATTCCTGATATATGATGGAAACACTGTTGTATTTTTTTTGCATTTTATGGTTCGGGCGTTGACTTCTAAGGCCCTAGCTATTCAATCTGTTGGAGCAACGCCCTAGGGTAAAGCCTAAGTTGCTCGGAATGTAGAAATGACCATTAGTTTCATACTGGCTGCAATTATTCGTTTTATACGATGGAAAAACTGTTGTATTTATATTGTATTTTATGCTTCTGGCGTTGACTTCTAAGGCACTATCTATTCGGTCTGGCGGAGCAACGCGCTGGAGTGAAACCTAGGTTGCCCGGAACGTAGAATTGGCCATTACTTTCAAACTCGTTGCAATTATTCCTGATATATGATGGAAACACTGTTGTATTTTTTTTTGCATTTTATGGTACGGGCGTTGACTTCTAAGGCCCTAACTATTCAATCTGTTGGAGCAACGCCCTAGGGTGAAGCCTAGGTTGCTCGAAAAGTAGAAATGACCATAAGTTTCATACTGGTTGCAATTATTCGTTTTATACGATGGAAAAACTGTTGTATTTATATTGCATTTTATGCTTCTGGCGTTGACTTCTAAGGCACTATCTATTCGATCTGGTGGAGCAACGCCCTAGAGCGAAGCCTAGGTTGCCCGGAACGTAGAATTGGCCATCACTTCCAAACTGGTTGCAATTATTCCTATTATATGATGGAAACACTGTTGTATTTTTCTTGCATTTTATGCATCGGGCGTTGACTTCTAAGGCTCTAACTATTCAATCTGTTGGAGCAACACCCTAGGGTGAAGCCTAGCTTGCTCGGAAAGTAGAAGTGACCATAAGTTTCATACTGGTTGCAATTATTCGTTTTATACGATGGAAAAACTGTTGTATTTATATCGTATTTTATGCTTCTGGCGTTGACTTCTTAGGCCGTAACTATTTGGTCTGGTGGAGCAACGCCCTAGAGTGAAGTCTAGGTTTCCCGGAACGTAGAATTGGCCATCACTTTCAAACTGGTTACAATTATTCGTTTTATACGATGCAAACGCTGTTGTATTTATATCGTATTTTATGCTTCTGACGTTTACTTCTAAGGACCTAACTATTCGATCTGGTGGAGCAACGCCCTAGAGTGAATCCTAGGTTGCTCGGAATGTAGAAATGACCATAACTTTCACACTGGTTGCAATTATTCGTTTTATACGATGGAAAAGCTGTTGTATTTATATTGTATTTTATGCTTCTGGCGTTGACTTCTAAGGCACTAACTATTCGATCTGGTGGAGCAACGCCCTAGAGTGAAGCCTAGGTTGCCCGGGACGTAGAATTGGCCACCACTTAAAAACTGGTTGCAATTATTCCTGTTATGTTATGGAAACACTGTTGTATTTTTATTGCATTTTATGCTTCGGGCGTTGACTTCTAAGGCCCTAACTATTCAATCTGTTGGAGCAACGCCCTAGGGTGAAGCCTAGGTTGCTCGGAAAGTAGAAATGACCATAAGTATCATACTGGTTGCAATTATTCGTTTTATACGATGGAAAAACTGTTGTATTTATATTGTATTTTATGCTTCTGGCGTTGACTTCTAAGGCCCTAGCTGTTCGATCTAGTGGAGCAACGCCCTAGAGTGAAGCCTACGTTGCCCTGAAAGGAGAAATGGCCATCACGTTCAAACTGGTTGCAATTAGTCCTTTTATACGATGGAAAAGCTGTTGTATTTATATCGTATTTTATGCTTCCGGCGTTTACTTCTAAGGACCTAACTATTCGATCTGGTGGAGCAACGCCCTAGAGTGAAGCCTAGGTTCCTCGGAATGTGGAAATGACCATAACTATCACACTGGTTGCAATTATTCGTTTTATACGATGGAAACGCTGTTGTATTTATATTGTATTTTATGCCTCTGGCGTTGACTTCTAAGGCCGTAGCTATTAGATGTGGTGGAGCAACGCCCTCGAGTGACGCCTAGGGTGCTTGGAACGTAGAAATGACCATTACTTTCACACTGGTTGCAATTATTCTTTTTATACGATGGAAAAGCTGTTGTGTTTATATCGTATTTTATGCTTCTGGCGTTGACTTCTTAGGCCGTAACTATTCGGTCTGGTGGAGCAACGCCCTGGAGTGAAACCTAGGTTGCCCGGAACGCAGAATTGGCCATCACTTTCAAACTGGTTGCAATTATTCCTGTTATATGGTGGAAACACTGTTGTATTTTTTTTTGCATTTTATGGTTCGGGCGTTGACTTCTAAGGCCCTAACTATTCAATCCGTTGGAGCAACGCCCTAGGGTGAAGCCTAGGTGGCTCGGAAAGTAGAATTGACAATAAGTTTCAAACTGGTTGCAATTATTCGTTTTGTACGATGGAAAAACTGTTGTATTTATATTGTATTTTATACTTCTGGCGTTGACTTCTAAGGCACTAGCTATTTGGTCTGGTGGAGCAACGCCCTAGAGTGAAGTCTAGGTTTCCCGGAACGTAGAATTGGCCATCACTTTCAAACTGGTTGCAATTATTCCTGATATATGATGGAAACACTGTTGTATTTTTTTTGCATTTTATGGTTCGGGCGTTGACTTCTAGGGCCCTAACTATTCAATCTGTTGGAGCAACGCCCTAGGGTGAAGCCTAGGTTGCTCGGAAAGCAGAAATGACCATATGTTTCATACTGGCTGCAATTATTCGTTTTATACGATGGAAAAACTGTTGTATTTATATTGTATTTTATGCTTCTGGCGTTGACTTCTAAGGTACTAACTATTCGATCTGGTGGAGCAACGCCCTAGAGTGAAGCCTAGGTTGCCTGGAACGTAGAATTGGCCATCACTTTCAAACTGGTTGCAATTATTCCTGTTATATGAAAGATACACTGTTGTATTTTTACTGCATTTTATGCTTCGGGCGTTGACTTCCAAGGCCCTAACTATTCAATCTGTTGGAGCAACGCCATAGGGTCAAGCCTAGCTTGCTCGGAAAGTAGTAATGACCATAAGTTTCATACTGGTTGCAATTATTCGTTTTATACGATGGAAATGCTGTTGTATTTATATCGTATTTTATGCTTCTGGCGTTGACTTCTTAGGCCGTAACTATTCGGTCTGGTGGAGCAACGCGCTGGAGTGAAACCTAGGTTGCCCGGAACGTAGAATTGGCCATCGCTTTCAAACTGGTTGCAATTATTCCTGATATATGATGGAAACACTGTTGTATTTTTTTGCATTTTATGGTTCGGGCGTCGACTTCTAAGGCCCTAACTGTTCAATCTGTTGGAGCAACGCCCTAGGGTGAAGCCTAGGTTGCTCGGAAGGTAGAAATGACCATAAGTTTCATACTGGTTGCAATTATTCGTTTCATACGATGGAAAAACTGTTGTATTTATATTGTATTTTATGCTTCTGGCGTTGACGTCTAAGGCACTAACTACTCGATCTGGTGGAGCAACGCCCTAGAGTGAAGCCTAGGTTGCCTGGAACGTAGAATTGGCCATCACTTTCAAACTGGTTGCAATTATTCCTGTTATATGATAGATACACTGTTGTATTTTTACTGCATGTTATGCTTCGGGCGTTGACTTCTAAGGCCCTAACTATTCAATCTGTTGGAGCAATGCCATAGGGTCAAGCCTAGCTTGCTCGGAAAGTAGAAATGACCATAAGTTTCATACTGGTTGCAATTATTCGTTTTATATGATGGAAATGCTGTTGTATTTATATCGTATTTTATGCTTCTGGCGTTGACTTCTTAGGCCGTAACTATTCGGTCTGGTGGAGCAACGCGCTGGAGTGAAACCTAGGTTGCCCGGAACGTAGAATTGGCCATCACTTTCAAACTGGTTGCAATTATTCCTGATATATGATGGAAACACTGTTGTATTTTTTTTGCATTTTATGGTTCGGGCGTTGACTTCTATGGCTCTAACTATTCAATCTGTTGGAGCAACACCCTAGGGTGAAGCCTAGCTTGCTCGGAAAGTAGATGTGACCATAAGTTTCATACTGGTTGCAATTATTCGTTTTATACGGTGGAACAGCTATTGTATTTATATCGTATTTTATGCTTCTGGCGTTGACTTCTTAGGCCGTAACTATTTGGTCTGGTGGAGCAACGCCCTAGAGTGAAGTCTAGGTTTCCCGGAACGTAGAATTGGCCATCACTTTCAAACTGGTTGCAATTACTCCTGATATATGATGGAAACACTGTTGTATTTTTTTTGCATTTTATGGTTCGGGCGTTGACTTGTAAGGCCCTAGCTATTCAATCTGTTGGAGCAACGCCCTAGGGTGAAGCCTAAGTTGCTCGGAATGTAGAAATGACCATAAGTTTCATACTGGCTGCAATTATTCGTTTTATACGATGGAAAAACTGTTGTATTTATATTGTATTTTATGCTTCTGGCGTTGACTTCTAAGGCACTATCTATTCGGTCTGGTGGAGCAACGCGCTGGAGTGAAACCTAGGTTGCCCGGAACGTAGAATTGGCCATTACTTTCAAACTGGTTGCAATTATTCCTGATATATGATGGAAACACTGTTGTATTTTTTTTTGCATTTTATGGTACGGGCGTTGACTTCTAAGGCCCTAACTATTCAACCTGTTGGAGCAACGCCCTAGGGTGAAGCCTAGGTTGCTCGAAAAGTAGAAATGACCATAAGTTTCATACTGGTTGCAATTATTCGTTTTATACGATGGAAAAACTGTTGTATTTATATTGTATTTTATGCTTCTGGCGTTGACTTCTAAGGCACTATCTATTCGATCTGGTGGAGCAACGCCCTAGAGCGAAGCCTAGGTTGCCCGGAACGTAGAATTGGCCATCACTTCCAAACTGGTTGCAATTATTCCTATTATATGATGGAAACACTGTTGTATTTTTCTTGCATTTTATGCATCGGGCGTTGACTTCTAAGGCTCTAACTATTCAATCTGTTGGAGCAACACCCTAGGGTGAAGCCTAGCTTGCACGGAAAGTAGAAGTGACCATAAGTTTCATACTGGTTGCAATTATTCGTTTTATACGGTGGAACAGCTATTGTATTTATATCGTATTTTATGCTTCTGGCGTTGACTTCTTAGGCCGTAACTATTTGGTCTGGTGGAGCAACGCCCTAGAGTGAAGTCTAGGTTCCCCGGGACGTAGAATTGGCCATCACTTTCAAACTGGTTGCAATTATTCCTGATATATGATGGAAACACTGTTGTATTTTTTTTGCATTTTATGGTTCGGGCGTTGACTTCTAAGGCCCTAGCTATTCAATCTGTTGGAGCAACGCCCTAGGGTGAAGCCTAGGTTGCTCGGAAAGTAGAAATGACCATATGTTTCATACTGGCTGCAATTATTCGTTTTATACGATGGAAAAACTGTTGTATTTATATTGTATTTTATGCTTCTGGCGTTGACTTCTAAGGTACTAACTATTCGATCTGGTGGAGCAACGCCCTAGAGTGAAGCCTAGGTTGCCTGGAACGTAGAATTGGCCATCACTTTCAAACTGGTTGCAATTATTCCTGTTATATGAAAGATACACTGTTGTATTTTTACTGCATTTTATGCTTCGGGCGTTGACTTCCAAGGCCCTAACTATTCAATCTGTTGGAGCAACGCCATAGGGTCAAGCCTAGCTTGCTCGGAAAGTAGAAATGACCATAAGTTTCATACTGGTTGCAATTATTCGTTTTATACGATGGAAATGCTGTTGTATTTATATCGTATTTTATGCTTCTGGCGTTGACTTCTTAGGCCGTAACTATTCGGTCTGGTGGAGCAACGCGCTGGAGTGAAACCTAGGTTGCCCGGAACGTAGAATTGGCCATCACTTTCAAACTGGTTGCAATTATTCCTGATATATGATGGAAACACTGTTGTATTTTTTTGCATTTTATGGTTCGGGCGTCGACTTCTAAGGCCCTAACTATTCAATCTGTTGGAGCAACGCCCTAGGGTGAAGCCTAGGTTGCTCGGAAGGTAGAAATGACCATAAGTTTCATACTGGTTGCAATTATTCGTTTCATACGATGGAAAAACTGTTGTATTTATATTGTATTTTATGCTTCTGGCGTTGACGTCTAAGGCACTAACTACTCGATCTGGTGGAGCAACGCCCTAGAGTGAAGCCTAGGTTGCCCGGGACGTAGAATTGGCCACCACTTAAAAACTGGTTGCAATTATTCCTGTTATGTTATGGAAACACTGTTGTATTTTTATTGCATTTTATGCTTCGGGCGTTGACTTCTAAGGCCCTAACTATTCAATCTGTTGGAGCAACGCCCTAGGGTGAAGCCTAGGTTGCTCGGAAAGTAGAAATGACCATAAGTATCATACTGGTTGCAATTATTCGTTTTATACGATGGAAAAACTGTTGTATTTATATTGTATTTTATGCTTCTGGCGTTGACTTCTAAGGCCCTAGCTGTTCGATCTAGTGGAGCAACGCCCTAGAGTGAAGCCTACGTTGCCCTGAAAGGAGAAATGGCCATCACGTTCAAACTGGTTGCAATTAGTCCTTTTATACGATGGAAAAGCTGTTGTATTTATATCGTATTTTATGCTTCCGGCGTTTACTTCTAAGGACCTAACTATTCGATCTGGTGGAGCAACGCCCTAGAGTGAAGCCTAGGTTCCTCGGAATGTGGAAATGACCATAACTATCACACTGGTTGCAATTATTCGTTTTATACGATGGAAACGCTGTTGTATTTATATTGTATTTTATGCCTCTGGCGTTGACTTCTAAGGCCGTAGCTATTAGATGTGGTGGAGCAACGCCCTCGAGTGACGCCTAGGGTGCTTGGAACGTAGAAATGACCATTACTTTCACACTGGTTGCAATTATTCTTTTTATACGATGGAAAAGCTGTTGTGTTTATATCGTATTTTATGCTTCTGGCGTTGACTTCTTAGGCCGTAACTATTCGGTCTGGTGGAGCAACGCCCTGGAGTGAAACCTAGGTTGCCCGGAACGCAGAATTGGCCATCACTTTCAAACTGGTTGCAATTATTCCTGTTATATGGTGGAAACACTGTTGTATTTTTTTTTGCATTTTATGGTTCGGGCGTTGACTTCTAAGGCCCTAACTATTCAATCCGTTGGAGCAACGCCCTAGGGTGAAGCCTAGGTGGCTCGGAAAGTAGAATTGACAATAAGTTTCAAACTGGTTGCAATTATTCGTTTTGTACGATGGAAAAACTGTTGTATTTATATTGTATTTTATACTTCTGGCGTTGACTTCTAAGGCACTAGCTATTTGGTCTGGTGGAGCAACGCCCTAGAGTGAAGTCTAGGTTTCCCGGAACGTAGAATTGGCCATCACTTTCAAACTGGTTGCAATTATTCCTGATATATGATGGAAACACTGTTGTATTTTTTTTGCATTTTATGGTTCGGGCGTTGACTTCTAGGGCCCTAACTATTCAATCTGTTGGAGCAACGCCCTCGGGTGAAGCCTAGGTTGCTCGGAAAGCAGAAATGACCATATGTTTCATACTGGCTGCAATTATTCGTTTTATACGATGGAAAAACTGTTGTATTTATATTGTATTTTATGCTTCTGGCGTTGACTTCTAAGGTACTAACTATTCGATCTGGTGGAGCAACGCCCTAGAGTGAAGCCTAGGTTGCCTGGAACGTAGAATTGGCCATCACTTTCAAACTGGTTGCAATTATTCCTGTTATATGAAAGATACACTGTTGTATTTTTACTGCATTTTATGCTTCGGGCGTTGACTTCCAAGGCCCTAACTATTCAATCTGTTGGAGCAACGCCATAGGGTCAAGCCTAGCTTGCTCGGAAAGTAGAAATGACCATAAGTTTCATACTGGTTGCAATTATTCGTTTTATACGATGGAAATGCTGTTGTATTTATATCGTATTTTATGCTTCTGGCGTTGACTTCTTAGGCCGTAACTATTCGGTCTGGTGGAGCAACGCGCTGGAGTGAAACCTAGGTTGCCCGGAACGTAGAATTGGCCATCGCTTTCAAACTGGTGGCAATTATTCCTGATATATGATGGAAACACTGTTGTATTTTTTTGCATTTTATGGTTCGGGCGTCGACTTCTAAGGCCCTAACTGTTCAATCTGTTGGAGCAACGCCCTAGGGTGAAGCCTAGGTTGCTCGGAAGGTAGAAATGACCATAAGTTTCATACTGGTTGCAATTATTCGTTTCATACGATGGAAAAACTGTTGTATTTATATTGTATTTTATGCTTCTGGCGTTGACGTCTAAGGCACTAACTACTCGATCTGGTGGAGCAACGCCCTAGAGTGAAGCCTAGGTTGCCTGGAACGTAGAATTGGCCATCACTTTCAAACTGGTTGCAATTATTCCTGTTATATGATAGATACACTGTTGTATTTTTACTGCATGTTATGCTTCGGGCGTTGACTTCTAAGGCCCTAACTATTCAATCTGTTGGAGCAATGCCATAGGGTCAAGCCTAGCTTGCTCGGAAAGTAGAAATGACCATAAGTTTCATACTGGTTGCAATTATTCGTTTTATATGATGGAAATGCTGTTGTATTTATATCGTATTTTATGCTTCTGGCGTTGACTTCTTAGGCCGTAACTATTCGGTCTGGTGGAGCAACGCGCTGGAGTGAAACCTAGGTTGCCCGGAACGTAGAATTGGCCATCACTTTCAAACTGGTTGCAATTATTCCTGATATATGATGGAAACACTGTTGTATTTTTTTTGCATTTTATGGTTCGGGCGTTGACTTCTATGGCTCTAACTATTCAATCTGTTGGAGCAACACCCTAGGGTGAAGCCTAGCTTGCTCGGAAAGTAGATGTGACCATAAGTTTCATACTGGTTGCAATTATTCGTTTTATACGGTGGAACAGCTATTGTATTTATATCGTATTTTATGCTTCTGGCGTTGACTTCTTAGGCCGTAACTATTTGGTCTGGTGGAGCAACGCCCTAGAGTGAAGTCTAGGTTTCCCGGAACGTAGAATTGGCCATCACTTTCAAACTGGTTGCAATTACTCCTGATATATGATGGAAACACTGTTGTATTTTTTTTGCATTTTATGGTTCGGGCGTTGACTTGTAAGGCCCTAGCTATTCAATCTGTTGGAGCAACGCCCTAGGGTGAAGCCTAAGTTGCTCGGAATGTAGAAATGACCATAAGTTTCATACTGGCTGCAATTATTCGTTTTATACGATGGAAAAACTGTTGTATTTATATTGTATTTTATGCTTCTGGCGTTGACTTCTAAGGCACTATCTATTCGGTCTGGTGGAGCAACGCGCTGGAGTGAAACCTAGGTTGCCCGGAACGTAGAATTGGCCATTACTTTCAAACTGGTTGCAATTATTCCTGATATATGATGGAAACACTGTTGTATTTTTTTTTGCATTTTATGGTACGGGCGTTGACTTCTAAGGCCCTAACTATTCAACCTGTTGGAGCAACGCCCTAGGGTGAAGCCTAGGTTGCTCGAAAAGTAGAAATGACCATAAGTTTCATACTGGTTGCAATTATTCGTTTTATACGATGGAAAAACTGTTGTATTTATATTGTATTTTATGCTTCTGGCGTTGACTTCTAAGGCACTATCTATTCGATCTGGTGGAGCAACGCCCTAGAGCGAAGCCTAGGTTGCCCGGAACGTAGAATTGGCCATCACTTCCAAACTGGTTGCAATTATTCCTATTATATGATGGAAACACTGTTGTATTTTTCTTGCATTTTATGCATCGGGCGTTGACTTCTAAGGCTCTAACTATTCAATCTGTTGGAGCAACACCCTAGGGTGAAGCCTAGCTTGCACGGAAAGTAGAAGTGACCATAAGTTTCATACTGGTTGCAATTATTCGTTTTATACGGTGGAACAGCTATTGTATTTATATCGTATTTTATGCTTCTGGCGTTGACTTCTTAGGCCGTAACTATTCGGTCTGGTGGAGCAACGCGCTGGAGTGAAACCTAGGTTGCCCGGAACGTAGAATTGGCCATCACTTTCAAACTGGTTGCAATTATTCCTGATATATGATGGAAACACTGTTGTATTTTTTTGCATTTTATGGTTCGGGCGTCGACTTCTAAGGCCCTAACTATTCAATCTGTTGGAGCAACGCCCTAGGGTGAAGCCTAGGTTGCTCGGAAGGTAGAAATGACCATAAGTTTCATACTGGTTGCAATTATTCGTTTCATACGATGGAAAAACTGTTGTATTTATATTGTATTTTATGCTTCTGGCGTTGACGTCTAAGGCACTAACTACTCGATCTGGTGGAGCAACGCCCTAGAGTGAAGCCTAGGTTGCCCGGGACGTAGAATTGGCCACCACTTAAAAACTGGTTGCAATTATTCCTGTTATGTTATGGAAACACTGTTGTATTTTTATTGCATTTTATGCTTCGGGCGTTGACTTCTAAGGCCCTAACTATTCAATCTGTTGGAGCAACGCCCTAGGGTGAAGCCTAGGTTGCTCGGAAAGTAGAAATGACCATAAGTATCATACTGGTTGCAATTATTCGTTTTATACGATGGAAAAACTGTTGTATTTATATTGTATTTTATGCTTCTGGCGTTGACTTCTAAGGCCCTAGCTGTTCGATCTAGTGGAGCAACGCCCTAGAGTGAAGCCTACGTTGCCCTGAAAGGAGAAATGGCCATCACGTTCAAACTGGTTGCAATTAGTCCTTTTATACGATGGAAAAGCTGTTGTATTTATATCGTATTTTATGCTTCCGGCGTTTACTTCTAAGGACCTAACTATTCGATCTGGTGGAGCAACGCCCTAGAGTGAAGCCTAGGTTCCTCGGAATGTGGAAATGACCATAACTATCACACTGGTTGCAATTATTCGTTTTATACGATGGAAACGCTGTTGTATTTATATTGTATTTTATGCCTCTGGCGTTGACTTCTAAGGCCGTAGCTATTAGATGTGGTGGAGCAACGCCCTCGAGTGACGCCTAGGGTGCTTGGAACGTAGAAATGACCATTACTTTCACACTGGTTGCAATTATTCTTTTTATACGATGGAAAAGCTGTTGTGTTTATATCGTATTTTATGCTTCTGGCGTTGACTTCTTAGGCCGTAACTATTCGGTCTGGTGGAGCAACGCCCTGGAGTGAAACCTAGGTTGCCCGGAACGCAGAATTGGCCATCACTTTCAAACTGGTTGCAATTATTCCTGTTATATGGTGGAAACACTGTTGTATTTTTTTTTGCATTTTATGGTTCGGGCGTTGACTTCTAAGGCCCTAACTATTCAATCCGTTGGAGCAACGCCCTAGGGTGAAGCCTAGGTGGCTCGGAAAGTAGAATTGACAATAAGTTTCAAACTGGTTGCAATTATTCGTTTTGTACGATGGAAAAACTGTTGTATTTATATTGTATTTTATACTTCTGGCGTTGACTTCTAAGGCACTAGCTATTTGGTCTGGTGGAGCAACGCCCTAGAGTGAAGTCTAGGTTTCCCGGAACGTAGAATTGGCCATCACTTTCAAACTGGTTGCAATTATTCCTGATATATGATGGAAACACTGTTGTATTTTTTTTGCATTTTATGGTTCGGGCGTTGACTTCTAGGGCCCTAACTATTCAATCTGTTGGAGCAACGCCCTAGGGTGAAGCCTAGGTTGCTCGGAAAGCAGAAATGACCATATGTTTCATACTGGCTGCAATTATTCGTTTTATACGATGGAAAAACTGTTGTATTTATATTGTATTTTATGCTTCTGGCGTTGACTTCTAAGGTACTAACTATTCGATCTGGTGGAGCAACGCCCTAGAGTGAAGCCTAGGTTGCCTGGAACGTAGAATTGGCCATCACTTTCAAACTGGTTGCAATTATTCCTGTTATATGAAAGATACACTGTTGTATTTTTACTGCATTTTATGCTTCGGGCGTTGACTTCCAAGGCCCTAACTATTCAATCTGTTGGAGCAACGCCATAGGGTCAAGCCTAGCTTGCTCGGAAAGTAGAAATGACCATAAGTTTCATACTGGTTGCAATTATTCGTTTTATACGATGGAAATGCTGTTGTATTTATATCGTATTTTATGCTTCTGGCGTTGACTTCTTAGGCCGTAACTATTCGGTCTGGTGGAGCAACGCGCTGGAGTGAAACCTAGGTTGCCCGGAACGTAGAATTGGCCATCGCTTTCAAACTGGTGGCAATTATTCCTGATATATGATGGAAACACTGTTGTATTTTTTTGCATTTTATGGTTCGGGCGTCGACTTCTAAGGCCCTAACTGTTCAATCTGTTGGAGCAACGCCCTAGGGTGAAGCCTAGGTTGCTCGGAAGGTAGAAATGACCATAAGTTTCATACTGGTTGCAATTATTCGTTTCATACGATGGAAAAACTGTTGTATTTATATTGTATTTTATGCTTCTGGCGTTGACGTCTAAGGCACTAACTACTCGATCTGGTGGAGCAACGCCCTAGAGTGAAGCCTAGGTTGCCTGGAACGTAGAATTGGCCATCACTTTCAAACTGGTTGCAATTATTCCTGTTATATGATAGATACACTGTTGTATTTTTACTGCATGTTATGCTTCGGGCGTTGACTTCTAAGGCCCTAACTATTCAATCTGTTGGAGCAATGCCATAGGGTCAAGCCTAGCTTGCTCGGAAAGTAGAAATGACCATAAGTTTCATACTGGTTGCAATTATTCGTTTTATATGATGGAAATGCTGTTGTATTTATATCGTATTTTATGCTTCTGGCGTTGACTTCTTAGGCCGTAACTATTCGGTCTGGTGGAGCAACGCGCTGGAGTGAAACCTAGGTTGCCCGGAACGTAGAATTGGCCATCACTTTCAAACTGGTTGCAATTATTCCTGATATATGATGGAAACACTGTTGTATTTTTTTTGCATTTTATGGTTCGGGCGTTGACTTCTATGGCTCTAACTATTCAATCTGTTGGAGCAACACCCTAGGGTGAAGCCTAGCTTGCTCGGAAAGTAGATGTGACCATAAGTTTCATACTGGTTGCAATTATTCGTTTTATACGGTGGAACAGCTATTGTATTTATATCGTATTTTATGCTTCTGGCGTTGACTTCTTAGGCCGTAACTATTTGGTCTGGTGGAGCAACGCCCTAGAGTGAAGTCTAGGTTTCCCGGAACGTAGAATTGGCCATCACTTTCAAACTGGTTGCAATTACTCCTGATATATGATGGAAACACTGTTGTATTTTTTTTGCATTTTATGGTTCGGGCGTTGACTTGTAAGGCCCTAGCTATTCAATCTGTTGGAGCAACGCCCTAGGGTGAAGCCTAAGTTGCTCGGAATGTAGAAATGACCATAAGTTTCATACTGGCTGCAATTATTCGTTTTATACGATGGAAAAACTGTTGTATTTATATTGTATTTTATGCTTCTGGCGTTGACTTCTAAGGCACTATCTATTCGGTCTGGTGGAGCAACGCGCTGGAGTGAAACCTAGGTTGCCCGGAACGTAGAATTGGCCATTACTTTCAAACTGGTTGCAATTATTCCTGATATATGATGGAAACACTGTTGTATTTTTTTTTGCATTTTATGGTACGGGCGTTGACTTCTAAGGCCCTAACTATTCAACCTGTTGGAGCAACGCCCTAGGGTGAAGCCTAGGTTGCTCGAAAAGTAGAAATGACCATAAGTTTCATACTGGTTGCAATTATTCGTTTTATACGATGGAAAAACTGTTGTATTTATATTGTATTTTATGCTTCTGGCGTTGACTTCTAAGGCACTATCTATTCGATCTGGTGGAGCAACGCCCTAGAGCGAAGCCTAGGTTGCCCGGAACGTAGAATTGGCCATCACTTCCAAACTGGTTGCAATTATTCCTATTATATGATGGAAACACTGTTGTATTTTTCTTGCATTTTATGCATCGGGCGTTGACTTCTAAGGCTCTAACTATTCAATCTGTTGGAGCAACACCCTAGGGTGAAGCCTAGCTTGCACGGAAAGTAGAAGTGACCATAAGTTTCATACTGGTTGCAATTATTCGTTTTATACGGTGGAACAGCTATTGTATTTATATCGTATTTTATGCTTCTGGCGTTGACTTCTTAGGCCGTAACTATTTGGTCTGGTGGAGCAACGCCCTAGAGTGAAGTCTAGGTTTCCCGGGACGTAGAATTGGCCATCACTTTCAAACTGGTTGCAATTATTCCTGATATATGATGGAAACACTGTTGTATTTTTTTTGCATTTTATGGTTCGGGCGTTGACTTCTAAGGCCCTAGCTATTCAATCTGTTGGAGCAACGCCCTAGGGTAAAGCCTAAGTTGCTCGGAATGTAGAAATGACCATAAGTTTCATACTGGCTGCAATTATTCGTTTTATACGATGGAAAAACTGTTGTATTTATATTGTATTTTATGCTTCTGGCGTTGACTTCTAAGGCACTATCTATTCGGTCTGGTGGAGCAACGCGCTGGAGTGAAACCTAGGTTGCCCGGAACGTAGAATTGGCCATTACTTTCAAACTGGTTGCAATTATTCCTGATATATGATGGAGGCACTGTTGTATTTTTTTTTGCATTTTATGGTACGGGCGTTGACTTCTAAGGCCCTAACTATTCAATCTGTTGGAGCAACGCCCTAGGGTGAAGCCTAGGTTGCTCGAAAAGTAGAAATGACCATAAGTTTCATACTGGTTGCAATTATTCGTTTTATACGATGGAAAAACTGTTGTATTTATATTGTATTTTATGCTTCTGGCGTTGACTTCTAAGGCACTATCTATTCGATCTGGTGGAGCAACGCCCTAGAGCGAAGCCTAGGTTGCCCGGAACGTAGAATTGGCCATCACTTCCAAACTGGATGCAATTATTCCTATTATATGATGGAAACACTGTTGTATTTTTCTTGCATTTTATGCATCGGGCGTTGACTTCTAAGGCTCTAACTATTCAATCTGTTGGAGCAACACCCTCGGGTGAAACCTAGCTTGCTCGGAAAGTAGAAGTGACCATAAGTTTCATACTGGTTGCAATTATTCGTTTTATACGGTGGAACAGCTATTGTATTTATATCGTATTTTATGCTTCTGGCGTTGACTTCTTAGGCCGTAACTATTTGGTCTGGTGGAGCAACGCCCTAGAGTGAAGTCTAGGTTTCCCGGAACGTAGAATTGGCCATCACTTTCAAACTGGTTACAATTATTCGTTTTATACGATGCAAACGCTGTTGTATTTATATCGTATTTTATGCTTCTGACGTTTACTTCTAAGGACCTAACTATTCGATCTGGTGGAGCAACGCCCTAGAGTGGATCCTAGGTTGCTCGGAATGTAGAAATGACCATAACTTTCACACTGGTTGCAATTATTCGTTTTATACGATGGAAAAGCTGTTGTATTTATATTGTATTTTATGCTTCTGGCGTTGACTTCTAAGGCACTAACTATTCGATCTGGTGGAGCAACGCCCTAGAGTGAAGCCTAGGTTGCCCGGGACGTAGAATTGGCCACCACTTAAAAACTGGTTGCAATTATTCCTGTTATGTTATGGAAACACTGTTGTATTTTTATTGCATTTTATGCTTCGGGCGTTGACTTCTAAGGCCCTAACTATTCAATCCGTTGGAGCAACGCCCTAGGGTGAAGCCTAGGTGGCTCGGAAAGTAGAATTGACAATAATTTTCAAACTGGTTGCAATTATTCGTTTTGTACGATGGAAAAACTGTTGTATTTATATCGTATTTTATGCTTCTGGCGTTGACTTCTTAGGCCGTAACTATTTGGTCTGGTGGAGCAACGCCCTAGAGTGAAGTCTAGGTTTCCCGGAACGTAGAATTGGCCATCACTTTCAAACTGGTTACAATTATTCGTTTTATACGATGCAAACGCTGTTGTATTTATATCGTATTTTATGCTTCTGACGTTTACTTCTAAGGACCTAACTATTCGATCTGGTGGAGCAACGCCCTAGAGTGGATCCTAGGTTGCTCGGAATGTAGAAATGACCATAACTTTCACACTGGTTGCAATTATTCGTTTTATACGATGGAAAAGCTGTTGTATTTATATTGTATTTTATGCTTCTGGCGTTGACTTCTAAGGCACTAACTATTCGATCTGGTGGAGCAACGCCCTAGAGTGAAGCCTAGGTTGCCCGGGACGTAGAATTGGCCACCACTTAAAAACTGGTTGCAATTATTCCTGTTATGTTATGGAAACACTGTTGTATTTTTATTGCATTTTATGCTTCGGGCGTTGACTTCTAAGGCCCTAACTATTCAATCCGTTAGAGCAACGCCCTAGGGTGAAGCCTAGGTGGCTCGGAAAGTAGAATTGACAATAATTTTCAAACTGGTTGCAATTATTCGTTTTGTACGATGGAAAAACTGTTGTATTTATATTGTATTTTATGCTTCTGGCGTTGACTTCTAAGGCACTAGCTATTTGGTCTGGTGGAGCAACGCCCTAGAGTGAAGTCTAGGTTTCCCGGAACGTAGAATTGGCCATCACTTTCAAACTGGTTGCAATTATTCCTGATATATGATGGAAACACTGTTGTATTTTTTTTGCATTTTATGGTTCGGGCGTTGACTTCTAGGGCCCTAACTATTCAATCTGTTGGAGCAACGCCCTAGGGTGAAGCCTAGGTTGCTCGGAAAGTAGAAATGACCATATGTTTCATACTGGCTGCAATTATTCGTTTTATACGATGGAAAAACTGTTGTATTTATATTGTATTTTATGCTTCTGGCGTTGACTTCTAAGGTACTAACTATTCGATCTGGTGGAGCAACGCCCTAGAGTGAAGCCTAGGTTGCCTGGAACGTAGAATCGGCCATCACTTTCAAACTGGTTGCAATTATTCCTGTTATATGAAAGATACACTGTTGTATTTTTACTGCATTTTATGCTTCGGGCGTTGACTTCCAAGGCCCTAACTATTCAATCTGTTGGAGCAACGCCATAGGGTCAAGCCTAGCTTGCTCGGAAAGTAGAAATGACCATAAGTTTCATACTGGTTGCAATTATTCGTTTTATACGATGGAAATGCTGTTGTATTTATATCGTATTTTATGCTTCTGGCGTTGACTTCTTAGGCCGTAACTATTCGGTCTGGTGGAGCAACGCGCTGGAGTGAAACCTAGGTTGCCCGGAACGTAGAATTGGCCATCACTTTCAAACTGGTTGCAATTATTCCTGATATATGATGGAAACACTGTTGTATTTTTTTGCATTTTATGGTTCGGGCGTCGACTTCTAAGGCCCTAACTATTCAATCTGTTGGAGAAACGCCCTAGGGTGAAGCCTAGGTTGCTCGGAAGGTAGAAATGACCATAAGTTTCATACTGGTTGCAATTATTCGTTTCATACGATGGAAAAACTGTTGTATTTATATTGTATTTTATGCTTCTGGCGTTGACTTCTAAGGCACTATCTATTCGGTCTGGTGGAGCAACGCGCTGGAGTGAAACCTAGGTTGCCCGGAACGTAGAATTGGCCATTACTTTCAAACTGGTTGCAATTATTCCTGATATATGATGGAAAAACTGTTGTATTTTTTTTTGCATTTTATGGTACGGGCGTTGACTTCTAAGGCCCTAACTATTCAATCTGTTGGAGCAACGCCCTAGGGTGAAGCCTAGGTTGCTCGAAAAGTAGAAATGACCATAAGTTTCATACTGGTTGCAATTATTCGTTTTATACGATGGAAAAACTGTTGTATTTATATTGTATTTTATGCTTCTGGCGTTGACTTCTAAGGCACTATCTATTCGATCTGGTGGAGCAACGCCCTAGAGCGAAGCCTAGGTTGCCCGGAACGTAGAATTGGCCATCACTTCCAAACTGGTTGCAATTATTCCTGTTATATGATAGATTCACTGTTGTATTTTTACTGCATTTTATGCTTCGGGCGTTGACTTCTAAGGCCCTAACTATTCAATCTGTTGGAGCAACGTCATAGGATCAAGCCTAGCTTGCTCGGAAAGTAGAAATGACCATAAGTTTCATACTGGTTGCAATTATTCGTTTTATATGATGGAAATGCTGTTGTATTTATATCGTATTTTATGCTTCTGGCGTTGACTTCTTAGGCCGTAACTATTCGGTCTGGTGGAGCAACGCGCTGGAGTGAAACCTAGGTTGCCCGGAACGTAGAATTGGCCATCACTTTCAAACTGGTTGCAATTATTCCTGATATATGATGGAAACACTGTTGTATTTTTTTTGCATTTTATGGTTCGGGCGTTGACTTCTAAGGCCCTAACTATTCAATCTGTTGGAGCAACACCCTAGGGTGAAGCCTAGCTTGCTCGGAAAGTAGATGTGACCATAAGTTTCATACTGGTTGCAATTATTCGTTTTATACGGTGGAACAGCTATTGTATTTATATCGTATTTTATGCTTCTGGCGTTGACTTCTTAGGCCGTAACTATTTGGTCTGGTGGAGCAACGCCCTAGAGTGAAGTCTAGGTTTCCCGGAACGTAGAATTGGCCATCACTTTCAAACTGGTAGCAATTATTCCTGATATATGTTGGAAACACTGTTGTATTTTTTTTGCATTTTATGGTTCGGGCGTTGACTTCTAAGGCCCTAGCTATTCAATCTGTTGGAGCAACGCCCTAGGGTGAAGCCTAAGTTGCTCGGAATGTAGAAATGACCATAAGTTTCATACTGGCTGCAATTATTCGTTTTATACGATGGAAAAACTGTTGTATTTATATTGTATTTTATGCTTCTGGCGTTGACTTCTAAGGCACTATCTATTCGGTCTGGTGGAGCAACGCGCTGGAGTGAAACCTAGGTTGCCCGGAACGTAGAATTGGCCATTACTTTCAAACTGGTTGCAATTATTCCTGATATATGATGGAAACACTGTTGTATTTTTTTTTGCATTTTATGGTACGGGCGTTGACTTCTAAGGCCCTAACTATTCAATCTGTTGGAGCAACGCCCTAGGGTGAAGCCTAGGTTGCTCGAAAAGTAGAAATGACCATAAGTTTCATACTGGTTGCAATTATTCGTTTTATACGATGGAAAAACTGTTGTATTTATATTGTATTTTATGCTTCTGGCGTTGACTTCTAAGGCACTATCTATTCGATCTGGTGGAGCAACGCCCTAGAGCGAAGCCTAGGTTGCCCGGAACGTAGAATTGGCCATCACTTCCAAACTGGTTGCAATTATTCCTATTATATGATGGAAACACTGTTGTATTTTTCTTGCATTTTATGCATCGGGCGTTGACTTCAAAGGCTCTAACTATTCAATCTGTTGGAGCAACACCCTAGGGTGAAGCCTAGCTTGCACGGAAAGTAGAAGTGACCATAAGTTTCATACTGGTTGCAATTATTCGTTTTATACGGTGGATCAGCTATTGTATTTATATCGTATTTTATGCTTCTGGCGTTGACTTCTTAGGCCGTAACTATTTGGTCTGGTGGAGCAACGCCCTAGAGTGAAGTCTACGTTTCCCGGAACGTAGAATTGGCCATCACTTTCAAACTGGTTGCAATTATTCCTGATATATGATGGAAACACTGTTGTATTTTTTTTGCATTTTATGGTTCGGGCGTTGACTTCTAAGGCGCTAACTATTCAATCTGTTGGAGCAACGCCCTAGGGTGAAGCCTAGGTTGCTCGGAAAGTAGAAATGACCATAAGTTTCATACTGGCTGTAATTATTCGTTTTATACGATGGAAAAACTGTTGTATTTATATTGTATTTTATGCTTCTGGCGTTGACGTCTAAGGCACTAACTACTCGATCTGGTGGAGCAACGCCCTAGAGTGAAGCCTAGGTTGCCTGGAACGTAGAATTGGCTATCACTTTCAAACTGGTTGCAATTATTCCTGTTATATGATAGATTCACTGTTGTATTTTTACTGCATTTTATGCTTCGGGCGTTGACTTCTAAGGCCCTAACTATTCAATCTGTTGGAGCAACGTCATAGGGTCAAGCCTAGCTTGCTCGGAAAGTAGAAATGACCATAAGTTTCATACTGGTTGCAATTATTCGTTTTATATGATGGAAATGCTGTTGTATTTATATCGTATTTTATGCTTCTGGCGTTGACTTCTTAGGCCGTAACTATTCGGTCTGGTGGAGCAACGCGCTGGAGTGAAACCTAGGTTGCCCGGAACGTAGAATTGGCCATCACTTTCAAACTGGTTGCAATTATTCCTGATATATGATGGAAACACTGTTGTATTTTTTTTGCATTTTATGGTTCGGGCGTTGACTTCTAAGGCCCTAACTATTCAATCTGTTGGAGCAACACCCTAGGGTGAAGCCTAGCTTGCTCGGAAAGTAGATGTGACCATAAGTTTCATACTGGTTGCAATTATTCGTTTTATACGGTGGAACAGCTATTGTATTTATATCGTATTTTATGCTTCTGGCGTTGACTTCTTAGGCCGTAACTATTTGGTCTGGTGGAGCAACGCCCTAGAGTGAAGTCTAGGTTTCCCGGAACGTAGAATTGGCCATCACTTTCAAACTGGTTGCAATTATTCCTGATATATGATGGAAACACTGTTGTATTTTTTTTGCATTTTATGGTTCGGGCGTTGACTTCTAAGGCCCTAGCTATTCAATCTGTTGGAGCAACGCCCTAGGGTGAAGCCTAAGTTGCTCGGAATGTAGAAATGACCATAAGTTTCATACTGGCTGCAATTATTCGTTTTATACGATGGAAAAACTGTTGTATTTATATTGTATTTTATGCTTCTGGCGTTGACTTCTAAGGCACTATCTATTCGGTCTGGTGGAGCAACGCGCTGGAGTGAAACCTAGGTTGCCCGGAACGTAGAATTGGCCATTACTTTCAAACTGGTTGCAATTATTCCTGATATATGATGGAAACACTGTTGTATTTTTTTTTGCATTTTATGGTACGGGCGTTGACTTCTAAGGCCCTAACTATTCAATCTGTTGGAGCAACGCCCTAGGGTGAAGCCTAGGTTGCTCGAAAAGTAGAAATGACCATAAGTTTCATACTGGTTGCAATTATTCGTTTTATACGATGGAAAAACTGTTGTATTTATATTGTATTTTATGCTTCTGGCGTTGACTTCTAAGGCACTATCTATTCGATCTGGTGGAGCAACGCCCTAGAGCGAAGCCTAGGTTGCCCGGAACGTAGAATTGGCCATCACTTCCAAACTGGTTGCAATTATTCCTATTATATGATGGAAACACTGTTGTATTTTTCTTGCATTTTATGCATCGGGCGTTGACTTCTAAGGCTCTAACTATTCAATCTGTTGGAGCAACACCCTAGGGTGAAGCCTAGCTTGCACGGAAAGTAGAAGTGACCATAAGTTTCATACTGGTTGCAATTATTCGTTTTATACGGTGGAACAGCTATTGTATTTATATCGTATTTTATGCTTCTGGCGTTGACTTCTTAGGCCGTAACTATTTGGTCTGGTGGAGCAACGCCCTAGAGTGAAGTCTAGGTTTCCCGGAACGTAGAATTGGCCATCACTTTCAAACTGGTTGCAATTATTCCTGATATATGATGGAAACACTGTTGTATTTTTTTTGCATTTTATGGTTCGGGCGTTGACTTCTAAGGCCCTAACTATTCAATCTGTTGGAGCAACGCCCTAGGGTGAAGCCTAGGTTGCTCGGAAAGTAGAAATGACCATAAGTTTCATACTGGCTGTAATTATTCGTTTTATACGATGGAAAAACTGTTGTATTTATATTGTATTTTATGCTTCTGGCGTTGACGTCTAAGGCACTAACTACTCGATCTGGTGGAGCAACGCCCTAGAGTGAAGCCTAGGTTGCCTGGAACGTAGAATTGGCTATCACTTTCAAACTGGTTGCAATTATTCCTGTTATATGATAGATTCACTGTTGTATTTTTACTGCATTTTATGCTTCGGGCGTTGACTTCTAAGGCCCTAACTATTCAATCTGTGGGAGCAACGCCATAGGGTCAAGCCTAGCTTTCTCGGAAAGTAGAAATGACCATAAGTTTCATACTGGTTGCAATTATTCGTTTTATACGATGGAAATGCTGTTGTATTTATATCGTATTTTATGCTTCTGGCGTTGACTTCTTAGGCCGTAACTATTCGGTCTGGTGGAGCAACGCGCTGGAGTGAAACCTAGGTTGCCCGGAACGTAGAATTGGCCGTCACTTTCAAACTGGTTGCAATTATTCCTGATATATGATGGAAACACGGTTGTATTTTTTTTGCATTTTATGGTTCGGGCGTTGACTTCTAAGGCCCTAACTATTCAATCTGTTGGAGCAACGCCCTAGGGTGAAGCCTAGGTTGCTCAGAAAGTAGAAATGACCATTAGTTTCATACTGGCTGCAATTATTCGTTTTATACGATGGAAAAACTGTTGTATTTATATTGTATTTTATGCTTCTGGCGTTGACGTCTAAGGCACTAACTACTCGATCTGGTGGAGCAACGCCCTAGAGTGAAGCCTAGGTTGCCTGGAACGTAGAATTGGCCATCACTTTCAAACTGGTTGCAATTATTCCTGTTATATGATAGATACACTGTTGTATTTTTACTGCATTTTATGCTTCGGGCGTTGACTTCTAAGGCCCTAACTATTCAATCTGTGGGAGCAACGCCATAGGGTCAAGCCTAGCTTTCTCGGAAAGTAGAAATGACCATAAGTTTCATACTGGTTGCAATTATTCGTTTTATACGATGGAAATGCTGTTGTATTTATATCGTATTTTATGCTTCTGGCGTTGACTTCTTAGGCCGTAACTATTCGGTCTGGTGGAGCAACGCGCTGGAGTGAAACCTAGGTTGCCCGGAACGTAGAATTGGCCGTCACTTTCAAACTGGTTGCAATTATTCCTGATATATGATGGAAACACGGTTGTATTTTTTTTGCATTTTATGGTTCGGGCGTTGACTTCTAAGGCCCTAACTATTCAATCTGTTGGAGCAACGCCCTAGGGTGAAGCCTAGGTGGCTCGGAAAGTAGAAATGACCATTAGTTTCAAACTGGTTGCAATTATTCGTTTTATGCGATGGAAAAACTGTTGTATTTATATTGTATTTTATGCTTCTGGCGTTGACTTCTAAGGCCCTAGCTGTTCGATCTAGTGGAGCAACGCCTTAGAGTGAAGCCTAGGTTGCCCGGAACGTAGAATTGGCCATCACTTTCAAACTGGTTACAATTATTCGTTTTATACGATGCAAACGCTGTTGTATTTATATCGTATTTTATGCTTCTGGCGTTTACTTCTAAGGACCTAACTATTCAATCTGTTGGAGCAACGCCCTAGGGTGAAGCCTAGGTTGCTCGGAAAGTAGAAATGACCATAAGTATCATACTGGTTGCAATTATTCGTTTTATACGATGGAAAAACTGTTGTATTTATATTGTATTTTATGCTTCTGGCGTTGACTTCTAAGGCCCTAGCTGTTCGATCTAGTGGAGCAACGCCCTAGAGTGAAGCCTACGTTGCCCTGAAAGGAGAAATGGCCATCACGTTCAAACTGGTTGCAATTAATCCTTTTATACGATGGAAAAGCTGTTGTATTTATATCGTATTTTATGCTTCCGGCATTTATTTCTAAGGACCTAACTATTCGATCTGGTGGAGCAACGCCCTAGAGTGAAGCCTAGGTTCCTCGGAATGTGGAAATGACCATAACTATCACACTGGTTGCAATTATTCGTTTTATACGATGGAAACGCTGTTGTATTTATATTGTATTTTATGCCTCTGGCGTTGACTTCTAAGGCCGTAGCTATTAGATGTGATGGAGCAACGCCCTAGAGTGACGCCTAGGGTGCTTGGAACGTAGAAATGACCATTACTTTCACACTGGTTGCAATTATTCTTTTTATACGATGGAAAAGCTGTTGTGTTTATATTGTATTTTATGCTTCTGGCGTTGACTTCTTAGGCCGTAACTATTCGGTCTGGTGGAGCAACGCCCTGGAGTGAAACCTAGGTTGCCCGGAACGCAGAACTGGCCATCACTTTCAAACTGGTTGCTATTACTCCTGTTATATGGTGGAAACACTGTTGTATTTTTTTTGCATTTTATGGTTCGGGCGTTGACTTCTAAGGCGCTAACTATTCAATCCGTTGGAGCAACGCCCTAGGGTGAAGCCTAGGTGGCTCGGAAAGTAGAAATGACCATAAGTTTCATACTGGTTGCAATTATTCGTTTTATACGATGGAAAAGCTGTTGTATTTATATTGTATTTTATGCTTCTGGCGTTGACTTCTAAGGCACTAACTATTCGATCTGGTGGAGCAACGCCCTAGAGTGAAGCCTAGGTTGCCCGGGACGTAGAATTGGCCACCACTTAAAAACTGGTTGCAATTATTCCTGTTATGTTATGGAAACACTGTTGTATTTTTATTGCATTTTATGCTTCGGGCGTTGACTTCTAGGGCCCTAACTATTCAATCTGTTGGAGCAACGCCCTAGGGTGAAGCCGAGGTTGCTCGGAAAGTAGAAATGACCATAAATTTCATACTGGCTGCAATTATTCGTTTTATACGATGGAAAAACTGTTGTATTTATATTGTATTTTATGCTTCTGGCGTTGACTTCTAAGGCACTAACTATTCGATCTGGTGGAGCAACGCCCTAGAGTGAAGCCTAGGTTGCCTGGAACGTAGAATTGGCCATCACTTTCAAACTGGTTGCAATTATTCCTGTTATATGATAGATACACTGTTGTATTTTTACTGCATTTTATGCTTCGGGCGTTGACTTCTAAGGCCCTAACTATTCAATCTGTTGGAGCAACGCCATAGGGTCAAGCCTAGCTTGCTCGGAAAGTAGAAATGACCATAAGTTTCATACTGGTTGCAATTGTTCGTTTTATATGATGGAAATGCTGTTGTATTTATATCGTATTTTATGCTTCTGGCGTAGACTTCTAAGGCACTATCTATTCGATCTGGTGGAGCAACGCCCTAGAGCGAAGCCTAGGTTGCCCGGAACGTAGAATTGGCCATCACTTCCGAACTGATTGCAATTATTCCTATTATATGATGGAAACACTGTTGTATTTTTCTTGCATTTTATGCATCGGGCGTTGACTTCTAAGGCTCTAACTATTCAATCTGTTGGAGCAACACCCTAGGGTGAAGCCTAGCTTGCTCGGAAAGTAGAAGTGACCATAAGTTTCATACTGGTTGCAATTATTCGTTTTATACGGTGGAACAGCTATTGTATTTATATCGTATTTTATGCTTCTGGCGTTGACTTCTTAGGGCGTAACTATTTGGTCTGGTGGAGCAACGCCGTAGAGTGATGTCTAGGTTTCCCGGAACGTAGAATTGGCCATCACTTTCAAACTGGTTGCAATTATTCCTGATATATGATGGAAACACTGTTGTATTTTTTTTTGCATTTTATGGTTCGGGCGTTGACTTCTAAGGCCCTAACTATTCAATCTGTTGGAGCAACGCCCTAGGGTGAAGCCTAGGTTGCTCGGAAAGTAGAAATGACCATAAGTTTCATACTGGCTGCAATTATTCGTTTTATACGATGGAAAAACTGTTGTATTTATATTGTATTTTATGCTTCTGGCGTTGACGTCTAAGGCACTAACTACTCGATCTGGTGGAGCAACGCCCTAGAGTGAAGCCTAGGTTGCCCGGAACGTAGAATTGGCCATCACTTCCAAACTGGTTGCAATTATTCCTGTTATATGATAGATTCACTGTTGTATTTTTACTGCATTTTATGCTTCGGGCGTTGACTTCTAAGGCCCTAACTATTCAATCTGTTGGAGCAACACCATAGGGTGAAGCCTAGCTTGCTCGGAAAGTAGAAGTGACCATAGGTTTCATACTGGTTGCAATTATTCGTTTTATACGGTGGAACAGCTATTGTATTTATATCGTATTTTATGCTTCTGGCGTTGACTTCTTAGGCCGTAACTATTTGGTCTGGTGGAGCAACGCCCTAGAGTGAAGTCTAGGTTTCCCGGTACGTAGAATTGGCCATCACTTTCAAACTGGTTGCAATTATTCCTGATATATGATGGAAACACTGTTGTATTTTTTTTGCATTTTATGGTTCGGGCGTTGACTTCTAAGGCCCTAACTATTCAATCTGTTGGAGCAACGCCCTAGGGTGAACCCTAGGTGGCTCGGAAAGTAGAAATGACAATAAGTTTCATACTGGCTGCAATTATTCGTTTTATACGATGGAAAAACTGTTGTATTTATATTGTATTTTATGCTTCTGGCGTTGACATCTAAGGCACTAACTACTCGATCTGGTGGAGCAACGCCCTAGAGTGAAGCCTAGGTTGCCTGGAACGTAGAATTGGCCATCACTTTCAAACTGGTTGCAATTATTCCTGTTATATGATAGATACACTGTAGTATTTTTACTGCATTTTATGCTTCGGGCGTTGACTTCTAAGGCCCTAACTATTCAATCTGTTGGAGCAACGCCATAGGGTCAAGCCTAGCTTGCTCGGAAAGTAGAAATGACCATAAGTTTCATACTGGTTGCAATTATTCGTTTTATATGATGGAAATGCTGTTGTATTTATATCGTATTTTATGCTTCTGGCGTTGACTTCTTAGGCCGTAACTATTCGGTCTGGTGGAGCAACGCGCTGGAGTGAAACCTAGGTTGCCCGGAACGTAGAATTGGCCATCACTTTCAAACTGGTTGCAATTATTCCTGATATATGATGGAAACACTGTTGTATTTTTTTTGTATTTTATGTTTCGGGCGTTGACTTCTAAGGCCCTAACTATTCAATCTGTTGGAGCAACACCCTAGGGTGAAGCCTAGCTTGCTCGGAAAGTAGAAGTGACCATAAGTTTCATACTGGTTGCAATTATTCGTTTCATACGGTGGAACAGCTATTGTATTTATATCGTGTTTTATGCATCTGGCGTTGACTTCTTAGGCCGTAGCTATTTGGTCTGGTGGAGCAACGCCCTAGAGTGAAGTCTAGGTTTCCCGGAACGTAGAATTGGCCATCACTTTCAAACTGGTTGCAATTATTCCTGATATATGATGGAAACACTGTTGTATTTTTTTTGCATTTTATGGTTCGGGCGTTGACTTCTAAGGCCCTAACTATTCAATCCGTTGGAGCAACGCCCTAGGGTGAAGCCTAGGTTGCTCGGAAAGTAGAAATGACCATAAGTTTCATACTGACTGCAATTATTCGTTTTATACGATGGAAAAACTGTTGTATTTATATTGTATTTTATGCTTCTGGCGTTGACTTCTAAGGCACTATCTATTCGGTCTGGTGGAGCAACGCGCTGGAGTGAAACCTAGGTTGCCCGGAACGTAGAATTGGCCATCACTTTCAAACTGGTTGCAATTATTCCTGATATATGATGGAAACACTGTTGTATTTTTTTTGCATTTTATGGTACGGGCGTTGACTTCTAAGGCCCTAACTATTCAATCTGTTGGAGCAACGCCCTAGGGTGAAGCCTAGGTTGCTCGGAAAGTAGAAATGACCATAAGTTTCATACTGGTTGCAATTATTCGTTTTTACGATGGAAAAACTGTTGTATTTATATTGTATTTTATGCTTCTGGCGTTGACGTCTAAGGCACTATCTACTCGATCTGGTGGAGCAACGCCCTAGAGCGAAGCCTAGGTTGCCGGGAACGTAGAATTGGCCATCACTTCCAAACTGGTTGCAATTATTCCTGTTATATGGTGGAAACACTGTTGTATTTTTCTTGCATTTTATGCATCGGGCGTTGACTTCTAAGGCCCTAACTATTCAATCTGTTGGAGCAACACCCTAGGGTGAAGCCTAGCTTGCTCGGAAAGTAGAAGTGACCATAAGTTTCATACTGGTTGCAATTATTCGTTTTATACGGTGGAACAGCTATTGTTTTTATATCGTATTTTATGCTTCTGGCGTTGACTTCTTAGGCCGTAACTATTTGGTCTGGTGGAGCAACGCCCTAGAGTGAAGCCTAGGTTGCCTGGAACGTAGAATTGGCCATCACTTTCAAACTGGTTGCAATTATTCCTGTTATATGATAGATACACTGTTGTATTTTTACTGCATTTTATGCTTCGGGCGTTGACTTCTAAGGCCCTAACTATTCAATCTGTTGGAGCAACGCCATAGGGTCAAGCCTAGCATTCTCGGAAAGTAGAAAAGACCATAAGTTTCATACTGGTTGCAATTATTCGTTTTATACGATGGAAATGCTGTTGTATTTATATCGTATTTTATGCTTCTGGCGTTGACTTCTTAGGCCGTAACTATTCGGTCTGGTGGAGCAACGCGCTGGAGTGAAACCTAGGTTGCCCGGAACGTAGAATTGGCCGTCACTTTCAAACTGGTTGCAATTATTCCTGATATATGATGGAAACACGATTGTATTTTTTTTGCATTTTATGGTTCGGGCGTTGACTTCTAAGGCCCTAACTATTCAATCTGTTGGAGCAACGCCCTAGGGTGAAGCCTAGGTGGCTCGGAAAGTAGAAATGACCATTAGTTTCAAACTGGTTGCAATTATTCGTTTTATGCGATGGAAAAACTGTTGTATTTATATTGTATTTTATGCTTCTGGCGTTGACTTCTAAGGCCCTAGCTGTTCGATCTAGTGGAGCAACGCCTTAGAGTGAAGCCTAGGTTGCCCGGAACGTAGAATTGGCCATCACTTTCAAACTGGTTACAATTATTCGTTTTATACGATGCAAACGCTGTTGTATTTATATCGTATTTTATGCTTCTGGCGTTTACTTCTAAGGACCTAACTATTCAATCTGTTGGAGCAACGCCCTAGGGTGAAGCCTAGGTTGCTCGGAAAGTAGAAATGACCATAAGTATCATACTGGTTGCAATTATTCGTTTTATACGATGGAAAAGCTGTTGTATTTATATTGTATTTTATGCTTCTGGCGTTGACTTCTAAGGCACTAACTATTCGATCTGGTGGAGCAACGCCCTAGAGTGAAGCCTAGGTTGCCCGGGACGTAGAATTGGCCATCACTTAAAAACTGGTTGCAATTATTCCTGTTATGTTATGGAAACACTGTTGTATTTTTATTGCATTTTATGCTTCGGGCGTTGACTTCTAGTGCTCTAACTATTCAATCTGTTGGAGCAACGCCCTAGGGTGAAGCCCAGGTTGCTCGGAAAGTAGAAATGACCATAAGTTTCATACTGGTTGCAATTATTCGTTTTATACGGTGGAACAGCTATTGTATTTATATCGTATTTTATGCTTCTGGCGTTGACTTCTTAGGGCGTAACTATTTGGTCTGGTGGAGCAACGCGCTGGAGTGAAACCTAGGTTGCCCGGAACGTAGAATTGGCCATCACTTTCAAACTGGTTGCAATTATTCCTGATATATGATGGAAACACTGTTGTATTTTTTTGCATTCTATGGTTCGGGCGTCGACTTCTAAGGCCCTAACTATTCAATCTGTTGGAGCAACGCCCTAGGGTGAAGCCTAGGTTGCTCGGAAAGTAGAAATGACCATAAGTTTCATACTGGTTGCAATTATTCGTTTCATACGATGGAAAAACTGTTGTATTTATATTGTATTTTATGCTTCTGGCGTTGACGTCTAAGGCACTAACTACTCGATCTGGTGGAGCAACGCCCTAGAGTGAAGCCTAGGTTGCCTGGAACGTAGAATTGGCCATCACTTTCAAACTGGTTGCAATTATTCCTGTTATATGATAGATACACTGTTGTATTTTTACTGCATGTTATGCTTCGGGCGTTGACTTCTGAGGCCCTAACTATTCAATCTGTTGGAGCAATGCCATAGGGTCAAGCCTAGCTTGCTCGGAAAGTAGAAATGACCATAAGTTTCATACTGGTTGCAATTATTCGTTTTATATGATGGAAATGCTGTTGTATTTATATCGTATTTTATGCTTCTGGCGTTGACTTCTTAGGCCGTAACTTTTCGGTCTGGTGGAGCAACGCGCTGGAGTGAAACCTAGGTTTCCCGGAACGTAGAATTGGCCATCACTTTCAAACTGGTTGCAATTATTCCTGATATATGATGGAAACACTGTTGTATTTTTTTTGCATTTTATGGTTCGGGCGTTGACTTCTAAGGCCCTAGCTATTCAATCTGTTGGAGCAACGCCCTAGGGTGAAGCCTAAGTTGCTCGGAAAGTAGAAATGACCATAAGTTTCATACTGGCTGCAATTATTCGTTTTATACGATGGAAAAACTGTTGTATTTATATTGTATTTTATGCATCTGGCGTTGACTTCTAAGGCACTATCTATTCGGTCTGGTGGAGCAACGCGCTGGAGTGAAACCTAGGTTGCCCGGAACGTAGAATTGGCCATTACTTTCAAACTGGTTGCAATTATTCCTGATATATGATGGAAACACTGTTGTATTTTTTTTTGCATTTTATGGTACGGGCGTTGACTTCTAAGGCCCTAACTATTCAATCTGTTGGAGCAACGCCCTAGGGTGAAGCCTAGGTTGCTCGAAAAGTAGAAATGACCATAAGTTTCATACTGGTTGCAATTATTCGTTCTATACGATGGAAAAACTGTTGTATTTATATTGTATTTTATGCTTCTGGCGTTGACTTCTAAGGCACTATCTATTCGATCTGGTGGAGCAACGCCCTAGAGCGAAGCCTAGGTTGCCCGGAACGTAGAATTGGCCATCACTTCCAAACTGGTTGCAATTATTCCTATTATATGATGGAAACACTGTTGTATTTTTCTTGCATTTTATGCATCTGGCGTTGACTTCTAAGGCTCTAACTATTCAATCTGTTGGAGCAACACCCTAGGGTGAAGCCTAGCTTGCTCGGAAAGTAGAAGTGACCATAAGTTTCATACTGGTTGCAATTATTCGTTTTATACGGTGGAACAGCTATTGTATTTATATCGTATTTTATGCTTCTGGCGTTGACTTCTTAGGCCGTAACTATTTGGTCTGGTGGAGCAACGCCCTAGAGTGAAGTCTAGGTTTCCCGGAACGTAGAATTGGCCATCACTTTCAAACTGGTTGCAATTATTACTGATATATGATGGAAACACTGTTGAATTTTTTTTGCATTTTATGGTTCGGGCGTTGACTTCTAAGGCCCTAACTATTCAATCTGTTGGAGCAACGCCCTAGGGTGAAGCCTAGGTTGCGCGGAAAGTAGAAATGACCATAAGTTTCATACTGGCTGTAATTATTCGTTTTATACGATGGAAAAACTGTTGTATTTATATTGTATTTTATGCTTCTGGCGTTGACGTCTAAGGCACTAACTACTCGATCTGGTGGAGCAACGCCCTAGAGTGAAGCCTAGGTTGCCTGGAACGTAGAATTGGCTATCACTTTCAAACTGGTTGCAATTATTCCTGTTATATGATAGATTCACTGTTGTATTTTTACTGCATTTTATGCTTCGGGCGTTGACTTCTAAGGCCCTAAGTATTCAATCTGTTGGAGCAACGCCATAGGGTCAAGCCTAGCTTGCTCGGAAAGTAGAAATGACCATAAGTTTCATACTGGTTGCAATTACTCGTTTTATATGATGGAAATGCTGTTGTATTTATATCGTATTTTATGCTTCTGGCGTTGACTTCTTAGGCCGTAACTGTTCGGTCTGGTGGAGCAACGCGCTGGAGTGAAACCTAGGTTGCCCGGAACGTAGAATTGGCCATCACTTTCAAACTGGTTGCAATTATTCCTGATATATGATGGAAACACTGTTGTATTTTTTTTGCATTTTATGGTTCGGGCGTTGACTTCTAAGGCCCTAACTATTCAATCTGTTGGAGCAACACCCTAGGGTGAAGCCTGGATTGCTCGGAAAGTAGAAGTGACCATAAGTTTCATACTGGTTGCAATTATTCGTTTTATACGATGGAAAAACTGTTGTATTTATATTGTATTTTATGCATCTGGCGTTGACTTCTAAGGCACTATCTATTCGGTCTGGTGGAGCAACGCGCTGGAGTGAAACCTAGGTTGCCCGGAACGTAGAATTGGCCATTACTTTCAAACTGGTTGCAATTATTCCTGATATATGATGGAAACACTGTTGTATTTTTTTTTGCATTTTATGGTACGGGCGTTGACTTCTAAGGCCCTAACTATTCAATCTGTTGGAGCAACGCCCTAGGGTGAAGCCTAGGTTGCTCGAAAAGTAGAAATGACCATAAGTTTCATACTGGTTGCAATTATTCGTTCTATACGATGGAAAAACTGTTGTATTTATATTGTATTTTATGCTTCTGGCGTTGACTTCTAAGGCACTATCTATTCTATCTGGTGGAGCAACGCCCTAGAGCGAAGCCTAGGTTGCCCGGAACGTAGAATTGGCCATCACTTCCAAACTGGTTGCAATTATTCCTATTATATGATGGAAACACTGTTGTATTTTTCTTGCATTTTATGCATCTGGCGTTGACTTCTAAGGCTCTAACTATTCAATCTGTTGGAGCAACACCCTAGGGTGAAGCCTAGCTTGCTCGGAAAGTAGAAGTGACCATAAGTTTCATACTGGTTGCAATTATTCGTTTTATACGGTGGAACAGCTATTGTATTTATATCGTATTTTATGCTTCTGGCGTTGACTTCTTAGGCCGTAACTATTTGGTCTGGTGGAGCAACGCCCTAGAGTGAAGTCTAGGTTTCCCGGAACGTAGAATTGGCCATCACTTTCAAACTGGTTGCAATTATTCCTGATATATGATGGAAACACTGTTGTATTTTTTTTGCATTTTATGGTTCGGGCGTTGACTTCTAAGGCCCTAACTATTCAATCTGTTGGAGCAACGCCCTAGGGTGAAGCCTAGGTTGCGCGGAAAGTAGAAATGACCATAAGTTTCATACTGGCTGTAATTATTCGTTTTATACGATGGAAAAACTGTTGTATTTATATTGTATTTTATGCTTCTGGCGTTGACGTCTAAGGCACTAACTACTCGATCTGGTGGAGCAACGCCCTAGAGTGAAGCCTAGGTTGCCTGGAACGTAGAATTGGCTATCACTTTCAAACTGGTTGCAATTATTCCTGTTATATGATAGATTCACTGTTGTATTTTTACTGCATTTTATGCTTCGGGCGTTGACTTCTAAGGCCCTAAGTATTCAATCTGTTGGAGCAACGCCATAGGGTCAAGCCTAGCTTGCTCGGAAAGTAGAAATGACCATAAGTTTCATACTGGTTGCAATTACTCGTTTTATATGATGGAAATGCTGTTGTATTTATATCGTATTTTATGCTTCTGGCGTTGACTTCTTAGGCCGTAACTGTTCGGTCTGGTGGAGCAACGCGCTGGAGTGAAACCTAGGTTGCCCGGAACGTAGAATTGGCCACCACTTTCAAACTGGTTGCAATTATTCCTGATATATGATGGAAACACTGTTGTATTTTTTTTGCATTTTATGGTTCGGGCGTTGACTTCTAAGGCCCTAACTATTCAATCTGTTGGAGCAACACCCTAGGGTGAAGCCTGGATTGCTCGGAAAGTAGAAGTGACCATAAGTTTCATACTGGTTGCAATTATTCGTTTTATACGGTGGAACAGGTATTGTATTTATATCGTATTTTATGCTTCTGGCGTTGACTTCTTAGGCCGTAACTATTTGGTCTGGTGGAGCAACGCCCTAGAGTGAAGTCTAGGTTTCCCGGAACGTAGAATTGGCCATCACTTTCAAACTGGTTGCAATTATTCCTGATATATGATGGAAACACTGTTGTATTTTTTTTGCATTTTATGGTTCGGGCGTTGACTTCTAAGGCCCTAACTATTCAATCTGTTGGAGCAACGCCCTAGGGTGAAGCCTAGCTTGCTCGGAAAGTAGAAGTGACCATAAGTTTCATACTGGTTGCAATTATTCGTTTTATACGGTGGAACAGCTATTGTATTTATATCGTATTTTATGCTTCTGGCGTTGACTTCTAAGGCACTATCTATTCGATCTGGTGGAGCAACGCCCTAGAGCGAAGCCTAGGTTGCCCGGAACGTAGAATTGGCCATCACTTCCAAACTGGTTGCAATTATTCCTATTATATGATGGAAACACTGTTGTATTTTTCTTGCATTTTATGCATCTGGCGTTGACTTCTAAGGCTCTAACTATTCAATCTGTTGGAGCAACACCCTAGGGTGAAGCCTAGCTTGCTCGGAAAGTAGAAGTGACCATAAGTTTCATACTGGTTGCAATTATTCGTTTTATACGGTGGAACAGCTATTGTATTTATATCGTATTTTATGCTTCTGGCGTTGACTTCTTAGGCCGTAACTATTTGGTCTGGTGGAGCAACGCCCTAGAGTGAAGTCTAGGTTTCCCGGAACGTAGAATTGGCCATCACTTTCAAACTGGTTGCAATTATTCCTGATATATGATGGAAACACTGTTGTATTTTTTTTGCATTTTATGGTTCGGGCGTTGACTTCTAAGGCCCTAACTATTCAATCTGTTGGAGCAACGCCCTAGGGTGAAGCCTAGGTTGCTCGGAAAGTAGAAATGACCATAAGTTTCATACTGGCTGTAATTATTCGTTTTATACGATGGAAAAACTGTTGTATTTATATTGTATTTTATGCTTCTGGCGTTGACGTCTAAGGCACTAACTACTCGATCTGGTGGAGCAACGCCCTAGAGTGAAGCCTAGGTTGCCTGGAACGTAGAATTGGCTATCACTTTCAAACTGGTTGCAATTATTCCTATTATATGATGGAAACACTGTTGTATTTTTCTTGCATTTTATGCATCGGGCGTTGACTTCTAAGGCTCTAACTATTCAATCTGTTGGAGCAACACCCTAGGGTGAAGCCTAGCTTGCTCGGAAAGTAGAAGTGACCATAAGTTTCATACTGGTTGCAATTATTCGTTTTATACGGTGGAACAGCTATTGTATTTATATCGTATTTTATGCTTCTGGCGTTGACTTCTTAGGGCGTAACTATTTGGTCTGGTGGAGCAACGCCCTAGAGTGAAGTCTAGGTTTCCCGGAACGTAGAATTGGCCATCACTTTCAAACTGGTTGCAATTATTCCTGATATATGATGGAAACACTGTTGTATTTTTTTTGCATTTTATGGTTCGGGCGTTGACTTCTAAGGCCCTAACTATTCAATCTGTTGGAGCAACGCCCTAGGGTGAAGCGTAGGTTGCTCGGAAAGTAGAAATGACCATCAGTTTCATACTGGCTGCAATTATTCGTTTTATACGATGGAAAAACTGTTGTATTTATATTGTATTTTATGCTTCTGGCGTTGACGTCTAAGGCACTAACTACTCGATCTGGTGGAGCAACGCCCTAGAGTGAAGCCTAGGTTGCCCGGAACGTAGAATTGGCCATCACTTCCAAACTGGTTGCAATTATTCCTGTTATATGATAGATTCACTGTTGTATTTTTACTGCATTTTATGCTTCGGGCGTTGACTTCTAAGGCCCTAACTATTCAATCTGTTGGAGCAACACCCTAGGGTGAAGCCTAGCTTGCTCGGAAAGTAGAAGTGACCATAAGTTTCATACTGGTTGCAATTATTCGTTTTATACGGTGGAACAGCTATTGTATTTATATCGTATTTTATGCTTCTGGCGTTGACTTCTTAGGCCGTAACTATTTGGTCTGGTGGAGCAACGCCCTAGAGTGAAGTCTAGGTTTCCCGGAACGTAGAATTGGCCATCACTTTCAAACTGGTTGCAATTATTCCTGATATATGATGGAAACACTGTTGTATTTTTTTTGCATTTTATGGTTCGGGCGTTGACTTCTAAGGCCCTAACTATTCAATCTGTTGGAGCAACGCCCTAGGGTGAAGCCTAGGTGGCTCGGAAAGTAGAAATGACCATAAGTTTCATACTGGCTGCAATTATTCGTTTTATACGATGGAAAAACTGTTGTATTTATATTGTATTTTATGCTTCTGGCGTTGACGTCTAAGGCACTAACTACTCGATCTGGTGGAGCAACGCCCTAGAGTGAAGCCTAGGTTGCCTGGAACGTAGAATTGGCCATCACTTTCAAGCTGGTTGCAATTATTCCTGTTATATGATAGATACACTGTTGTATTTTTACTGCATTTTATGCTTCGGGCGTTGACTTCTAAGGCCCTAACTATTCAATCTGTTGGAGCAACGCCCTAGGGTGAAGCCTAGGTGGCTCGGACAGTAGAAATGACCATAAGTTTCATACTGGCTGCAATTATTCGTTTTATACGATGGAATAACTGTTGTATTTATATTGTATTTTATGCTTCTGGCGTTGACGTCTAAGGCACTAACTACTCGATCTGGTGGAGCAACGCCCTAGAGTGAAGCCTAGGTTGCCTGGAACGTAGAATTGGCTATCACTTTCAAACTGGTTGCAATTATTCCTGTTATATGATAGATTCACTGTTGTATTTTTACTGCATTTTATGCTTCGGGCGTTGACTTCTAAGGCCCTAACTATTCAATCTGTTGGAGCAACGCCATAGGGTCAAGCCTAGCTTGCTCGGAAAGTAGAAATGACCATAAGTTTCATACTGGTTGCAATTACTCGTTTTATATGATGGAAATGCTGTTGTATTTATATCGTATTTTATGCTTCTGGCGTTGACTTCTTAGGCCGTAACTATTCGGTCTGGTGGAGCAACGCGCTGGAGTGAAACCTAGGTTGCCCGGAACGTAGAATTGGCCATCACTTTCAAACTGGTTGCAATTATTCCTGATATATGATGGAAACACTGTTGTATTTTTTTTGCATTTTATGGTTCGGGCGTTGACTTCTAAGGCCCTAACTATTCAATCTGTCGGAGCAACACCCTAGGGTGAAGCCTGGCTTGCTCGGAAAGTAGAAGTGACCATAAGTTTCATACTGGTTGCAATTATTCGTTTTATACGGTGGAACAGCTATTGTATTTATATCGTATTTTATGCTTCTGGCGTTGACTTCTTAGGCCGTAACTATTTGGTCTGGTGGAGCAACGCCCCAGAGTGAAGTCTAGGTTTCCCGGAACGTAGAATTGGCCATCACTTTCAAACTGGTTGCAATTATTCCTGATATATGATGGAAACACTGTTGTATTTTTTTGCATTTTATGGTTCGGGCGTTGACTTCTAAGGCCCTAACTATTCAATCTGTTGGAGCAACGCCCTAGGGTGAAGCCTAGGTTGCTCGGAAAGTAGAAATGACCATAAGTTTCATACTGGCTGCAATTATTCGTTTTATACGATGGAAAAACTGTTGTATTTATATTGTATTTTATGCTTCTGGCGTTGACTTCTAAGGCACTATCTATTCGGTCTGGTGGAGCAACGCGCTGGAGTGAAAACTAGGTTGCCCGGAACGTAGAATTGGCCATCACTTTCAAACTGGTTGCAATTATTCCTGATATATGATGGAAACACTGTTGTATTTTTTTTGCATTTTATGGTTCGGGCGTTGACTTCTAAGGCCCTAACTATTCAATCTGTTGGAGCAACGCCCTAGGGTGAAGCCTAGGTAGCTGGGACAGTAGAAATGACCATAAGTTTCATACTGGCTGCAATTATTCGTTTTCTACGATGGAATAACTGTTGTATATATATTGTATTTTATGCTTCTGGCGTTGACGTCTACGGCACTAACTACTCGTTCTGGTGGAGCAACGCCCTAGAGTGAAGCCTAGGTTGCCTGGAACGCAGAATTGGCAAACACTTTCAAACTGGTTGCAATTATTCCTGTTATATGATAGATACACTGTTGTATTTTTACTGCATTTTATGCTTCGGGCGTTGACTTCTAAGGCCCAAACTATTCAATCTGTTAGAGCAACACCCTAGGGTGAAGCCTAGCTTGCTCGGAAAGTAGAAGTGACCATAAGTTTCATACTGGTTGCAATTATACGTTTTATACGGTGGAACAGCTATTGTATTTATATCGTATTTTATGCTTCTGGCGTTGACTTCTTAGGCCGTAACTATTTGGTCTGGTGGAGCAACGCCCTAGAGTGAAGTCTAGGTTTCCCGGAACGTAGAATTGGCCATCACTTTCAAACTGGTTGCAATTATTCCTGATATATGATGGAAACACTGTTGTATTTTTTTTGCATTTTATGGTTCGGGCGTTGACTTCTAAGGCCCTAACTATTCAATCTGTTGGAGCAACGCCCTAGGGTGAAGCGTAGGTGGCTCGGAAAGTAGAAATGACCATAAGTTTCATACTGGCTGCAATTATTCGTTTTATACGATGGAAAAACTGTTGTATTTATGTTGTATTTTATGCTTCTGGCGTTGACGTCTAAGGCACTAACTACTCGATCTGGTGGAGCAACGCCCTAGAGTGAAGCCTAGGTTGCCTGGAACGTAGAATTGGCCATCACTTTCAAACTGGTTGCAATTATTCCTGTTATATGATAGATACACTGTTGTATTTTTACTGCATTTTATGCTTCGGGCGTTGACTTCTAAGGCCCTAACTATTCAATCTGTTGGAGCAACGCCATAGGGTCAAGCCTAGCTTGCTCGGAAAGTAGAAATGACCATAAGTTTCATACTGGTTGCAATTATTCGTTTTATATGATGGAAATGCTGTTGTATTTATATCGTATTTTATGCTTCTGGCGTTGACTTCTTAGGCCGTAACTATTCGGTCTGGTGGAGCAACGCGCTGGAGTGAAACCTAGGTTGCCCGGAACGTAGAATTGGCCATCACTTTCAAACTGGTTGCAATTATTCCTGATATATGATGGAAACACTGTTGTATTTTTTTTGCATTTTATGTTTCGGGCGTTGACTTCTAAGGCCCTAACTATTCAATCTGTTGGAGCAACACCCTAGGGTGAAGCCTAGCTTGCTCGGAAAGTAGAAGTGACCATAAGTTTCATACTGGTTGCAATTATACGTTTTATACGGTGGAACAGCTATTGTATTTATATCGTGTTTTATGCTTCTGGCGTTGACTTCTTAGGCCGTAACTATTTGGTCTGGTGGAGCAACGCCCTAGAGTGAAGTCTAGGTTTCCCGGAACGTAGAATTGGCCATCACTTTCAAACTGGTTGCAATTATTCCTGATATATGATGGAAACACTGTTGTATTTTTTTTGCATTTTATGGCTCGGGCGTTGACTTCTAAGGCACTAACTATTCAATCTGTGGAGCAACGCCCTAGGGTGAAGCCTAGGTGGCTCGGAAAGTAGAAATGACCATAAGTTTCATACTGGCTGCAATTATTCGTTTTATACGATGGAAAAACTGTTGTATTTATATTGTATTTTATGCTTCTGGCGTTGACGTCTAAGGCACTAACTACTCGATCTGGTGGAGCAACGCCCTAGAGTGAAGCCTAGGTTGCCTGGAACGTAGAATTGGCCATCACTTTCAAACTGGTTGCAATTATTCCTGTTATATGATAGATTCACTGTTGTATTTTTACTGCATTTTATGCTTCGGGCGTTGACTTCTAAGGCCCAAACTATTCAATCTGTTGGAGCAACACCCTAGGGTGAAGCCTAGCTTGCTCGGAAAGTAGAAGTGACGATAAGTTTCATACTGGTTGCAATTATTCGTTTTATACGGTGGAACAGCTATTGTATTTATATCGTATTTTATGCTTCTGGCGTTGACTTCTTAGGCCGTAACTATTTGGTCTGGTGGAGCAACGCCCTAGAGTGAAGTCTAGGTTTCCCGGTACGTAGAATTTGCCATCACTTTCAAACTGGTTGCAATTATTCCTGATATATGATGGAAACACTGTTGTATTTTTTTTGCATTTTATGGTTCGGGCGTTGACTTCTAAGGCCCTAACTATTCAATCTGTAGGAGCAACGCCCTAGGGTGAAGCCTAGGTGGCTCGGAAAGTAGAAATGACCATAAGTTTCATACTGGCTGCAATTATTCGTTTTATACGATGGAAAAACTGTTGTATTTATATTGTATTTTATGCTTCTGGCGTTGACGTCTAAGGCACTAACTACTCGATCTGGTGGAGCAACGCCCTAGAGTGAAGCCTAGGTTGCCTGGAACGTAGAATTGGCCATCACTTCCAAACTGGTTGCAATTATTCCTGTTATATGATAGATACACTGTTGTATTTTTACTGCATTTTATGCTTCGGGCGTTGACTTCTAAGGCCCTAACTATTCAATCTGTTGGAGCAACGCCATAGGGTCAAGCCTAGCTTGCTCGGAAAGTAGAAATGACCATAAGTTTCATACTGGTTGCAATTACTCGTTTTATATGATGGAAATGCTGTTGTATTTATATCGTATTTTATGCTTCTGGCGTTGACTTCTTAGGCCGTAACTATTCGGTCTGGTGGAGCAACGCGCTGGAGTGAAACCTAGGTTGCCCGGAACGTAGAATTGGCCATCACTTTCAAACTGGTTGCAATTATTCCTGATATATGATGGAAACACTGTTGTATTTTTTTTGCATTTTATGGTTCGGGCGTTGACTTCTAAGGCCCTAACTATTCAATCTGTTGGAGCAACACCCTAGGGTGAAGCCTGGCTTGCTCGGAAAGTAGAAGTGACCATAAGTTTCATACTGGTTGCAATTATTCGTTTTATACGGTGGAACAGCTATTGTATTTATATCGTATTTTATGCTTCTGGCGTTGACTTCTTAGGCCGTAACTATTTGGTCTGGTGGAGCAACGCCCTAGAGTGAAGTCTAGGTTTCCCGGAACGTAGAATTGGCCATCACTTTCAAACTGGTTGCAATTATTCCTGATATATGATGGAAACACTGTTGTATTTTTTTGCATTTTATGGTTCGGGCGTTGACTTCTAAGGCCCTAACTATTCAATCTGTTGGAGCAACGCCCTAGGGTGAAGCCTAGGTTGCTCGGAAAGTAGAAATGACCATAAGTTTCATACTGGCTGCAATTATTCGTTTTATACGATGGAAAAACTGTTGTATTTATATTGTATTTTATGCTTCTGGCGTTGACTTCTAAGGCACTATCTATTCGGTCTGGTGGAGCAACGCGCTGGAGTGAAAACTAGGTTGCCCGGAACGTAGAATTGGCCATCACTTTCAAACTGGTTGCAATTATTCCTGATATATGATGGAAACACTGTTGTATTTTTTTTGCATTTTATGGTTCGGGCGTTGACTTCTAAGGCCCTAACTATTCAATCTGTTGGAGCAACGCCCTAGGGTGAAGCCTAGGTGGCTCGGACAGTAGAAATGACCATAAGTTTCATACTGGCTGCAATTATTCGTTTTCTACGATGGAAAAACTGTTGTATATATATTGTATTTTATGCTTCTGGCGTTGACGTCTACGGCACTAACTACTCGTTCTGGTGGAGCAACGCCCTAGAGTGAAGCCTAGGTTGCCTGGAACGCAGAATTGGCAATCACTTTCAAACTGGTTGCAATTATTCCTGTTATATGATAGATACTCTGTTGTATTTTTACTGCATTTTATGCTTCGGGCGTTGACTTCTATGGCCCTAACTATTCAATCTGTTGGAGCAACGCCACAGGGTCAAGCCTAGCTTGCTCGGAAAGTAGAAATGACCCTAAGTTTCATACTGGTCGCAATTATTCGTTTTATATGATGGAAATGCTGTTGTATTTATATCGTATTTTATGCTTCTGGCGTAGACTTCTAAGGCACTATCTATTCGATCTGGTGGAGCAACGCCCTAGAGCGAAGCCTAGGTTGCCCGGAACGTAGAATTGGCCATCACTTCCAAACTGGTTGCAATTATTCCTATTATATGATGGAAACACTGTTGTATTTTTCTTGCATTTTATGCATCGGGCGTTGACTTCTAAGGCTCTAACTATTCAATCTGTTGGAGCAACACCCTAGGGTGAAGCCTAGCTTGCTCGGAAAGTAGAAGTGACCATAAGTTTCATACTGGTTGCAATTATTCGTTTTATACGGTGGAACAGCTATTGTATTTATATCGTATTTTATGCTTCTGGCGTTGACTTCTTAGGGCGTAACTATTTGGTCTGGTGGAGCAACGCCCTAGAGTGAAGTCTAGGTTTCCCGGAACGTAGAATTGGCCATCACTTTCAAACTGGTTGCAATTATTCCTGATATATGATGGAAACACTGTTGTATTTTTTTTGCATTTTATGGTTCGGGCGTTGACTTCTAAGGCCCTAACTATTCAATCTGTTGGAGCAACGCCCTAGGGTGAAGCGTAGGTTGCTCGGAAAGTAGAAATGACCATAAGTTTCATACTGGCTGCAATTATTCGTTTTATACGATGGAAAAACTGTTGTATTTATATTGTATTTTATGCTTCTGGCGTTGACGTCTAAGGCACTAACTACTCGATCTGGTGGAACAACGCCCTAGAGTGAAGCCTAGGTTGCCCGGAACGTAGAATTGGCCATCACTTCCAAACTGGTTGCAATTATTCCTGCTATATGATAGATTCACTGTTGTATTTTTACTGCATTTTATGCTTCGGGCGTTGACTTCTAAGGCCCAAACTATTCAATCTGTTAGAGCAACACCCTAGGGTGAAGCCTAGCTTGCTCGGAAAGTAGAAGTGACCATAAGTTTCATACTGGTTGCAATTATACGTTTTATACGGTGGAACAGCTATTGTATTTATATCGTGTTTTATGCTTCTGGCGTTGACTTCTTAGGCCGTAACTATTTGGTCTGGTGGAGCAACGCCCTAGAGTGAAGTCTAGGTTTCCCGGAACGTAGAATTGGCCATCACTTTCAAACTGGTTGCAATTATTCCTGATATATGATGGAAACACTGTTGTATTTTTTTTGCATTTTATGGCTCGGGCGTTGACTTCTAAGGCACTAACTATTCAATCTGTGGAGCAACGCCCTAGGGTGAAGCCTAGGTGGCTCGGAAAGTAGAAATGACCATAAGTTTCATACTGGCTGCAATTATTCGTTTTATACGATGGAAAAACTGTTGTATTTATATTGTATTTTATGCTTCTGGCGTTGACGTCTAAGGCACTAACTACTCGATCTGGTGGAGCAACGCCCTAGAGTGAAGCCTAGGTTGCCTGGAACGTAGAATTGGCCATCACTTTCAAACTGGTTGCAATTATTCCTGTTATATGATAGATTCACTGTTGTATTTTTACTGCATTTTATGCTTCGGGCGTTGACTTCTAAGGCCCAAACTATTCAATCTGTTGGAGCAACACCCTAGGGTGAAGCCTAGCTTGCTCGGAAAGTAGAAGTGACCATAAGTTTCATACTGGTTGCAATTATTCGTTTTATACGGTGGAACAGCTATTGTATTTATATCGTATTTTATGCTTCTGGCGTTGACTTCTTAGGCCGTAACTATTTGGTCTGGTGGAGCAACGCCCTAGAGTGAAGTCTAGGTTTCCCGGTACGTAGAATTTGCCATCACTTTCAAACTGGTTGCAATTATTCCTGATATATGATGGAAACACTGTTGTATTTTTTTTGCATTTTATGGTTCGGGCGTTGACTTCTAAGGCCCTAACTATTCAATCTGTAGGAGCAACGCCCTAGGGTGAAGCCTAGGTGGCTCGGAAAGTAGAAATGACCATAAGTTTCATACTGGCTGCAATTATTCGTTTTATACGATGGAAAAACTGTTGTATTTATATTGTATTTTATGCTTCTGGCGTTGACGTCTAAGGCACTAACTACTCGATCTGGTGGAGCAACGCCCTAGAGTGAAGCCTAGGTTGCCTGGAACGTAGAATTGGCCATCACTTTCAAACTGGTTGCAATTATTCCTGTTATATGATAGATACACTGTTGTATTTTTACTGCATTTTATGCTTCGGGCGTTGACTTCTAAGGCCCTAACTATTCAATCTGTTGGAGCAACGCCATAGGGTCAAGCCTAGCTTGCTCGGAAAGTAGAAATGACCATAAGTTTCATACTGGTTGCAATTATTCGTTTTATATGATGGAAATGCTGTTGTATTTATATCGTATTTTATGCTTCTGGCGTTGACTTCTTAGGCCGTAACTATTCGGTCTGGTGGAGCAACGCGCTGGAGTGAAACCTAGGTTGCCCGGAACGTAGAATTGGCCATCACTTTCAAACTGGTTGCAATTATTCCTGATATATGATGGAAACACTGTTGTATTTTTTTTGCATTTTATGTTTCGGGCGTTGACTTCTAAGGCCCTAACTATTCAATCTGTTGGAGCAACACCCTAGGGTGAAGCCTAGCTTACTCGGAAAGTAGAAGTGACCATAAGTTTCATACTGGTTGCAATTATTCGTTTCATACGGTGGAACAGCTATTGTATTTATATCGTGTTTTATGCTTCTGGCGTTGACTTCTTAGGCCGTAACTATTTGGTCTGGTGGAGCAACGCCCTAGAGTGAAGTCTAGGTTTCCCGGAACGTAGAATTGGCCATCACTTTCAAACTGGTTGCAATTATTCCTGATATATGATGGAAACACTGTTGTATTTTTTTTGCATTTTATGGTACGGGCGTTGACTTCTAAGGCCCTAACTATTCAATCTGTTGGAGCAACGCCCTAGGGTGAAGCCTAGGTTGCTCGGAAAGTAGAAATGACCATAAGTTTCATACTGGTTGCAATTATTCGTTTTATACGATGGAAAAACTGTTGTATTTATATTGTATTTTATGCTTCTGGCGTTGACTTCTAAGGCACTATCTATTCGATCTGGTGGAGCAACGCCCTAGAGTGAAGCCTAGGTTGCCCGGAACGTAGAATTGGCCATCACTTCCAAACTGGTAGCAATTATTCCTATTATATGATGGAAACACTGTTGTATTTTTCTTGCATTTTATGCTTCGGGCGTTGACTTCTAAGGCCCTAACTATTCAATCTGTTGGAGCAAGACCCTAGGGTGAAGCCTAGCTTGCTCGGAAAGTAGAAGTGACCATAAGTATCATACTGGTTGCAATTATTCGTTTTATACGGTGGAACGGCTATTGTATTTATATCGTATTTTATGCTTCTGGCGTTGACTTCTTAGGCCGTAACTATTTGGTCTGGTGGAGCAACGCCCTAGAGTGAAGTCTAGGTTTCCCGGAACGTAGAATTGGCCATCACTTTCAAACTGGTTGCAATTATTCCTGATATATGATGGAAACACTGTTGTATTTTTTTTGCATTTTATGGTTCGTGCGTTGACTTCTAAGGCCCTAACTATTCAATCTGTTGGAGCAACGCCCTAGGGTGAAGCCTAGGTTGCTCGGAAAGTAAAAATGACCACAAGTTTCATACTGGCTGCAATTATTCGTTTTATACGATGGAAAAACTGTTGTATTTATATTGTATTTTATGCTTCTGGCGTTGACTTCTAAGGCACTATCTATTCGGTCTGGTGGAGCAACGCGCTGGAGTGAAACCTAGGTTGCCCGGAACGTAGAATTGGCCATCACTTTCAAACTGGTTGCAATTATTCCTGATATATGATGGAAACACTGTTGTATTTTTTTTGCATTTTATGGTACGGGCGTTGACTTCTAAGGCCCTAACTATTCAATCTGTTGGATTAACGCCCTAGGGTGAAGCCTAGGTTGCTCGGAAAGTAGAAATGACCATAAGTTTCATACTGGCTGCAATTATTCGTTTTATACGATGGAAAAACTGTTGTATTTATATTGTATTTTATGCTTCTGGCGTTGACGTCTAAGGCACTAACTACTCGATCTGGTGGAGCAACGCCCTAGAGTGAAGCCTAGGTTGCCTGGAACGTAGAATTGGCCATCACTTTCAAACTGGTTGCAATTATTCCTGTTATATGATAGATACACTGTTGTATTTTTACTGCATTTTATGCTTCGGGCGTTGACTTCTAAGGCCCTAACTATTCAATCTGTTGGAGCAACGCCATAGGGTCAAGCCTAGCTTGCTCGGAAAGTAGAAATGACCATAAGTTTCATTCTGGTTGCAATTATTCGTTTTATATGATGGAAATGCTGTTGTATTTATATCGTATTTTATGCTTCTGGCGTTGACTTCTTAGGCCATAACTATTCGGTCTGGTGGAGCACCGCGCTGGAGTGAAACCTAGGTTGCCCGGAACGTAGAATTGGCCATCACTTTCAAACTGGTTGCAATTATTCCTGATATATGATGGAAACACAGTTGTATTTTTTTTGCATTTTATGGTTCGGGCGTTGACTTCTAAGGCCCTAACTATTCAATCTGTTGGAGCAACACCCTAGGGTGAAGCCTAGCTTGCTCGGAAAGTAGAAGTGACCATAAGTTTCATACTGGTTGCAATTATTCGTTTTATACGGTGGAACAGCTATTGTATTTATATCGTATTTTATGCTTCTGGCGTTGAATTCTTAGGCCGTAACTATTTGGTCTGGTGGAGCAACGCCCTAGGGTGAAGTCTAGGTTTCCCGGAACGTAGAATTGGCCATTACTTTCAAACTGGTTGCAATTATTCCTGATATATGATGGAAACACTGTTGTATTTTTTTTGCATTTTATGGTTCGGGCGTTGACTTCTAAGGCCCTAACTATTCAATCTGTTGGAGCAACGCCCTAGGCTGAAGCCTAGGTTGCTCGGAAAGTAGAAATGACCATAAGTTTCATACTGGCTGCAATTATTCGTTTTATACGATGGAAAAACTGTTGTATTTATATTGTATTTTATGCTTCTGGCGTTGACGTCTAAGGCACTAACTACTCGATCTGGTGGAGCAACGCCCTAGAGTGAAGCCTAGGTTGCCTGGAACGTAGAATTGGCCATCACTTTCAAACTGGTTGCAATTATTCCTGTTATATGATAGATACACTGTTGTATTTTTACTGCATTTTATGCTTCGGGCGTTGACTTCTAAGGCCCTAACTATTCAATCTGTTGGAGCAACGCCATAGGGTCAAGCCTTGCTTGCTCGGAAAGTAGAAATGACCATAAGTTTCATTCTGGTTGCAATTATTCGTTTTATATGATGGAAATGCTGTTGTATTTATATCGTATTTTATGCTTCTGGCGTTGACTTCTTAGGCCATAACTATTCGGTCTGGTGGAGCACCGCGCTGGAGTGAAACCTAGGTTGCCCGGAACGTAGAATTGGCCATCACTTTCAAACTGGTTGCAATTATTCCTGATATATGATGGAAACACAGTTGTATTTTTTTTGCATTTTATGGTTCGGGCGTTGACTTCTAAACCCCTAACTATTCAATCTGTTGGAGCAACACCCTAGGGTGAAGCCTAGCTTGCTCGGAAAGTAGAAGTGACCATAAGTTTCATACTGGTTGCAATTATTCGTTTTATACGGTGGAACAGCTATTGTATTTATATCGTATTTTATGCTTCTGGCGTTGACTTCTTAGGCCGTAACTATTTGGTCTGGTGGAGCAACGCCCTAGGGTGAAGTCTAGGTTTCCCGGAACGTAGAATTGGCAATCACTTTCAAACTGGTTGCAATTATTCCTGATATATGATGGAAACACTGTTGTATTTTTTTTGCATTTTATGGTTCGGGCGTTGACTTCTAAGGCCCTAACTATTCAATCTGTTGGAGCAACGCCCTAGGGTGAAGCCTAGGTTGCTCGGAAAGTAGAAATGACCATAAGTTTCATACTGGCTGCAATTATTCGTTTTATACGATGGAAAAACTGTTGTATTTATATTGTATTTTATGCTTCTGGCGTTTACGTCTAAGGCACTAACTACTCGATCTGGTGGTGCAACGCCCTAGAGTGAAGCCTAGGTTGCCCGGAACGTAGAATTGGCCATCACTTCCATACTGGTTGCAATTATTCCTGTTATATGATAGATTCACTGTTGTATTTTTAGTGCATTTTATGCTTCGGGCGTTGACTTCTAAGGCCCTAACTATTCAATCTGTTGGAGCAACACCCTAGGGTGAAGCCTAGGTTGCTCGGAAAGTAGAAATGACCATAAGTTACATACTGGTTGCAATTATTCGTTTTATACGATGGAAAAACTGTTGTATTTATATTGTATTTTATGCTTCTGGCGTTGACTTCTAAGGCACTATCTATTCGATCTGGTGGAGCAACGCCCTAGAGCGAAGCCTAGGTTGCCCGGAACGTAGAATTGGCCATCACTTCCAAACTGGTTGCAATTATTCCTATTATATGATGGAAACACTGTTGCATTTTTCTTGCATTCTATGCTTCGGGCGTTGACTTCTAAGGCCCTAACTATTCAATCTGTTGGAGCAACACCCTAGGGTGAAGCCTAGCTTGCTCGGAAAGTAGAAGTGACCATAAGTATCATACTGGTTGCAATTATTCGTTTTATACGGTGGAACGGCTATTGTATTTATATCGTATTTTATGCTTCTGGCGTTGACTTCTTAGGCCGTAACTATTTGGTCTGGTGGAGCAACGCCCTAGAGTGAAGTCTAGGTTTCCCGGAACGTAGAATTGGCCATCACTTTCAAACTGGTTGCAATTATTCCTGATATATGATGGAAACACTGTTGTATTTTTTTTGCATTTTATGGTTCGTGCGATGACTTCTAAGGCCGTAACTATTCAATCTGTTGGAGCAACGCCCTAGGGTGAAGCCTAGGTTGCTCGGAAAGTAGAAATGACCACAAGTTTCATACTGGCTGCAATTATTCGTTTTATACGATGGAAAAGCTGTTGTATTTATATTGTATTTTATGCTTCTGGCGTTGACTTCTAAGGCACTATCTATTCGGTCTGGTGGAGCAACGCGCTGGAGTGAAACCTAGGTTGCCCGGAACGTAGAATTGTCCATCACTTTCAAACTGGTTGCAATTATTCCTGATATATGATGGAAACACTGTTGTATTTTTTTTGCATTTTATGGTACGGGCGTTGACTTCTAAGGCCCTAACTATTCAATCTGTTGGAGCAACGCCCTAGGGTGAAGCCTAGGTTGCTCGGAAAGTAGAAATGACCATAAGTTTCATACTGGCTGCAATTATTCGTTTTATACGATGGAAAAACTGTTGTATTTATATTGTATTTTATGCTTCTGGCGTTGACGTCTAAGGCACTAACTACTCGATCTGGTGGAGCAACGCCCTATAGTGAAGCCTAGGTTGCCTGGAACGTAGAATTGGCCATCACTTCCAAACTGGTTGCAATTATTCCTATTATATGATGGAAACACTGTTGCATTTTTCTTGCATTCTATGCTTCGGGCGTTGACTTCTAAGGCCCTAACTATTCAATCTGTTGGAGCAACACCCTAGGGTGAAGCCTAGCTTGCTCGGAAAGTAGAAGTGACCATAAGTATCATACTGGTTGCAATTATTCGTTTTATACGGTGGAACGGCTATTGTATTTGTATCGTATTTTATGCTTCTGGCGTTGACTTCTTAGGCCGTAACTATTTGGTCTGGTGGAGCAACGCCCTAGAGTGAAGTCTAGGTTTCCCGGAACGTAGAATTGGCCATCACTTTCAAACTGGTTGCAATTATTCCTGATATATGATGGAAACACTGTTGTATTTTTTTTGCATTTTATGGTTCGTGCGATGACTTCTAAGGCCCTAACTATTCAATCTGTTGGAGCAACGCCATAGGGTCAAGCCTAGCTTGCTCGGAAAGTAGAAATGACCATAAGTTTCATACTGGTTGCAATTATTCGTTTTATATGATGGAAATGCTGTTGTATTTATATCGTATTTTATGCTTCTGGCGTTGACTTCTTAGGCCGTAACTATTCGGTCTGGTGGAGCACCGCGCTGGAGTGAAACCTAGGTTGCCCGGGACGCAGAATTGGCCATCACTTTCAAACTGGTTGCAATTATTCCTGTTATATTATGGAAACACTGTTGTATTTTTATTGCATTTTATGCTTCGGGCGTTGACTTCTAAGGACCTAACTATTCTATCTGGTGGAGCAACGCTATAGGGTGAATCCTAGGTTGCCCGGAACGTAGAATTGGCCATCACTTTCAATCTGGTTGCAATTGATCTTGTTATACGATGGATAAACTGTTGTATTTTTATTGCATTTTATGCTTCTGGCGTTTACTTCTTAGGCCCTAACTATTCGATCTGGTGGAACAACAGCCTAGGGTGAAGCCTAGCTTGCCCGGATCGTAGAAATGACAATAACTTTCACACTGTTTGCAATTATTCCTTTTATACGATGGAAAAGCTGTTGTATTTATATCGTATTTTATGCTTCTGGCGTTGACTTCTTAGGCCGTAAATATTTGGTCTGGTGGAGCAACGCCCTAGGGTGAAGTCTAGGTTTCCCGGAACGTAGAATTGGCCATCACTTTCAAACTGGTTGCAATTATTCCTGATATATGATGGAAACACTGTTGTATTTTTTTTGCATTTTATGGTTCGGGCGTTGACTTCTAAGGCCCTAACTATTCAATCTGTTGGAGCAACACCCTAGGGTGAAGCCTAGGTTGCCCGGAAAGTAGAAATGACCATAAGTTACATACTGGTTGCAATTATTCGTTTTATACGATGGAAAAACTGTTGTATTTATATTGTATTTTATGCTTCTGGCGTTGACTTCTAAGGCACTATCTATTCGATCTGGTGGAGCAACGCCCTAGAGCGAAGCGTAGGTTGCCCGGAACGTAGAATTGGCCATCACTTCCAAACTGGTTGCAATTATTCCTATTATATGATGGAAACACTGTTGCATTTTTCTTGCATTTTATGCTTCGGGCGTTGACTTCTAAGGCCCTAACTATTCAATCTGTTGGAGCAACACCCTAGAGTGAAGCCTAGCTTGCTCGGAAAGTAGAAGTGACCATAAGTATCATACTGGTTGCAATTATTCGTTTTATACGGTGGAACGGCTATTGTATTTATATCGTATTTTATGCTTCTGGCGTTGACTTCTTAGGCCGTAACTATTTGGTCTGGTGGAGCAACGCCCTAGAGTGAAGTCTAGGTTTCCCGGAACGTAGAATTGGCCATCACTTTCAAACTGGTTGCAATTATTCCTGATATATGATGGAAACACTGTTGTATTTTTTTTGCATTTTATGGTTCGTGCGATGACTTCTAAGGCCCTAACTATTCAATCTGTTGGAGCAACGCCCTAGGGTGAAGCCTAGGTTGCTCGGAAAGTAGAAATGACCACAAGTTTCATACTGGCTGCAATTATTCGTTTTATACGATGGAAAAGCTGTTGTATTTATATTGTATTTTATGCTTCTGGCGTTGACTTCTAAGGCACTATCTATTCGGTCTGGTGGAGCAACGCGCTGGAGTGAAACCTAGGTTGCCCGGAACGTAGAATTGGCCATCACTTTCAAACTGGTTGCAATTATTCCTGATATATGATGGAAACACTGTTGTATTTTTTTTGCATTTTATGGTACGGGCGTTGACTTCTAAGGCCCTAACTATTCAATCTGTTGGAGCAACGCCCTAGGGTGAAGCCTAGGTTGCTCGGAAAGTAGAAATGACCATAAGTTTCATACTGGCTGCAATTATTCGTTTTATACGATGGAAAAACTGTTGTATTTATATCGTATTTTATGCTTCTGGCGTTGACGTCTAAGGCACTAACTACTCGATCTGGTGGAGCAACGCCCTAGAGTGAAGCCTAGGTTGCCTGGAACGTAGAATTGGCCATCACTTTCAAACTGGTTGCAATTATTCCTGTTATATGATAGATACACTGTTGTATTTTTACTGCGTTTTATGCTTCGGGCGTTGACTTCTAAGGCGCTAACTATTCAATCTGTTGGAGCAACGCCATTGGGTCAAGCCTAGCTTGCTCGGAAAGTAGAAATGACCATAAGTTTCATACTGGTTGCAATTATTCGTTTTATATGATGGAAATGCTGTTGTATTTATATCGTATTTTATGCTTCTGGCGTTGACTTCTTAGGCCGTAACTATTCGGTCTGGTGGAGCACCGCGCTGGAGTGAAACCTAGGTTGCCCGGGACGCAGAATTGGCCATCACTTTCAAACTGGTTGCAATTATTCCTGTTATATTATGGAAACACTGTTGTATTTTTATTGCATTTTATGCTTCGGGCGTTGACTTCTAAGGACCTAACTATTCTATCTGGTGGAGCAACGCTATAGGGTGAATCCTAGGTTGCCCGAAACGTAGAATTGGCCATCACTTTCAATCTGGTTGCAATTGATCTTGTTATACGATGGATAAACTGTTGTATTTTTATTGTATTTTATGCTTCTGGCGTTTACTTCTTAGGCCCTAACTATTCGATCTGGTGGAACAACAGCCTAGGGTGAAGCCTAGCTTGCCCGGATCGTAGAAATGACAATAACTTTCACACTGTTTGCAATTATTCCTTTTATACGATGGAAAAGCTGTTGTATTTATATCGTATTTTATGCTTCTGGCGTTTACTTCTAAGGACCTAACTATTCGATCTGGTGGAGCAACGCCGTAGAGTGAATTCTAGGTTGCTCGGAAACTAGAAATGACCATAAGTTTCATACTGGTTGCAATTATTTGTTTCATACGATGGAAAAACTGTTGTATTTATATTGTATTTTATACTTCTGGCGTTGACTTCTAAGGCACTAACTATTCGATCTGGTGGAGCAGCGCCCTAGAGTGAAGCCTAGGTTGCCCGGAACGTAGAATTGGCCATCACTTTCAAACTGGTCGCAATTATTCCTGCTATGATGGAAACACTGTTGTATTTTTTTTGCATTTTATGGTTCGGGCGTAGACTTCTAAGGCCCTAACTATTCAATCTGTTGGAGCAACTCCCTAGGGTGAAGCTTAGGTTGCTCGGAAAGTAGAAATGACCATAAGTTTCATACTGGTTGCAATTATTCGTTTTATACGACGGAAAAGCTGTTGTATTTATATTGTATTTTATGCTTCTGGCGTTGACTTCTAAGGCACTAACTGTTCGATCTGGTGGAGCACCGCCCTAGAGTGAAGCCTAGGTTGTCCGGGACGTAGAATTGGCCATCACTTTCAAACTGGATGCAATTATTCCTGTTATATTATGGAAACACTGTTGTATTTTTATTGCATTTTATGCTTCGGGCGTTGACTTCTAAGGCCCTAACTATTCAATCTGTTGGAGCAACGCTATAGGGTGAATCCTAGGTTGCTCGGAATGTAGAAATGATCATAACTTTCACACTGGTTGCAATTATTCGTTTTATACGATGGAAACGCTGTTGTATTTATATTGTACTTTATGCCTCAGGCGTTGACTTCTAAGGCCGTAGCTGTTCGATCTAGTGGAGCAACGCCCTAGAGTGAAGCCTAGGTTGCCCGGAAGGGAGAAATGTCCATCACGTTCAAACTGGTTGCAATTAATCCTTTTATACGATGGAAAAGCTGTTGTATTTATATCGTATTTTATGCTTCTGGCGTTTACTTCTAAGGACCTAACTATTCGATCTGGTGGAGCAACGCCCTAGAGTGAAGCCTAGGTTTTCCGGGACGTAGAATTGGCGATCACTTTCAAACTGGATGCAATTATTCCTGTTATATTTTGGAAACACTGTTGTATTTTTATTGCATTTTATGCTTCGGGCGTTGACTTCTAAGGCCCTAACTATTCAATCTGTTGGAGCAACGCTATAGGGTGAATCCTAGGTTGCTCGGAAAGTAGAACTGGCCATCACTTTCAAACTGGTCGCAATTATTCCTGCTATATGATGGAAACACTGTTGTATTTTTTTTGCATTTTATGGTTCGGGCGTAGACTTCTAAGGCCCTAACTATTCAATCTGTTGGAGCAACGCCCTAGGGTGAAGCCTAGGTTGCTCGGAAAGTAGAAATGACCATAAGTTTCATACTGGTTGCAATTATTCGTTTTATACGATGGAAAAGCTGTTGTATTTATATTGTATTTTATGCTTCTGGCGTTGACTTCTAAGGCACTAACTATTCGATCTGGTGGAGCAACGCCCTAGAGTGAAGCCTAGGTTGTCCGGGACGTAGAATTGGCCATCACTTTCAAACTGGTTGCAATTATTCCTGTTATATTATGGAGACACTGTTGTATTTTTATTGCATTTTATGCTTCGGGCGTTGACTTCTAAGGCCCTAACTATTCAATCTGTTGGAGCAACGCTCTAGGGTGAAGCCTAGGTTGCTCGGAAAGTAGAAATGACCATAAGTTTCATACTGGTTGCAATTATTTGTTTTATACGATGGAAAAACTGTTGTATTTATATTGTATTTTATGCTTCTGGCGTTGACTTCTAAGGCCCTAGCTGTTCGATCTAGTGGAGCAACACCCTAGAGTGAAGTCTAGGTTGCCCGGAAAGGAGAAATGACCATCACGTTCAAACTGGTTGCAATTAATCCTTTTATACGATGGAAAAGCTGTTGTATTTATATCGTATTTTATGCTTCTGGCGTTTACTTCTAAGGACCTAACTATTCGATCTGGTGGAGCAACGCCCTAGAGTGAATCCTAGGTTGCTCGGAATGTAGAAATGACCATAACTTTCACACTGGTTGCAATTATTCGTTTTATACGATGGAAACGCTGTTGTATTTATATTGTACTTTTTGCCTCTGGCGTTGACTTCTAAGGCCGTAGCTATTAGATGTGGTGGAGCAACGCCATAGAGTGACGCCTAGGGTGCTCGGAAAGTAGAAATGACCATTACTTTCACACTGGTTGCAATTATTCGTTTTATAGGATGGAAAAGCTGTTGTATTTATAACGTATTTTATGCTTCTGGCGTTTACTTCTAAGGAGCTAACTATTCGATCTGGTGGAGCAACGCCCTAGAGTGAATCCTAGGTTGCTCGGAATGTAGAAATGACCATAACTTTCACACTGGTTGCAATTATTCGTTTTATACGATGGAAACGCTGTTGTATTTATATTGTACTTTATGTCTCTCATGTTGACTTCTAGGGCCGTAGCTCTTAGATGTGGTGGAGCAACGCCCTAGAGTGACGCCTAGGGTGCTCGGAACGTAGAAATGACCATTACTTCCACACTGGTTGCAATTATTCGTCTTATACGATGGAAAAGCTGTTGTATTTATATCGTATTTTATGCTTCTGGCGTTGACTTCTTAGTCCGTAACTATTCGGTCTGGTGGAGCAACGCCCTGGAGTGAAACCTAGGTTGCCCGGAACGTAGAATTGGCCATCACTTTCAAACTGGTTGCAATTATTCCTGTTATATGATGGAAACACTGTTGTATTTTTTTTGCATTTTATGGTTCGGGCGTTGACTTCTAAAGCCCTAACTATTCAATCCGTTGGAGCAACGCCCTAGCGTGAAGCCTAGGTTGCTCGGAAAGTAGAAATGACCATAAGTTTCATACTGGTTGCAATTATTTGTTTCATACGATGGAAAAACTGTTGTATTTATATTGTATTTTATGATTCTGGCGTTGACTTCTACGGCACTAACTATTCGATCTGGTGGAGCAACGCCCTAGAGTGAAGCCTAGGTTGCCCGGAACGTAGAATTGGCCATCACTTTCAAACTGGTCGCAACTATTCCTGTTATATGATGGAAACACTGTTGTATTTTTTTTGCATTTTATGGTTCGGGCGTAGACTTCTAAGGCCCTAACTATTCAATCTGTTGGAGCAACGCCCTAGGGTGAAGCCTAGGTTGCTCGGAAAGTAGAAATGACCATAAGTTTCATACTGGTTGCAATTATTCGTTTTATACGATCGAAAAGCTGTTGTATTTATATTGTATTTTATGCTTCTGGCGTTGACTTCTAAGGCACTAACTATTCGATCTGGTGGAGCAACGCCCTAGAGTGAAGCCTAGGTTGCCCGGAAAGGAGAAATGACCATCACGTTCATACTGGTTGCAATTAATCCTTTTATACGATGGAAAAGCTGTTGTATTTATATCGTATTTTATGCTTCTGGCGTTTACTTCTAAGGACCTAACTATTCGATCTGGTGGAGCAACGCCCTAGAGTGAAGCCTAGGTTCCTCGGAACGTGGAAATGGCCATAACTTTCACACTGGTTGCAATTATTCGTTTTCTACGATGGAAACGCTGTTGTATTTATAATGCATTTTATGCCTCTGGCGTTGACTTCTAAGGCCGCAGCTATTAGATGTGGTGGAGCAACGCCCTAGAGTGACGCCTAGGGTGCTTGGAACGTAGAAATGACCATTACTTTCACACTGGTTGAAATTATTCGTTTTATACGATGGAAAAGCTGTTGTATTTATATCGTATTTTATGCTTCTGGCGTTGACTTCTTAGGCCGTAACTATTCGGTCTGGTGGAGCAACGCCCTGTAGTGAAACCTAGGTTGCCCGGAACGTAGAATTGGCCATCACTTTCAAACTGGTTGCAATTATTCCTGTTATATGATGGAAACACTGTTGTATTTTTTTTGCATTTTATGGTTCGGGCGTTGACTTCTAAGGCCCTAACTATTCAATCTGTTGGAGCAACGCCCTAGGGTGAAGCCTAGGTTGCTCGGAAAGTAGAAATGACCATAAGTTTCATACTGGTTGCAATTATTCGTTTTATACAATGGAAAAACTGTTGTATTTATATTGTATTTTATGCTTCTGGCGTTGACTTCTAAGGCACTAACTATTCGATCTGGTGGAGCAACGCCCTAGAGTGAAGCCTAGGTTGCCCGGTAGGTAGAATTGGCCATCACTTTCAAACTGGTTGCAATTATTTGTTTCGTACGATGGAAAAGCTATTGTATTTATATCGTATTTTATGCTTCTGACGTTCACTTCTTAGGCCCTAACTATTCGGTCTGGTGGAGCAACGCCCTGTAGTGAAACCTAGGTTGCCCGGAACGTAGAATTGGCCATCACTTTCAAACTGGTTGCAATTATTCCTGTTATATGATGGAAATACTGTTGTATTTTTTTTGCATTTTATGGTTCGGGCGTTGACTTCGAAGGCCCTAACTATTCAATCTGTTGGAGCAACGCCCTAGGGTGAAGCCTAGGTTGCTCGGAAAGTAGAAATGACCATAAGTTTCATACTGGTTGCAATTATTCGTTTTATACGATGGAAAAACTGTTGTATTTATATTGTATTTTATGCTTCTGGCGTTGACTTCTAAGGCACTAACTATTCGATCTGGTGGAGCAACGCCCTAGAGTGAAGCCTAGGTTGCCCGGTAGGTAGAATTGGCCATCACTTTCAAACTGGTTGCAATTATTCGTTTTATACGATGGAAAAACTGTTGTATTTATATTGTATTTTATGCTTCTGGCGTTGACTTCTAAGGCACTAACTATTCGATCTGGTGGAGCAACGCCCTAGAGTGAAGCCTAGGTTGCTCGGAACGTAGAATTGGCCATCACTTTCAAACTGGTTGCAATTATTCCTGTTATGTGATGGAAACACTGTTGTATTTTAATTGCATTTTATGGTTCGGGCGTTGACTTCTAAGGCCCTGACTATTCAATCCGTTGGAGCAGCGCCCTAGGGTGAAGCCTAGGTTGCTCGGAAAGTAGAAATGACCATAAGCTTCATACTGGCTGCAATTATTTGTTTTATACGATGGAAAAACTGTTGCATTTATATTGTATTTTAGGCTTCTGGCGTTGACTTCTAAGGCGGCGAACTATTCGGTCTGGTGGAGCAACGCCCAAGAGGGAAGCCTAGGTTGCCCGGAAAAGAGAATTGGCCATCACTTTCAAACTGGTTGCAATTATTCCTGTTATATGATGGAAACACTGTTGTATTTTTTTTGCATTTTATGGTTCGGGCGTTGACTTCTAAGGCCCTAACTATTCAATCTGTTGGAGCAACGCCCTAGGGTGAAGCCTAGGTTGCTCGGAAAGTAAAAATGACCATAAGTTTCATACTGGTTGCAATTATTCGTTTTATACGATGGAAAAACTGTTGTATTTATATTGTATTTTATGCTTCTGGCGTTGACTTCTAAGGCGGCGAACTATTCGATCTGGTGGAGCAACGCCCTAGAGGGAAGCCTAGGTTGCCCGGAAAAGAGAATTGGCCATCACTTTCAAACTGGTTGCAATTATTCCTGTTATATGATGGAAACACTGTTGTATTTTTTTTCCATTTTATGGTTCGGGCGTAGACTTCTAAGGCCCTAACTATTCAATCTGTTGGAGCAACGCCCTAGGGTGAAGCCTAGGTTGCTCGGAAAGTAGAAATGACCATAAGTTTCATACTGGTTGCAATTATTCGTTTTATACGATGGAAAAGCTGTTGTATTTATACTGTATTTTATGCTTCTGGAGCTGCCTTCTAAGGCCCTAACTATTCAATCTGTAGGAGCAACGCCCTAGGGTGAAGCCTAGGTTGCTCGGAAAGTAGAAATGACCATAAGTTTTATACTGGTTGCAATTATTCGTTTTATACGATGGAAAAACTGTTGTATTTATATTGTATTTTATGCTTCTGGCGTTGACTTCTAAGGCACTAACTATTGGATCTGGTAGAGCCACGCCCTAGAGTGAAGCCTAGGTTGCTCGGAAAGTAGAACTGGCCATCACTTTCAAACTGGTCGCAATTATTCCTGCTATATGATGGAAACTCTGTTGTATTTTTTTTGCATTTTATGATTCGGGCGTAGACTTCTAAGGCCCTAACTATTCAATCTGTTGGAGCAACGCCCTAGGGTGAAGCCTAGGTTGCTCGGAAAGTAGAAATGACCATAAGTTTCATACTGGTTGCAATTATTCGTTTTATACGATGGAAAAGCTGTTGTATTTATATTGTATTTTATGCTTCTGGCGTTGACTTCTAAGGCACTAACTATTCGATCTGGTGGAACAACGCCCTAGAGTGAAGCCTAGGTTCCTCGGAATGTGGAAATGACCATAACTTTCACACTGGTTGCAATTATTCGTTTTATACGATGGAAACGCTGTTGTAGTTATAATGCATTTTATGCCTCTGGCGTTGACTTCTAAGGCCGCAGCTATTAGATGTGGTGGAGCAACGCCCTAGAGTGAAGCCTAGGTTGCCCGGAACGTGGAAATGACCATTACTTTCACACTGTTTGCAATTATTCCTTTTATACGATGGAAAAGCTGTTGTATTTATATTGTATTTTATGCTTCAGACGTTCACTTCTTAGGCCCTAACTATTCCGTCTGGTGGAAAAACGCCCCAGGGTGATGCCTAGGTTGCCCGGAACGTAGAAGTGACCATAACTTTCACACTGGTAGCAATTATTCGTTTTATACGATGGAAAAACTGTTCTATTTATTTTATATTTTATGCTTAGGGCGTTGACTTCTAAGGCCCTAACTATTCGATCTGGTGGAGCAACGCCCTAGAGTGAAGCCTAGGTTGCCCGGTACGTAGAAGTGACCATCACTATCAAACTGGTTGCAATTATTTGTTTCGTACGATGGAAAAGCTATTGTATTTATATCGTATTTTATGCTTCTGACGTTCACTTCTTAGGCCCTAACTATTCGGTCTGGTGGAGCAACGCCCTGTAGTGAAACCTAGGTTGCCCGGAACGTAGAATTGGCCATCACTTTCAAACTGGTTGCAATTATTCCTGTTATATGATGGAAACACTGTTGTATTTTTTTTGCATTTTATGGTTCGGGCGTTGACTTCGAAGGCCCTAACTATTCAATCTGTTGGAGCAACGCCCTAGGGTGAAGCCTAGGTTGCTCGGAAAGTAGAAATGACCATAAGTTTCATACTGGTTGCAATTATTCGTTTTATACGATGGAAAAACTGTTGTATTTATATTGTATTTTATGCTTCTGGCGTTGACTTCTAAGGCACTAACTATTCGATCTGGTGGAGCAACGCCCTAGAGTGAAGCCTAGGTTGCCCGTAGGTAGAATTGGCCATCACTTTCAAACTGGTTGCAATTATTCGTTTTATACGATGGAAAAACTGTTGTATTTATATTGTATTTTATGCTTCTGGCGTTGACTTCTAAGGCACTAACTATTCGATCTGGTGGAGCAACGCCCTAGAGTGAAGCCTAGGTTGCTCGGAACGTAGAATTGGCCATCACTTTCAAACTGGTTGCAATTATTCCTGTTATGTGATGGAAACACTGTTGTATTTTAATTGCATTTTATGGTTCGGGCGTTGACTTCTAAGGCCCTGACTATTCAATCCGTTGGAGCAGCGCCCTAGGGTGAAGCCTAGGTTGCTCGGAAAGTAGAAATGACCATAAGCTTCATACTGGCTGCAATTATTTGTTTTATACGATGGAAAAACTGTTGCATTTATATTGTATTTTAGGCTTCTGGCGTTGACTTCTAAGGCGGCGAACTATTCGGTCTGGTGGAGCAACGCCCTAGAGGGAAGCCTAGGTTGCCCGGAAAAGAGAATTGGCCATCACTTTCAAACTGGTTGCAATTATTCCTGTTATATGATGGAAACACTGTTGTATTTTTTTTGCATTTTATGGTTCGGGCGTTGACTTCTAAGGCCCTAACTATTCAATCTGTTGGAGCAACGCCCTAGGGTGAAGCCTAGGTTGCTCGGAAAGTAAAAATGACCATAAGTTTCATACTGGTTGCAATTATTCGTTTTATACGATGGAAAAACTGTTGTATTTATATTGTATTTTATGCTTCTGGCGTTGACTTCTAAGGCGGCGAACTATTCGATCTGGTGGAGCAACGCCCTAGAGGGAAGCCTAGGTTGCCCGGAAAAGAGAATTGGCCATCACTTTCAAACTGGTTGCAATTATTCCTGTTATATGATGGAAACACTGTTGTATTTTTTTTCCATTTTATGGTTCGGGCGTAGACTTCTAAGGCCCTAACTATTCAATCTGTTGGAGCAACGCCCTAGGGTGAAGCCTAGGTTGCTCGGAAAGTAGAAATGACCATAAGTTTCATACTGGTTGCAATTATTCGTTTTATACGATGGAAAAGCTGTTGTATTTATATTGTATTTTATGCTTCTGGAGCTGTCTTCTAAGGCACTAACTATTCGATCTGGTGGAGCAACGCCCTAGAGTGAAGCCTAGGTTCCTCGGAATGTGGAAATGACCATAACTTTCACACTGGTTGCAATTATTCGTTTTATACGATGGAAACGCTGTTGTATTTATAATGCATTTTATGCCTCTGGCGTTGATTTCTAAGGCCGCAGCTATTAGATGTGGTGGAGCAACGCCCTAGAGTGACGCCTAGGGTGCTTGGAACGTAGAAATGACCATTACTTTCACACTGGTTGAAATTATTCGTTTTATACGATGGAAAAGCTGTTGTATTTATATCGTATTTTATGCTTCTGGCGTTGACTTCTTAGGCCGTAACTATTCGGTCTGGTGGAGCAACGCCCTGTAGTGAAACCTAGGTTGCCCGGAACGTAGAATTGGCCATCACTTTCAAACTGGTTGCAATTATTCGTTTTATACGATGGAAAAACTGTTGTATTTATATTGTATTTTATGCTTCCGGCGTTGACTTCTAAGGCACTAACTATTCGATCTGGTGGAGCAACGCCCTAGAGTGAAGACTAGGTTGCTCGGAACGTAGAATTGGCCATCACTTTCAAACTGGTTGCAATTATTCCTGTTATGTGATGGAAACACTGCTGTATTTTAATTGCATTTTATGGTTCGGGCGTTGACTTCTAAGGCCCTGACTATTCAATCCGTTGGAGCAACGCCCTAGGGTGAATCCTAGGTTGATCGGAAAGTAGAAATGACCATAAGTTTCATACTGGTTGAAATTATTTGTTTTATACGATGGCAAAACTGTTGCATTTAAATTGTATTTTATGCTTCTGGCGTTGAGTTCTAAGGCGGCGAACTATTCGATCTGGTGGAGCAACGCCCTAGAGGGAAGCCTAGGTTGCCCGGAAAAGAGAATTGGCCATCACTTTCAAACTGGTTGCAATTATTCCTGTTATATGATGGAAACACTGTTGTATTTTTTTTGCATTTTATGGTTCGGGCGTTGATTTCTAAGGCCCTAACTATTCAATCTGTTGGAGCAACGCCCTAGGGTGAAGCCTAGGTTGCTTGGAATGTAGAAATGTCCATAAGTTTCATACTGGTTGCAATTATTCGTTTTATACGGTGGAACAGCTGTTGTATTTATATCGTATTTTATGCTTCTGGCGTTGACTTCTAAGGCACTATCTATTCGATCTGGTGGAGCAACGCCCTAGAGCGAAGCCTAGGTTGCCCGGAACGTAGAATTGGCCATCACTTCCAAACTGGTTGCAATTATTCCTGTTATATGATGGAAACACTGTTGTATTTTTTTTGCATTTTATGGTTCGGGCGTTGACTTCTAAGGCCCTAACTATTCAATCTGTAGGAGCAACGCCCTAGGGTGAAGCCTAGGTTGCTCGGAAGGTAGAAATGACCATAAGTTTTATACTGGTTGCAATTATTCGTTTTATACGATGGAAAAAATGTTGTATTTGTATTGTATTTTATGCTTCTGGCGTTGACTTCTAAGGCACTATCTATTCGATCTGGTGGAGCAACGCCCTAGAGTGAAGCCTAGATTGCTCGGAAAGTAGAAATGACCATCAGTTTCATACTGGTTGCGATTATTCGTATTATACGGTGGTAAAACTGTTGTATTTATATTGTATTTTATGCTTCTGGCGTTGACTTCTAAGGCACTAACTATTCGATCTGGTGGAGCAACGCCCTAGAATGAAGCCTAGGTTGCCCGGAAAGTAGAATTGGCCATCACTTTCAAACTGGTTGCAATTAATCTTGTTATACGATGGAAAAACTGTTGCATTTTTATTGCATTTTATGCTTCTGGCGTTCTCTTCTTAGGCCCTAGCTATTCGATCTGGTGGAACAACAGCCTAGGGTGAAGCCTAGCTTGCCCGGAACGTAGAAATGACCATTACTTTCACACTGTTTGCAATTATTCCTTTTATACGATGGAAAAGCTGTTGTATTTATATCGTATTTTATGCTTCTGGCGTTTACTTCTAAGGACCTAACTATTCGATCTGGTGGAGCAACGCCCTATAGTGAATTCTAGGTTGCTCGGAATGTAGAAATGACCATAACTTTCACACTGGTTGCAATTATTCCTGTTATATGATGGAAGCACTGTTGTATTTTTTTTGCATTTTATGGTTCGGGCGTTGACTTCTAAGGCCCTAACTATTCAATCTGTTGGAGCAACGCCCTAGGGTGAAGCCTAGGTTGCTCGGAAAGTAGAAATGACCATAAGTTTCATACTGGTTGCAATTAATCGTTTTATACGATGGAAAAACTGTTGTATTTATATTGTATTTTATGCTTCTGGCGTTGACTTCTAAGGCACTAACTATTCGATCTGGTGGAGCAACGCCCTAGAGTGAAGCCTAGGTTGCCCGGAACGTAGATATGACCATAACCTTCACACAGGTTGCAATTATTCGTTTTATACGTTGTAGAGGCTGTTGTATTTATTTTGTATTTTATTCTTCTGGTGTTGACTTCTAAGGCCCTAACTATTCGATCTGGTGGAGCAACGCCCTAGAGTGAATCCTAGGTTGCCCGGTACGTAGAAATGACCATCACTATCAAACTGGTTGCAATTATTTGTTTTATACGATGGAAAAGCTGTTGTATTTATATCGTATTTTATGCTTCTGGCGTCACTTCTTAGGCCCTAACTATTCGATCTGGTGGTACAACGCCCTAGGGTGAAGCCTAGGTTGCTCGGAAGGTAGAAATGACCATAACTTTCACACTGGTAGCAATTAATCGTTATATACGATGGAAAAACTGTTCTATTTTTAATGCATTTTATGCCTCGTGCGTTGTCTTCTAAGGCCCTAACTATTCAATCTGTTGGAGCAACGCCCTAGAGTGAAGCCTAGGTTGCTCGGAATGTAGAAATGACCATAACTTTCACACTGGTTGCAATTATTCGTTTTATACGATGGAAAAACTGTTGTATTTATATTGTATTTTATGCTTCTGGCGTTCACTTCTTAGGCCCTAACTATTCAATCTCGTGGAACAACGCCCTAGGGTGTAGCCTAGGTTGCCCGGAACGTAGAAATGACCATAACTTTTACACTGGTAGCAATTATTCGTTTTATACAATGGAAAAACTGTTGTATTTATATGGTATTTTATGCTTCTGGCGTTGTCTTCTTAGGCCCTAACTATTCGATATGGTGGAGCAATGCCTCAGAGTTAAGTCTAGGATGCCCGAAACGCCGAAATGATCATTACTTTCACGCTTGTTGCAATTATTCCTGTTATACGATGAAAAGACCGTTGTATTTTTATTGTATTTTATGCTTCAGGCGTAGGCTTCTAAGGCCGTAGCTATTCGATATGGTGGAGCACCGCCCTAGAGTGAAGCCTAGGCTGCGCGGAACGTAGAAATGACCATAACTTTTACACTTGTAGCAATTATTCGTTTTATACGATGGAAAAGCTGTTGTATTTATATTGTATTTTATTCTTCTGGTGTTGACTTCTTAGGCCCTAACTATTCGATCTGGTGGAACAACGCCCTAGCGTGTAGCCTAGGTTGCCCGGAACGTAGAAATGACCATTACTTTCACACTGTTTGCAATTATTCCTTTTATACGATGGAAAAGCTGCTGTATTTATATCGTATTTTATGCTTCTGGCGTTGACTTCTAAGGCCCTAACTGTTTGATCTGGTGGACCAACGCCCTTGGGTGAAGCCTAGGTTGCCCGGAACGTAGAAGTGACCATAACTTTCACACTGGTAGCAATTATTCGTTTTATACGATGGAAAAACTGTTCTATTTATTTTATATTTTATGCATCGGGCGTTGACGTCTAAGGCCCTAACTATTCGATCTGGTGAAGCAACGCCGTAGAGTGAAGCCTAGGTTGCCCGGTACGTAGAAGTGACCATCACTACCAAACTGGTTGCAATTATTTGTTTCGTACGATGGAAAAGTTATTGTATTTATATCGTATTTTGTGCTTCTGGCGTTGACTTCTTAGGCCCTAACTATTCCATCTGGTGGAACAACGCCCTAGGGTGAAGCCTAGGTTGCCCGGAAATTAGAAATGACCATAACTTTCACACTGGTAGCAATTATCCGTTTTATACGATGGAAAAACTGCTGTATTTATTTTGTATTTTATGCTACGGGCGTTGACTTCTAAGGCCCTAACTAATCGATCTGGTGGAGCAACGACCTAGAGTGAATCCTAGGTTGCCCGGTACGTAGAAATGACCATCACTACCAAACTGGTTGCAATTATTTGTTTCGTACGATGGAAAAGTTATTGTATTTATATCGTATTTTGTGCTTCTGGCGTTGACTTCTTAGGCCCTAACTATTCCATCTGGTGGAACAACGCCCTAGGGTGAAGCCTAGGTTGCCCGGAAATTAGAAATGACCATAACTTTCACACTGGTAGCAATTATCCGTTTTATACGATGGAAAAACTGCTGTATTTATTTTGTATTTTATGCTACGGGCGTTGACTTCTAAGGCCCTAACTAATCGATCTGGTGGAGCAACGACCTAGAGTGAATCCTAGGTTGCCCGGTACGTAGAAATGACCATCACTATCAAACTGGTTGCAATTATTTGTTTTATACGATGGAAAAGCTGTTGTATTTATATCGTATTTTATGCTTCTGGCGTTCACTTCTTAGGCACTAACTACTCGATCTGGTGGTACGACGCCCTAGGGTGAAGCCTAGGCTGCTCGGAAAGTAGAAATGACCATAACTTTCACACTGGTAGCAATTATTCGTTATATACGTTGGAAAAACTGTTCTATTTTTATTGCATTTTATGCTTCGGGCGTTGTCTTCTAAGGCCCTACCTATTCAATCAGTTGGAGCAACGCCCTAGAGTGAAGCCTAGGTTGCTCGGAATGTAGAAATGACCATAACTTTCACACTGGTTGCAATTATTCGTTTTATACGATGGAAAATCTGTTGTATTTATATTGTATTTTATGCTTCTGGCGTTCACTTCTTAGGCCCTAACTATTCAATCTGGTGGAACAACGCCCTAGGGTGTAGCCTAGGTTGCCCGGAACGTAGAAATGACCATAACTTTTACACTGGTAGCAATTATTCGTTTTATACAATGGAAAAACTGTTGTATTTATATGGTATTTTATGCTTCTGGCGTTGTCTTCTTAGGCCCTAACTATTCGATCTGATGGAGCAATGCCTCAGAGCTAAGTCTAGGGTGCCCGAAACGCCGAAATGATCATTACTTTCACGCTTGTTGCAATTATTCCTGTTATACGATGAAAAGACCGTTGTATTTTTATTGTATTTTATGCTTCAGGCGTAGGCTTCTAAGGCCGTAGCTATTCGATATGGTGGAGCACCGCCCTAGAGTGAAGCCTAGGCTGCCCGGAACGTAGAAATGACCATAACTTTTACACTGTTTGCAATTATTCCTTTTATACGATGGAAAAACTGTTCTATTTAATTTGTATTTTATGCTTCGGGCGTTGACTTCTAAGGCCCTCACTATTCGATCTGGTGGAGCAACGCCCTAGAGTGAAGCCTAGGTTGCCCGGGACGTAGAAATGACCATCACTATCAAACTGGTTGCAATTATTTGTTTTATACGATGGAAAAGCTGTTGTATTTATATCGTATTTTATGCTTCTGGCGTTTACTTCTTAGGCCCTAACTATTCGATCTGGTGGTACAACGCCCTAGGGTGAAGCCTAGGTTGCCCGGAACGTAGAAGTGACCATAACTTTCACACTGGTAGCAATTATTCGTTTTATACGATGGAAAAACTGTTCTATTTATTTTATATTTTATGCTACGGGCGTTGACTTCTAAGGCCCTAACTATTCGATCTGGTGGAGCAACGCCCTAGAGTGAAGCCTAGGTTGCCCGGTACGTAGAAGTGACCATCACTATCAAACTGGTTGCAATTATTTGTTTCGTACGATGGAAAAGCTGTTGTATTTATATCGTATTTTATGCTTCTGGCGTTGACTTCTTAGGCCCTAACTATTCCATCTGGTGGAACAACGCCCTAGGGTGAGGCCTAGGTTGCCCCCAAAAGTAGAAATGACCATAACTTTCACACTGGTAGCAATTATCCGTTTTATACGATGGAAAAACTGTTGTATTTATTTTGTATTTTATGCTACGGGCGTTGACTTCTTAGGCCCTAACTATTCGATCTGGTTGTACAACGCCCTAGGGTGAAGCCTAGGTTGCTCGGAAAGTAGAAATGACCATAACTTTCACACTGGTAGCAATTATTCGTTATATACGATGGAAAAACTGTTGTATTTTTATTGCATTTTATGCTTCGGGCGTTGTCTTCTAAGGCCCTAACTATTCAATCTGTTGGAGGAACGCCCTAGAGTGAAGCCTAGGTTGCTCGGAATGTAGAAATGACCATAACTTTTACACTGGTGGCAATTATTCGTTTTATACAATGGAAAAACTGTTGTATTTATATGGTGTTTTATGCTTCTGGCGTTGACTTCTTGGGCCCTAACTATACGCTCTGGTGGAGCAGTGCCTCAGAGTTAAGTCTAGGATGCCCGAAACGCCGAAATGATCATTACTTTCACGCTTGTTGCAATTATTCCTGTTATACGATGAAAAGACCGTTGTATTTTTATTGTATTTTATGCTTCAGGCGTAGGCTTCTAAGGCCGTAGCTATTCGATACGGTGGAGCACCGCCCTAGAGTGAAGCCTAGGCTGCCCGGAACGTAGAAATGACCATAACTTTTACACTGGTAGCAATTATTTGTTTTATACGATGGAAAAGCTGTTGTATTTATATCGTATTTTATGCTTCTGGCGTTCACTTCTTAGGTCCTAACTATTCGATCTGGTGGTACAACGCCCTAGGGTGAAGCCTAGGTTGCCCGGTACGTAGAAGTGACCATAACTTTCACACTGGTAGCAATTATTCGTTTTATACGATGGAAAAACTGTTCTATTTATTTTATATTTTATGCTACGGGCGTTGACTTCTAAGGCCCTAACTATTCGATCTGGTGGAGCAACGCCCTAGAGTGAAGCCTAGGTTGCCCGGTACGTAGAAGTGACAATAACTTTCACACTGGTTGCTATTATTCGTTTTACACGATGCAAAAACTGTTATATTTATATTGCATTTAAGCTTCTGGCGTTGACTTCCGAGGCCGTTGCTATTCGATGTGGTGGAAGAACGCCATAGAGTGAAGCCTAGGTAGCCCGGATCGTAGTAATGTCCATATCTTTCACACTGTTTGCAATTTTTGGTTTTATACGATGGAAAAACTGTTTTATTTATTTTGTATTTTATGCTTCGGGCGTTGACTTCTAAGGCCCTTACTATTCGATCTGGTGGAGCAACGCCCTAGAGTGCAGCCTAGGTTGGCCGGAACTTAGAAATGACCATAACTTTCACACTGGTAGCAATTATCCGTTTTATACGATGGAAAAACTGTTGTATTTATTTTGTATTTTATGCTACGGGCGTTGACTTCTAAGGCCCTAACTATTCGATCTGGTGTAGCAACGCCCTAGACTGAATCCTAGGTTGCCCGGTATGTAGAAATGACCATAACTTTCACACTGGTTGCAATTATTCGTTTTATACGATGGAAAAACTGTTGTATTTATATTGTATTTTATGCTTCTGGCGTTCACTTCTTAGGCCCTAACTATTCAATCTGGTGGAACAACGCCCTAGGGTGTAGCCTAGGTTGCCCGGAGCGTAGAAATGACCATAACTTTTACACTGGTAGCAATAATTCGTTTTATACAATGAAAAAACTGTTGTATTTATATGGTATTTTATGCTTCTGGCGTTGTCTTCTTAGGCCCTAACTATTCGATCTGGTGGAGCAATGCCTCAGAGTTAAGTCTAGGATGCCCGAAACGCCGAAATGATCATTACTTTCACGCTTGTTGCAATTATTCCTGTTATACGATGAAAAGACCGTTGTATTTTTAATGTATTTTATGCTTCAGGCGTAGGCTTCTAAGGCCGCAGCTATTCGATATGGTGGAGCACCGCCCTAGAGTGAAGCCTAGGCTGCCCGGAACGTAGAAATGACCATAACTTTTACACTGGTAGCAATTATTCGTTTTATACGATGGAAAAGCTGTTGTATTTATATTGTATTTTATTCTTCTGGTGTTGACTTCTTAGGCCCTAACTATTCGATCTGGTGGAACAACGCCCTAGCGTGTAGCCTAGGTTGCCCGGAACGTAGAAATGACCATTACTTTCACACTGTTTGCAATTATTCCTTTTATACGATGGAAAAACTGTTCTATTTATTTTGTATTTTATGCTTCGGGCGTTGACTTCTAAGGCCCTCACTATTCGATCTGGTGGAGCAACGCCCTAGAGTGAAGCCTAGGTTGCCCAGTACGTAGAAATGACCATCACTATCAAACTGGTTGCAATTATTAGTTTTATACGATGGAAAAGCTGTTGTATTTATATCGTATTTTATGCTTCTGGCGTTGACTTCTTAGGCCCTAACTATTCCATCTGGTGGAACAACGCCCTAGGGTGAAGCCTAGGTTGCCCGGAACGTAGAAGCGACCATAACTTTCACACTGGTAGCAATTATTCGTTTTATACGATGGAAAAACTGTTCTATTTATTTTATATTTTATGCTTCGGGCGTTGACTTCTAAGGCCCTAACTGTTTGATCTGGTGGAGCAACGCCCTTGGGTGAAGCCTAGGTTGCCCGGAAGGTAGAAATGACCATTACTTTCACACTGTTTGCAATTATTCCTTTTATACGATGGAAAAGCTGTTGTATTTATTTCGTATTTTATGCTTCTGGCGTTGACTTCTAAGGCACTAACTATTCGATCTGGTGGAGCAACGCCCTAGAGTGAAGCCTAGGTTGCCCGGTAGGTAGAATTGGCCATCACTTTCAAACTGGTTGCAATTATTCGTTTTATACGATGGAAAAACTGTTGTATTTATATTGTATTTTATGCTTCCGGCGTTGACTTCTAAGGCACTAACTATTCGATCTGGTGGAGCAACTCCCTAGAGTGAAGCCTAGGTTGCTCGGAACGTAGAGTTGGCCATCACTTTCAAACTGGTTGCAATTATTCCTGTTATGTGATGGAAACACTGTTGTATTTTAATTGCATTTTATGGGTTCGGGCGTTGACTTCTAAGGCCCTGACTATTCAATCCGTTGGAGCAACGCCCTAGGGTGAAGCCTAGGTTGATCGGAAAGTAGAAATGACCATAAGTTTCATACTGGTTGAAATTATTTGTTTTATACGATGGCAAAACTGTTTCATTTAAATTGTATTTTATGCTTCTGGCGTTGACTTCTAAGGCGGCGAACTATTCGATCTGGTGGAGCAACGCCCTAGAGGGAAGCCTAGGTTGCCCGGAACGTAGAATTGGCCATCACTTCCAAACTGGTTGCAATTATTCCTGTTATATGATGGAAACACTGTTGTATTTTTTTTTGCATTTTATGGTTCGGGCGTTGACTTCTAAGGCCCTAACTATTCAATCTGTAGGAGCAACGCCCTAGGGTGAAGCCTAGGTTGCTCGGAAAGTAGAATTGGCCATCACTTTCAAACTGGTTGCAATTAATCTTGTTATACGATGGAAAAACTGTTGTATTTTTATTGCATTTTATGCTTCTGGCGTTCTCTTCTTAGGCCCTAGCTATTCGATCTGGTGGAACAACAGCCTAGGGTGAAGCCTAGCTTGCCCGGAACGTAGAAATGACCATTACTTTCACACTGTTTGCAATTATTCCTTTTATACGATGGAAAAGCTGTTGCATTTATATCGTATTTTATGCTTCTGGCGTTTACTTCTAAGGACCTAACTATTCGATCTGGTGGAGCAACGCCCTATAGTGAATTCTAGGTTGCTCGGAATATAGAAATGACCATAACTTTCACACTGGTTGCAATTATTCGTTTTATACGATGGAAACGCTGTTGTATTTATATCGTATTTTATGCTTCTGGCGTTTACTTGTAAGGACCTAACTATTCCATCTGGTGGAGCAACGCCCTAGAGTGAATCCTAGGTTGCTCGGAATGTAGAAATGACCATAACTTTCACACTTGTTGCAATTATTCGTTTTATACGATGGAAACGCTGTTGCATTTATATCGTATTTTATGCTTCTGGCGTTTACTTCTAAGGACCTAACTATTCGATCTGGTGGAGCAACGCCCTAGAGTGAATCCTAGGTTGCTCGGAATGTAGAAATGACCATAACTTTCACACTGGTTGCAATTATTCGTTTTATACGATGGAAACTCTGTTGTATTTATATTGTACTTTATGCCTCTGGCGTTGACTTCTAAGGCCGTAGCTATTAGATGTGGTGAAGCAACGCCCTAGAGTGACGCCTAGAGTGCTCGGAAAGTAGAAATGACCATTACTTTCACACTGGTTGCAATTATTCGTTTTATACGATGGAAAAGCTGTTGTATTTATATCGTATTTTATGCTTCTGGCGTTTACTTCTAAGGACCTAACTATTCGATCTGGTGGAGCAACGCCCTAGAGTGAGTCCTAGGTTGCTCAGAATGTAGAAATGACCATAACTTGCACACTGGTTGCAATTATTCGTTTTATACGATGGAAAAACTGTTGTATTTATATTGTATTTTATGCTTCTGGCGTTGACTTCTAAGGCCCTAACTATTCGATCTGGTGAAGCAACGCCCTAGAGTGAAGCCTAGGTTGCCCGGTACGTAGAAGTGAACATCACTACCAAACTGGTTGCAATTATTTGTTTCGTACGATGGAAAAGTTATTGCATTTATATCGTATTTTATGCTTCTGGCGTTGACTTCTTAGGCCCTAACTATTCCATCTGGTGGAACAACGCCCTAGGGTGAAGCCTAGGTCGCCCCCAAAAGTAGAAATGACCATAACTTTCACACTGGTAGCAATTATCCGTTTTATACGATGGAAAAACTGTTGTATTTATTTTGTATTTTATGCTACGGGCGTTGACTTCTAAGGACCTAACTATTCGATCTGGTGGAGCAACGCCCTAGAGTGAAGCCTAGGTTGCCCGGTACGTAGAAATGACCATCACTATCAAACTGGTTGCAATTATTTGTTTTATACGATGGAAAAGCTGTTTTATTTATATCGTATTTTATGCTTCTGGCGTTCACTTCTTAGGCCCTAACTATTCGATCTGGTTGTACAACGCCCTAGGGTGAAGCCTAGATTGCTCGGAAAGTAGAAATGACCATAACTTTCACACTGGTAGCAATTATTCGTTATATACGATGGAAAAACTGTTGTATTTTTATTGCATTTTATGCTTCGGGCGTTGTCTTCTAAGGCCCTAACTATTCAATCTGTTGGAGGAACGCCCTAGAGTGAAGCCTAGGTTGCTCGGAATGTAGAAATGACCATAACTTTTACACTGGTGGCAATTATTCGTTTTATACAATGGAAAAACTGTTGTATTTATATGGTGTTTTATGCTTCTGGCGTTGACTTCTTGGGCCCTAACTATTCGCTCTGGTGGAGCAGTGACTCAGAGTTAAGTCTAGGATGCCCGAAACGCCGAAATGATCATTACTTTCACGCTTGTTGCAATTATTCCTGTTATACGATGAAAAGACCGTTGTATTTTTATTGTATTTTATGCTTCAGGCGTAGGCTTCTAAGGCCGTAGCTATTCGATATGGTGGAGCACCGCCCTAGAGTGAAGCCTAGGCTGCCCGGAACGTAGAAATGACCATAACTTTTACACTGGTAGCAATTATTTGTTTTATACGATGGAAAAGCTGTTGTTTTTATATCGTATTTTATGCTTCTGGCGTTCACTTCTTAGGCCCTAACTATTCGATCTGGTGGTACAACGCCCTAGGGTGAAGCCTAGGTTGCCCGGTACGTAGAAGTGACCATAACTTTCACACTGGTAGCAATTATTCGTTTTATACGATGGAAAAACTGTTCTATTTATTTTATATTTTATGCTACGGGCGTTGACTTCTAAGGCCCTAACTATTCGATCTGGTGGAGCAACGCCCTAGAGTGAAGCCTAGGTTGCCCGGTACGTAGAAGTGACAATAACTTTCACACTGGTTGCTATTATTCGTTTTACACGATGCAAAAACTGTTATATTTATATTGCATTTCAGCTTCTGGCGTTGACTTCTGAGGCCGTTGCAATTCGATGTGGTGGAAGAACGCCATAGAGTGAAGCCTAGGTAGCCCGGATCGTAGTAATGTCCATATCTTTCACACTGTTTGCAATTTTTGGTTTTATACGATGGAAAAACTGTTTTATTTATTTTGTATTTTATGCTTCGGGCGTTGACTTCTAAGGCCCTAACTATTCGATCTGGTGGAGCAACGCCCTAGAGTGCAGCCTAGGTTGGCCGGAACTTAGAAATGACCATAACTTTCACACTGGTAGCAATTATCCGTTTTATACGATGGAAAAACTGTTGTATTTATTTTGCATTTTATGCTACGGGCGTTGACTTCTAAGGCCCTAACTATTCGATCTGGTGTAGCAACGCCCTAGACTGAATCCTAGGTTGCCCGGTATGTAGAAATGACCATAACTTTCACACTGGTTGCAATTATTCGTTTTATACGATGGAAAAACTGTTGTATTTATATTGTATTTTATGCTTCTGGCGTTCACTTCTTAGGCCCTAACTATTCAATCTGGTGGAACAACGCCCTAGAGTGAGTCCTAGGTTGCTCAGAATGTAGAAATGACCATAACTTGCACACTGGTTGCAATTATTCGTTTTATACGATGGAAAAACTGTTGTATTTATATTGTATTTTATGCTTCTGGCGTTGACTTCTAAGGTACTAACTATTCGATCTGGTGGAGCGACGCAATAGAGTGAAGCATAGGTTGCCCGGAACGTAGAATTGGCCGTCACTTTCAAACTGGTTGCAATTATTCCTGTTATATGATGGAAAAACTGTTCTATTTTTATTGCATTTTATGCCTCGGGCGTTGTCTTCTAAGGCCCTAACTATTCAATCTGTTGGAGCAACGCCCTAGAGTGAAGCCTAGTTTGCTCGGAATGTAGAAATGACCATAACTTTCACACTGGTTGCAATTATTCGTTTTATACGATGGAAAAACTGTTGTATTTATATTGTATTTTATGCTTCTGGCGTTCACTTCTTAGGCCCTAACTATTCAATCTCGTGGAACAACGCCCTAGGGTGTAGCCTAGGTTGCCCGGAACGTAGAAATAACCATAACTTTTACACTGGTAGCAATTATTCGTTTTATACAATGGAAAAACTGTTGTATTTATATGGTATTTTATGCTTCTGGCGTTGTCTTCTTGGGCCCTAACTATTCGATCTGGTGGAGCAATGCCTCAGAGTTAAGTCTAGGATGCCCGAAACGCCGAAATGATCATTACTTTCACGCTTGTTGCAATTATTCCTGTTATACGATGAAAAGACCGTTGTATTTTTATTGTATTTTATGCTTCAGGCGTAGGCTTCTAAGGCCGTAGCTATTCGATATGGTGGAGCACCGCCCTAGAGTGAAGCCTAGGCTGCCCGGAACGTAGAAATGACCATAACTTTTACACTGGTAGCAATTATTCGTTTTATACGATGGAAAAGCTGTTGTATTTATATTGTATTTTATTCTTCTGGTGTTGACTTCTTAGGCCCTAACTATTCGATCTGGTGGAACAACGCCCTAGCGTGTAGCCTAGGTTGCCCGGAACGTAGAAATGACCATTACTTTCACACTGTTTGCAATTATTCCTTTTATACGATGGAAAAGCTGCTGTATTTATATCGTATTTTATGCTTCTGGCGTTGACTTCTAAGGCCCTAACTGTTTGATCTGGTGGAGCAACGCCCTTGGGTGAAGCCTAGGTTGCCCGGAACGTAGAAGTGACCATAACTTTCACACTGGTAGCAATTATTCGTTTTATACGATGGAAAAACTGTTCTATTTATTTTATATTTTATGCTTCGGGCGTTGACTTCTAAGGCCCTAACTATTCGATCTGGTGAAGCAACGCCCTAGAGTGAAGCCTAGGTTGCCCGGTACGTAGAAGTGACCATCACTACCAAACTGGTTGCAATTATTTGTTTCGTACGATGGAAAAGTTATTGTATTTATATCGTATTTTATGCTTCTGGCGTTGACTTCTTAGGCCCTAGCTATTCCATCTGGTGGAACAACGCCCTAGGGTGAAGCCTAGGTTGCCCGGAAATTAGAAATGACCATAACTTTCACACTGGTAGCAATTATCCGTTTTATACGATGGAAAAACTGCTGTATTTATTTTGTATTTTATGCTACGGGCGTTGACTTCTAAGGCCCTAACTAATCGATCTGGTGGAGCAACGACCTAGAGTGAATCCTAGGTTGCCCGGTACGTAGAAATGACCATCACTATCAAACTGGTTGCAATTATTTGTTTTATACGATGGAAAAGCTGTTGTATTTATATCGTATTTTATGCTTCTGGCGTTCACTTCTTAGGCACTAACTACTCGATCTGGTGGTACAACGCCCTAGGGTGAAGCCTAGGTTGCTCGGAAAGTAGAAATGACCATAACTTTCACACTGGTAGCAATTATTCGTTATATACGTTGGAAAAACTGTTCTATTTTTATTGCATTTTATGCTTCGGGCGTTGTCTTCTAAGGCCCTACCTATTCAATCAGTTGGAGCAGCGCCCTAGAGTGAAGCCTAGGTTGCTCGGAATGTAGAAATGACCATAACTTTCACACTGGTTGCAATTATTCGTTTTATACGATGGAAAATCTGTTGTATTTATATTGTATTTTATGCTTCTGGCGTTCACTTCTTAGGCACTAACTACTCGATCTGGTGGTACAACGCCCTAGGGTGAAGCCTAGGTTGCTCGGAAAGTAGAAATGACCATAAGCTTCATACTGGCTGCAATTATTTGTTTTATACGATGGAAAAACTGTTGCATTTATATTGTATTTTAGGCTTCTGGCGTTGACTTCTAAGGCGGCGAACTATTCGGTCTGGTGGAGCAACGCCCTAGAGGGAAGCCTAGGTTGCCCGGAAAAGAGAATTGGCCATCACTTTCAAACTGGTTGCAATTATTCCTGTTATATGATGGAAACACTGTTGTATTTTTTTTGCATTTTATGGTTCGGGCGTTGACTTCTAAGGCCCTAACTATTCAATCTGTTGGAGCAACGCCCTAGGGTGAAGCCTAGGTTGCTCGGAAAGTAAAAATGACCATAAGTTTCATACTGGTTGCAATTATTCGTTTTATACGATGGAAAAACTGTTGTATTTATATTGTATTTTATGCTTCTGGCGTTGACTTCTAAGGCGGCGAACTATTCGATCTGGTGGAGCAACGCCCTAGAGGGAAGCCTAGGTTGCCCGGAAAAGAGAATTGGCCATCACTTTCAAACTGGTTGCAATTATTCCTGTTATATGATGGAAACACTGTTGTATTTTTTTTCCATTTTATGGTTCGGGCGTAGACTTCTAAGGCCCTAACTATTCAATCTGTTGGAGCAACGCCCTAGGGTGAAGCCTAGGTTGCTCGGAAAGTAGAAATGACCATAAGTTTCATACTGGTTGCAATTATTCGTTTTATACGATGGAAAAGCTGTTGTATTTATATTGTATTTTATGCTTCTGGAGCTGTCTTCTAAGGCACTAACTATTCGATCTGGTGGAGCAACGCCCTAGAGTGAAGCCTAGGTTCCTCGGAATGTGGAAATGACCATAACTTTCACACTGGTTGCAATTATTCGTTTTATACGATGGAAACGCTGTTGTATTTATAATGCATTTTATGCCTCTGGCGTTGATTTCTAAGGCCGCAGCTATTAGATGTGGTGGAGCAACGCCCTAGAGTGACGCCTAGGGTGCTTGGAACGTAGAAATGACCATTACTTTCACACTGGTTGAAATTATTCGTTTTATACGATGGAAAAGCTGTTGTATTTATATCGTATTTTATGCTTCTGGCGTTGACTTCTTAGGCCGTAACTATTCGGTCTGGTGGAGCAACGCCCTGTAGTGAAACCTAGGTTGCCCGGAACGTAGAATTGGCCATCACTTTCAAACTGGTTGCAATTATTCGTTTTATACGATGGAAAAACTGTTGTATTTATATTGTATTTTATGCTTCCGGCGTTGACTTCTAAGGCACTAACTATTCGATCTGGTGGAGCAACGCCCTAGAGTGAAGACTAGGTTGCTCGGAACGTAGAATTGGCCATCACTTTCAAACTGGTTGCAATTATTCCTGTTATGTGATGGAAACACTGCTGTATTTTAATTGCATTTTATGGTTCGGGCGTTGACTTCTAAGGCCCTGACTATTCAATCCGTTGGAGCAACGCCCTAGGGTGAATCCTAGGTTGATCGGAAAGTAGAAATGACCATAAGTTTCATACTGGTTGAAATTATTTGTTTTATACGATGGCAAAACTGTTGCATTTAAATTGTATTTTATGCTTCTGGCGTTGAGTTCTAAGGCGGCGAACTATTCGATCTGGTGGAGCAACGCCCTAGAGGGAAGCCTAGGTTGCCCGGAAAAGAGAATTGGCCATCACTTTCAAACTGGTTGCAATTATTCCTGTTATATGATGGAAACACTGTTGTATTTTTTTTGCATTTTATGGTTCGGGCGTTGATTTCTAAGGCCCTAACTATTCAATCTGTTGGAGCAACGCCCTAGGGTGAAGCCTAGGTTGCTTGGAATGTAGAAATGTCCATAAGTTTCATACTGGTTGCAATTATTCGTTTTATACGGTGGAACAGCTGTTGTATTTATATCGTATTTTATGCTTCTGGCGTTGACTTCTAAGGCACTATCTATTCGATCTGGTGGAGCAACGCCCTAGAGCGAAGCCTAGGTTGCCCGGAACGTAGAATTGGCCATCACTTCCAAACTGGTTGCAATTATTCCTGTTATATGATGGAAACACTGTTGTATTTTTTTTGCATTTTATGGTTCGGGCGTTGACTTCTAAGGCCCTAACTATTCAATCTGTAGGAGCAACGCCCTAGGGTGAAGCCTAGGTTGCTCGGAAGGTAGAAATGACCATAAGTTTTATACTGGTTGCAATTATTCGTTTTATACGATGGAAAAAATGTTGTATTTGTATTGTATTTTATGCTTCTGGCGTTGACTTCTAAGGCACTATCTATTCGATCTGGTGGAGCAACGCCCTAGAGTGAAGCCTAGATTGCTCGGAAAGTAGAAATGACCATCAGTTTCATACTGGTTGCGATTATTCGTATTATACGGTGGTAAAACTGTTGTATTTATATTGTATTTTATGCTTCTGGCGTTGACTTCTAAGGCACTAACTATTCGATCTGGTGGAGCAACGCCCTAGAATGAAGCCTAGGTTGCCCGGAAAGTAGAATTGGCCATCACTTTCAAACTGGTTGCAATTAATCTTGTTATACGATGGAAAAACTGTTGCATTTTTATTGCATTTTATGCTTCTGGCGTTCTCTTCTTAGGCCCTAGCTATTCGATCTGGTGGAACAACAGCCTAGGGTGAAGCCTAGCTTGCCCGGAACGTAGAAATGACCATTACTTTCACACTGTTTGCAATTATTCCTTTTATACGATGGAAAAGCTGTTGTATTTATATCGTATTTTATGCTTCTGGCGTTTACTTCTAAGGACCTAACTATTCGATCTGGTGGAGCAACGCCCTATAGTGAATTCTAGGTTGCTCGGAATGTAGAAATGACCATAACTTTCACACTGGTTGCAATTATTCCTGTTATATGATGGAAGCACTGTTGTATTTTTTTTGCATTTTATGGTTCGGGCGTTGACTTCTAAGGCCCTAACTATTCAATCTGTTGGAGCAACGCCCTAGGGTGAAGCCTAGGTTGCTCGGAAAGTAGAAATGACCATAAGTTTCATACTGGTTGCAATTAATCGTTTTATACGATGGAAAAACTGTTGTATTTATATTGTATTTTATGCTTCTGGCGTTGACTTCTAAGGCACTAACTATTCGATCTGGTGGAGCAACGCCCTAGAGTGAAGCCTAGGTTGCCCGGAACGTAGATATGACCATAACCTTCACACAGGTTGCAATTATTCGTTTTATACGTTGTAGAGGCTGTTGTATTTATTTTGTATTTTATTCTTCTGGTGTTGACTTCTAAGGCCCTAACTATTCGATCTGGTGGAGCAACGCCCTAGAGTGAATCCTAGGTTGCCCGGTACGTAGAAATGACCATCACTATCAAACTGGTTGCAATTATTTGTTTTATACGATGGAAAAGCTGTTGTATTTATATCGTATTTTATGCTTCTGGCGTCACTTCTTAGGCCCTAACTATTCGATCTGGTGGTACAACGCCCTAGGGTGAAGCCTAGGTTGCTCGGAAGGTAGAAATGACCATAACTTTCACACTGGTAGCAATTAATCGTTATATACGATGGAAAAACTGTTCTATTTTTAATGCATTTTATGCCTCGGGCGTTGTCTTCTAAGGCCCTAACTATTCAATCTGTTGGAGCAACGCCCTAGAGTGAAGCCTAGGTTGCTCGGAATGTAGAAATGACCATAACTTTCACACTGGTTGCAATTATTCGTTTTATACGATGGAAAAACTGTTGTATTTATATTGTATTTTATGCTTCTGGCGTTCACTTCTTAGGCCCTAACTATTCAATCTCGTGGAACAACGCCCTAGGGTGTAGCCTAGGTTGCCCGGAACGTAGAAATGACCATAACTTTTACACTGGTAGCAATTATTCGTTTTATACAATGGAAAAACTGTTGTATTTATATGGTATTTTATGCTTCTGGCGTTGTCTTCTTAGGCCCTAACTATTCGATATGGTGGAGCAATGCCTCAGAGTTAAGTCTAGGATGCCCGAAACGCCGAAATGATCATTACTTTCACGCTTGTTGCAATTATTCCTGTTATACGATGAAAAGACCGTTGTATTTTTATTGTATTTTATGCTTCAGGCGTAGGCTTCTAAGGCCGTAGCTATTCGATATGGTGGAGCACCGCCCTAGAGTGAAGCCTAGGCTGCGCGGAACGTAGAAATGACCATAACTTTTACACTTGTAGCAATTATTCGTTTTATACGATGGAAAAGCTGTTGTATTTATATTGTATTTTATTCTTCTGGTGTTGACTTCTTAGGCCCTAACTATTCGATCTGGTGGAACAACGCCCTAGCGTGTAGCCTAGGTTGCCCGGAACGTAGAAATGACCATTACTTTCACACTGTTTGCAATTATTCCTTTTATACGATGGAAAAGCTGCTGTATTTATATCGTATTTTATGCTTCTGGCGTTGACTTCTAAGGCCCTAACTGTTTGATCTGGTGGACCAACGCCCTTGGGTGAAGCCTAGGTTGCCCGGAACGTAGAAGTGACCATAACTTTCACACTGGTAGCAATTATTCGTTTTATACGATGGAAAAACTGTTCTATTTATTTTATATTTTATGCATCGGGCGTTGACGTCTAAGGCCCTAACTATTCGATCTGGTGAAGCAACGCCGTAGAGTGAAGCCTAGGTTGCCCGGTACGTAGAAGTGACCATCACTACCAAACTGGTTGCAATTATTTGTTTCGTACGATGGAAAAGTTATTGTATTTATATCGTATTTTGTGCTTCTGGCGTTGACTTCTTAGGCCCTAACTATTCCATCTGGTGGAACAACGCCCTAGGGTGAAGCCTAGGTTGCCCGGAAATTAGAAATGACCATAACTTTCACACTGGTAGCAATTATCCGTTTTATACGATGGAAAAACTGCTGTATTTATTTTGTATTTTATGCTACGGGCGTTGACTTCTAAGGCCCTAACTAATCGATCTGGTGGAGCAACGACCTAGAGTGAATCCTAGGTTGCCCGGTACGTAGAAATGACCATCACTACCAAACTGGTTGCAATTATTTGTTTCGTACGATGGAAAAGTTATTGTATTTATATCGTATTTTGTGCTTCTGGCGTTGACTTCTTAGGCCCTAACTATTCCATCTGGTGGAACAACGCCCTAGGGTGAAGCCTAGGTTGCCCGGAAATTAGAAATGACCATAACTTTCACACTGGTAGCAATTATCCGTTTTATACGATGGAAAAACTGCTGTATTTATTTTGTATTTTATGCTACGGGCGTTGACTTCTAAGGCCCTAACTAATCGATCTGGTGGAGCAACGACCTAGAGTGAATCCTAGGTTGCCCGGTACGTAGAAATGACCATCACTATCAAACTGGTTGCAATTATTTGTTTTATACGATGGAAAAGCTGTTGTATTTATATCGTATTTTATGCTTCTGGCGTTCACTTCTTAGGCACTAACTACTCGATCTGGTGGTACGACGCCCTAGGGTGAAGCCTAGGCTGCTCGGAAAGTAGAAATGACCATAACTTTCACACTGGTAGCAATTATTCGTTATATACGTTGGAAAAACTGTTCTATTTTTATTGCATTTTATGCTTCGGGCGTTGTCTTCTAAGGCCCTACCTATTCAATCAGTTGGAGCAACGCCCTAGAGTGAAGCCTAGGTTGCTCGGAATGTAGAAATGACCATAACTTTCACACTGGTTGCAATTATTCGTTTTATACGATGGAAAATCTGTTGTATTTATATTGTATTTTATGCTTCTGGCGTTCACTTCTTAGGCCCTAACTATTCAATCTGGTGGAACAACGCCCTAGGGTGTAGCCTAGGTTGCCCGGAACGTAGAAATGACCATAACTTTTACACTGGTAGCAATTATTCGTTTTATACAATGGAAAAACTGTTGTATTTATATGGTATTTTATGCTTCTGGCGTTGTCTTCTTAGGCCCTAACTATTCGATCTGATGGAGCAATGCCTCAGAGCTAAGTCTAGGGTGCCCGAAACGCCGAAATGATCATTACTTTCACGCTTGTTGCAATTATTCCTGTTATACGATGAAAAGACCGTTGTATTTTTATTGTATTTTATGCTTCAGGCGTAGGCTTCTAAGGCCGTAGCTATTCGATATGGTGGAGCACCGCCCTAGAGTGAAGCCTAGGCTGCCCGGAACGTAGAAATGACCATAACTTTTACACTGTTTGCAATTATTCCTTTTATACGATGGAAAAACTGTTCTATTTAATTTGTATTTTATGCTTCGGGCGTTGACTTCTAAGGCCCTCACTATTCGATCTGGTGGAGCAACGCCCTAGAGTGAAGCCTAGGTTGCCCGGGACGTAGAAATGACCATCACTATCAAACTGGTTGCAATTATTTGTTTTATACGATGGAAAAGCTGTTGTATTTATATCGTATTTTATGCTTCTGGCGTTTACTTCTTAGGCCCTAACTATTCGATCTGGTGGTACAACGCCCTAGGGTGAAGCCTAGGTTGCCCGGAACGTAGAAGTGACCATAACTTTCACACTGGTAGCAATTATTCGTTTTATACGATGGAAAAACTGTTCTATTTATTTTATATTTTATGCTACGGGCGTTGACTTCTAAGGCCCTAACTATTCGATCTGGTGGAGCAACGCCCTAGAGTGAAGCCTAGGTTGCCCGGTACGTAGAAGTGACCATCACTATCAAACTGGTTGCAATTATTTGTTTCGTACGATGGAAAAGCTGTTGTATTTATATCGTATTTTATGCTTCTGGCGTTGACTTCTTAGGCCCTAACTATTCCATCTGGTGGAACAACGCCCTAGGGTGAGGCCTAGGTTGCCCCCAAAAGTAGAAATGACCATAACTTTCACACTGGTAGCAATTATCCGTTTTATACGATGGAAAAACTGTTGTATTTATTTTGTATTTTATGCTACGGGCGTTGACTTCTTAGGCCCTAACTATTCGATCTGGTTGTACAACGCCCTAGGGTGAAGCCTAGGTTGCTCGGAAAGTAGAAATGACCATAACTTTCACACTGGTAGCAATTATTCGTTATATACGATGGAAAAACTGTTGTATTTTTATTGCATTTTATGCTTCGGGCGTTGTCTTCTAAGGCCCTAACTATTCAATCTGTTGGAGGAACGCCCTAGAGTGAAGCCTAGGTTGCTCGGAATGTAGAAATGACCATAACTTTTACACTGGTGGCAATTATTCGTTTTATACAATGGAAAAACTGTTGTATTTATATGGTGTTTTATGCTTCTGGCGTTGACTTCTTGGGCCCTAACTATACGCTCTGGTGGAGCAGTGCCTCAGAGTTAAGTCTAGGATGCCCGAAACGCCGAAATGATCATTACTTTCACGCTTGTTGCAATTATTCCTGTTATACGATGAAAAGACCGTTGTATTTTTATTGTATTTTATGCTTCAGGCGTAGGCTTCTAAGGCCGTAGCTATTCGATACGGTGGAGCACCGCCCTAGAGTGAAGCCTAGGCTGCCCGGAACGTAGAAATGACCATAACTTTTACACTGGTAGCAATTATTTGTTTTATACGATGGAAAAGCTGTTGTATTTATATCGTATTTTATGCTTCTGGCGTTCACTTCTTAGGTCCTAACTATTCGATCTGGTGGTACAACGCCCTAGGGTGAAGCCTAGGTTGCCCGGTACGTAGAAGTGACCATAACTTTCACACTGGTAGCAATTATTCGTTTTATACGATGGAAAAACTGTTCTATTTATTTTATATTTTATGCTACGGGCGTTGACTTCTAAGGCCCTAACTATTCGATCTGGTGGAGCAACGCCCTAGAGTGAAGCCTAGGTTGCCCGGTACGTAGAAGTGACAATAACTTTCACACTGGTTGCTATTATTCGTTTTACACGATGCAAAAACTGTTATATTTATATTGCATTTAAGCTTCTGGCGTTGACTTCCGAGGCCGTTGCTATTCGATGTGGTGGAAGAACGCCATAGAGTGAAGCCTAGGTAGCCCGGATCGTAGTAATGTCCATATCTTTCACACTGTTTGCAATTTTTGGTTTTATACGATGGAAAAACTGTTTTATTTATTTTGTATTTTATGCTTCGGGCGTTGACTTCTAAGGCCCTAACTATTCGATCTGGTGGAGCAACGCCCTAGAGTGCAGCCTAGGTTGGCCGGAACTTAGAAATGACCATAACTTTCACACTGGTAGCAATTATCCGTTTTATACGATGGAAAAACTGTTGTATTTATTTTGTATTTTATGCTACGGGCGTTGACTTCTAAGGCCCTAACTATTCGATCTGGTGTAGCAACGCCCTAGACTGAATCCTAGGTTGCCCGGTATGTAGAAATGACCATAACTTTCACACTGGTTGCAATTATTCGTTTTATACGATGGAAAAACTGTTGTATTTATATTGTATTTTATGCTTCTGGCGTTCACTTCTTAGGCCCTAACTATTCAATCTGGTGGAACAACGCCCTAGGGTGTAGCCTAGGTTGCCCGGAGCGTAGAAATGACCATAACTTTTACACTGGTAGCAATAATTCGTTTTATACAATGAAAAAACTGTTGTATTTATATGGTATTTTATGCTTCTGGCGTTGTCTTCTTAGGCCCTAACTATTCGATCTGGTGGAGCAATGCCTCAGAGTTAAGTCTAGGATGCCCGAAACGCCGAAATGATCATTACTTTCACGCTTGTTGCAATTATTCCTGTTATACGATGAAAAGACCGTTGTATTTTTAATGTATTTTATGCTTCAGGCGTAGGCTTCTAAGGCCGCAGCTATTCGATATGGTGGAGCACCGCCCTAGAGTGAAGCCTAGGCTGCCCGGAACGTAGAAATGACCATAACTTTTACACTGGTAGCAATTATTCGTTTTATACGATGGAAAAGCTGTTGTATTTATATTGTATTTTATTCTTCTGGTGTTGACTTCTTAGGCCCTAACTATTCGATCTGGTGGAACAACGCCCTAGCGTGTAGCCTAGGTTGCCCGGAACGTAGAAATGACCATTACTTTCACACTGTTTGCAATTATTCCTTTTATACGATGGAAAAACTGTTCTATTTATTTTGTATTTTATGCTTCGGGCGTTGACTTCTAAGGCCCTCACTATTCGATCTGGTGGAGCAACGCCCTAGAGTGAAGCCTAGGTTGCCCAGTACGTAGAAATGACCATCACTATCAAACTGGTTGCAATTATTAGTTTTATACGATGGAAAAGCTGTTGTATTTATATCGTATTTTATGCTTCTGGCGTTGACTTCTTAGGCCCTAACTATTCCATCTGGTGGAACAACGCCCTAGGGTGAAGCCTAGGTTGCCCGGAACGTAGAAGCGACCATAACTTTCACACTGGTAGCAATTATTCGTTTTATACGATGGAAAAACTGTTCTATTTATTTTATATTTTATGCTTCGGGCGTTGACTTCTAAGGCCCTAACTGTTTGATCTGGTGGAGCAACGCCCTTGGGTGAAGCCTAGGTTGCCCGGAAGGTAGAAATGACCATTACTTTCACACTGTTTGCAATTATTCCTTTTATACGATGGAAAAGCTGTTGTATTTATTTCGTATTTTATGCTTCTGGCGTTGACTTCTAAGGCACTAACTATTCGATCTGGTGGAGCAACGCCCTAGAGTGAAGCCTAGGTTGCCCGGTAGGTAGAATTGGCCATCACTTTCAAACTGGTTGCAATTATTCGTTTTATACGATGGAAAAACTGTTGTATTTATATTGTATTTTATGCTTCCGGCGTTGACTTCTAAGGCACTAACTATTCGATCTGGTGGAGCAACTCCCTAGAGTGAAGCCTAGGTTGCTCGGAACGTAGAGTTGGCCATCACTTTCAAACTGGTTGCAATTATTCCTGTTATGTGATGGAAACACTGTTGTATTTTAATTGCATTTTATGGGTTCGGGCGTTGACTTCTAAGGCCCTGACTATTCAATCCGTTGGAGCAACGCCCTAGGGTGAAGCCTAGGTTGATCGGAAAGTAGAAATGACCATAAGTTTCATACTGGTTGAAATTATTTGTTTTATACGATGGCAAAACTGTTTCATTTAAATTGTATTTTATGCTTCTGGCGTTGACTTCTAAGGCGGCGAACTATTCGATCTGGTGGAGCAACGCCCTAGAGGGAAGCCTAGGTTGCCCGGAACGTAGAATTGGCCATCACTTCCAAACTGGTTGCAATTATTCCTGTTATATGATGGAAACACTGTTGTATTTTTTTTTGCATTTTATGGTTCGGGCGTTGACTTCTAAGGCCCTAACTATTCAATCTGTAGGAGCAACGCCCTAGGGTGAAGCCTAGGTTGCTCGGAAAGTAGAATTGGCCATCACTTTCAAACTGGTTGCAATTAATCTTGTTATACGATGGAAAAACTGTTGTATTTTTATTGCATTTTATGCTTCTGGCGTTCTCTTCTTAGGCCCTAGCTATTCGATCTGGTGGAACAACAGCCTAGGGTGAAGCCTAGCTTGCCCGGAACGTAGAAATGACCATTACTTTCACACTGTTTGCAATTATTCCTTTTATACGATGGAAAAGCTGTTGCATTTATATCGTATTTTATGCTTCTGGCGTTTACTTCTAAGGACCTAACTATTCGATCTGGTGGAGCAACGCCCTATAGTGAATTCTAGGTTGCTCGGAATATAGAAATGACCATAACTTTCACACTGGTTGCAATTATTCGTTTTATACGATGGAAACGCTGTTGTATTTATATCGTATTTTATGCTTCTGGCGTTTACTTGTAAGGACCTAACTATTCCATCTGGTGGAGCAACGCCCTAGAGTGAATCCTAGGTTGCTCGGAATGTAGAAATGACCATAACTTTCACACTTGTTGCAATTATTCGTTTTATACGATGGAAACGCTGTTGCATTTATATCGTATTTTATGCTTCTGGCGTTTACTTCTAAGGACCTAACTATTCGATCTGGTGGAGCAACGCCCTAGAGTGAATCCTAGGTTGCTCGGAATGTAGAAATGACCATAACTTTCACACTGGTTGCAATTATTCGTTTTATACGATGGAAACTCTGTTGTATTTATATTGTACTTTATGCCTCTGGCGTTGACTTCTAAGGCCGTAGCTATTAGATGTGGTGAAGCAACGCCCTAGAGTGACGCCTAGAGTGCTCGGAAAGTAGAAATGACCATTACTTTCACACTGGTTGCAATTATTCGTTTTATACGATGGAAAAGCTGTTGTATTTATATCGTATTTTATGCTTCTGGCGTTTACTTCTAAGGACCTAACTATTCGATCTGGTGGAGCAACGCCCTAGAGTGAGTCCTAGGTTGCTCAGAATGTAGAAATGACCATAACTTGCACACTGGTTGCAATTATTCGTTTTATACGATGGAAAAACTGTTGTATTTATATTGTATTTTATGCTTCTGGCGTTGACTTCTAAGGCCCTAACTATTCGATCTGGTGAAGCAACGCCCTAGAGTGAAGCCTAGGTTGCCCGGTACGTAGAAGTGAACATCACTACCAAACTGGTTGCAATTATTTGTTTCGTACGATGGAAAAGTTATTGCATTTATATCGTATTTTATGCTTCTGGCGTTGACTTCTTAGGCCCTAACTATTCCATCTGGTGGAACAACGCCCTAGGGTGAAGCCTAGGTCGCCCCCAAAAGTAGAAATGACCATAACTTTCACACTGGTAGCAATTATCCGTTTTATACGATGGAAAAACTGTTGTATTTATTTTGTATTTTATGCTACGGGCGTTGACTTCTAAGGACCTAACTATTCGATCTGGTGGAGCAACGCCCTAGAGTGAAGCCTAGGTTGCCCGGTACGTAGAAATGACCATCACTATCAAACTGGTTGCAATTATTTGTTTTATACGATGGAAAAGCTGTTTTATTTATATCGTATTTTATGCTTCTGGCGTTCACTTCTTAGGCCCTAACTATTCGATCTGGTTGTACAACGACCTAGGGTGAAGCCTAGATTGCTCGGAAAGTAGAAATGACCATAACTTTCACACTGGTAGCAATTATTCGTTATATACGATGGAAAAACTGTTGTATTTTTATTGCATTTTATGCTTCGGGCGTTGTCTTCTAAGGCCCTAACTATTCAATCTGTTGGAGGAACGCCCTAGAGTGAAGCCTAGGTTGCTCGGAATGTAGAAATGACCATAACTTTTACACTGGTGGCAATTATTCGTTTTATACAATGGAAAAACTGTTGTATTTATATGGTGTTTTATGCTTCTGGCGTTGACTTCTTGGGCCCTAACTATTCGCTCTGGTGGAGCAGTGACTCAGAGTTAAGTCTAGGATGCCCGAAACGCCGAAATGATCATTACTTTCACGCTTGTTGCAATTATTCCTGTTATACGATGAAAAGACCGTTGTATTTTTATTGTATTTTATGCTTCAGGCGTAGGCTTCTAAGGCCGTAGCTATTCGATATGGTGGAGCACCGCCCTAGAGTGAAGCCTAGGCTGCCCGGAACGTAGAAATGACCATAACTTTTACACTGGTAGCAATTATTTGTTTTATACGATGGAAAAGCTGTTGTTTTTATATCGTATTTTATGCTTCTGGCGTTCACTTCTTAGGCCCTAACTATTCGATCTGGTGGTACAACGCCCTAGGGTGAAGCCTAGGTTGCCCGGTACGTAGAAGTGACCATAACTTTCACACTGGTAGCAATTATTCGTTTTATACGATGGAAAAACTGTTCTATTTATTTTATATTTTATGCTACGGGCGTTGACTTCTAAGGCCCTAACTATTCGATCTGGTGGAGCAACGCCCTAGAGTGAAGCCTAGGTTGCCCGGTACGTAGAAGTGACAATAACTTTCACACTGGTTGCTATTATTCGTTTTACACGATGCAAAAACTGTTATATTTATATTGCATTTAAGCTTCTGGCGTTGACTTCTGAGGCCGTTGCAATTCGATGTGGTGGAAGAACGCCATAGAGTGAAGCCTAGGTAGCCCGGATCGTAGTAATGTCCATATCTTTCACACTGTTTGCAATTTTTGGTTTTATACGATGGAAAAACTGTTTTATTTATTTTGTATTTTATGCTTCGGGCGTTGACTTCTAAGGCCCTAACTATTCGATCTGGTGGAGCAACGCCCTAGAGTGCAGCCTAGGTTGGCCGGAACTTAGAAATGACCATAACTTTCACACTGGTAGCAATTATCCGTTTTATACGATGGAAAAACTGTTGTATTTATTTTGCATTTTATGCTACGGGCGTTGACTTCTAAGGCCCTAACTATTCGATCTGGTGTAGCAACGCCCTAGACTGAATCCTAGGTTGCCCGGTATGTAGAAATGACCATAACTTTCACACTGGTTGCAATTATTCGTTTTATACGATGGAAAAACTGTTGTATTTATATTGTATTTTATGCTTCTGGCGTTCACTTCTTAGGCCCTAACTATTCAATCTGGTGGAACAACGCCCTAGAGTGAGTCCTAGGTTGCTCAGAATGTAGAAATGACCATAACTTGCACACTGGTTGCAATTATTCGTTTTATACGATGGAAAAACTGTTGTATTTATATTGTATTTTATGCTTCTGGCGTTGACTTCTAAGGTACTAACTATTCGATCTGGTGGAGCGACGCAATAGAGTGAAGCATAGGTTGCCCGGAACGTAGAATTGGCCGTCACTTTCAAACTGGTTGCAATTATTCCTGTTATATGATGGAAAAACTGTTCTATTTTTATTGCATTTTATGCCTCGGGCGTTGTCTTCTAAGGCCCTAACTATTCAATCTGTTGGAGCAACGCCCTAGAGTGAAGCCTAGTTTGCTCGGAATGTAGAAATGACCATAACTTTCACACTGGTTGCAATTATTCGTTTTATACGATGGAAAAACTGTTGTATTTATATTGTATTTTATGCTTCTGGCGTTCACTTCTTAGGCCCTAACTATTCAATCTCGTGGAACAACGCCCTAGGGTGTAGCCTAGGTTGCCCGGAACGTAGAAATAACCATAACTTTTACACTGGTAGCAATTATTCGTTTTATACAATGGAAAAACTGTTGTATTTATATGGTATTTTATGCTTCTGGCGTTGTCTTCTTGGGCCCTAACTATTCGATCTGGTGGAGCAATGCCTCAGAGTTAAGTCTAGGATGCCCGAAACGCCGAAATGATCATTACTTTCACGCTTGTTGCAATTATTCCTGTTATACGATGAAAAGACCGTTGTATTTTTATTGTATTTTATGCTTCAGGCGTAGGCTTCTAAGGCCGTAGCTATTCGATATGGTGGAGCACCGCCCTAGAGTGAAGCCTAGGCTGCCCGGAACGTAGAAATGACCATAACTTTTACACTGGTAGCAATTATTCGTTTTATACGATGGAAAAGCTGTTGTATTTATATTGTATTTTATTCTTCTGGTGTTGACTTCTTAGGCCCTAACTATTCGATCTGGTGGAACAACGCCCTAGCGTGTAGCCTAGGTTGCCCGGAACGTAGAAATGACCATTACTTTCACACTGTTTGCAATTATTCCTTTTATACGATGGAAAAGCTGCTGTATTTATATCGTATTTTATGCTTCTGGCGTTGACTTCTAAGGCCCTAACTGTTTGATCTGGTGGAGCAACGCCCTTGGGTGAAGCCTAGGTTGCCCGGAACGTAGAAGTGACCATAACTTTCACACTGGTAGCAATTATTCGTTTTATACGATGGAAAAACTGTTCTATTTATTTTATATTTTATGCTTCGGGCGTTGACTTCTAAGGCCCTAACTATTCGATCTGGTGAAGCAACGCCCTAGAGTGAAGCCTAGGTTGCCCGGTACGTAGAAGTGACCATCACTACCAAACTGGTTGCAATTATTTGTTTCGTACGATGGAAAAGTTATTGTATTTATATCGTATTTTATGCTTCTGGCGTTGACTTCTTAGGCCCTAGCTATTCCATCTGGTGGAACAACGCCCTAGGGTGAAGCCTAGGTTGCCCGGAAATTAGAAATGACCATAACTTTCACACTGGTAGCAATTATCCGTTTTATACGATGGAAAAACTGCTGTATTTATTTTGTATTTTATGCTACGGGCGTTGACTTCTAAGGCCCTAACTAATCGATCTGGTGGAGCAACGACCTAGAGTGAATCCTAGGTTGCCCGGTACGTAGAAATGACCATCACTATCAAACTGGTTGCAATTATTTGTTTTATACGATGGAAAAGCTGTTGTATTTATATCGTATTTTATGCTTCTGGCGTTCACTTCTTAGGCACTAACTACTCGATCTGGTGGTACAACGCCCTAGGGTGAAGCCTAGGTTGCTCGGAAAGTAGAAATGACCATAACTTTCACACTGGTAGCAATTATTCGTTATATACGTTGGAAAAACTGTTCTATTTTTATTGCATTTTATGCTTCGGGCGTTGTCTTCTAAGGCCCTACCTATTCAATCAGTTGGAGCAGCGCCCTAGAGTGAAGCCTAGGTTGCTCGGAATGTAGAAATGACCATAACTTTCACACTGGTTGCAATTATTCGTTTTATACGATGGAAAATCTGTTGTATTTATATTGTATTTTATGCTTCTGGCGTTCACTTCTTAGGCCCTAACTATTCAATCTGGTGGAACAACGCCCTAGGGTGTAGCCTAGGTTGCCCGGAACGTAGAAATAACCATAACTTTTACACTGGTAGCAATTATTCGTTTTATACAATGGAAAAACTGTTGTATTTATATGGTATTTTATGCTTCTGGCGTTGTCTTCTTAGGCCCTAACTATTCGATCTGATGGAGCAATGCCTCAGAGTTAAGTCTAGGATGCCCGAAACGCCGAAATGATCATTACTTTCACGCTTGTTGCAATTATTCCTGTTATACGATGAAAAGACCGTTGTATTTTTATTGTATTTTATGCTTCAGGCGTAGCCTTCTAAGGCCGTAGCTATTCGATATGGTGGAGCACCGCCCTAGAGTGAAGCCTAGGCTGCCCGGAACGTAGACATGACCATAACTTTTACACTGTTTGCAATTATTCCTTTTATACGATGGAAAAACTGTTCTATTTATTTTGTATTTTATGCTTCGGGCGTTGACTGCTAAGGCCCTCACTATTCGATCTGGTGGAGCAACGCCCTAGAGTGAAGCCTAGGTTGCCCGGGACGTAGAAATGACCATCACTATCAAACTGGTTGCAATTATTTGTTTTATACGATGGAAAAGCTGTTGTATTTATATCGTATTTTATGCTTCTGGCGTTTACTTCTTAGGCCCTAACTATTCGATCTGGTGGTACAACGCCCTAGGGTGAAGCCTAGGTTGCCCGGAACGTAGAAGTGACCATAACTTTCACACTGGTAGCAATTATTCGTTTTATACGATGGAAAAACTGTTCTATTTATTTTATATTTTATGCTACGGGCGTTGACTTCTAAGGCCCTAACTATTCGATCTGGTGGAGCAACGCCCTAGAGTGAAGCCTAGGTTGCCCGGTACGTAGAAGTGACCATCACTATCAAACTGGTTGCAATTATTTGTTTCGTACGATGGAAAAGCTGTTGTATTTATATCGTATTTTATGCTTCTGGCGTTGACTTCTTAGGCCCTAACTATTCCATCTGGTGGAACAACGCCCTAGGGTGAAGCCTAGGTTGCCCCCAAAAGTAGAAATGACCATAACTTTCACACTGGTAGCAATTATCCGTTTTATACGATGGAAAAACTGTTGTATTTATTTTGTATTTTATGCTACGGGCGTTGACTTCTAAGGACCTAACTATTCGATCTGGTGGAGCAACGCCCTAGAGTGAAGCCTAGGTTGCCCGGTACGTAGAAATGACCATAACTTTTACACTGGTAGCAATTATTTGTTTTATACGATGGAAAAGCTGTTGTATTTATATCGTATATTATGCTTCTGGCGTTCACTTCTTAGGCCCTAACTATTCGATCTGGTGGTACAACGCCCTAGGGTGAAGCCTAGGTTGCCCCCAAAAGTAGAAATGACCATAACTTTCACACTGGTAGCAATTATCCGTTTTATACGATGGAAAAACTGTTGTATTTATTTTGTATTTTATGCTACGGGCGTTGACTTCTAAGGACCTAACTATTCGATCTGGTGGAGCAACGCCCTAGAGTGAAGCCTAGGTTGCCCGGTACGTAGAAGTGACAATAACTTTCACACTGGTTGCTATTATTCGTTTTACACGATGCAAAAACTGTTATATTTATATTGCATTTAAGCTTCTGGCGTTGACTTCTGAGGCCGTTGCTATTCGATGTGGTGGAAGAACGCCATAGAGTGAAGCCTAGGTAGCCCGGATCGTAGTAATGTCCATATCTTTCACACTGTTTGCAATTTTTGGTTTTATACGATGGAAAAACTGTTTTATTTATTTTGTATTTTATGCTTCGGGCGTTGACTTCTAAGGCCCTTACTATTCGATCTGGTGGAGCAACGCCCTAGAGTGCAGCCTAGGTTGGCCGGAACTTAGAAATGACCATAACTTTCACACTGGTAGCAATTATCCGTTTTATACGATGGAAAAACTGTTGTATTTATTTTGTATTTTATGCTACGGGCGTTGACTTCTAAGGCCCTAACTATTCGATCTGGTGTAGCAACGCCCTAGACTGAATCCTAGGTTGCCCGGTATGTAGAAATGACCATAACTTTCACACTGGTTGCAATTATTCGTTTTATACGATGGAAAAACTGTTGTATTTATATTGTATTTTATGCTTCTGGCGTTCACTTCTTAGGCCCTAACTATTCAATCTGGTGGAACAACGCCCTAGGGTGTAGCCTAGGTTGCCCGGAGCGTAGAAATGACCATAACTTTTACACTGGTAGCAATAATTCGTTTTATACAATGAAAAAACTGTTGTATTTATATGGTATTTTATGCTTCTGGCGTTGTCTTCTTAGGCCCTAACTATTCGATCTGGTGGAGCAATGCCTCAGAGTTAAGTCTAGGATGCCCGAAACGCCGAAATGATCATTACTTTCACGCTTGTTGCAATTATTCCTGTTATACGATGAAAAGACCGTTGTATTTTTATTGTATTTTATGCTTCAGGCGTAGGCTTCTAAGGCCGTAGCTATTCGATATGGTGGAGCACCGCCCTAGAGTGAAGCCTAGGCTGCCCGGAACGTAGAAATGACCATAACTTTTACACTGGTAGCAATTATTCGTTTTATACGATGGAAAAGCTGTTGTATTTATATTGTATTTTATTCTTCTGGTGTTGACTTCTTAGGCCCTAACTATTCGATCTGGTGGAACAACGCCCTAGCGTGTAGCCTAGGTTGCCCGGAACGTAGAAATGACCATTACTTTCACACTGTTTGCAATTATTCCTTTTATACGATGGAAAAGCTGCTGTATTTATATCGTATTTTATGCTTCTGGCGTTGACTTCTAAGGCCCTAACTGTTTGAACTGGTGGAGCAACGCCCTTGGGTGAAGCCTAGGTTGCCCGGAACGTAGAAGTGACCATAACTTTCACACTGGTAGCAATTATTCGTTTTATACGATGGAAAAACTGTTCTATTTATTTTATATTTTATGCTTCGGGCGTTGACTTCTAAGGCCCTAACTATTCGATCTGGTGAAGCAACGCCCTAGAGTGAAGCCTAGGTTGCCCGGTACGTAGAAGTGACCATCACTACCAAACTGGTTGCAATTATTTGTTTCGTACGATGGAAAAGTTATTGTATTTATATCGTATTTTATGCTTCTGGCGTTGACTTCTTAGGCCCTAGCTATTCCATCTGGTGGAACAACGCCCTAGGGTGAAGCCTAGGTTGCCCGGAAATTAGAAATGACCATAACTTTCACACTGGTAGCAATTATCCGTTTTATACGATGGAAAAACTGCTGTATTTATTTTGTATTTTATGCTACGGGCGTTGACTTCTAAGGCCCTAACTAATCGATCTGGTGGAGCAACGACCTAGAGTGAATCCTAGGTTGCCCGGTACGTAGAAATGACCATCACTATCAAACTGGTTGCAATTATTTGTTTTATACGATGGAAAAGCTGTTGTATTTATATCGTATTTTATGCTTCTGGCGTTCACTTCTTAGGCACTAACTACTCGATCTGGTGGTACAACGCCCTAGGGTGAAGCCTAGGTTGCTCGGAAAGTAGAAATGACCATAACTTTCACACTGGTAGCAATTATTCGTTATATACGTTGGAAAAACTGTTCTATTTTTATTGCATTTTATGCTTCGGGCGTTGTCTTCTAAGGCCCTACCTATTCAATCAGTTGGAGCAACGCCCTAGAGTGAAGCCTAGGTTGCTCGGAATGTAGAAATGACCATAACTTTCACACTGGTTGCAATTATTCGTTTTATACGATGGAAAATCTGTTGTATTTATATTGTATTTTATGCTTCTGGCGTTCACTTCTTAGGCCCTAACTATTCAATCTGGTGGAACAACGCCCTAGGGTGTAGCCTAGGTTGCCCGGAACGTAGAAATGACCATAACTTTTACACTGGTAGCAATTATTCGTTTTATACAATGGAAAAACTGTTGTATTTATATGGTATTTTATGCTTCTGGCGTTGTCTTCTTAGGCCCTAACTATTCGATCTGATGAAGCAATGCCTCAGAGTTAAGTCTAGGATGCCCGAAACGCCGAAATGATCATTACTTTCACGCTTGTTGCAATTATTCCTGTTATACGATGAAAAGACCGTTGTATTTTTATTGTATTTTATGCTTCAGGCGTAGCCTTCTAAGGCCGTAGCTATTCGATATGGTGGAGCACCGCCCTAGAGTGAAGCCTAGGCTGCCCGGAACGTAGACATGACCATAACTTTTACACTGTTTGCAATTATTCCTTTTATACGATGGAAAAACTGTTCTATTTATTTTGTATTTTATGCTTCGGGCGTTGACTGCTAAGGCCCTCACTATTCGATCTGGTGGAGCAACGCCCTAGAGTGAAGCCTAGGTTGCCCGGGACGTAGAAATGACCATCACTATCAAACTGGTTGCAATTATTTGTTTTATACGATGGAAAAGCTGTTGTATTTATATCGTATTTTATGCTTCTGGCGTTTACTTCTTAGGCCCTAACTATTCGATCTGGTGGTACAACGCCCTAGGGTGAAGCCTAGGTTGCCCGGAACGTAGAAGTGACCATAACTTTCACACTGGTAGCAATTATTCGTTTTATACGATGGAAAAACTGTTCTATTTATTTTATATTTTATGCTACGGGCGTTGACTTCTAAGGCCCTAACTATTCGATCTGGTGGAGCAACGCCCTAGAGTGAAGCCTAGGTTGCCCGGTACGTAGAAGTGACCATCACTATCAAACTGGTTGCAATTATTTGTTTCGTACGATGGAAAAGCTGTTGTATTTATATCGTATTTTATGCTTCTGGCGTTGACTTCTTAGGCCCTAACTATTCCATCTGGTGGAACAACGCCCTAGGGTGAAGCCTAGGTTGCCCCCAAAAGTAGAAATGACCATAACTTTCACACTGGTAGCAATTATCCGTTTTATACGATGGAAAAACTGTTGTATTTATTTTGTATTTTATGCTACGGGCGTTGACTTCTAAGGACCTAACTATTCGATCTGGTGGAGCAACGCCCTAGAGTGAAGCCTAGGTTGCCCGGTACGTAGAAGTGACAATAACTTTCACACTGGTTGCTATTATTCGTTTTACACGATGCAAAAACTGTTAGATTTATATTGCATTTAAGCTTCTGGCGTTGACTTCTGAGGCCGTTGCTATTCGATGTGGTGGAAGAACGCCATAGAGTGAAGCCTAGGTAGCCCGGATCGTAGTAATGTCCATATCTTTCACACTGTTTGCAATTTTTGGTTTTATACGATGGAAAAACTGTTTTATTTATTTTGTATTTTATGCTTCGGGCGTTGACTTCTAAGGCCCTAACTATTCGATCTGGTGGAGCAACGCCCTAGAGTGCAGCCTAGGTTGGCCGGAACTTAGAAATGACCATAACTTTCACACTGGTAGCAATTATCCGTTTTATACGATGGAAAAACTGTTGTATTTATTTTGTATTTTATGCTACGGGCGTTGACTTCTAAGGCCCTAACTATTCGATCTGGTGTAGCAACGCCCTAGACTGAATCCTAGGTTGCCCGGTATGTAGAAATGACCATAACTTTCACACTGGTTGCAATTATTCGTTTTATACGATGGAAAAACTGTTGTATTTATATTGTATTTTATGCTTCTGGCGTTCACTTCTTAGGCCCTAACTATTCAATCTGGTGGAACAACGCCCTAGGGTGTAGCCTAGGTTGCCCGGAGCGTAGAAATGACCATAACTTTTACACTGGTAGCAATAATTCGTTTTATACAATGAAAAAACTGTTGTATTTATATGGTATTTTATGCTTCTGGCGTTGTCTTCTTAGGCCCTAACTATTCGATCTGGTGGAGCAATGCCTCAGAGTTAAGTCTAGGATGCCCGAAACGCCGAAATGATCATTACTTTCACGCTTGTTGCAATTATTCCTGTTATACGATGAAAAGACCGTTGTATTTTTATTGTATTTTATGCTTCAGGCGTAGGCTTCTAAGGCCGCAGCTATTCGATATGGTGGAGCACCGCCCTAGAGTGAAGCCTAGGCTGCCCGGAACGTAGAAATGACCATAACTTTTACACTGGTAGCAATTATTCGTTTTATACGATGGAATAGCTGTTGTATTTATGTTGTATTTTATGCTTCTGGCGTTCACTTCTTAGGCCCTAACTGTTTGATCTGGTGTAGCAACGCCCTAGAGTGAAGCCTAGGTTGCCCGGAACGTAGAAATGACCATTACTTTCACACTGTTTGCAATTATTCCTTTTATACGATGGAAAAACTGTTCTATTTATTTTGTATTTTATGCTTCGGGCGTTGACTTCTAAGGCCCTCACTATTCGATCTGGTGGAGCAACGCCCTAGAGTGAAGCCTAGGTTGCCCAGTACGTAGAAATGACCATCACTATCAAACTGGTTGCAATTATTAGTTTTATACGATGGAAAAGCTGTTGTATTTATATCGTATTTTATGCTTCTGGCGTTGACTTCTTAGGCCCTAACTATTCCATCTGGTGGAACAACGCCCTAGGGTGAAGCCTAGGTTGCCCCCAAAAGTAGAAATGACCATAACTTTCACACTGGTAGCAATTATCCGTTTTATACGATGGAAAAACTGTTGTATTTATTTTGTATTTTATGCTACGGGCGTTGACTTCTAAGGACCTAACTATTCGATCTGGTGGAGCAACGCCCTAGAGTGAAGCCTAGGTTGCCCGGTACGTAGAAATGACCATCACTATCAAACTGGTTGCAATTATTTGTTTTATACGATGGAAAAGCTGTTGTATTTATATCGTATTTTATGCTTCTGGCGTTCACTTCTTAGGCCCTAACTATTCGATCTGGTTGTACAACGCCCTAGGGTGAAGCCTAGGTTGCTCGGAAAGTAGAAATGACCATAACTTTCACACTGGTAGCAATTATTCGTTATATACGATGGAAAAACTGTTGTATTTTTATTGCATTTTATGCTTCGGGCGTTGTCTTCTAAGGCCCTAACTATTCAATCTGTTGGAGGAACGCCCTAGAGTGAAGCCTAGGTTGCTCGGAATGTAGAAATGACCATAACTTTTACACTGGTGGCAATTATTCGTTTTATACAATGGAAAAACTGTTGTATTTATATGGTGTTTTATGCTTCTGGCGTTGACTTCTTGGGCCCTAACTATTCGCTCTGGTGGAGCAGTGCCTCAGAGTTAAGTCTAGGATGCCCGAAACGCCGAAATGATCATTACTTTCACGCTTGTTGCAATTATTCCTGTTATACGATGAAAAGACCGTTGTATTTTTATTGTATTTTATGCTTCAGGCGTAGGCTTCTAAGGCCGTAGCTATTCGATATGGTGGAGCACCGCCCTAGAGTGAAGCCTAGGCTGCCCGGAACGTAGAAACGACCATAACTTTTACACTGGTAGCAATTATTTGTTTTATACGATGGAAAAGCTGTTGTATTTATATCGTATTTTATGCTTCTGGCGTTCACTTCTTAGGCCCTAACTATTCGATCTGGTGGTACAACGCCCTAGGGTGAAGCCTAGGTTGCCCGGTACGTAGAAGTGACCATAACTTTCACACTGGTAGCAATTATTCGTTTTATACGATGGAAAAACTGATCTATTTATTTTATATTTTATGCTACGGGCGTTGACTTCTAAGGCCCTAACTATTCGATCTGGTGGAGCAACGCCCTAGAGTGAAGCCTAGGTTGCCCGGTACGTAGAAGTGACAATAACTTTCACACTGGTTGCTATTATTCGTTTTACACGATCCAAAACTGTTATATTTATATTGCATTTAAGCTTCTGGCGTTGACTTCTGAGGCCGTTGCTATTCGATGTGGTGGAAGAACGCCATAGAGTGAAGCCTAGGTAGCCCGGATCGTAGTAATGTCCATATCTTTCACACTGTTTGCAATTTTTGGTTTTATACGATGGAAAAACTGTTTTATTTATTTTGTATTTTATGCTTCGGGCGTTGACTTCTAAGGCCCTAACTATTCGATCTGGTGGAGCAACGCCCTAGAGTGCAGCCTAGGTTGGCCGGAACTTAGAAATGACCATAACTTTCACACTGGTAGCAATTATCCGTTTTATACGATGGAAAAACTGTTGTATTTATTTTGTATTTTATGCTACGGGCGTTGACTTCTAAGGCCCTAACTATTCGATCTGGTGTAGCAACGCCCTAGACTGAATCCTAGGTTGCCCGGTATGTAGAAATGACCATAACTTTCACACTGGTTGCAATTATTCGTTTTATACGATGGAAAAACTGTTGTATTTATATTGTATTTTATGCTTCTGGCGTTCACTTCTTAGGCCCTAACTATTCAATCTGGTGGAACAACGCCCTAGGGTGTAGCCTAGGTTGCCCGGAGCGTAGAAATGACCATAACTTTTACACTGGTAGCAATAATTCGTTTTATACAATGAAAAAACTGTTGTATTTATATGGTATTTTATGCTTCTGGCGTTGTCTTCTTAGGCCCTAACTATTCGATCTGGTGGAGCAATGCCTCAGAGTTAAGTCTAGGATGCCCGAAACGCCGAAATGATCATTACTTTCACGCTTGTTGCAATTATTCCTGTTATACGATGAAAAGACCGTTGTATTTTTATTGTATTTTATGCTTCAGGCGTAGGCTTCTAAGGCCGCAGCTATTCGATATGGTGGAGCACCGCCCTAGAGTGAAGCCTAGGCTGCCCGGAACGTAGAAATGACCATAACTTTTACACTGGTAGCAATTATTCGTTTTATACGATGGAATAGCTGTTGTATTTATGTTGTATTTTATGCTTCTGGCGTTCACTTCTTAGGCCCTAACTGTTTGATCTGGTGTAGCAACGCCCTAGAGTGAAGCCTAGGTTGCCCGGAACGTAGAAATGACCATTACTTTCACACTGTTTGCAATTATTCCTTTTATACGATGGAAAAACTGTTCTATTTATTTTGTATTTTATGCTTCGGGCGTTGACTTCTAAGGCCCTCACTATTCGATCTGGTGGAGCAACGCCCTAGAGTGAAGCCTAGGTTGCCCAGTACGTAGAAATGACCATCACTATCAAACTGGTTGCAATTATTAGTTTTATACGATGGAAAAGCTGTTGTATTTATATCGTATTTTATGCTTCTGGCGTTGACTTCTTAGGCCCTAACTATTCCATCTGGTGGAACAACGCCCTAGGGTGAAGCCTAGGTTGCCCGGAACGTAGAAGTGACCATAACTTTCACACTGGTAGCAATTATTCGTTTTATACGATGGAAAAACTGTTCTATTTATTTTATACTTTATGCTTCGGGCGTTGACTTCTAAGGCCCTAACTATTCGATCTGGTGGAGCAACGCCCTAGAGTGAAGCCTAGGTTGCCCGGTACGTAGAAGTGACCATCACTATCAAACTGGTTGCAATTATTTGTTTCGTACGATGGAAAAGCTGTTGTATTTATATCGTATTTTATGCTTCTGGCGTTGACTTCTTAGGCCCTAACTATTCCATCTGGTGGAACAACGCCCTAGTGTGAATCCTAGGTTGCCCGGAACGTAGAAATGACCATTACTTTCACACTGTTTGCAATTATTCCTTTTATACGATGGAAAAACTGTTCTATTTATTTTGTATTTTATGATTCGGGCGTTGACTTCTAAGGCCCTAACTATTCGATCTGGTGGAGCAACGCCCTAGAGTGAAGCCTAGGTTGCCCGGTACATAGAAATGACCATCACTATCAAACTGGTTGCAATTATTTGTTTTATACGATGGAAAAGCTGTTGTATTTATATCGTATTTTATGCTTCTGGCGTTCACTTCTTAGGCCCCAACTATTCGATGTGGTGGTACAACGCCCTAGGGTGAAGCCTAGCTTGCCCGGAACGTAGAAATGACTATAGCTTTTACACTGGCAGCAATTATTCGTTTTATGCAATGGAATAACCGATCTATTTATTTTGTATTTTATGCTTCTGGCGTTCACTTCTTAGGCCCTAACTGTTTGATCTGGTGGAGCAACGCCCTAGAGTGAAGCCTAGGTTGCGCGGAACGTAGAAATGACCATTACTTTCTCACTGTTTGCAATTATTCCTTTTATACGATGGAAAAACTGTTGTATTTTTATTGCATTTTATGCTTCGGGTGTTGTCTTCTAAGGCCCTAACTATTCAATCTGTTGGAGCAACGCCCTAGAGTGAAGCCTAGGTTGCTCGGAATGTAGAAATGACCATAACTTTCACACTGGTTGCAATTATTCGTTTTATACGATGGAAAAACTGTTGTATTTATATTGTATTTTATGCTTCTGGCGTTTACTTCTTAGGCCCTAACTATTCAATCTGGTGGAACAACGCCCTAGGGTGTAGCCTAGGTTGCCCGGAACGTAGAAATGGCCATAACTTTTACACTGGTGGCAATTATTCGTTTTATGCAATGGAAAAACTGTTTTATTTATATGGTGTTTTATGCTTCTGGCGTTGACTTCTTAGGCCCTAACTATTCGATCTGGTGGAGCAATGCCTCAGAGTTAAGTCTAGGATGCCCGAAACGCCGAAATGATCATTACTTTCACGCTTGTTGCAATTATTCCTGTTATACGATGAAAAGACCGTTGTATTTTTATTGTATTTTATGCTTCAGGCGTAGGCTTCTAAGGCCGTAGCTATTCGATATGGTGGAGCACCGCCCTAGAGTGAAGTCTAGGCTGCCCGGAACGTAGAAATGACTATAACTTTTACACTGGTAGCAATTATTCCTTTTATACGATGGAAAAACTGTTCTATTTATTTTGTATTTTATGCTTCGGGCGTTGACTTCTAAGGCCCTAATTATTCGATCTGGTGGAGCAACGCCCTAGAGTGAAGCCTAGGTTGCCCGATACGTAGAAATGACCATAACTTCCACACTGGTTGCAATTATTCGTTTTATGCGATGTAAAAGCTGTTGTATTTATATCGTATTTTATGCTTCTGGCGTTGACTTCTTAGGCCCTAACTATTCCCTCTGGTGGAACGACGTCCTGGGGTGAAGCCTAGGTTGCCCGGAAAGTAGAAATGACCATAACTTTCACACTGGTAGCAATTATTCGTTTTATACGATGGAAAAACTGTTCTATTTATTTTGTATTTTATGCTTCGGGCGTTGACTTCTAAGGACCTAACTATTCGATCTGGTAGAGCAACGCCCTAGAGTGAAGCCCAGGTTGCCCGGTACGTAGAAATGACCATAAGTTTCATACTGGTTGCAATTATTCGTTTTATACTATGGAAAAACTGTTGTAATTATATTGTATTTTATGCTTCTGGCGTTCACTTCTTAGGCCCAAACTATTCGATGTGGTGGTACAACGCCCTAGGGTGAAGCCTAGGTTGCCCGGAACGTAGAAATGACCATAGCTTTTCCACGGGCAGCAATTATTCGTTTTATGCAATGGAAAAACCGTTCTATTTATTTTGTATTTTATGCTTCGGGCGTTGACTTCTAAGGCCCTAACTGTTTCATCTGGTGGAGCATCGCCGTAGAGTGAAGCCTAGGTTGCCCGGAACGTAGAAATGACAATAACTTTCACACTGGTTGCTATTATTCGTTTTACACGATGGAAAAACTGTTATATTTATATTGCATTTAAGCTTCTGGCGTTGACTTCTGAGGCCGTTGCTATTCGATGTGGTGGAAGAACGCCATAGAGTGAAGCCTAGGTAGCCCGGATCGTAGTAATGTCCATATCTTTCACACTGTTTGCAATTTTTCGTTTTATACGATGGAAAAGCTGTTGTATTTATGTTGTATTTTATGCTTCTGGCGTTCACTTCTTAGGCCCTAACTGTTTGATCTGGTGGAGCAACGCCCTAGAGTGAAGCCTAGGTTGCGCGGAACGTAGAAATGACCATTACTTTCTCACTGTTTGCAATTATTCCTTTTATACGATGGAAAAACTGTTGTATTTTTATTGCATTTTATGCTTCGGGTGTTGTCTTCTAAGGCCCTAACTATTCAATCTGTTGGAGCACCGCCCTAGAGTGAAGTCTAGGCTGCCCGGAACGTAGAAATGACCATAACTTTTACACTGGTAGCAATTATTCCTTTTATACGATGGAAAAACTGTTCTATTTATTTTGTATTTTATGCTTCGGGCGTTGACTTCTAAGGCCCTAATTATTCGATCTGGTGGAGCAACGCCCTAGAGTGAAGCCTAGGTTGCCCGATACGTAGAAATGACCATCACTATCAAACTGGTTGCAATTATTTGTTTTATACGATGGAAAAGCTGTTGTATTTATATCGTATTTTATGCTTCGGGCCTTGACTTCTAAGGCCCAAACTATTCGATCTGGTGGAGCAACGCCCTAGGGTGAAGCCTAGGTTGCCCGGTACGTAGAAATGACCATCACTATCAAACTGGTTGCAATTATTTGTTTTATACGATGGAAAAGCTGTTGTATTTATATCGTATTTTATGCTTCTGGCGTTGACTTCTAAGACCCCAGCTATTCGATTTGGTGGAGCACCGCCCTAGAGTGAAGCCTAGGTTGCCCGGAACGTAGAAATGACCATAACTTCCACACTGGTTGCAATTATTCGTTTTATGCGATGTAAAAGCTGTTGTATTTATATCGTATTTTATGCTTCTGGCGTTGACTTCTTAGGCCCTAACTATTCCATCTGGTGGAACGACGTCCTGGGGTGAAGCCTAGGTTGCCCGGAAAGTAGAAATGACCATAACTTTCACACTGGTAGCAATTATTCGTTTTATACGATGGAAAAACTGTTCTATTTAGTTTGTATTTTATGCTTCGGGCGTTGACTTCTAAGGACCTAACTATTCGATCTGGTAGAGCAACGCCCTAGAGTGAAGCCCAGGTTGCCCGGTACGTAGAAATGACCATAAGTTTCATACTGGTTGCAATTATTCGTTTTATACTATGGAAAAACTGTTGTAATTATATTGTATTTTATGCTTCTGGCGTTCACTTCTTAGGCCCCAACTATTCGATGTGGTGGTACAACGCCCTAGGGTGAAGCCTAGGTTGCCCGGAACGTAGAAATGACCATAGCTTTTCCACTGGCAGCAATTATTCGTTTTATGCAATGGAAAACCCGTTCTATTTATTTTGTATTTTATGCTTCGGGCGTTGACTTCTAAGGCCCTAACTGTTTCATCTGGTGGAGCATCGCCGTAGAGTGAAGCCTAGGTTGCCCGGAACGTAGAAGTGACAATAACTTTCACACTGGTTGCTATTATTCGTTTTACACGGTGGAAAAACTGTTATATTTATATTGCATTTAAGCTTCTGGCGTTGACTTCTGAGGCCGTTGCTATTCGATTTGGTGGAGCACCGCCCTAGAGTGAAGCCTAGGTTGCCCGGTACGGAGAAATGACCATAACTTCCACACTGGTTGCAATTTTTCGTTTTATACGATGGAAAAACTGTTTTATTTATTTTGTATTTTATGCTTCTGGCGATGACTTCTTAGGCCCTAACTATTCCACCTGGTGGAACAACGCCCTAGTGTAAAGCCCAGGTTGCGCGGAACGTAGAAACGGCTATAACTTTCACACTGGTAGCAATTATTCGTTTTATGCAATGGAAAAACTGTTCTATTTATTTTGTATTTAATGCTTCGGGCGTGGACTCCTAAGGCCCTAACTATTCGATCAGGTGGAGCAACGCCCTAGAGTGAAGCCTAGGTTGCTCGAAATGTAGAAATGACCATAACTTTCACACTGGTTGCAATTATTCATTTTATACGATGGAAAAACTGTTGTACTTATATTGTATTTTATTCTTATGGCGTTGAATTCTAAGTCCCTAGCTATTCGATCTGGTGGAGCAACGCCCTAGAGTGAAACCTAGGTTACCCGGAACGTAGAAATGACCAGTACTTTCATTCTGTTTGCAGTTATTCCTGTTATACGATGGAAAAACTTTTGCATCTTTATTGTATTTTATGCTTCTGGCGTTGACTTCTAAGACCCCAGCTATTCGATTTGGTGGAGCACCGCCCTAGAGTGAAGCCTAGTTTGCCCGGAACGTAGAAATGACCATAACTTCCACACTGGTTGCAATTATTCGTTTTATGCGATGGAAAAGCTGTTGTATTTATTTCGTTTTTTATGCTTCTGGCGTTGACTTCTTAGGCCCTGACTATTCCATCTGGTGGTACAACGCCCTAGGGTGAAGCCTAGGTTGCCCGGAACGTAGAAATGAGCATAACTTTTACACTGGTAGCAATTATTCGTTTTATACAATGGAAACACCGTTCTATTTATTTTATATTTTATGCTTCGGGCGTTGACCTCTAAGGCCCTAACTGTTTGATCTGGTGGAGCAACGCCGTAGAGTGAAGCCTAGGTTGCCCGGAACGTAGAAATGACCATCACTATCAAACTGGTTGCAATTATTTGTTTTATACGATGGAAAAGCTGTTGTATTTGTATCGTATTTTATGCTTCTGGCGTTGACTTCTTAGGCCCTAACTATACCAGCTGGTGGAACAACGCCCTAGGGTGAAGCCTAGGTTGCCCGGAGAGTAGAAATGACCATAACTTTCACACTGGTAGCAGTTATTCGTTTTATAGGATGGAAAAACTGTTCTATTTATTTTGTATTTTATGCTTCGGGCGTTGACTTCTAAGGCCCTAACTATTCGATCTGGTAGAGCAACGCCCTAGAGTGAAGCCTAGGTTGCCCGGTACGTAGAAATGATCATAAGTTTCATACTGGTTGCAATTATTCGTTTTATACGATGGAAAAGCTGTTGTATTTATATCGTATTTTATGCTTCTGGCGTTGACTTCTAAGGCCCTAGGTATTCGATCTAGTGGAGCAACGCCCTAGAGTGAAGCCTAGGTAGCTCGGAACGTAGAAATGACCATATCTTTTAGACTGGTAGCAATTATTCGTTTTATGCAATGGAAAAACAGTTCTATTTATTTTGTATTTAATGCTTCGGTCGTTGACTTCTAAGGCCCTAACTGTTTGATCTGGTGGACCAACGCCCTAGAGTGAAGCCTAGGTTGCCTGGAACGTAGAAATGACCATCACTTTCACACGGGTTGCAATCATTCCTGTTATAGGATGGAAAGACTGTCGTATTTTTATTGAATTTTATACTTCGGGCGTTGACTTCTGAGGCCGTAGCTATTCGATGTGGTGGAGGAACGCCATACAGTGCTGCCTAGGTTGCCCGGAGTGTAGAAATGACCTTAACTTTCACACTGCTTGCTATCATTCGTTTTATATGATGGAAAAACTGTTGTATTTATATTGTATTTTATGCTTCTGGCATTCACTTCTTAGGCCCTAACTATTCGATCTGGTGGAACTACGGCCTAGCGTGAAGCCTAGGTTGCCCGGAACGTAGAAATGACCATACCTTTTAGACTGGTAGCAATTATTCGTTTTATACAATGGAAAAACTGTTCTATTTATTTTGTATTTAATGCTTCGGTCGTTGACTACTAAGGCCCTAACTGTTTGATCTGGGGGAGCAACGCCCTAGAGTGAAGCCTAGGTTGCCCAGAACGTAGAAATGACCATTACTTTCACACTGTTTGCAATTATTACTTTTATACGATGGAAAAGCTGTTGTATTTATATCGTATCTTATGCTTCTGGCGTTGACTTCTAAGGCCCTAGGTATTCGATCTAGTGGAGCAACGCCCTAGAGTGAAGCCTAGATAGCTCGGAACGTAGAAATGTCCACTACTTTCACACTGTTTGCTATTATTCGTTTTATACGATGGAAAAACTGTTATATTTATACTGTATTTAAGCTTCTGGCGTTGACTTCTGAGGCCGTTGCTATTCGATGTGGTGGAAGAACGCCATAAAGTGTAGCCTAGATAGCCCGGATCGTAGAAAGGTCCATATCTTTCACACTGTTTGCAATTTTTCGTTTCATACGATGGAAAAACTGTTTTATTTATTTTGTATTTTATGCTTCGGGCGTTGACTTCTAAGGCCCTAACTATTGGATCTAGTGGAACAACGCCCTAGAGTGCAGCCTAGGTTGCCCGGAACGTAGAAATGACCAGTACTTTCATTCTGTTTGCAGTTATTCCTGTTATACGATGGAAAAACTTTTGCACCTTTATTGTATTTTATGCTTCTGGCGTTGACTTCTAAGACCCCAGCTATTCGATTTGGTGGAGCACCGCCCTAGAGTGAAGCCTAGGTTGCCCGGAACGTAGAAATGACCATAACTTCCACACTGGTTGCAATTTTTCGTTTTATACGATGGAAAAACTGTTTTATTTATTTTGTATTTTATGCTTCTGGCGTTGACTTCTTAGGCCCTAACTATTCCACCTGGTGGAACAACGCCCTAGTGTAAAGCCCAGGTTGCGCGGAACGTAGAAATGGCTATAACTTTCAAACTGGTAGCAATTATTCGTTTTATACAATGGAAAAACTGTTCTATTTATTTTGTATTTAATGCTTCGGGCGTGGACTCCTAAGGCCCTAACTATTCGATCAGGTGGAGCAACGCCCTAGAGTGAAGCCTAGGTTGCTCGAAATGTAAAAATGACCATAACTTTCACACTGGTTGCAATTATTCATTTTATACGATGGAAAAACTGTTGTACTTATATTGTATTTTATTCTTATGGCGTTGAATTCTAAGTCCCTAGCTATTCGATCTGGTGGAGCAACGCCCTAGAGTGAAACCTAGGTTACCCGGAACGTAGAAATGACCAGTACTTTCATTCTGTTTGCAGTTATTCCTGTTATACGATGGAAAAACTTTTGCATCTTTATTGTATTTTATGCTTCTGGCGTTGACTTCTAAGACCCCAGCTATTCGATTTGGTGGACCACCGCCCTAGAGTGAAGCCTAGGTTGCCAGGAACGTAGAAATGACCATAACTTCCACACTGGTTGCAATTATTCGTTTTATGCGATGGAAAAGCTGTTGTATTTATTTCGTTTTTTATGCTTCTGGCGTTGACTTCTTAGGCCCTGACTATTCCATCTGGTGGTACAACGCCCTAGGGTGAAGCCTAGGTTGCCCGGAACGTAGAAATGAGCATAACTTTTACACTCGTAGCAATTATTCGTTTTATACAATGGAAAAACCGTTCTATTTATTTTTTATTTTAAGCTTCGGGCGTTGACTTCGAAGGCCCTAACTGTTTGATCTGGTGGAGCATCGCCGTAGAGTGAAGCCTAGGTTGCCCGGAACGTAGAAATGACCATAGCTTTCACACTGGTTGCTATTATTCGTTTTTTACGATGGAAGAGCTGTTATAGTTATATTGTATTTAAGCTTCTGGCGTTGACTTCTGAGGCCGTTGCTATTCGATGTGGTGGAAGCACGCCATAGACTGAAGCCTAGGTAGACCGGATCGTAGAAATGTCCATATCTTTCACACTGTTTGCAATTTTTCGTTTTATACGATGGAAAAACTGTTTTATTTATTTTGTATTTTATGCTTCGGGCGTTGACTTCTAAGGCCCTAACTATTCGATCTGGTGGAGCAACGCCCTAGAGTGCAGCCTAGGTTGCCCGGAACGTAGAAATGACCATAACTTTTACACTGGCAGCAATTATTCGTTTTATACAATGGAAAAACCGTTCTATTTATTTTATATTTTATGCTTCGGGCGTTGACTTCTAAAGCCCTAACTGTTTGATCTGGTGGAGCATCGCCGTAGAGTGAAGCCTAGGTTGCCCGGAACGTAGAAATGACCATAGCTTTCACACTGGTTGCTATTATTCGTTTTATACGATAGAAAAACTGTTCTATTTATATTGTATTTAAGCTTCTGGCGTTGACTTCTTAGGCCCTAACTATTCGATCTGTTGGAAGAACGCCATAGAGTGAAGCCTAGGTTGCCCGGAACGTCGAAATGACCATACCTTTTAGACTGGTAGCAATTATTCGTTTTATACAATGGAAAAACAGTTCTATTTATTTTGTATTTAATGCTTCGGTCGTTGACTTCTAAGGCCCTAACTGTTTGATCTGGTGGAGCAACGCCCTAGAGTGAAGCCTAGGTTGCCTGGAACGTAGAAATGACCTTCACTTTCACACGGGTTGCAATTATTCCTGTTATAGGATGGAAAGACTGTCGTATTTATATTGAATTTTATACTTCGGGCGTTGACTTCTGAGGCCGTAGCTATTCGATGTGGTGGAAGAACGCCATACAGTGCAGACTAGGTTGCCCGGAATGTAGAAATGACCATAACTTTCACACTGGTTGCTATCATTCGTTTTATATGGTGGAAAAACTGTTCTATTTATATTGTATTTAAGCTTCTGGCGTTGACTTCTTACGCCCTAACTATTCGATCTGTTGGAAGAACGCCATATAGTGAAGCCTAGGTTGCCCGGAACGTAGAAATGACCATACCTTTTAGACTGGTAGCAATTATTCGTTTTATACAATGGAAAAACAGTTCTATTTATTTTGTATTTAATGCTTCGGTCGTTGACTACTAAGGCCCTAACTGTTTGATCTGGGGGAGCAACGCCCTAGAGTGAAGCCTAGGTTGCCCGGAACGTAGAAATGACCATTACTTTCACACTGTTTGCAATTATTCCTTTTATACGATGGAAAAGCTGTTGTATTTATATCGTATTTTATGCTTCTGGCGTTGACTTCTAAGGCCCTAGGTATTCGATCTAGTGGAGCAACGCCCTAGAGTGAAGCCTAGGTAGCTCGGAACGTAGAAATGACCATATCTTTTAGACTGGTAGCAATTATTCGTTTTATGCAATGGAAAAACAGTTCTATTTATTTTGTATTTAATGCTTCGGTCGTTGACTTCTAAGGCTCTAACTGTTTGATCTGGTGGACCAACGCCCTAGAGTGAAGCCTAGGTTGCCTGGAACGTAGAAATGACCATCACTTTCACACGGGTTGCAATCATTCCTGTTATAGGATGGAAAGACTGTCGTATTTTTATTGAATTTTATTCTTCGGGCGTTGACTTCTGAGGCCGTAGCTATTCGATGTGGTGGAAGAACGCCATACAGTGCTGCCTAGGTTGCCCGGAGTGTAGAAATGACCTTAACTTTCACACTGCTTGCTATCATTCGTTTTATATGATGGAAAAACTGTTGTATTTATATTGTATTTTATGCTTCTGGCATTCACTTCTTAGGCCCTAACTATTCGATCTGGTGGAACTACGGCCTAGCGTGAAGCCTAGGTTTCCCGGAACGTAGAAATGACCATACCTTTTAGACTGGTAGCAATTATTCGTTTTATACGATGGAAAAACTGTTATATTTATACTGTATTTAAGCTTCTGGCGTTGACTTCTAAGACCCCAGCTATTCGATTTGGTGGACCACCGCCCTAGAGTGAAGCCTAGGTTGCCAGGAACGTAGAAATGACCATAACTTCCACACTGGTTGCAATTATTCGTTTTATGCGATGGAAAAGCTGTTGTATTTATTTCGTTTTTTATGCTTCTGGCGTTGACTTCTTAGGCCCTGACTATTCCATCTGGTGGTACAACGCCCTAGGGTGAAGCCTAGGTTGCCCGGAACGTAGAAATGAGCATAACTTTTACACTCGTAGCAATTATTCGTTTTATACAATGGAAACACCGTTCTATTTATTTTATATTTTATGCTTCGGGCGTTGACCTCTAAGACCCTAACTGTTTGATCTGGTGGAGCAACGCCGTAGAGTGAAGCCTAGGTTGCCGGGAACGTAGAAATGACCATCACTATCAAACTGGTTGCAATTATTTGTTTTATACGATGGAAAAGCTGTTGTATTTGTATCGTATTTTATGCTTCTGGCGTTGACTTCTTAGGCCCTAACTATACCAGCTGGTGGAACAACGCCCTCGAGTGAAGCCTAGGTTGCTCGGAATGTAGAAATGACAATAACTTTCAAACTGGTTGCAATTATTCGTTTTATACGATGGAAAAACTGTTGCATCTTTATCGTATTTTGTGCTTCTGGCGTTGACTTCATAGGCCGTAACTATTCGATCTGGTGGAGCAACGCCCTAGAGTGAAGCCTAGGTTGCCCGGTACGTAGAAATAACCATCACTATCAAACTGGTTGCAATTATTTGTTTTATACGATGGTAAAGCTGTTGTATTTATATCGTATTTTATGCTTCTGGCGTTGACTTCTTAGGCCCTAACTGTTCCATCTGGTGGAACAACGCCTTAGGGTGAAGCCTAGGTTGCCCGGAAAGTAGAAATGACCATAACTTTCACACTGGTAGCAATTATTCGTTTTATACGATGGAAAAACTGTTGTATTTATATTGTATTTTATGCTTCTGGCGTTCACTTCTTAGGCCCTAACCATTCGATCTGGTGGAACAACGGCCTAGGGTGAAACCTAGGTTGCCCGGAACGTAGAAATGACCATAACTTTTACACAGGTAGCAATTATTCGTTTTATACAATGGAAAAACTGTTCTATTTATTTTGTATTTAATGCTTCGGGCGTTGAGTTCTAAGGCCCTAACTGTTTGATCTGGTGGAGCAACGCCCTAGAGTGAAGCGTAGGTTGCCTGGAACGTAGAAATGACCATCACTTTCACACGGGTTGCAATTATTCCTGTTATAGGATGGAAAGACAGTTGTATTTTTATTGTATTTTATACTTCAGGCGTTGACTTCTGAGGCCGTAGCTATCCGATGTGGTGGAAGAACGCCATACAGTGAAGCCCAGGGTGCCCGGAACGTAGAAATGACCATAACTTTTACACTGGTTGCGATTATTTGTTTTATACGATGGAAAAGCTGTTGTATTTATATCGTATTTTATGCTTCTGGCGTTGACTTCTTAGGCCCTAACTATTCCATATGGGGGAACAACGCCTTGGGTGAAGCCTAGGTTGCCCGGAACGTAGAAATGACCATAGCTTTTACACTGGCAGCAATTATTCGTTTTACACAATGGAAAAACCGTTCTATTTATTTTGTATATTATGCTTCGGGCGTTGACTTCTAAGGCCCTAACTGTTTGATCTGGTGGAGCATCGCCGTAGAGTGGAGCCTAGGTTGCCCGGAACGTAGAAATGACCATAACCTTCACACTGGTTGCTATCATTCGTTTTATATGATGGAAAAACTGTTGTATTTATATTGTATTTTATGCTTCTGGCGTTCACTTCTTAGGCCCTAACTATTCGATCTGGTGGTACAACGGCCTAGGGTGATGCCTAGGTTGCCCGGTACGTAGAAGTGACCATCACTATCAAACTGGTTGCAATTATTCGTTTTATACGATGGAAAAACTGTTGTATTTATATTGTATTTTATGCTTCTGGCGTTCACTTCTTAGGCCCTAACTATTCGATCTGGTGGTGCAACGCCCTAGGGTGAAGCCTAGGTTGCCCGGAACATAGAAATGACCATAACTTTTACACTGGCAGCAATTATTCGTTTTATACAATGGAAAAACCGTTCTATTTATTCTGTATATTAAGCTTCGGGCGTTGACTTCTAAGGCCCTAACTATTCGATCAGGTGGAGCAACGCCCTAGAGTGAAGCCTAGGTTGCTCGAAATGTAGAAATGACCATAACTTTCACACTGGTTGCAATTATTCATTTTATACGATGGAAAAACTGTTGTACTTATATTGTATTTTATTCTTATGGCGTTGAATTCTAAGTCCCTAGCTATTCGATCTGGTGGAGCAACGCCCTAGAGTGAAACCTAGGTTACCCGGAACGTAGAAATGACCAGTACTTTCATTCTGTTTGCAGTTATTCCTGTTATACGATGGAAAAACTTTTGCATCTTTATTGTATTTTATGCTTCTGGCGTTGACTTCTAAGACCCCAGCTATTCGATTTGGTGGAGCACCGCCCTAGAGTGAAGCCTAGGTTGCCCGGAACGTAGAAATGACCATAACTTCCACACTGGTTGCAATTATTCGTTTTATGCGATGGAAAAGCTGTTGTATTTATTTCGTTTTTTATGCTTCTGGCGTTGACTTCTTAGACCCTAACTATTCCATCTGGTGGTACAGCGCCCTAGGGTGAAGCCTAGGTTGCCCGGAACGTAGAAATGAGCATAACTTTTACACTGGTAGCAATTATTCGTTTTATACAATGGAAACACCGTTCTATTTATTTTGTATTTAATGCTTCGGGCGTGGACTTCTAAGGCCCTAACTATTCGATCAGGTGGAGCAACGCCCTAGAGTGCAGCCTAGGTTGCTCGAAATGTAGAAATGACCATAACTTTCACACTGGTTGCAATTATTCATTTTATACGATGGAAAAACTGTTGTACTTATATTGTATTTTATTCTTATGGCGTTGAATTCTAAGTCCCTAGCTATTCGATCTGGTGGAGCAAAGCCCTAGAGTGAAGCCTAGGTTGCCTGGAACGTAGAAATGACCATCACTTTCACACGGGTTGCAATTATTCCTGTTATAGGATGGAAAGACTGTTGTATTTTTATTGTATTTTATACTTCAGGCATTGACTTCTGAGGCCGTAGCTATTCGATGTCGTGGAAGAACGCCATACAGTGAAGCCTAGGTTGCCCGGAACGTAGAAATGACCATAACTTTTACAGTGGTAGCAATTATTCGTTTTATACAATGGAAAAACCGTTCTATTTATTTTGTATTTTATGCTTCGGGCGTTGACTTCTGAGGCCCTAACTGTTTGATCTGGTGGAGCAACGCCCTAGAGTGAAGCCTAGGTTGCCCGGAACGTAGAAATGACCATAACTTTTACAGTGGTAGCAATTATTCGTTTTATACAATGGAAAAACCGTTCTATTTATTTTGTATTTTATGCTTCGGGCGTTGACTTCTGAGGCCCTAACTGTTTGATCTGGTGGAGCAACGCCCTAGAGTGAAGCCTAGGTTGCCCGGAACGTAGAAATGACCATAACTTTCACACTGGTTGCTATTATTCGTTTTATACGATGGAAAAACTGTTATATTTATATGGTATTTTATGCTTCTGGCGTTGACTTCATAGGCCCTAACTATTCGATTTTGTGGAACAACGCCCTAGAGTGAAGCCTAGGTTGCCTGGAACGTAGAAATGACCATCACTTTCACACGGGTTGCAATTATTCCTGTTATAGGATGGAAAGACTGTTGTATTTTTATTGTATTTTATACTTCAGGCGTTGACTTCTGAGGCCGTAGCTATTCGATGTCGTGGAAGAACGCCATACAGTGAAGCCTAGGTTGCCCGGAACGTAGAAATGACCATAACTTTTACAGTGGTAGCAATTATTCGTTTTATACAATGGAAAAACCGTTCTATTTATTTTGTATTTTATGCTTCGGGCGTTGACTTCTGAGGCCCTAACTGTTTGATCTGGTGGAGCAACGCCCTAGAGTGAAGCCTAGGTTGCCCGGAACGTAGAAATGACCATAACTTTCACACTGGTTGCTATTATTCGTCTTATACGATGGAAAAGCTGTTATATTTATATTGTATTTATGCTTCTGGCGTTGGCTTCTGAGGCCGTAGCTATTCGATGTGGTGGAAGAACGCCATACAGTGAAGCCTAGGTTGCCCGGAACGTAGAAATGACCATTACTTTCACACTGTTTGCAATTTTTCGTTTTATAACGTGGAAAAACTGTTTTATTTATTTTGTATTTTATGCTTCGGGCGTTGACTTCTAAGGCCCTAACTATTCGATCTGGTGGAGCAACGCCCTAGAGTGAAGCCTAGGTTGCCCGGTACGTAGAAGTGACCATCACTATCAAACTGGTTGCAATTATTTGTTTCGTACGATGGAAAAGCTGTTGTATTTATATCGTATTTTATGCTTCTGGCGTTGACTTCTTAGGCCCTAACTATTCCATCTGGTGGAACAACGCCCTAGGGTGAAGACTAGGTTGCCCGGAAAGTAGAAATGACCGTAACTTTCACACTGGTTGCAATTATTCGTTTTATACGATGGAAAAACTGTTGTATTTATATTGTATTTTATGCTTCTGGCGTTCACTTCTTAGGCCCTAACTATTCAATCTGGTGGAACAACGCCCTAGGGTGTAGCCTAGGTTGCCCGGAACGTAGAAATGACCATAACTTTTACACTGGTAGCAATTATTCGTTTTATACAATGGCAAAACTGTTGTATTTATATGGTATTTTATGCTTCCGGCGTTGTCTTCTTAGGCACTAACTATTCGATCTGGTGGAGCAATGCCTCAGAGTTAAGTCTAGGATGCCCGAAACGCCGCAATGATCATTACTTTCACGCTTGTTGCAATTATTCCTGTTATACGATGAAAAGACCGTTGTATTTTTATTGTATTTTATGCTTCAGGCGTAGGCTTCTAAGGCCGTAGCTATTCGATATGGTGGAGCACCGCCCTAGAGTGAAGCCTAGGCTGCCCGGAACGTAGAAATGACCATAACTTTTACACTGGTAGCAATTATTCGTTTTATACGATGGAAAAGCTGTTGTATTTATGTTGTATTTTATGCTTCTGGCGTTCACTTCTTAGGCCCTAACTGTTTGATCTGGTGGAGCAACGCCCTAGAGTGAAGCCTAGGTTGCGCGGAACGTAGAAATGACCATTACTTTCTCACTGTTTGCAATTATTCCTTTTATACGATGGAAAAACTGTTGTATTTTTATTGCATTTTATGCTTCGGGTGTTGTCTTCTAAGGCCCTAACTATTCAATCTGTTGGAGCAACGCCCTAGAGTGAAGCCTAGGTTGCTCGGAATGTAGAAATGACCATAACTTTCACACTGGTTGCAATTATTCGTTTTATACGATAGAAAAACTGTTGTATTTATATTGTATTTTATGCTTCTGGCGTTCACTTCTTAGGCCCTAACTATTCAATCTGGTGGAACAACGCCCTAGGGTGTAGCCTAGGTTGCCCGGAACGTAGAAATGACCATAACTTTTACACTGGTGGCAATTATTCGTTTTATACAATGGAAAAACTGTTTTATTTATATGGTGTTTTATGCTTCTGGCGTTGACTTCTTAGGCCCTAACTATTCGATCTGGTGGAGCAATGCCTCAGAGTTAAGTCTAGGATGCCCGAAACGCCGAAATGATCATTACTTTCACGCTTGTTGCAATTATTCCTGTTATACGATGAAAAGACCGTTGTATTTTTATTGTATTTTATGCTTCAGGCGTAGGCTTCTAAGGCCGTAGCTATTCGATATGGTTGAGCACCGCCCTAGAGTGAAGTCTAGGCTGCCCGGAACGTAGAAATGACCATAACTTTTACACTGGTAGCAATTATTCCTTTTATACGATGGAAAAACTGTTGTATTTATATTGTATTTTATGCTTCTGGCGTTCACTTCTTAGGCCCTAACCATTCGATCTGGTGGAACAACGGCCTAGGGTGAAACCTAGGTTGCCCGGAACGTAGAAATGACCATCACTATCAAACTGGTTGCAATTATTTGTTTTATACGATGGAAAAGCTGTTGTATTTATATCGTATTTTATGCTTCGGGCCTTGACTTCTAAGGCCCTAACTATTCGATCTGGTGGAGCAACGCCCTAGGGTGAAGCCTAGGTTGCCCGGTACGTAGAAATGACCATCACTATCAAACTGGTTGCAATTATTTGTTTTATACGATGGAAAAGCTGTTGTATTTATATCGTATTTTATGCTTCTGGCGTTGACTTCTAAGACCCCAGCTATTCGATTTGGTGGAGCACCGCCCTAGAGTGAAGCCTAGGTTGCCCGGAACGTAGAAATGACCATAACTTCCACACTGGTTGCAATTATTCGTTTTATGCGATGTAAAAGCTGTTGTATTTATATCGTATTTTATGCTTCTGACGTTGACTTCTTAGGCCCTAACTATTCCATCTGGTGGAACGACGTCCTGGGGTGAAGCCTAGGTTGCCCGGAAAGTAGAAATGACCATAACTTTCACACTGGTAGCAATTATTCGTTTTATACGATGGAAAAACTGTTCTATTTATTTTGTATTTTATGCTTCGGGCGTTGACTTCTAAGGACCTAACTATTCGATCTGGTAGAGCAACGCCCTAGAGTGAAGCCCAGGTTGCCCGGTACGTAGAAATGACCATAAGTTTAATACTGGTTGCAATTATTCGTTTTATACTATGGAAAAACTGTTGTAATTATATTGTATTTTATGCTTCTGGCATTCACTTCTTAGGCCCCAACTATTCGATGTGGTGGTACAACGCCCTAGGGTGAAGCCTAGGTTGCCCGGAACGTAGAAATGACCATAGCTTTTCCACTGGCAGCAATTATTCGTTTTATGCAATGGAAAAACCGTTCTATTTATTTTGTATTTTATGCTTCGGGCGTTGACTTCTAAGGCCCTAACTGTTTCATCTGGTGGAGCATCGCCGTAGAGTGAAGCCTAGGTTGCCCGGAACGTAGAAATGACAATAACTTTCACACTGGTTGCTATTATTCGTTTTACACGATGGAAAAACTGTTATATTTATATTGCATTTAAGCTTCTGGCGTTGACTTCTGAGGCCGTTGCTATTCGATGTGGTGGAAGAACGCCATAGAGTGAAGCCTAGGTAGCCCGGATCGTAGTAATGTCCATATCTTTCACACTGTTTGCAATTTTTCGTTTTATACGATGGAAAAACTGTTTTATTTATTTTGTATTTTATGCTTCTGGCGTTGACTTCTTAGGCCCTAACTATTCCACCTGGTGGAACAACGCCCTAGTGTAAAGCCCAGGTTGCGCGGAACGTAGAAATGGCTATAACTTTCACACTGGTAGCAATTATTCGTTTTATACAATGGAAAAACTGTTGTACTTATATTGTATTTTATTCTTATGGCGTTGAATTCTAAGTCGCTAGCTATTCGATCTGGTGGAGCAACGCCCTAGAGTGAAACCTAGGTTACCCGGAACGTAGAAATGACCAGTACTTTCATTCTGTTTGCAGTTATTCCTGTTATACGATGGAAAAACTTTTGCATCTTTATTGTGTTTTATGCTTCTGGCGTTGACTTCTAAGACACCAGCTATTCGATTTGGTGGAGCACCGCCCTAGAGTGAAGCCTAGGTTGCCCGGAACGGAGAAATGACCATAACTTCCACACTGGTTGCAATTTTTCGTTTTATACGATGGAAAAACTGTTTTATTTATTTTGTATTTTATGCTTCTGGCGATGACTTCTTAGGCCCTAACTATTCCACCTGGTGGAACAACGCCCTAGTGTAAAGCCCAGGTTGCGCGGAACGTAGAAACGGCTATAACTTTCACACTGGTAGCAATTATTCGTTTTATGCAATGGAAAAACTGTTCTATTTATTTTGTATTTAATGCTTCGGGCGTGGACTCCTAAGGCCCTAACTATTCGATCAGGTGGAGCAACGCCCTAGAGAGAAGCCTAGGTTGCTCGAAATGTAGAAATGACCATAACTTTCACACTGGTTGCAATTATTCATTTTATACGATGGAAAAACTGTTGTACTTTTATTGTATTTTATTCTTATGGCGTTGAATTCTAAGTCCCTAGCTATTCGATCTGGTGGAGCAACGCCCTAGAGTGAAACCTAGGTTACCCGGAACGTAGAAATGACCAGTACTTTCATTCTGTTTGCAGTTATTCCTGTTATACGATGGAAAAACTTTTGCACCTTTATTGTATTTTATGCTTCTGGCGTTGACTTCTAAGACCCCAGCTATTCGATTTGGTGGAGCACCGCCCTAGAGTGAAGCCTAGTTTGCCCGGAACGTAGAAATGACCATAACTTCCACACTGGTTGCAATTATTCGTTTTATGCGATGGAAAAGCTGTTGTATTTATTTCGTTTTTTATGCTTCTGGCGTTGACTTCTTAGGCCCTGACTATTCCATCTGGTGGTACAACGCCCTAGGGTGAAGCCTAGGTTGCCCGGAACGTAGAAATGAGCATAACTTTTACACTGGTAGCAATTATTCGTTTTATACAATGGAAACACCGTTCTATTTATTTTATATTTTATGCTTCGGGCGTTGACCTCTAAGGCCCTAACTGTTTGATCTGGTGGAGCAACGCCGTAGAGTGAAGCCTAGGTTGCCCGGAACGTAGAAATGACCATCACTATCAAACTGGTTGCAATTATTTGTTTTATACGATGGAAAAGCTGTTGTATTTGTATCGTATTTTATGCTTCTGGCGTTGACTTCTTAGGCCCTAACTATACCAGCTGGTGGAACAACGCCCTAGGGTGAAGCCTAGGTTGCCCGGAGAGTAGAAATGACCATAACTTTCACACTGGTAGCAGTTATTCGTTTTATAGGATGGAAAAACTGTTCTATTTATTTTGTATTTTATGCTTCGGGCGTTGACTTCTAAGGCCCTAACTATTCGATCTGGTAGAGCAACGCCCTAGAGTGAAGCCTAGGTTGCCCGGTACGTAGAAATGACCATAAGTTTCATACTGGTTGCAATTATTCGTTTTATACGATGGAAAAACTGTTGTATTTATATTGTATTTTATGCTTCTGGCGTTCACTTCTTAGGCCCTAACTATTCGATCTGGTGGTACAACGCCCTAGGGTGAAGCCTAGGTTGCCCGGAACGTAGAAATGACCATAACTTTTACACTGGCAGCAATTATTCGTTTTATACAATGGAAAAACCGTTCTATTTATTCTGTATATTAAGCTTCGGGCGTTGACTTCTAAGGCCCTAACTATTCGATCAGGTGGAGCAACGCCCTAGAGTGAAGCCTAGGTTGCTCGAAATGTAGAAATGACCATAACTTTCACACTGGTTGCAATTATTCATTTTATACGATGGAAAAACTGTTGTACTTATATTGTATTTTATCTTATGGCGTTGAATTCTAAGTCCCTAGCTATTCGATCTGGTGGAGCAACGCCCTAGAGTGAAACCTAGGTTACCCGGAACGTAGAAATGACCAGTACTTTCATTCTGTTTGCAGTTATTCCTGTTATACGATGGAAAAACTTTTGCATCTTTATTGTATTTTATGCTTCTGGCGTTGACTTCTAAGACCCCAGCTATTCGATTTGGTGGAGCACCGCCCTAGAGTGAAGCCTAGGTTGCCCGGAACGTAGAAATGACCATAACTTCCACACTGGTTGCAATTATTCGTTTTATGCGATGGAAAAGCTGTTGTATTTATTTCGTTTTTTATGCTTCTGGCGTTGACTTCTTAGACCCTAACTATTCCATCTGGTGGTACAACGCCCTAGGGTGAAGCCTAGGTTGCCCGGAACGTAGAAATGAGCATAACTTTTACACTGGTAGCAATTATTCGTTTTATACAATGGAAACACCGTTCTATTTATTTTATATTTTATGCTTCGGGCGATGACCTCTAAGGCCCTAACTGTTTGATCTGGTGGAGCAACGCCGTAGAGTGAAGCCTAGGTTGCCCGGAACGTAGAAATGACCATCACTATCAAACTGGTTATAATTATTTGTTTTATACGATGGAAAAGCTGTTGTATTTGTATCGTATTTTATGCTTCTGGTGTTGACTTCTTAGGCCCTAACTATACCAGCTTGTGGAACAACGCCCTAGGGTGAAGCCTAGGTTGCCCGGAGAGTAGAAATGACCATAACTTTCACACTGGTAGCAGTTATTCGTTTTATAGGATGGAAAAACTGTTCTATTTATTTTGTATTTTATGCTTCGGGCGTTGACTTCTAAGACCCCAGCTATTCGATTTGGTGGAGCACCGCCCTAGAGTGAAGCCTAGGTTGCCCGGAACGTAGAAATGACCATAACTTCCACACTGGTTGCAATTATTCGTTTTATACGATAGAAAAACTGTTGTATTTATATTGTATTTTATGCTTCTGGCGTTCACTTCTTAGGCCCTAACTATTCGATCTGGTGGTACAACGCCCTAGGGTGAAGCCTAGGTTGCCCGGAACGTAGAAATGACCATAACTTTTACACTGGCAGCAATTATTCGTTTTATACAATGGAAAAACCGTTCTATTTATTTTGTATTTTAAGCTTCGGGCGTTGACTTCGAAGGCCCTAACTGTTTGATCTGGTGGAGCATCGCCGTAGAGTGAAGCCTAGGTTGCCCGGAACGTAGAAATGACCATAGCTTTCACACTGGTTGCTATTATTCGTTTTTTACGATGGAAGAACTGTTATAGTTATATTGTATTTAAGCTTCTGGCGTTGACTTCTGAGGCCGTTGCTATTCGATGTGGTGGAAGAACGCCATAGACTGAAGCCTAGGTAGACCGGATCGTAGAAATGTCCATATCTTTCACACTGTTTGCAATTTTTCGTTTTATACGATGGAAAAACTGTTTTATTTATTTTGTATTTTATGCTTCGGGCGTTGACTTCTAAGGCCCTAACTATTCGATCTGGTGGAGCAACGCCCTAGAGTGCAGCCTAGGTTGCCCGGAACGTAGAAATGACCATAACTTTTACACTGGCAGCAATTATTCGTTTTATACAATGGAAAAACCGTTCTATTTATTTTATATTTTATGCTTCGGGCGTTGACTTCTAAAGCCCTAACTGTTTGATCTGGTGGAGCATCGCCGTAGAGTGAAGCCTAGGTTGCCCGGAACGTAGAAATGACCATAGCTTTCACACTGGTTGCTATTATTCGTTTTATACGATAGAAAAACTGTTCTATTTATATTGTATTTAAGCTTCTGGCGTTGACTTCTTAGGCCCTAACTATTCGATCTGTTGGAAGAACGCCATAGAGTGAAGCCTAGGTTGCCCGGAACGTAGAAATGACCATACCTTTTAGACTGGTAGCAATTATTCGTTTTATACAATGGAAAAACAGTTCTATTTATTTTGTATTTAATGCTTCGGTCGTTGACTTCTAAGGCCCTAACTGTTTGATCTGGTGGAGCAACGCCCTAGAGTGAAGCCTAGGTTGCCTGGAACGTAGAAATGACCTTCACTTTCACACGGGTTGCAATTATTCCTGTTATAGGATGGAAAGACTGTCGTATTTTTATTGAATTTTATACTTCGGGCGTTGACTTCTGAGGCCGTAGCTATTCGATGTGGTGGAAGAACGCCATACAGTGCTGCCTAGGTTGCCCGGAGTGTAGAAATGACCTTAACTTTCACACTGCTTGCTATCATTCGTTTTATATGATGGAAAAACTGTTGTATTTATATTGTATTTTATGCTTCTGGCATTCACTTCTTAGGCCCTAACTATTCGATCTGGTGGAACTACGGCCTAGCGTGAAGCCTAGGTTGCCCGGAACGTAGAAATGACCATACCTTTTAGACTGGTAGCAATTATTCGTTTTATACAATGGAAAAACTGTTCTATTTATTTTGTATTTAATGCTTCGGTCGTTGACTACTAAGGCCCTAACTGTTTGATCTGGGGGAGCAACGCCCTAGAGTGAAGCCTAGGTTGCCCAGAACGTAGAAATGACCATTACTTTCACACTGTTTGCAATTATTACTTTTATACGATGGAAAAGCTGTTGTATTAATATCGTATCTTATGCTTCTGGCGTTGACTTCTAAGGCCCTAGGTATTCGATCTAGTGGAGCAACGCCCTAGAGTGAAGCCTAGATAGCTCGGAACGTAGAAATGTCCACTACTTTCACACTGTTTGCTATTATTCGTTTTATACGATGGAAAAACTGTTATATTTATACTGTATTTAAGCTTCTGGCGTTGACTTCTGAGGCCGTTGCTATTCGATGTGGTGGAAGAACGCCATAGAGTGTAGCCTAGATAGCCCGGATCGTAGAAATGTCCATATCTTTCACACTGTTTGCAATTTTTCGTTTCATACGATGGAAAAACTGTTTTATTTATTTTGTATTTTATGCTTCGGGCGTTGACTTCTAAGGCCCTAACTATTGGATCTAGTGGAGCAACGCCCTAGAGTGCAGCCTAGGTTGCCCGGAACGTAGAAATGACCAGTACTTTCATTCTGTTTGCAGTTATTCCTGTTATACGATGGAAAAACTTTTGCACCTTTATTGTATTTTATGCTTCTGGCGTTGACTTCTAAGACCCCAGCTATTCGATTTGGTGGAGCACCGCCCTAGAGTGAAGCCTAGGTTGCCCGGAACGTAGAAATGACCATAACTTCCACACTGGTTGCAATTTTTCGTTTTATACGATGGAAAAACTGTTTTATTTATTTTGTATTTTATGCTTCTGGCGTTGACTTCTTAGGCCCTAACTATTCCACCTGGTGGAACAACGCCCTAGTGTAAAGCCCAGGTTGCGCGGAACGTAGAAATGGCTACAACTTTCAAACTGGTAGCAATTATTCGTTTTATACAATGGAAAAACTGTTCTATTTATTTTGTATTTAATGCTTCGGGCGTGGACTCCTAAGGCCCTAACTATTCGATCAGGTGGAGCAACGCCCTAGAGTGAAGCCTAGGTTGCTCGAAATGTAAAAATGACCATAACTTTCACACTGGTTGCAATTATTCATTTTATACGATGGAAAAACTGTTGTACTTATATTGTATTTTATTCTTATGGCGTTGAATTCTAAGTCCCTAGCTATTCGATCTGGTGGAGCAACGCCCTAGAGTGAAACCTAGGTTACCCGGAACGTAGAAATGACCAGTACTTTCATTCTGTTTGCAGTTATTCCTGTTATACGATGGAAAAACTTTTGCATCTTTATTGTATTTTATGCTTCTGGCGTTGACTTCTAAGACCCCAGCTATTCGATTTGGTGGACCACCGCCCTAGAGTGAACCCTAGGTTGCCAGGAACGTAGAAATGACCATAACTTCCACACTGGTTGCAATTATTCGTTTTATGCGATGGAAAAGCTGTTGTATTTATTTCGTTTTTTATGCTTCTGGCGTTGACTTCTTAGGCCCTGACTATTCCATCTGGTGGTACAACGCCCTAGGGTGAAGCCTAGGTTGCCCGGAACGTAGAAATTAGCATAACTTTTACACTCGTAGCAATTATTCGTTTTATACAATGGAAACACCGTTCTATTTATTTTATATTTTATGCTTCGGGCGTTGACCTCTAAGACCCTAACTGTTTGATCTGGTGGAGCAACGCCGTAGAGTGAAGCCTAGGTTGCCGGGAACGTAGAAATGACCATCACTATCAAACTGGTTGCAATTATTTGTTTTATACGATGGAAAAGCTGTTGTATTTGTATCGTATTTTATGCTTCTGGCGTTGACTTCTTAGGCCCTAACTATACCAGCTGGTGGAACAACGCCCTCGAGTGAAGCCTAGGTTGCTCGGAATGTAGAAATGACCATAACTTTCAAACTGGTTGCAATTATTCGTTTTATACGATGGAAAAACTGTTGCATCTTTATCGTATTTTGTGCTTCTGGCGTTGACTTCATAGGCCGTAACTATTCGATCTGGTGGAGCAACGCCCTAGAGTGAAGCCTAGGTTGCCCGGTACGTAGAAATAACCATCACTATCAAACTGGTTGCAATTATTTGTTTTATACGATGGTAAAGCTGTTGTATTTATATCGTATTTTATGCTTCTGGCGTTGACTTCTTAGGCCCTAACTATTTCATATGGGGGAACAACGCCTTGGGTGAAGCCTAGGTTGCCCGGAACGTAGAAATGACCATAGCTTTTACACTGGCAGCAATTATTCGTTTTACACAATGGAAAAACCGTTCTATTTATTTTGTATATTATGCTTCGGGCGTTGACTTCTAAGGCCCTAACTGTTTGATCTGGTGGAGCATCGCCGTAGAGTGGAGCCTAGGTTGCCCGGAACGTAGAAATGACCATCACTATCAAACTGGTTGCAATTATTTGTTTCGTACGATGGAAAAGCTGTTGTATTTATATCGCATTTTATGCTTCTGGCGTTGACTTCTTAGGCCCTAACTATTCCATCTGGTGGAACAACGCCCTAGGGTGAAGCCTAGGTTGCCCCGAAAGTAGAAATGACCATAACTTTCACACTGGTAGCAATTATCCGTTTTATACGATGGAAAAACTGTTGTATTTATTTTGTATTTTATGCTACGGGCGTTGACTTCTAAGGCCCTAACTATTCGATCTGGTGGAGCAACGCCCTAGAGTGAAGCCTAGGTTGCCCGGTACGTAGAAATGACCATCACTTTCAAACTGGTTGCAATTATTTGTTTTATACAATGGAAAAGCTGTTGTATTTATATCGTATTTTATGCTTCTGGCGTTGACTTCTTAGGCCCTAACTATACCATCTGGTGGAACAACGCCCTAGGGTGTAGCCTAGGTTGCCCGGAAAGTAGAAATGACCATAACTTTCACACTGGTAGCAATCATTCGTTTTATATGATGGAAAAACTGTTCTATTTATTTTGTATTTTATGCTTCGGGCGTTGACTTCTAAGGCCCTAAGTATTCCATCTGGTAGAGCAACGCCCTAGAGTAAAGCCCAGGTTGGGCGGAACGTGCAAATGACCATAACTTTCACACTGGTAGCAATTATTCGTTTGATACAATGGAAAAACTGTTCTATTTATTTTGTATTTAATGCTTCGGGCGTTGATTTCTAAGGCCCTAACTATTCAATCTGTTGGAGCAACACCCTAGGGTGAAGCCTAGCTTGCTCGGGAAGTAGAAATGACCATAAGTTTCATACTGGTTGCAATTATTCGTTTTATACGATGGCAATGCTGTTGTATTTATATCGTATTTTATGCTTCTGGCGTTGACTACTTAGGCCGTAACTATTCGGTCTGGTGGAGCAACGCGCTGGAGTGAAACCTAGGTTGCCCGGAACGTAGAATTGGCCATCACTTTCAAACTAGTTGCAATTATTCCTGATATATGATGGAAACACTGTTGTATTTTTTTTGCATTTTATGGTTCGGGCGTTGACTTCTAAGGCCCTAACTATTCAATCTGTTGGAGCAACGCCCTAGGGTGAAGCCTAGGTTGCTCGGAAGGTAGAAATGACCATAAGTTTCATACTGGTTGCAATTAATCGTTCTATACGATGGAAAAACTGTTGTATTTATATTGTATTTTATGCTTCTGGCGTTGGCTTCTAAGGCACTAACTATTCGATCTGGTGGAGCAACGCCCTAGAGTGAAGCCTAGGTTGCCCGGTACGTAGAAATGACCATCACTAACAAACTGGTTGCAATTATTTGTTTTATACGATGGAAAAGCTGTTGTATTTATATCGTATTTTATGCTTCTGGCGTTCACTTCTTAGGCCCTAACTAATCGATCTGGTGGTACAACGCCCTAGGGTGAAGCCTAGGTTGCTCGGAAAGTAGAAATGACCATAACTTTCACACTGGTAGCAATTATTCGTTATATACGATGGAAAAACTGTTGTATTTTTATTGCATTTTATGCTTCGGGCGTTGCCTTCTAAGGCCCTAACTATTCAATCTGTTGGAGCAACGCCCTAGAGGGAAGCCTAGGTTGCTCGGAATGTAGAAATGACCATAACTTTTACACTGGTGGCAATTATACGTTTTATACAATGGAAAAACTGTTGTATTTATATGGTGTTTTATGCTTCTGGCGTTGACTTCTAAGGCCCTAGGTATTCGATCTAGTGGAGCAACGCCCTAGAGTGAAGCCTAGGTAGCTCGGAACGTAGAAATGACCATATCTTTTAGACTGGTAGCAATTATTCGTTTTATGCAATGGAAAAACAGTTCTATTTATTTTGTATTTAATGCTTCGGTCGTTGACTTCTAAGGCCCTAACTGTTTGATCTGGTGGACCAACGCCCTAGAGTGAAGCCTAGGTTGCCTGGAACGTAGAAATGACCATCACTTTCACACGGGTTGCAATCATTCCTGTTATAGGATGGAAAGACTGTCGTATTTTTATTGAATTTTATACTTCGGGCGTTGACTTCTGAGGCCGTAGCTATTCGATGTGGTGGAAGAACGCCATACAGTGCTGCCTAGGTTGCCCGGAGTGTAGAAATGACCTTAACATTCACACTGCTTGCTATCATTCGTTTTATATGATGGAAAAACTGTTGTATTTATATTGTATTTTATGCTTCTGGCATTCACTTCTTAGGCCCTAACTATTCGATCTGGTGGAACTACGGCCTAGCGTGAAGCCTAGGTTGCCCGGAACGTAGAAATGACCATACCTTTTAGACTGGTAGCAATTATTCGTTTTATACAATGGAAAAACTGTTCTATTTAATTTATATTTAATGCTTCGGTCGTTGACTACTAAGGCCCTAACTGTTTGATCTGGGGGAGCAACGCCCTAGAGTGAAGCCTAGGTTGCCCAGAACGTAGAAATGACCATGACTTTCACACTGTTTGCAATTATTACTTTTATACGATGGAAAAGCTGTTGTATTTATATCGTATCTTATGCTTCTGGCGTTGACTTCTAAGGCCCTAGGTATTCGATCTAGTGGAGCAACGCCCTAGAGTGAAGCCTAGATAGCTCGGAACGTAGAAATGTCCACTACTTTCACACTGTTTGCTATTATTCGTTTTATACGATGGAAAAACTGTTATATTTATACTGTATTTAAGCTTCTGGCGTTGACTTCTGAGGCCGTTGCTATTCGATGTGGTGGAAGAACGCCATAGAGTGTAGCCTAGATAGCCCGGATCGTAGAAATGTCCATATCTTTCACACTGTTTGCAATTTTTCGTTTCATACGATGGAAAAACTGTTTTATTTATTTTGTATTTTATGCTTCGGGCGTTGACTTCTAAGGCCCTAACTATTGGATCTAGTGGAGCAACGCCCTAGAGTGCAGCCTAGGTTGCCCGGAACGTAGAAATGACCAGTACTTTCATTCTATTTGCAGTTATTCCTGTCATACGATGGTAAAACTTTTGCACCTTTATTGTATTTTATGCTTCTGGCGTTGACTTCTAAGACCCCAGCTATTCGATTTGGTGGAGCACCGCCCTAGAGTGAAGCCTAGGTTGCCCGGAACGTAGAAATGACCATAACTTCCACACTGGTTGCAATTTTTCGTTTTATACGATGGAAAAACTGTTTTATTTATTTTGTATTTTATGCTTCTGGCGTTGACTTCTTAGGCCCTAACTATTCCACCTGGTGGAACAACGCCCTAGTGTAAAGCCCAGGTTGCGCGGAACGTAGAAATGGCTATAACTTTCAAACTGGTAGCAATTATTCGTTTTATACAATGGAAAAACTGTTCTATTTATTTTGTATTTAATGCTTCGGGCGTGGACTCCTAAGGCCCTAACTATTCGATCAGGTGGAGCAACGCCCTAGAGTGAAGCCTAGGTTGCTCGAAATGTAAAAATGACCATAACTTTCACACTGGTTGCAATTATTCATTTTATACGATGGAAAAACTGTTGTACTTATATTGTATTTTATTCTTATGGCGTTGAATTCTAAGTCCCTAGCTATTCGATCTGGTGCAGCAACGCCCTAGAGTGAAACCTAGGTTACCCGGAACGTAGAAATGACCAGTACTTTCATTCTGTTTGCAGTTATTCCTGTTATACGATGGAAAAACTTTTGCATCTTTATTGTATTTTATGCTTCTGGCGTTGACTTCTAAGACCCCAGCTATTCGATTTGGTGGACCACCGCCCTAGAGTGAAGCCTAGGTTGCCAGGAACGTAGAAATGACCATAACGTCCACACTGGTTGCAATTATTCGTTTTATGCGATGGAAAAGCTGTTGTATTTATTTCGTTTTTTATGCTTCTGGCGTTGACTTCTTAGGCCCTGACTATTCCATCTGGTGGTACAACGCCCTAGGGTGAAGCCTAGGTTGCCCGGAACGTAGAAATGAGCATAACTTTTACACTCGTAGCAATTATTCGTTTTATACAATGGAAACACCGTTCTATTTATTTTATATTTTATGCTTGGGGCGTTGACCTCTAAGACCCTAACTGTTTGATCTGGTGGAGCAACGCCGTAGAGTGAAGCCTAGGTTGCCGGGAACGTAGAAATGACCATCACTATCAAACTGGTTGCAATTATTTGTTTTATACGATGGAAAAGCTGTTGTATTTGTATCGTATTTTATGCTTCTGGCGTTGACTTCTTAGGCCCTAACTATACCAGCTGGTGGAACAACGCCCTCGAGTGAAGCCTAGGTTGCTCGGAATGTAGAAATGACCATAACTTTCAAACTGGTTGCAATTATTCGTTTTATACGATGGAAAAACTGTTGCATCTTTATCGTATTTTGTGCTTCTGGCGTTGACTTCATAGGCCGTAACTATTCGATCTGGTGGAGCAACGCCCTAGAGTGAAGCCTAGGTTGCCCGGTACGTAGAAATAACCATCACTGTCAAACTGGTTGCAATTATTTGTTTTATACGATGGAAAAGCTGTTGTATTTATATCGTATTTTATGCTTCTGGCGTTCACTTCTTAGGCCCCAACTAATCGATCTGGTGGTACAACGCCCTAGGGTGAAGCCTAGGTTGCTCGGAAAGTAGAAATGACCATAACTTTCACACTGGTAGCAATTATTCGTTATATACGATGGAAAAACTGTTGTATTTTTATTGCATTTTATGCTTCGGGCGTTGCCTTCTATGGCCCTAACTATTCAATCTGTTGGAGCAACGCCCTAGAGGGAAGCCTAGGTTGCTCGGAATGTAGAAATGACCATAACTTTTACACTGGTGGCAATTATACGTTTTATACAATGGAAAAACTGTTGTATTTATATGGTGTTTTATGCTTCTGGCGTTGACTTCTAAGGCCCTAGGTATTCGATCTAGTGGAGCAACGCCCTAGAGTGAAGCCTAGGTAGCTCGGAACGTAGAAATGACCATATCTTTTAGACTGGTAGCAATTATTCGTTTTATGCAATGGAAAAACAGTTCTATTTATTTTGTATTTAATGCTTCGGTCGTTGACTTCTAAGGCCCTAACTGTTTGATCTGGTGGACCAACGCCCTAGAGTGAAGCCTAGGTTGCCTGGAACGTAGAAATGACCATCACTTTCACACGGGTTGCAATCATTCCTGTTATAGGATGGAAAGACTGTCGTATTTTTATTGAATTTTATACTTCGGGCGTTGACTTCTGAGGCCGTAGCTATTCGATGTGGTGGAAGAACGCCATACAGTGCTGCCTAGGTTGCCCGGAGTGTAGAAATGACCTTAACATTCACACTGCTTGCTATCATTCGTTTTATATGATGGAAAAACTGTTGTATTTATATTGTATTTTATGCTTCTGGCATTCACTTCTTAGGCCCTAACTATTCGATCTGGTGGAACTACGGCCTAGCGTGAAGCCTAGGTTGCCCGGAACGTAGAAATGACCATACCTTTTAGACTGGTAGCAATTATTCGTTTTATACAATGGAAAAACTGTTCTATTTAATTTGTATTTAATGCTTCGGTCGTTGACTACTAAGGCCCTAACTGTTTGATCTGGGGGAGCAACGCCCTAGAGTGAAGCCTAGGTTGCCCAGAACGTAGAAATGACCATCACTATCAAACTGGTTGCAATTATTTGTTTTATACGATGGAAAAGCTGTTGTATTTGTATCGTATTTTATGCTTCTGGCGTTGACTTCTTAGGCCCTAACTATACCAGCTGGTGGAACAACGCCCTCGAGTGAAGCCTAGGTTGCTCGGAATGTAGAAATGACCATAACTTTCAAACTGGTTGCAATTATTCGTTTTATACGATGGAAAAACTGTTGCATCTTTATCGTATTTTGTGCTTCTGGCGTTGACTTCATAGGCCGTAACTATTCGATCTGGTGGAGCAACGCCCTAGAGTGAAGCCTAGGTTGCCCGGTACGTAGAAATAACCATCACTATCAAACTGGTTGCAGTTATTTGTTTTATACGATGGTAAAGCTGTTGTATTTATATCGTATTTTATGCTTCTGGCGTTGACTTCTTAGGCCCTAACTGTTCCATCTGGTGGAACAACGCCTTAGGGTGAAGCCTAGGTTGCCCGGAAAGTAGAAATGACCATAACTTTCACACTGGTAGCAATTATTCGTTTTATACGATGGAAAAACTGTTGTATTTATATTGTATTTTATGCTTCTGGCGTTCACTTCTTAGGCCCTAACCATTCGATCTGGTGGAACAACGGCCTAGGGTGAAACCTAGGTTGCCCGGAACGTAGAAATGACCATAACTTTTACACAGGTAGCAATTATTCGTTTTATACAATGGAAAAACTGTTCTATTTATTTTGTATTTAATGCTTCGGGCGTTGACTTCTAAGGCCCTAACTGTTTGATCTGGTGGAGCAACGCCCTAGAGTGAAGCGTAGGTTGCCTGGAACGTAGAAATGACCATCACTTTCACACGGGTTGCAATTATTCCTGTTATAGGATGGAAAGACAGTTGTATTTTTATTGTATTTTATACTCCAGACGTTGACTTCTGAGGCCGTAGCTATCCGATGTGGTGGAAGAACGCCATACAGTGAAGCCCAGGTTGCCCGGAACGTAGAAATGACCATAACTTTTACACTGGTTGCGATTATTTGTTTTATACGATGGAAAAGCTGTTGTATTTATATCGTATTTTATGCTTCTGGCGTTGAGTTCTTAGGCCCTAACTATTCCATATGGGGGAACAACGCCTTGGGTGAAGCCTAGGTTGCCCGGAACGTAGAAATGACCATAGCTTTTACACTGGCAGCAATTATTCGTTTTACACAATGGAAAAACCGTTCTATTTATTTTGTATATTATGCTTCGGGCGTTGACTTCTAAGGCCCTAACTGTTTGATCTGGTGGAGCATCGCCGTAGAGTGGAGCCTAGGTTGCCCGGAACGTAGAAATGACCATAACCTTCACACTGGTTGCTATCATTCGTTTTATATGATGGAAAAACTGTTGTATTTATATTGTATTTTATGCTTCTGGCGTTCACTTCTTAGGCCCTAACTATTCGATCTGGTGGTACAACGGCCTAGGGTGATGCCTAGGTTGCCCGGTACGTAGAAGTGACCATCACTATCAAACTGGTTGCAATTATTTGTTTCGTACGATGGAAAAGCTGTTGTATTTATATCGCATTTTATGCTTCTGGCGTTGACTTCTTAGGCCCTAACTATTCCATCTGGTGGAACAACGCCCTAGGGTGAAGCCTAGGTTGCCCCGAAAGTAGAAATGACCATAACTTTCACACTGGTAGCAATTATCCGTTTTATACGATGGAAAAACTGTTGTATTTATTTTGTATTTTATGCTACGGGCGTTGACTTCTAAGGCCCTAACTATTCGATCTGGTGGAGCAACGCCCTAGAGTGAAGCCTAGGTTGCCCGGTACGTAGAAATGACCATCACTTTCAAACTGGTTGCAATTATTTGTTTTATACAATGGAAAAGCTGTTGTATTTATATCGTATTTTATGCTTCTGGCGTTGACTTCTTAGGCCCTAACTATACCATCTGGTGGAACAACGCCCTAGGGTGTAGCCTAGGTTGCCCGGAAAGTAGAAATGACCATAACTTTCACACTGGTAGCAATTATTCGTTTTATACGATGGCAATGCTGTTGTATTTATATCGTATTTTATGCTTCTGGCGTTGACTACTTAGGCCGTAACTATTCGGTCTGGTGGAGCAACGCGCTGGAGTGAAACCTAGGTTGCCCGGAACGTAGAATTGGCCATCACTTTCAAACTAGTTGCAATTATTCCTGATATATGATGGAAACACTGTTGTATTTTTTTTGCATTTTATGGTTCGGGCGTTGACTTCTAAGGCCCTAACTATTCAATCTGTTGGAGCAACGCCCTAGAGGGAAGCCTAGGTTGCTCGGAATGTAGAAATGACCATAACTTTTACACTGGTGGCAATTATACGTTTTATACAATGGAAAAACTGTTGTATTTATATGGTGTTTTATGCTTCTGGCGTTGACTTCTTAGGCCCTAACTATTCGATCTGGTGGAGCAATGCCTCAGAGTTAAGTCTAGGATGCCCGAAACGCCGAAATGATCATTACTTTCACGCTTGTTGCAATTATTCCTGTTATACGATGTAAAGACCGTTGTATTTTTATTGTATTTTACGCTTCAGGCGTAGGCTTCTAAGGCCGTAGCTATTCGATATGGTGGAGCACCGCCCTAGAGTGAAGCCTAGGCTGCCCGGAACGTAGAAATGACCATAACTTTCACACTGTTTGCAATTTTTCGTTTTATACGATGGAAAAACTGTTTTATTTATTTTGTATTTTATGCTTCGGGCGTTGACTTCTAAGGCCCTAACTATTCGATCTGGTGGAGCAACGCCCTAGAGTGCAGCCTAGGTTGGCCGGAACTCAGAAATGACCATAACTTTCACACTGGTAGCAATTATTCGTTTTATACAATGGAAAAACTGTTCTATTGATTTTGTATTTAATGCTTCGGGCGTGGACTTCTAAGGCCCTAACTATTCGATCAGGAGGAGCAACGCCCTAGAGTGAATTCTAGGTTGCTCGAAATGTAGAAATGACCATAACTTTCACACTGGTAGCAATTATTCGTTTTATACGATGGAAAAACTGTTCTATTTATTTTGTACTTTATTCTTCGGGCGTTGACTTCTAAGGCCCTAACTATTCGATCTGGTGGAGCAACACCATAGAGTGAAGCCTAGGTTGCCCGGTACGTAGAAATGACCATCACTATCAAACTGGTTGCAATTATTTGTTTTATACGATGGAAAAGCTGTTGTATTTATATCGTATTTTATGCTTCTGGCGCTGACTTCTTAGGCCATAACTATTCCATCTGGTGGAACAACGCCCTAGGGTGAAGCCTAGGTTGCCCGGAACGTAGAAATAACCATAACTTTTACACTGGCAGCAATTATTCGTTTTATACAATGGAAAAACCGTTCTATTTATTTTGTATTTTAAGCTTCGGGCGTTGACTTCTAAGGCCCTAACTGTTTGATCTGGTGGAGCATCGCCGTAGAGTGAAGCCTAGGTTGCCCGGAACGTAGAAATGACCATAGCTTTTACACTGGTTGCTATTATTCGTTTTTTACGATGGAAAAACTGTTATATTTAAATTGTATTTAAGCTTCTGGCGTTGACTTCTGAGGCCGTTGCTATTCGATGTGGTGGAAGAACGCCATAGACTGAAGCCTAGGTAGACCAGATCGTAGAAATGTCCATATCTTTCACACTGTTTGCAATTTTTCGTTTTATACGATGGAAAAACTGTTTTATTTATTTTGTATTTTATGCTTCGGGCGTTGACTTCTAAGGCCCTAACTACTCGATCTGGTGGAGCAACGCCCTAGAGTGCAGCCTAGGTTGCCCGGAACGTAGAAATGACCATAACTTTCACACTGGTTGCTATCATTCGTTTTATATGATGGAAAAACTGTTGTATTTATATTGTATTTTATGCTTCTAGCGTTCACATCTTAGGCCCTAACTATTCGATCTGGTGGAACAACGGCCTAGGGTGAAGCCTAGGTTGCCCGGAACGTAGAAATGACCATACCTTTTAGACTGGTAGCAATTATTCGTTTTATACAATGGAAAAACTGTTGTATTTTTATTGCATTTTATGCTTCGGGCGTTGACTTCTAAGGACCTAACTATTCGATCTGGTGGAGCAACGCCCTAGGGTGAAACCTAGGTTGCTCGGAAAGTAGAAATGACCATAAGTTTCATACTGGTTGCAATTATTCGTTTTATACGATGGAAAGCTGTTGTATTTATATTGTATTTTATGCTTCTGGCGTTGACTTCTAAGGCCCTAACTATTCGATCAGGCGGAGCAACGCCCAAGAGTGAAGCCTAGGTTGCTCGAAATGTAGAAATGACCATAACTTTCAAACTGGTTGCAATTATTCATTTTATACGATGGAAAAACTCTTGTACTTATATTGTATTTTATTCTTATGGCGTTGAATTCTAAGTCCCTAGCTATTTGATCTGGTGGAGCAACGCCCTAGAGTGAAATCTAGGTTACCCGGAACGTAGAAATGACCAGTACTTTCATACTGTTTGCAGTTATTCCTGTTATACGATGGAAAAACTTTTGCATCTTTGTTGTATTTTATGCTTCTGGCGTTGACTTCTAAGGCCCTAACTGTTTGATCTGGTGGAGCAACGCCCTAGAGTGAGGCCTAGGTTGCCTGGAACGTAGAAATGACCATCACTTTCACACGGATTGCAATTACTCCTGTTATAGGATGGAAAGACTGTTGTATTTTTATTGTATTTTATACTTCAGGCGTTGACTTCTCAGGCAGTAGCTATTCGATGTGGTGGAAGAACGCCATACAGTGAAGCCTAGGTTGCCCGGAACGTAGAAATGGCCATAACTTTCACACTGGTTGCAATTATTTGTTTTATGCGATGGAAAAGCTGTTGCATTTATATCATATTTTATGCTTCTGGCGTTGAGTTCTTAGGCCCTAACTATTCCATCTGGTGGTACAACGCCATAGAGTAAAGCCCAGGTTGCGCGGAACGTAGAAATGACCATAACTTTCACACTGGTAGCAATTATTCGTTTTATACAATGGAAAAACTGTTCTATTTATTTTGTATTTAATGCTTCGGGCGTGGACTTCTAAGGCTCTAACTATTCGATCAGGTGGAGCAACGCCCTAGAGTGAAGCCTAGGTTGCTCGAAATGTAGAAATGACCATAACTTTCACACTGGTTGCAATTATTCATTTTATACGATGGCAAGACTGTTGAATTTATATTGTTTTTTATGCTTCTGGCGTTGACTTCTTAGGCCCTAACTATTCCATCTGGTGGTACAACGCCCTAGGGTGAAGCCTAGGTTGCCCGGAACGTAGAAATGACCATAACTTTTACACTGGTAGCAATTATTCGTTTTATACAATGGAAAAACCGTTCTATTTATTTTATATTTTATGCTTCGGGCGTTGACTTCTAAGGCCCTAACAGTCTGATCTGGTGGAGCAACGCCGTAGAGTGAAGCCTAAGTTGCCCGGAACGTAGAAATGACCATCACTATCCAACTGGTTGCAATTATTTGTTTTATACGATGGAAAAACTGTTATATTTATATTGTATTTAAGCTTCTGGCGTTGACTTCTGAGGCAGTTGCTATTCGATGTGGTGGAAGAACGCCATAGAGTGTAGCCTAGATAGCCCGGATCGTAGAAATGTCCATATCTTTCACACTGTTTGCAATTTTTCGTTTTATACGATGGAAAAACTGTATTATTTATTTTGTATTTTATGCTTCGGGCCTTGACTTCTAAGGCCCTAACTATTCGATCTAGTGGAGCAACGCCCTAGAGTGCAGCCTAGGTTGCCCGGAACGTAGAAATGACCATAACTTTCACACTGGTTGCTATCATTCGTTTTATATGATGGAAAAGCTGTTGTATTTATATCGTATTTTATGCTTCTGGCGTTGACTTCTTAGGCCCTAACTATTCCATTTGGTGGAACAACGCCCTAGGGTGAAGCCTAGGTTGCCCGGAACGTAGAAATGACCATAGCTTTTACACTGGCAGCAATTATTCGTTTTATACAATGGAAAAACTGTTCTATTTGTTTTGTATTTAATGCTTCGGGCGTTGATTTCTAAGGCCCTAACTATTCAATCTGTTGGAGCAACACCCTAGGGTGAAGCCTAGCTTGCTCGGGAAGTAGAAAAGACCATAAGTTTCATACTGGTTGCAAATATTCGTTTTATACGATGGAAATGCTGTTGTATTTATATCGTATTTTATGCTTCTGGCGTTGACTACTTAGGCCGTAACTATTCGGTCTGGTGGAGCAACGCGCTGGAGTGAAACCTAGGTTGCCCGGAACGAAGAATTGGCCATCACTTTCAAACTAGTTGCAATTATTCCTGATATATGATGGAAACACTGTTGTATTTTTTTTGCATTTTATGGTTCGGGCGTTGACTTCTAAGGCCCTAACTATTCAATCTGATGGAGCAACGCCCTAGGGTGAAGCCTAGGTTGCTCGGAAAGTAGAAATGACCATAAGTTTCATACTGGTTGCAATTAATCGTTTTATACGATGGAAAAACTGTTGTATTTATATTGTATTTTATGCTTCTGGCGTTGGCTTCTAAGGCACTAACTATTCGATCTGGTGGAGCAACGCCCTAGAGTGAAGCCTAGGTTGCCCGGAACGTAGATATGACCATAACCTTCACACAGGTTGCAATTATTCGTTTTATACGGTGTAGAGGCTGTTGTATTTATTTTGTATTTTATTCTTCTGGTGTTGACTTCTAAGGCCCTAACTATTCGATCTGGTGGAGCAACGCCCTAGAGTGCAGCCTAGGTTGCCCGGAACGTAGAAATGACCATAACTTTTACACTGGTAGCAATTATTCGTTTTATACAATGGAAAAACTGTTGTATTTATATGGTATTTTATGTTTCTGGCGTTGTCTTCTTAGGCCCTAACTATACGATCTGGTGGAGCAATGCATCAGAGATAAGTCTAGGATGCCCGAAACGCCGAAATGATCATTACTTTCACGCTTGTTGCAATCATTCCTGTTATACGATGAAAACACCGTTGTATTTTTATTGTATTTTATGCTTCAGGCGTAGGCTTCTAAGGCCGTAGCTATTCGATATGGTGGAGCACCGCCCTAGAGTGAAGCCTAGGCTGCCCGGAACGTAGAAATGACCATAACTTTTACACTGGTAGCAATTATTCGTTTTATACGATGGAAAAGCTGTTGTATTTATGTTGTATTTTATGCTTCTGGCGTTCACTTCTTAGGCCCTAACTGTTTGATCTGGTGTAGCAACGCCCTAGAGTGAAGCCTAGGTTGCCCGGAACGTAGAAATGACCATTACTTTCACACTGTTTGCAATTATTTGTTTTATACGATGGAAAAGCTGTTGTATTTATATCGTATTTTATGCTTCTGGCGTTCACTTCTTAGGCCCTAACTATTCGATCTGGTGGTACAACGCCCTAGGGTGAAGCCTAGGTTGCTCGGAAAGTAGAAATGACCATAACTTTCACACTGGTAGCAATTATTCGTTATATACGATGGAAAAACTGTTGTATTTTTATTGCATTTTATGCTTCGGGCGTTGTCTTCTAAGGCCCTAACTATTCAATCTGTTTTAGGAACGCCCTAGAGTGAAGCCTAGGTTGCTCGGAATGTAGAAATGACCATAACTTTTACACTGGTGGTAATTATACGTTTTATACAATGGAAAAACTGTTGTATTTATACGGTGTTTTATGCTTCTGGCGTTGACTTCTTAGGCCCTAACTATTCGATCAGGAGGAGCAACGCCCTAGAGTGAATTCTAGGTTGCTCGAAATGTAGAAATGACCATAACTTTCACACTGGTAGCAATTATTCGTTTTATACGATGGAAAAACTGTTCTATTTATTTTGTACTTTATTCTTCGGGCGTTGACTTCTAAGGCCCTAACTATTCGATCTGGTGGAGCAACACCATAGAGTGAAGCCTAGGTTGCCCGGAACGTAGAAATAACCATAACTTTCACACTGGTTGCAATTATTCATTTTATACGATGGAAAAACTCTTGTACTTATATTGTATTTTATTCTTATGGCGTTGAATTCTAAGTCCCTAGCTATTTGATCTGGTGGAGCAACGCGCTAGAGTGAAACCTAGGTTACCCGGAACGTAGAAATGACCAGAACTTTCATACTGTTTGCAGTTATTCCTGTTATACGATGGAAAAACTTTTGCATCTTTGTTGTATTTTATGCTTCTGGCGTTGACTTCTAAGGCCCTAACTGTTTGATCTGGTGGAGCAACGCCCTAGAGTGAGGCCTAGGTTGCCTGGAACGTAGAAGTGACCATCACTATCAAACTGGTTGCAATTATTTGTTTCGTACGATGGAAAAGCTGTTGTATTTATATCGTATTTTATGCTTCTGGCGTTGACTTCTTAGGCCCTAACCATTCGATCTGGTGGAGCAACGCCCGAGAGTGAAGCCTAGGTTGCCCGGTACGTAGAAATGACCATCACTTTCAAACTGGTTGCAATTATTTGTTTTATACGATGGAAAAGCTGTTGTATTTATATCGTATTTTATGCTTCTGGCGTTGACTTCTTAGGCCCTAACTATACCATCTGGTGGAACAACGCCCTAGGGTGTAGCCTAGGTTGCCCGGAAAGTAGAAATGACCATAACTTTCACACTGGTAGCAATTATTTGTTTTATACGATGGAAAAACTGTTCTATTTATTTTCTATTTTATGCTTCGGGCGTTGACTTCTAAGGCCCTAACTATTCGATCTGGTAGAGCAACGCCCTAGAGTGAAGCCTAGGTTGCCCGGTACGTAGAAATGACCATAAGTTTCATACTGGTTGCAATTATTCGTTTTATACGATGGAAAAACTGTTGTATTTATATTGTATTTTCTGCTTCTGGCGTTCACTTCTTAGGCCCTAACTATTCGATCTGGTGGTACAACGCCCTAGGGTGAAGCCTAGGTTGCCCGGAACGTAGAAATGACCATAACTTTTACACTGGCAGCAATTATTCGTTTTATACAATGGAAAACCGTTCTATTTATTTTGTATTTTATGCTTCGGGCGTTGACTTCTAAGGCCCTAACTGTCTGATCTGGTGGAGCATCGCCGTAGAGTGAAGCCTAGGTTGCCCGGAACGTAGAAATGACCATAACTTTCACACTGGTTGCTATTATTCGTTTTATACGATGGAAAAACTGTTATATTTTTATTGTATTTAAGCTTCTGGCGTTGACTTCTGAGGCCGTTGCTATTCGACGTGGTGGAAGAACGCCATAGAGTGAAACCTAGGTAGCCCGGATCGTAGAAATGTCCATATCCTTCACACTGTTTGCAATTTTTCGTTTTATACGATGGAAAAACTGTTTTATTTATTTTGTATTTTATGCTTCGGGCGTTGACTTCTAAGGCCCTAACTATTCGATCTGGTGGAGCAACGCCCTAGAGTGCAGCCTCGATTGCGCGGAACGTAGAAATGACCAGTACTTTCATACTGTTTGCAGTTATTCCTGTTATACGATGGAAAAACTTTTGCACCTTTATTGTATTTTATGCTTCTGGCGTTGACTTCTAAGACCCTAGCTATTCGATTTGGTGGAGCACCGCCCTAGAGTGAAGCCTAGGTTGCCCGTAACGTACAAATGACCATAACTTCCACACTGGTTGCAATTATTCGTTTTATACGATGGAAAAGCTGTTGTATTTATATCGTTTTTTATGCTTCTGGCGTTGACTTCTTAGGCCCTAACTATTCCATCTGGTCGTACAAAGCCCTAGGGTGAAGCCTAGGTTGCCCGGAACGTAGAAATGACCATAACTTTCACACTGGTAGCAATTATTCGTTCTATACAATGGAAAAGGTGTTCTATTTATTATGCATTTTATGCTTCGGGCGTTGACTTCTAAGGCCCTAACTGATTGATCTGGTGGAGCAACGCCCTAGAGTGAAGCCTAGATTGCCCGGAACGTTGAAATGACCATTACATTCACACTGGTTGCAATTATTCCTGTTATACGATGGAAAAACTGTTGTATTTTTATTGTATTCTATGCTTCTGGCGTTTAATTCTAAGTCGCTAGCTATTTGATCTGGTGTAGCAACGCCCTAGAGTGAAGCCTAGGTTGCCCGGAACGTAGAAATGACCATTACTTTCACACTGTTTGCAATTATTTGTTTTATACGATGGAAAAGCTGTTGTATTTATATCGTATTTTATGCTTCTGGCGTTCACTTCTTAGGCCCTAACTATTCGATCTGGTGGTACAACGCCCTAGGGTGAAGTCTAGGTTGCTCGGAAAGTAGAAATGACCATAACTTTCACACTGGTAGCAATTATTCGTTATATACGATGGAAAAACTGTTGTATTTTTATTGCATTTTATGCTTCGGGCGTTGTCTTCTAAGGCCCTAACTATTCAATCTGTTGGAGGAACGCCCTAGAGTGAAGCCTAGGTTGCTCGGAATGTAGAAATGACCATAACTTTTACACTGGTGGCAATTATACGTTTTATACAATGGAAAAACTGTTGTATTTATATGGTGTTTTATGCTTCTGGCGTTGACTTCTTAGGCCCTAACTATTCGATCTGGTGGAGCAATGCCTCAGAGTTAAGTCTAGGATGCCCGAAACGCCGAAATGATCATTACTTTCACGCTTGTTGCAATTATTCCTGTTATACGATGAAAAGACCGTTGTATTTTTATTGTATTTTACGCTTCAGGCGTAGGCTTCTAAGGCCGTAGCTATTCGATATGGTGGAGCACCGCCCTAGAGTGAAGCCTAGGCTGCCCGGAACGTAGAAATGACCATAACTTTTACACTGGTAGCAATTATTCGTTTTATACGATGGAAAAGCTGTTGTATTTATGTTGTATTTTATGCTTCTGGCGTTCACTTCTTAGGCCCTAACTGTTTGATCTGGTGGAGCAACGCCCTAGAGTGAAGCCTATGTTGGCCGGAAATTAGAAATGACCATAACTTTCACACTGGTAGCAATTATTCGTTTTATACAATGGAAAAACTGTTCTATTTATTTTGTATTTAATGCTTCGGGCGTGGACTTCTAAGGCCCTAACTATTCGATCAGGAGGAGCAACGCCCTAGAGTGAATTCTAGGTTGCTCGAAATGTAGAAATGACCATAACTTTCACACTGGTAGCAATTATTCGTTTTATACGATGGAAAAACTGTTCTATTTATTTTGTACTTTATTCTTCGGGCGTTGACTTCTAAGGCCCTAACTATTCGATCTGGTGGAGCAACACCATAGAGTGAAGCCTAGGTTGCCCGGAACGTAGAAATAACCATAACTTTTACACTGGCAGCAATTATTCGTTTTATACAATGGAAAAACCGTTCTATTTATTTTGTATTTTAAGCTTCGGGCGTTGACTTCTAAGGCCCTAACTGTTTCATCTGGTGGAGCATCGCCGTAGAGTGAAGCCTAGGTTGCCCGGAACGTAGAAATGACCATAGCTCTCACACTGGTTGCTATTATTCGTTTTTTACGATGGAAAAACTGTTATATTTATATTGTATTTAAACTTCTGGCGTTGACTTCTGAGGCCGTTGCTATTCGATGTGGTGGAAGAACTCCATAGACTGAAGCCCAGGTAGACCGGATCGTAGAAATGTCCATATCTTTCACACTGTTTGCAATTTTTCGTTTTATACGATGGAAAAACTGTTTTATTTATTTTGTATTTTATGCTTCGGGCGTTGACTTCTAAGGCCCTAACTACTCGATCTGGTGGAGCAACGCCCTAGAGTGCAGCCTAGGTTGCCCGGAACGTAGAAATGACCATAACTTTCACACTGGTTGCTATCATTCGTTTTATATGATGGAAAAACTGTTGTATTTATATTGTATTTTATGCTTCTAGCGTTCACATCTTAGGCCCTAACTATTCCATCTGGTGGAACAACGCCCTAGGGTGAAGCCTAGGTTGCCCCGAAAGTAGAAATGACCATAACTTTCACACTGGTAGCAATTATCCGTTTTATACGATGGAAAAACTGTTGTATTTATTTTGTATTTTATGCTACGGGCGTTGACTTCTAAGGCCCTAACCATTCGATCTGGTGGAGCAACGCCCGAGAGTGAAGCCTAGGTTGCCCGGTACGTAGAAATGACCATCACTTTCAAACTGGTTGCAATTATTTGTTTTATACGATGGAAAAGCTGTTGTATTTATATCGTATTTTATGCTTCTGGCGTTGACTTCTTAGGCCCTAACTATACCATCTGGTGGAACAACGCCCTAGGGTGTAGCCTAGGTTGCCCGGAAAGTAGAAATGACCATAACTTTCACACTGGTAGCAATTATTCGTTTTATACGATGGAAAAACTGTTCTATTTATTTTCTATTTTATGCTTCGGGCGTTGACTTCTAAGGCCCTAACTATTCGATCTGGTAGAGCAACGCCCTAGAGTGAAGCCTAGGTTGCCCGGTACGTAGAAATGACCATAAGTTTCATACTGGTTGCAATTATTCGTTTTATACGATGGAAAAACTGTTGTATTTATATTGTATTTTCTGCTTCTGGCGTTCACTTCTTAGGCCCTAACTATTCGATCTGGTGGTACAACGCCCTAGGGTGAAGCCTAGGTTGCCCGGAACGTAGAAATGACCATAACTTTTACACTGGCAGCAATTATTCGTTTTATACAATGGAAAACCGTTCTATTTATTTTGTATTTTATGCTTCGGGCGTTGACTTCTAAGGCCCTAACTGTCTGATCTGGTGGAGCATCGCCGTAGAGTGAAGCCTAGGTTGCCCGGAACGTAGAAATGACCATAACTTTCACACTGGTTGCTATTATTCGTTTTATACGATGGAAAAACTGTTATATTTTTATTGTATTTAAGCTTCTGGCGTTGACTTCTGAGGCCGTTGCTATTCGACGTGGTGGAAGAACGCCATAGAGTGAAACCTAGGTAGCCCGGATCGTAGAAATGTCCATATCCTTCACACTGTTTGCAATTTTTCGTTTTATACGATGGAAAAACTGTTTTATTTATTTTGTATTTTATGCTTCGGGCGTTGACTTCTAAGGCCCTAACTATTCGATCTGGTGGAGCAACGCCCTAGAGTGCAGCCTCGATTGCGCGGAACGTAGAAATGACCAGTACTTTCATACTGTTTGCAGTTATTCCTGTTATACGATGGAAAAACTTTTGCACCTTTATTGTATTTTATGCTTCTGGCGTTGACTTCTAAGACCCTAGCTATTCGATTTGGTGGAGCACCGCCCTAGAGTGAAGCCTAGGTTGCCCGGAACGTACAAATGACCATAACTTCCACACTGGTTGCAATTATTCGTTTTATACGATGGAAAAGCTGTTGTATTTATATCGTTTTTTATGCTTCTGGCGTTGACTTCTTAGGCCCTAACTATTCCATCTGGTCGTACAAAGCCCTAGGGTGAAGCCTAGGTTGCCCGGAAAGTAGAAATGACCATAACTTTCATACTGGTAGCAATTATTCGTTTTATACGATGGAAAAACTGTTCTATTTATTTTGTACTTTATGCTTCGGGCGTTGACTTCTAAGGCCCTAACTATTCGATCTGGTAGAGCAACGCCCTAGAGTGAAGCCTAGGTTGCCCGGTACGTAGAAATGACCATAACTTTTACACTGGCAGCAATTATTCGTTTTATACAATGGAAAAACCGTTCTATTTATTTTGCATTTTATGCTTCGGGCGTTGACTTCTAAGGCCGTAACTGTTTGATCTGGTGGAGCATCGCCGTAGACTGAAGCCTAGGTTGCCCGGAACGCAGAAATGACCATCACTATCAAACTGGTTGCAATTATTTGTTTTATACGATGGAAAAGCTGTTGTATTTATATCGTATTTTATGCTTCTGGCGTTGACTTCTTAGGCCCTAACTATTCGATATGGTGGTACAACGCCCTAGGGTGAAGCCTAGGTTGCCCGGAACGTAGAAATGACCATAACGTTTACACTGGCAGCAATTATTCGTTTTATACAATGGAAAAACCGTTGTATTTATTTTGTATTTTATGCTTCGGGCGTTGACTTCTAAGGCCCTAACTGTTTGATCTGGTGGAGCATCGCCGTAGAGTGAAGCCTAGGTTGCCCGGAACGTAGAAATGACCATAACTTTCACACTGGTTGCAATTATTCGTTTTATACGATGGAAAAACTGTTATATTTATATTGTATTTAAGCTTCTGGCGTTGACTTCTGCGGCCGTTGCTATTCGATGTGGTGGAAGAACGCCATAGAGTGAAGCCTAGGTAGACGGGATCGTAGAAATGTCCATATCTTTCACACTGTTTGCAATTTTTCGTTTTATACGATGGAAAAACTGTTTTATTTATTTTGTATTTTATGCTTCGGGCGTTGACTTCTAAGGCCCTAACTATTCGATCTGGTGGAGCAACGCCCTAGAGTGCAGCCTAGGTTGCCCGGAACGTAGATATGACCATAACCTTCACACTGGTAGCAAATTATTCCTGCTATACGATGGAAATGCTGTTGTATTTTTATTGCGTTTTATGCTTCGGGCATTGACTTCTAAGGCCCAAACTATGCAATCTGTCGGAACAACGCCCTAGGGGGAAGCGTAGGTTGCCCGGAAAGTAGAAATGACCATAACTTTCACACTGGTAGCAATTATCCGTTTTATACGATGGAAAAACTGTTGTATTTATTTTGTATTTTATTCTTCTGGCGTTCACTTCTTAGGCCCTAACTATTCGATCTGGTGGAACAACGGCCTAGGGTGAAGCCTAGGTTGCCCGGAACGTAGAAATGACCATAACTTTTACACTGGTAGCAATTATTCGTTTTATACGATGGAAAAGCTGTTGTATTTATATCGTATTTTATGCTTCTGGCGTTGACTTCTTAGGCCCTAGATATTCCATCTGGTGGAACAACGCCCCAGGGTGAAGTCTAGGTTGCCCGGAAGGTAGAAATGACCATAACTTTCACACTGGTAGCAATTATTCGTTTTATACGATGGAAAAACTGTTCTATTTATTTTATATTTTATGCTTCGGGCGTTGACTTCTAAGGCCCTAACTATTCGATCTGGTGGAGCAACGCCCTAGAGTGAAGCCTAGGTTGCCCGGTACGTAGAAATGACCATCACTTTCAAACTGGTTGCAATTATTTGTTTTATACGATGGAAAAGCTGTTGTATTTATATCGTATTTTATGCTTCTGGCGTTGACTTCTTAGGCCCTAACTATTCCATCTGGTGGAACAATGCCCTAGGGTGAAGCCTAGGTTGCCCGGAAAGTAGAAATGACCATAAGTTTCACACTGGTAGCAATTATTCGTTTTATACGATGGAAAAACTGTTCTATTTATTTTGTATTTTATGCTTCGGGCGTTGACTTCTAAGGCCCTAACTATTCGATCTGGTAGAGCAACGCCCTAGAGTGAAGCCTAGGTTGCCCGGTACGTAGAAATGACCATAAGTTTCTACTGGTTGCAATTATTCGTTTTATACGATGGAAAAACTGTTGTATTTATATTGTATTTTATGCTACTGGCGTTCACTTGTTAGGCCCTAACTATTCGATCTGGTGGTACAACGCCCTAGGGTGAAGCCTAGGTTGCCCGGAACGTAGAAATGACCATAACTTTTACACTGGCAGCAATTATTCGTTTTATACAATGGAAAAACCGTTCTATTTATTTTGTATTTTATGCTTCGGGCGTTGACTTCTAATGCCCTATCTGTTTGATCTGGTGGGGCATCGCCGTAGAGTGAAGCCTAGGTTGCCCGGAACGTAGAAATGACAATAACTTTCACACTGGTTGCTATTATTCGTTTTATACGATGGAAAAACTGTTATATTTATATTGTATTTAAGCTTCTGGCGTTGACCTCTGAGGCCGTTGCTATTCGATGTGGTGGAAGAACGCCATAGTGTGAAGCCTAGGTAGCCCGGATCGTAGAAATGTCCATATCTTTCACACCGTTTGCAATTTTTCGTTTTGTACGATGGAAAAACTGTTTTATTTATTTTGTATTTTATGCTTCGGGCGTTGACTTCTAAGGCCCTAACTATTCGATCTGGTGGAGCAACGCCCTGGAGTGCAGCCTAGATTGCCCGGAACGTAGAAATGACCATAACTTTCACACTGGTTGCTATCATTCGTTTTATATGATGGAAAAACTGTTGTATTTATATTGTATTTTATGCTTCTGGCGTTCACTTCTTAGGCCCTAACTATTCGATCTGGTGGAACAACGGCCTAGGGTGAAGACTAGGTTGCCCGGAACGTAGAAATGACCATAACTTTTACACTGGTAGCAATTATTCGTTTTATAGAATGGAAAAGCTGTTCTATTTATCTTGTATTTAATGCTTCGAGCGTTGACTTCTAAGGCCCTAACTGTTTGATATGGTGGAGCAACGCCCTAGAGTGAAGCGTAGGTTGCCTGGAACGTAGGAATGACCATCACTTTCACACGGGTTGCAATTATTCCTGTTATGGGATGGAAAGACAGTTGTAGTTTTATTGTATTTTATACTTCAGGCGTTGACTTCTAAGGCCGTGGCTATCCGATGTGGTGGAAGAACGCCATAGAGTGAAGCCTAGGTTGCCCGGAACGTAGAAATGACCATAACTTTCACACTGGTTGCAATTATTTGTTTTATATGATGGAAAAACTGTTGTATTTATATCGTATTTTATGCTTCTGGCGTTGACTACTTAGGCCGTAACTATTCGGTCTGGTGTAGCAACGCGCTGGAGTGAAACCTAGGTTGCCCGGAACGAAGAATTGGCCATCACTTTCAAACTAGTTGCAATTATTCCTGATATATGATGGAAACACTGTTGTATTTTTTTTGCATTTTATGGTTCGGGCGTTGACTTCTAAGGCCCTAACTATTCAATCTGTTGGAGCAACGCCCTAGGGTGAAGCCTAGGTTGCTCGGAAAGTAGAAATGACCATAAGTTTCATACTGGTTGCAATTAATCGTTTTATACGATGGAAAAACTGTTGTATTTATATTGTATTTTATGCTTCTGGCGTTGGCTTCTAAGGCACTAACTATTCGATCTGGTGGAGCAACGCCCTAGAGTGAAGCCTAGGTTGCCCGGAACGTAGATATGACCATAACCTTCACACAGGTTGCAATTATTCGTTTTATACGGTGTAGAGGCTGTTGTATTTATTTTGTATTTTATTCTTCTGGTGTTGACTTCTAAGGCCCTAACTATTCGATCTGGTGGAGCAACGCCCTAGAGTGCAGCCTAGGTTGCCCGGAACGTAGAAATGACCATAACTTTTACACTGGTAGCAATTATTCGTTTTATACAATGGAAAAACTGTTGTATTTATATGGTATTTTATGTTTCTGGCGTTGTCTTCTTAGGCCCTAACTATACGATCTGGTGGAGCAATGCATCAGAGATAAGTCTAGGATGCCCGAAACGCCGAAATGATCATTACTTTCACGCTTGTTGCAATTATTCGTTTTATACGATGGAAAAACTGTTATATTTATATTGTATTTAAGCTTCTGGCGTTGACTTCTGCGGCCGTTGCTATTCGATGTGGTGGAAGAACGCCATAGAGTGAAGCCTAGGTAGACGGGATCGTAGAAATGTCCATATCTTTCACACTGTTTGCAATTTTTCGTTTTATACGATGGAAAAACTGTTTTATTTATTTTGTATTTTATGCTTCGGGCGTTGACTTCTAAGGCCCTAACTATTCGATCTGGTGGAGCAACGCCCTAGAGTGCAGCCTAGGTTGCCCGGAACGTAGATATGACCATAACCTTCACACTGGTAGCAAATTATTCCTGCTATACGATGGAAATGCTGTTGTATTTTTATTGCGTTTTATGCTTCGGGCATTGACTTCTAAGGCCCAAACTATGCAATCTGTCGGAACAACGCCCTAGGGGGAAGCGTAGGTTGCCCGGAAAGTAGAAATGACCATAACTTTCACACTGGTAGCAATTATCCGTTTTATACGATGGAAAAACTGTTGTATTTATTTTGTATTTTATTCTTCTGGCGTTCACTTCTTAGGCCCTAACTATTCGATCTGGTGGAACAACGGCCTAGGGTGAAGCCTAGGTTGCCCGGAACGTAGAAATGACCATAACTTTTACACTGGTAGCAATTATTCGTTTTATACGATGGAAAAGCTGTTGTATTTATATCGTATTTTATGCTTCTGGCGTTGACTTCTTAGGCCCTAGATATTCCATCTGGTGGAACAACGCCCCAGGGTGAAGTCTAGGTTGCCCGGAAGGTAGAAATGACCATAACTTTCACACTGGTAGCAATTATTCGTTTTATACGATGGAAAAACTGTTCTATTTATTTTATATTTTATGCTTCGGGCGTTGACTTCTAAGGCCCTAACTATTCGATCTGGTGGAGCAACGCCCTAGAGTGAAGCCTAGGTTGCCCGGTACGTAGAAATGACCATCACTTTCAAACTGGTTGCAATTATTTGTTTTATACGATGGAAAAGCTGTTGTATTTATATCGTATTTTATGCTTCTGGCGTTGACTTCTTAGGCCCTAACTATTCCATCTGGTGGAACAATGCCCTAGGGTGAAGCCTAGGTTGCCCGGAAAGTAGAAATGACCATAAGTTTCACACTGGTAGCAATTATTCGTTTTATACGATGGAAAAACTGTTCTATTTATTTTGTATTTTATGCTTCGGGCGTTGACTTCTAAGGCCCTAACTATTCGATCTGGTAGAGCAACGCCCTAGAGTGAAGCCTAGGTTGCCCGGTACGTAGAAATGACCATAAGTTTCTACTGGTTGCAATTATTCGTTTTATACGATGGAAAAACTGTTGTATTTATATTGTATTTTATGCTACTGGCGTTCACTTGTTAGGCCCTAACTATTCGATCTGGTGGTACAACGCCCTAGGGTGAAGCCTAGGTTGCCCGGAACGTAGAAATGACCATAACTTTTACACTGGCAGCAATTATTCGTTTTATACAATGGAAAAACCGTTCTATTTATTTTGCATTTTATGCTTCGGGCGTTGACTTCTAATGCCCTATCTGTTTGATCTGGTGGGGCATCGCCGTAGAGTGAAGCCTAGGTTGCCCGGAACGTAGAAATGACAATAACTTTCACACTGGTTGCTATTATTCGTTTTATACGATGGAAAAACTGTTATATTTATATTGTATTTAAGCTTCTGGCGTTGACCTCTGAGGCCGTTGCTATTCGATGTGGTGGAAGAACGCCATAGTGTGAAGCCTAGGTAGCCCGGATCGTAGAAATGTCCATATCTTTCACACCGTTTGCAATTTTTCGTTTTGTACGATGGAAAAACTGTTTTATTTATTTTGTATTTTATGCTTCGGGCGTTGACTTCTAAGGCCCTAACTATTCGATCTGGTGGAGCAACGCCCTGGAGTGCAGCCTAGATTGCCCGGAACGTAGAAATGACCATAACTTTCACACTGGTTGCTATCATTCGTTTTATATGATGGAAAAACTGTTGTATTTATATTGTATTTTATGCTTCTGGCGTTCACTTCTTAGGCCCTAACTATTCGATCTGGTGGAACAACGGCCTAGGGTGAAGACTAGGTTGCCCGGAACGTAGAAATGACCATAACTTTTACACTGGTAGCAATTATTCGTTTTATAGAATGGAAAAGCTGTTCTATTTATCTTGTATTTAATGCTTCGAGCGTTGACTTCTAAGGCCCTAACTGTTTGATATGGTGGAGCAACGCCCTAGAGTGAAGCGTAGGTTGCCTGGAACGTAGGAATGACCATCACTTTCACACGGGTTGCAATTATTCCTGTTATGGGATGGAAAGACAGTTGTAGTTTTATTGTATTTTATACTTCAGGCGTTGACTTCTAAGGCCGTGGCTATCCGATGTGGTGGAAGAACGCCATAGAGTGAAGCCTAGGTTGCCCGGAACGTAGAAATGACCATAACTTTCACACTGGTTGCAATTATTTGTTTTATATGATGGAAAAACTGTTGTATTTATATCGTATTTTATGCTTCTGGCGTTGACTACTTAGGCCGTAACTATTCGGTCTGGTGTAGCAACGCGCTGGAGTGAAACCTAGGTTGCCCGGAACGAAGAATTGGCCATCACTTTCAAACTAGTTGCAATTATTCCTGATATATGATGGAAACACTGTTGTATTTTTTTTGCATTTTATGGTTCGGGCGTTGACTTCTAAGGCCCTAACTATTCAATCTGTTGGAGCAACGCCCTAGGGTGAAGCCTAGGTTGCTCGGAAAGTAGAAATGACCATAAGTTTCATACTGGTTGCAATTAATCGTTTTATACGATGGAAAAACTGTTGTATTTATATTGTATTTTATGCTTCTGGCGTTGGCTTCTAAGGCACTAACTATTCGATCTGGTGGAGCAACGCCCTAGAGTGAAGCCTAGGTTGCCCGGAACGTAGATATGACCATAACCTTCACACAGGTTGCAATTATTCGTTTTATACGGTGTAGAGGCTGTTGTATTTATTTTGTATTTTATTCTTCTGGTGTTGACTTCTAAGGCCCTAACTATTCGATCTGGTGGAGCAACGCCCTAGAGTGCAGCCTAGGTTGCCCGGAACGTAGAAATGACCATAACTTTTACACTGGTAGCAATTATTCGTTTTATACAATGGAAAAACTGTTGTATTTATATGGTATTTTATGTTTCTGGCGTTGTCTTCTTAGGCCCTAACTATACGATCTGGTGGAGCAATGCATCAGAGATAAGTCTAGGATGCCCGAAACGCCGAAATGATCATTACTTTCACGCTTGTTGCAATCATTCCTGTTATACGATGAAAACACCGTTGTATTTTTATTGTATTTTATGCTTCAGGCGTAGGCTTCTAAGGCCGTAGCTATTCGATATGGTGGAGCACCGCCCTAGAGTGAAGCCTAGGCTGCCCGGAACGTAGAAATGACCATAACTTTTACACTGGTAGCAATTATTCGTTTTATACGATGGAAAAGCTGTTGTATTTATGTTGTATTTTATGCTTCTGGCGTTCACTTCTTAGGCCCTGACTGTTTGATCTGGTGTAGCAACGCCCTAGAGTGAAGCCTAGGTTGCCCGGAACGTAGAAATGACCATAACTTTCACACTGGTTGCAATTATTCGTTTTATACGATGGAAAAACTGTTATATTTATATTGTATTTAAGCTTCTGGCGTTGACTTCTGCGGCCGTTGCTATTCGATGTGGTGGAAGAACGCCATAGAGTGAAGCCTAGGTAGACGGGATCGTAGAAATGTCCATATCTTTCACACTGTTTGCAATTTTTCGTTTTATACGATGGAAAAACTGTTTTATTTATTTTGTATTTTATGCTTCGGGCGTTGACTTCTAAGGCCCTAACTATTCGATCTGGTGGAGCAACGCCCTAGAGTGCAGCCTAGGTTGCCCGGAACGTAGATATGACCATAACCTTCACACTGGTAGCAAATTATTCCTGCTATACGATGGAAATGCTGTTGTATTTTTATTGCGTTTTATGCTTCGGGCATTGACTTCTAAGGCCCAAACTATGCAATCTGTCGGAACAACGCCCTAGGGGGAAGCGTAGGTTGCCCGGAAAGTAGAAATGACCATAACTTTCACACTGGTAGCAATTATCCGTTTTATACGATGGAAAAACTGTTGTATTTATTTTGTATTTTATGCTTCGGGCGTTGACTTCTAAGGCTCTAACTATTCGATCTGGTAGAGCAACGCCCTAGAGTGAAGCCTAGGTTGCCCGGTACGTAGAAATGACCATAAGTTTCATACTGGTTGCAATTATTCGTTTTATACGATGGAAAAACTGTTGTATTTATATTGTATTTTATCCTTCTGGCGTTCACTTCATAGGCCCTAACTGTTTGATCTGGTGGAGCAACGCCCTAGAGTGAAGCCTAGGTTGCCCGGAACGTAGAAATGACCATAACTTTCACACTGGTTGCTATTATTCGTTTTATACGATGGAAAACTGTTATGTTTATATTGTATTTAAGCTTCTGGCGTTGACTTCTGAGGCCGTTGCTATTCGATGTGGTGGAAGAACGCCATAGAGTGAAGCCTAGGTAGCCCGGATCGTAGAAATGTCCATATCTTTCACACTGTTTGCAATTTTTCGTTTTGTACGATGGAAAAACTGTTTTATTTATTTTGTATTTTATGCTTCGGGCGTTGACTTCTAAGGCCCTAACTATTCGATCTGGTGGAGCAACGCCCTAGAGTGCAGCCTAGATTGCCCGGAACGTAGAAATGACCATAACTTTCACACTGGTTGCTATCATTCGTTTTATATGATGGAAAAACTGTTGTATTTATATTGTATTTTATGCTTCTGGCGTTCACTTCTTAGGCCCTAACTATTCGATCTGGCGGAACAACGGCCTAGCGTGAAGACTAGGTTGCCCGGAACGTACAAATGACCATAACTTTTACACTGGTAGCAATTATTCGTTTTATACAATGGAAAAACTGTTCTATTTATTTTGTATTTAATGCTTCGGGCGTTGACTTCTAAGGCCCTAACTGTTTGATCTGGTGGAGCATCGCCGTAGAGTGAAGCCTAGGTTGCCCGGAACGTAGAAATGACCATAACTTTCACACTGGTTGCTATTGTTCGTTTTATACGATGGAAAAACTGTTATATTTATATTGTATTTAAGCTTCTGGCGTTCACTTCTTAGGCCCTAACCATTCGATCTGGTGGAACAACGGCCTAGGGTGAAGCCTAGGTTGCCCGGAACGTAGAAATGACTATAACATTCACACTGGTAGCAATTATTCGTTTTATACGATGGAAAAACTGTTCTATTTATTTTATATTTTATGCTTCGGGCGTTGACTTCTGAGGCTGTAGCTATCCGATGTGGTGGAAGAACGCCATACAGTGAAGCCTATGTTGCCCGGAACGTAGAAATGACCATAACTTTCACACTGGTTGCAATTATTTGTTTTATACGATGGAAAAGCTGTTGTATTTATATCGTATTTTATGCTTCTGGCGTTGACTTCTTAGGCCCTAACTATTCCATCTGGTGGAACAACGCCCTAGGGTGAAGTCTAGGTTGCCCGGAAGGTAGAAATGACCATAGCTTTCACACTGGTAGCAATTATTCGTTTTATACGATGGAAAGACTGTTCTATTTATTTTGTATTTTATGCTTCGGGCGCTGACTTCTAAGGCCCTAACTATTCGATCTAGTGGAGCAACGCCCTAGAGTGCAGCCTAGGTTGCCCGGAACGTAGAAATGACCATAACTTTCACACTGGTTGCTATCATTCGTTTTATATGATGGAAAAACTGTTGTATTTATATTGTATTTTATGCTTCTGGCGTTCACTTCTTAGGCCCTAACTATTCGATCTGTTGGAACAACGGCCTAGGGTGAAGCCTAGGTTGCCCGGAACGTAGAAATGACCATAACTTTTACACTGGTAGCAATTATTTGTTTTATACGATGGAAAAGCTGTTGTATTTATATCGTATTTTATGCTTCTGACGTTGACATCTTAGGTCCTAACTATTCCATCTGGTGGAACAACGCCCTAGGGTGAAGTCTAGGTTGCCCGGAAGGTAGAAATGACCATAACTTTCACACTGGTAGCAATTATTCGTTTTATACGATGGAAAAACAGTTCTATTTATTTTGTATTTTATGCTTCGGGCGCTGACTTCTAAGGCCCTAACTGTTTGATCTGGTGGAGCATCGCCGTAGAGTGAAGCCTAGGTTGCCCGGAACGTAGAAATGACCATAACTTTCACACTGGTTGCTATCATTCGTTTTATATGATGGAAAAACTGTTGTATTTATATTGTATTTTATGCTTCTGGCGTTCACTTCATAGGCCCTAACTATTCGATCTGGTGGTACAACGCCCTAGGGTGAAGCCTAGGTTGCCCGGAACGTAGAAATGACCATAACTTTCACACTGGTAGCAATTATTCGTTTTATACGATGGAAAAACTGTTCTATTTATTTTATATTTTATGCTTCGGGCGTTGACTTCTAAGGCCCTAACTAATCGATCTGGTGGAGCAACGCCCTAGAGTGAAGCCTAGGTTGACCGGTACGTAGAAATGACCATCACTTTCAAACTGGTTGCAATTATTTGTTTTATACGATGGAAAAGCTGTTGTATTTATATCGCATTTTATGCTACTAGCGTTGACTTCTTAGGCCCTAACTATTCCATCTGGTGGAACAACGCCCTAGGGTGAAGCCTAGGTTGCCCGGAACGTAGAAATGACCATAGCTTTTACACTGGCAGCAATTATTCGTTTTATACAATGGAAAAACCGTTCTATTTATTTTGTATTTTATGCTTCGGGCGTTGACTTCTAAGGCCCTAACTGTTTGATCTGGTGGAGCATCGCCGTAGAGTGAAGCCTAGGTTGCGCGGAACGTAGAAATGACCATAACTTTCACACTGGTTGCTATTGTTCGTTTTATACGATGGAAAAACTGTTATATTTATATTGTATTTAAACTTCTGGCGTTGACTTCTGAGGCCGTTGCTGTTCGATGTGGTGGAAGAACGCCATAGAGTGAAGCCTAGGTAGCCCGAATCGTAGAAATGTCCAGATCTTTCACACTGTTTGCAATTTTTCGTTTTTTACGATGGAAAAACTGTTTTATTTATTTTGTATTTTATGCTTCGGGCGTTGACTTCTAAGGCCCTAACTATTCGATCTAGTGGAGCAACGCCCTAGAGTGCAGCCTAGGTTGCCCGGAACATAGAAATGACCATAACTTTCACACTGGTTGCTATCATTCGTTTTATATGATGGAAAAACCGTTCTATTTATTTTGTATTTTATGCATCGGGCGTTGACTTCTAAGGCCCTAACTGTTTGATCTGGTGGAGCATCGCCGTAGAGTGAAGCCTAGGTTGCCCGGAACGTAGAAATGACCATAACTTTCACACTGGTTGCTATTGTTCGTTTTATACGATGGAAAAACTGTTATATTTATATTGTAGTTAAGCTTCTGGCGTTGACTTCTGAGGCCGTTGCTATTCGATGTGGTGGAAGAACGCCATAGAGTGAAGCCTAGGTAGCCCGAATCGTAGAAACGTCCAGATCTTTCACACTGTTTGCAATTTTTCGTTTTATACGATGGAAAAACTGTTTTATTTATTTTGTATTTTATGCTTCGGGCGTTGACTTCTAAGGCCCTAACTATTCGATCTGGTGGAGCAACGCCCTAGAGTGCAGCCTAGGTTGCCCGGAACGTAGAAATGACCATAATTTTCACACTGGTTGCTATCATTCGTTTTATATGATGGAAAAACTGTTGTATTTATATTGTATTTTATACTTCTGCCGTTCACTTCTTAGGCCCTAACTATTCGATCTGGTGGAACAACGGCCTAGGGGGAAGCCTAGGTTGTCCGGAACGTAGAAATGACCATAACTTTCACACTGGTAGCAATTATTCGTTTTATACGATGGAAAAACTGTTGTATTTATTTTATACTTTATGCTTCGGGCGTTTACTTCTAAGGCCCTAACTATTCGATCTGGTGGAGCAACGCCCTAGAGTGAAGCCTAGGTTGCCCGGTACGTAGAAATGACCATCACTTTCAAACTGGTTGCAATTATTTGTTTTATACGATGGAAAAGCTGTTGTATTTATATCGTATTTTATGCTACTGGCGCTGACTTCTTAGGCCCTAACTATTCCATCTGGTGGAACAACGCCCTAGGGTGAAGCCTAGGTTGCCCGGAAAGTAGAAATGAACATAACTTTCACACTGGTAGCAATTCTTCCTTTTATACGATGGAAAAACTGTTCTATTTATTTTGTATTTTATGCTTCGGGCGTTGACAACTAAGGCCCTAACTATTCGATCTGGTAGAGCAACGCCCTAGTGTGAAGGCTAGGTTGCCCGGTACGTAGAAATGACCATAAGTTTCATACTGGTTGCAATTATTCGTTTTATACGATGGAAAAACTGTTGTATTTATATTGTATTTTATGCTTCTGGCGTTCACTTCTTAGGCCCTAACTATTCGATCTGGTGGAACAACGGCCTAGGGTGAAGTCTAGGTTGCCCGGAACGTAGAAATGACCATAACTTTTACACTGGTAGCAATTATTCGTTTTATAGAATGGAAAAACTGTTCTATTTATCTTGTATTTAATGCTTCGAGCGTTGACTTCTAAGGCCCTATCTGTTTGATATGGTGGAGCAACGCCCTAGAGTGAAGCCTAGGTTGCCTGGAACGTAGGAATGACCATCACTTTCACACGGGTAGCAATTATTCGTTTTATACGATGGAAAAACTGTTATATTTATTTTATATTTTATGCTTCGGGCGTTGACTTCTAAGGCCCTAACTAATCGATCTGGTGGAGCAACGCCCTAGAGTGAAGCCTAGGTTGTCCGGTACGTAGAAATGACCATCACTTTCAAACTGGTTGCAATTATTTGTTTTATACGATGGAAAAGCTGTTGTATTTATATCGCATTTTATGCTACTAGCGTTGACTTCTTAGGCCCTAACTATTCCATCTGGTGGAATAACGGCCTAGGGTGAAGACTAGGTTGCCCGGAACGTAGAAATGACCATAACTCTTGCACTGGTAGCAATTATTCGTTTTATACAATGGAAAAACTGTTCTATTTATTTTGTATTTAATGCTTCGGACGTTGACTTCTATGGCCCTAACTGTTTGATCTGGTGGAGCAACGCCCTAGAGTGAAGCGTAGGTTGCCTGGAACGTAGAAATGACCATCACCTTCACACGGGTTGCAATTACTCCTGTTATAGGATGGAAAGACAGTTGTATTTTTATTGTATTTTATACTTCAGGCGTTGACTTCTGAGGCTGTAGCTATCCGATGTGGTGGAAGAACGCCATACAGTGAAGCCTATGTTGCCCGGAACGTAGAAATGACCATAACTTTCACACTGGTTGCAATTATTTGTTTTATACGATGGAAAAGCTGTTGTATTTATATCGTATTTTATGCTTCTGGCGTTGACTTCTTAGGCCCTAACTACTCCATCTGGTGGAACAACGCCCTAGAGTGCAGCCTAGGTTGCCCGGAACGTAGAAATGACCATAACTTTCACACTGGTTGCTATCATTCGTTTTATATGATGGAAAAACTGTTGTATTTATATTGTATGTTATGCTTCTGGCGTTCACTTCTTAGGCCCTAACTATTCGATCTGTTGGAACAACGGCCTAGGGTGAAGCCTAGGTTGCCCGGAACGTAGAAATGACCATAACTTTTACACTGGTAGCAATTATTTGTTTTATACGATGGAAAAGCTGTTGTATTTATATCGTATTTTATGCTTCTGACGTTGACTTCTTAGGCCCTAACTATTCCTTCTGGTGGAACAACGCCCTAGGGTGAAGCCTAGGTTGCCCGGAAAGTAGAAATGACCATAACTTTCACACTGGTAGCAATTATTCGTTTTATACGATGGAAAAACTGTTGTATTTATATTGTATTTTATGCTTCGGGCGTTGACTTCTAAGGCCCTAACTATTCGATCTGGTAGAGCAACGCACTAGTGTGAAGCCTAGGTTGCCCGGAACGTAGAAATGACCATAAGTTTCATACTGGTAGCAGTTATTCGTTTTATACGATGGAAAAACTGTTGTATTTATATTGTATTTTATGCTTCGGGCGTTGACTTCTAAGGCCCTAACTATTCGATCTGGTAGAGCAACGCCCTAGTGTGAAGCCTAGGTTGCCCGGTACGTAGAAATGACCATAGGTTTCATACTGGTTGCAATTATTCGTTTTATACGATGGAAAAACTGTTGTATTTATATTGTATTTTATGCTTCTGGCGTTCACTTCTTAGGCCCTAACTATTCGATCTGGTGGAACAACGGCCTAGGGTGAAGTCTAGGTTGCCCGGAACGTAGAAATGACCATAGCTTTTACACTGGCAGCAATTATTCGTTTTATACAATGGAAAAACCGTTCTATTTATTTTGTATTTTATGCTTCGGGCGTTGACTTCTAAGGCCTATATCTGTTTGATCTGGTGGAGCATCGCCGTAGAGTGAAGCCTAGGTAGCCCGGATCGTAGAAATGTCCAGATCTTTCACACGGGTTGCAATTATTCCTGTTATAGGATGGAAAGACTGATGTATTTTTATTGTATTTTATACTTCAGGCGTTGACTTCTGAGGCCGTAGCTATCCGATGTGGTGGAAGAACGCCATACAGTGAAGCCTAGGTTGCCCGGAACGTAGAAATGACCATCCCTTTCACACGGGTTGCAATTATTCCTGTTATAGGATGGAAAGACTGATGTATTTTTATTGTATTTTATACTTCAGGCGTTGACTTCTGAGGCCGTAGCTATCCGATGTGGTGGAAGAACGCCATACAGTGAAGCCTAGGTTGCCCGGAACGTAGAAATGACCATAACTTTCACACTGCTTGCAATTATTTGTTTTATACGATGGAAAAGCTGTTGTATTTATATCGTATTTTATGCTTCTGGCGTTGACTTCTTAGGCCCTAACTATTCCATCTGGTGGAACAACGCCCTAGAGTAAAGCCCAGGTTGCGCGGAACGTAGAAATGACCATAACTTTCACACTGGTAGCAATTATTCGTTTTATACAATGGAAAAACCGTTCTATTTATTTTGTATTTTATGCTTCGGGCGTTGACTTGTAAGGCCCTAACTGTTTGATCTGGTGGAGCATTGCCGTAGAGTGAAACCTAGGTTGCTCGGAACGTAGAAATGACCATAACTTTCACACTCGTTGCTATCATTCGTTTTATATGATGGAAAAACTGTTGTATTTATATTGTATTTTATGCTTCTGGCGTTCACTTCTTAGGCCCTAACTATTCGATCTGGTGGAACAACGGCCTATGGTGGAGCCTAGGTTGCCCGGAACGTAGAAATGACCATAACTTTTACACTGGTAGCAATTATTCGTTTTATACGATGGAAAAGCTGTTGTATTTATATCGTATTTTATGCTTCTGGCGTTGACTTCTTAGGCCCTAACTATTCCATCTGGTGGAACAACGCCCTAGGGTGAAGTTTAGGTTGCCCTGAAGGTAGAAATGACAATAACTTTCACACTGGTAGCAATTATTCGTTTTATACGATGGAAAAACTGTTCTATTTATTTTATATTTTATGCTTCGGGCGTTGACTTCTAAGGCCCTAACTATTCGATCTGGTGGAGCAACGCCCTACAGTGAAGCCTAGGTTGCCCGGTACGTAGAAATGACCATCACTTTCAAACTGGTTGCAATTATTTGTTTTATACGATGGAAAAGCTGTTGTATTTATAACGTATTTTATGCTACTGGCGTTGACTTCTTAGGCCCTAACTATTCCTTCTGGTGGAACAACGCCCTAGGGTGAAGCCTAGGTTGCCCGGAAAGTAGAAATGACCATAACTTTCACACTGGTAGCAATTATTCGTTTTATACGATGGAAAAACTGTTCTATTTATTTTGTATTTTATGCTTCGGGCGTTGACTTCTAAGGCCCTAACTATTCGATCTGGTAGAGCAACGCCCTAGTGTGAAGCCTAGGTTGCCCGGTACGTAGAAATGACCATAAGTTTCATACTGGTTGCAATTATTCGTTTTATACGATGGAAAAGCTGTTGTATTTATATTGTATTTTATGCTTCTGGCGTTCACTTCTTAGGCCCTAACTATTCGATCTGGTGGAACAACGGCCTAGGGTGAAGTCTAGGTTGCCCGGAACGTAGAAATGACCATAACTTTTACACTGGTAGCAATTATTCGTTTTGTACAATGGAAAAACTGTTCTATTTATTTTGTATTTAATGCTTCGGGCGTTGACTTCTAAGGCCCTAAGTGTTTGATCTGGTGGAGCAACGCCCTAGAGTGAAGCCTAGGTTGCCTGGAACGTAGAAATGACCATCCCTTTCGCACGGGTTGCAATTATTCCTGTTATAGGATGGAAAGACTGATGTATTTTTATTGTATTTTATACTTCAGGCGTTGACTTCTGAGGCCGTAGCAATCCGATGTGGTGGAAGGACGCCATACAGTGAAGCCTAGGTTGCCCGGAACGTAGAAATGACCATAACTTTCACACTGCTTGCAATTATTTGTTTTATACGATGGAAAAGCTGTTGTATTTATATCGTATTTTATGCTTCTGGTGTTGACTTCTTAGGCCCTAACTACTCGATCTGGTGGAACAACGCCCTAGAGTAAAGCCCAGGTTGCGCGGAACGTAGAAATGACCATAACTTTCACACTGGTAGCAATTATTCGTTTTATACAATGGAAAAACCGTTCTATTTATTTTGTATTTAATGCTTCGGGCGTTGACTTCTAAGGCCCTAACTATTCGATCAGGTGGACCAACGCCCTAGAGTGAAGCCTAGGTTGCTCGAAATGTAGAAATGACCATAACTTTCACACTGGTTGCTATCATTCGTTTTATATGATGGAAAAACTGTTGTATTTTTATTGTATTTTATACTTCAGGCGCTGACTTCTGAGGCCGTAGCTATTCGATGTGGTGGAAGAACGCCTTACAGTGAAGCCTAGGTTGCCCGGAACTTAGAAATGACCATAACTTTCACACTGGTTGCAATTATTTGTTTTATACGATGGAAAAGCTGTTGTATTTATATCGTATTTTATGCTTCTGGCGTTGACGTCTGAGGCCGTTGCTATTCGATGTGGTGGAAGAATGCCATAGAGTGAAGCCTAGGTAGCCCGGATCGTAGAAATGTCCATATCTTTCACACTGTTTGCAATTTTTCGTTTTATACAATGGAAAAACCGTTCTATTTATTTTGTATTTTATGCTTCGGGCGTTGACTTCTAAGGCCTTATCTGTTTGATCTGGTGGAGCATCGCCGTAGAGTGAAGCCTAGGTAGCCCGGATCGTAGAAATGTCCAGATCTTACACACGGGTTGCAATTATTCCTGTTATAGGATGGAAAGACTGATGTATTTTTATTGTATTTTATACTTCAGGCGTTGACTTCTGAGGCCGTAGCTATGCGATGTGGTGGAAGAACGCCATACAGTGAAGCCTAGGTTGCCCGGAACGTAGAAATGACCATCCCTTTCACACGGGTTGCAATTATTCCTGCTATAGGATGGAAAGACTGATGTATTTTTATTGTATTTTATACTTCAGGCGTTGACTTCTGAGGCCGTAGCTATCCGATGTGGTGGAGGAACGCCATACAGTGAAGCCTAGGTTGCGCGGAACGTAGAAATGACCATAACTTTCACACTGCTTGCAATTATTTGTTTTATACGATGGAAAAGCTGTTGTATTTATATCGTATTTTATGCTTCTGGCGTTGACTTCTTAGGCCCTAACTATTCCATCTGGTGGAACAACGCCCTAGAGTAAAGCCCAGGTTGCGCGGAACGTAGAAATGACCATAACTTTCACACTGGTAGCAATTATTCGTTATATACAATGGAAAAACCGTTCTATTTATTTTGTATTTTATGCTTCGGGCGTTGACTTCTAAGGCCCTAACTGTTTGATCTGGTGGAGCATTGCCGTAGAGTGAAACCTAGGTTGCTCGGAACGTAGAAATGACCATAACTTTCACACTCGTTGCTATCATTCGTTTTATATGATGGAAAACTGTTGTATTTATATTGTATTTTATGCTTCTGGCGTTCACTTCTTAGGCCCTAACTATTCGATCTGGTGGAACAACGGCCTAGGGTGGAGCCTAGGTTGCCCGGAACGTAGAAATGACCATAACTTTTACACTGGTAGCAATTATTCGTTTTATACGATGGAAAAGCTGTTGTATTTATATCGTATTTTATGCTTCTGGCGTTGACTTCTTAGGCCCTAACTATTCCATCTGGTGGAACAACGCCCTAGGGTGAAGTTTAGGTTGCCCTGAAGGTAGAAATGACAATAACTTTCACACTGGTAGCAATTATTCGTTTTATACGATGGAAAAACTGTTGTATTTATATTGTATTTTATGCTTCGGGCGTTGACTTCTAAGGCCCTAACTATTCGATCTGGTAGAGCAACGCCCTAGTGTGAAGCCTAGGTTGCCCGGTACGTAGAAATGACCATAGGTTTCATACTGGTTGCAATTATTCGTTTTATACGATGGAAAAACTGTTGTATTTATATTGTATTTTATGCTTCTGGCGTTCACTTCTTAGGCCCTAACTATTCGATCTGGTGGAACAACGGCCTAGGGTGAAGTCTAGGTTGCCCGGAACGTAGAAATGACCATAGCTTTTACACTGGCAGCAATTATTCGTTTTATACAATGGAAAAACCGTTCTATTTATTTTGTATTTTATGCTTCGGGCGTTGACTTCTAAGGCCTTATCTGTTTGATCTGGTGGAGCATCGCCGTAGAGTGAAGCCTAGGTAGCCCGGATCGTAGAAATGTCCAGATCTTTCACACGGGTTGCAATTATTCCTGTTATAGGATGGAAAGACTGATGTATTTTTATTGTATTTTATACTTCAGGCGTTGACTTCTGAGACCGTAGCTATCCGATGTGGTGGAAGAACGCCATACAGTGAAGCCTAGGTTGCCCGGAACGTAGAAATGACCATCCCTTTCACACGGGTTGCAATTATTCCTGTTATAGGATGGAAAGACTGATGTATTTTTATTGTATTTTATACTTCAGGCGTTGACTTCTGAGGCCGTAGCTATCCGATGTGGTGGAAGAACGCCATACAGTGAAGCCTAGGTTGCCCGGAACGTAGAAATGACCATAACTTTCACACTGCTTGCAATTATTTGTTTTATACGATGGAAAAGCTGTTGTATTTATATCGTATTTTATGCTTCTGGCGTTGACTTCTTAGGCCCTAACTATTCCATCTGGTGGAACAACGCCCTAGAGTAAAGCCCAGGTTGCGCGGAACGTAGAAATGACCATAACTTTCACACTGGTAGCAATTATTCGTTTTATACAATGGAAAAACCGTTCTATTTATTTTGTATTTTATGCTTCGGGCGTTGACTTGTAAGGCCCTAACTGTTTGATCTGGTGGAGCATTGCCGTAGAGTGAAACCTAGGTTGCTCGGAACGTAGAAATGACCATAACTTTCACACTCGTTGCTATCATTCGTTTTATATGATGGAAAAACTGTTGTATTTATATTGTATTTTATGCTTCTGGCGTTCACTTCTTAGGCCCTAACTATTCGATCTGGTGGAACAACGGCCTATGGTGGAGCCTAGGTTGCCCGGAACGTAGAAATGACCATAACTTTTACACTGGTAGCAATTATTCGTTTTATACGATGGAAAAGCTGTTGTATTTATATCGTATTTTATGCTTCTGGCGTTGACTTCTTAGGCCCTAACTATTCCATCTGGTGGAACAACGCCCTAGGGTGAAGTTTAGGTTGCCCTGAAGGTAGAAATGACAATAACTTTCACACTGGTAGCAATTATTCGTTTTATACGATGGAAAAACTGTTCTATTTATTTTATATTTTATGCTTCGGGCGTTGACTTCTAAGGCCCTAACTATTCGATCTGGTGGAGCAACGCCCTACAGTGAACCCTAGGTTGCCCGGTACGTAGAAATGACCATCACTTTCAAACTGGTTACAATTATTTGTTTTATACGATGGAAAAGCTGTTGTATTTATAACGTATTTTATGCTTCTGGCGTTGACTTCTTAGGCCCTAACTATTCCTTCTGGTGAAACAACGCCCTAGGGTGAAGTCTAGGTTGCCCGGAAAGTAGAAATGACCATAACTTTCACACTGGTAGCAATTATTCGTTTTATACGATGGAAAAACTGTTCTATTTATTTTGTATTTTATGCTTCGGGCGTTGACTTCTAAGGCCCTAACTATTCGATCTGGTAGAGCAACGCCCTAGTGTGAAGCCTAGGTTGCCCGGTACGTAGAAATGACCATAACTTTCACACTGGTAGCAATTATTCGTTTTATACAATGGAAAAACCGTTCTATTTATTTTGTATTTAATGCTTCGGGCGTTGACTTCTAAGGCCCTAACTATTCGATCAGGTGGACCAACGCCCTAGAGTGAAGCCTAGGTTGCTCGAAATGTAGAAATGACCATAACTTTCACACTGGTTGCTATCATTCGTTTTATATGATGGAAAAACTGTTGTATTTTTATTGTATTTTATACTTCAGGCGCTGACTTCTGAGGCCGTAGCTATTCGATGTGGTGGAAGAACGCCATACAGTGAAGCCTAGGTTGCCCGGAACTTAGAAATGACCATAACTTTCACACTGGTTGCAATTATTTGTTTTATACGATGGAAAAGCTGTTGTATTTATATCGTATTTTATGCTTCTGGCGTTGACGTCTGAGGCCGTTGCTATTCGATGTGGTGGAAGAATGCCATAGAGTGAAGCCTAGGTAGCCCGGATCGTAGAAATGTCCATATCTTTCACACTGTTTGCAATTTTTCGTTTTATACGATGGAAAAACTGTTTTATTTATTTTGTATTTTATGCTTCGGGCGTTGACTTCTAAGGCCCTAACTATTCGATCTAGTGGAGCAACGCCCTAGAGTGCAGCCTAGGTTGCCCGGAACGTAGAAATGACCATCACTAACAAACTGGTTGCAATTATTTGTTTTATACGATGGAAAAGCTGTTGTATTTATATCGTATTTTATGCCTCTGGCGTTGACTTCTTAGGCCCTAACTATTCCATCTGGAGGAACAACGCCCTAGGGTGAAGCCTAGGTTGCCCGGAAGGTAGAAATGACCATAACTTTCACACTGGTAGCAATTATTCGTTTTATACGATGGAAAAACTGTACTATTTATTTTGTATTTTATGCTTCGGGCGTTGACTTCTAAGGCCCTAACTATTCGATCTGGTAGAGCAACGCCCTAGAGTGAAGCCTAGGTAGCCCGGATCGTAGAAATGTCCATATCTTTCACACTGTTTGCAATTTTTCGTTTTATACGATGGAAAAACTGTTGTATTTATATTGTATTTTACGCTTCTGGCGTTCACTTCTTAGGCCCTAACTATTCGATCTGGTGGTACAACGCCCTGGAGTGAAACCTAGGTTGCCCGGAACGTAGAAATGACCATCACCTTCACACGGGTTGCAATTACTCCTGTTATAGGATGGAAAGACAGTTGTATTTTTAATGTATTTTATACTTCAGGCGTTGACTTCTGAGGCCGTAGCTATCCGTTGTGGTGGTAGAACGCCATACAGTGAAGCCTAGGTTGCCCGGAACGTAGAAATGACCATCACTAACAAACTGGTTGCAATTATTTGTTTTATACGATGGAAAAGCTGTTGTATTTATATCGTATTTTATGCCTCTGACGTTGACTTCTTAGGCCCTAACTATTCCATCTGGAGGAACAACGCCCTAGGGTGAAGCCTAGGTTGCCCGGAAAGTAGAAATGACCATAACTTTCACACTGGTTGCTATCATTCGTTTTATATGATGGAAAAACTGTTGTATTTATATTGTATTTTATGCTTCTGGCGTTCACTTCATAGGCCCTAACTATTCCATCTGGTGGTACAACACCCTAGGGTGAAGCCTAGGTTGCCCGGAACGTAGAAATGACCATAACTTTCACACTGGTAGCAATTATTCGTTTTGTACGATGGAAAAACTATTCTATTTATTTTATATTTTATGCTTCGGGCGTTGACTTCTAAGGCCCTAACTAATCGATCTGGTGGAGCAACGCCCTAGAGTGAAGCCTAGGTTGTCCGGTACGTAGAAATGACCATCACTTTCAAACTGGTTGCAATTATTTGTTTTATACGATGAAGAAGCTGTTGTATTTATATCGTATTTTATGCTACTAGCGTTGACTTCTTAGGCCCTAACTATTCCATCTGGTGGAATAACGGCCTAGGGTGAAGACTAGGTTGCCCGGAACGTAGAAATGACCATAACTTTTGCACTGGTAGCAATTATTCGTTTTATACAATGGAAAAACCGTTCTATTTATTTTGTATTTTATGCTTCGGGCGTTGACTTCTAAGGCCCTAACTGTTTGATCTGGTGGAGCATCGCCGTAGAGTGAAGCCTAGGTTGCGCGGAACGTAGAAATGACCATAACTTTCACACTGGTTGCTATTGTTCGTTTTATACTATGGAAAAACTGTTATATTTATATTGTATTTAAACTTCTGGCGTTGACTTCTGAGGCCGTTGCTATTCGATGTGGTGGAAGAACGCCATAGAGTGAAGCCTAGGTAGCCCGAATCGTAGAAATGTCCAGATCTTTCACACTGTTTGCAATTTTTCAATTTATACGATGGAAAAACTGTTTTATTTATTTTGTATTTTATGCTTCGGGCGTTGACTTCTAAGGCCCTAACTATTCGATCTAGTGGAACAACGCCCTAGAGTGCAGCCTAGGTTGCCCGGAACGTAGAAATGACCATAACTTTCACACTGGTTGCTATCATTCGTTTTATATGATGGAAAAACTGTTGTATTTATATTGTATTTTATGCTTCTGGCGTTCACTTCTTAGGCCCTAACTATTCGATCTGGTGGAACAACGGCCTAGGGTGAAGCCTAGGTTGCCCGGAACGTAAAAATGACCATAACTTTCACACTGGTAGCAATTATTCGTTTTATACGATGGAAAAACTGTTGTATTTATTTTATATTTTATGCTTCGGGCGTTTACTTCTAAGGCCCTAACTATTCGATCTGGTGGAGCAACGCCCTAGAGTGAAGCCTAGGTTGCCCGGTACGTAGAAATGACCATCACTTTCAAACTGGTTGCAATTATTTGTTTTATACGATGGAAAAGCTGTTGTATTTATATCGTATTTTATGCTACTGGCGCTGACTTCTTAGGCCCTAACTATTCCATCTGGTGGAACAACGCCCTAGGGTGAAGCCTAGGTTGCCCGGAAAGTAGAAATGACCATAACTTTCACACTGGTAGCAATTCTTCCTTTTATACGATGGAAAAACTGTTCTATTTATTTTGTATTTTATGCTTCGGGCGTTGACAACTAAGGCCCTAACTATTCGATCTGGTAGAGCAACGCCCTAGTGTGAAGGCTAGGTTGCCCGGTACGTAGAAATGACCATAAGTTTCACACTGGTTGCAATTATTCGTTTTATACGATGGAAAAACTGTTGTATTTATATAGTATTTTATGCTTCTGGCGTTCACTTCTTAGGCCCTAACTATTCGATCTGGTGGAACAACGGCCTAGGGTGAAGTCTAGGTTGCCCGGAACGTAGAAATGACCATAACTTTTACACTGGTAGCAATTATTCCTGTTATAGGATGGAAAGACTGATGTATTTTTATTGTATTTTATACTTCAGGCGTTGACTTCTGAGGCCGTAGCAATCCGATGTGGTGGAAGAACGCCATACAGTGAAGCCTAGGTTGCCCGGAACGTAGAAATGACCATAACTTTCACACTGCTTGCAATTATTTGTTTTATACGATGGAAAAGCTGTTGTATTTATATCGTATTTTATGCTTCTGGCGTTGACTTCTTAGGCCCTAACTACTCGATCTGGTGGAACAACGCCCTAGAGTAAAGCCCAGGTTGCGCGGAACGTAGAAATGACCATAACTTTCACACTGGTAGCAATTATTCGTTTTATACAATGGAAAAACCGTTCTATTTATTTTGTATTTAATGCTTCGGGCGTTGACTTCTAAGGCCCTAACTATTCGATCAGGTGGACCAACGCCCTAGAGTGAAGCCTAGGTTGCTCGAAATGTAGAAATGACCATAACTTTCACACTGGTTGCTATCATTCGTTTTATATGATGGAAAAACTGTTGTATTTTTATTGTATTTTATACTTCAGGCGCTGACTTCTGAGGCCGTAGCTATTCGATGTGGTGGAAGAACGCCATACAGTGAAGCCTAGGTTGCCCGGAACTTAGAAATGACCATAACTTTCACACTGGTTGCAATTATTTGTTTTATACGATGGAAAAGCTGTTGTATTTATATCGTATTTTATGCTTCTGGCGTTGACTTCTGAGGCCGTTGCTATTCGATGTGGTGGAGCAACGCCCTAGAGTGCAGCCTAGATTGCCCGGAACGTAGAAATGACCATAACTTTCACACTGGTTGCTATCATTCGTTTTATATGATGGAAAAACTGTTGTATTTATATTGTATTTTATGCTCCTGGCGTTCACTTCTTAGGACCTAACTATTCGATCTGGTGGAACAACGGCCTAGGGAGAAGCCTAGGTTGCCCGGAACGTAGAAATGACCATAAGTTTAATACTGGTTGCAATTATTCGTTTTATACGATGGAAAAACTGTTGTATTTATATTGTATTTTATGCTTCGGGCGTTGACTTCTAAGGCCCTAACTATTCGATCTGGTGGAGCAACGCCCTAGAGTGCAGCCTAGATTGCCCGGAACGTAGAAATGACCATAACTTTCACACTGGTTGCTATCATTCGTTTTATATGATGGAAAAACTGTTGTATTTATATTGTATTTTATGCTCCTGGCGTTCACTTCTTAGGACCTAACTATTCGATCTGGTGGAACAACGGCCTAGGGAGAAGCCTAGGTTGCCCGGAACGTAGAAATGACCATAACTTTTACACTGGTAGCAATTATTCGTTTTATACGATGGAAAAGCTGTTGTATTTATATCGTATTTTATGCTTCTGGCGTTGACTTCTTAGGCCCTAACTATTCCATATGGTGGAACAACGCCCTAGGGTGAAGCCTAGGTTGCCCGGAAAGTAGAAATGACCATAACTTTCATACTGGTAGCAATTATTCGTTTTATACGATGGAAAAACTGTTCTATTTGTTTTGTATTTTATGCTTCGGGCGTTGACTTCAAAGGCCCTAACTATTCGATCTGGTGGAGCAACGCCCTAGAGTGAAGCCTAGGTTGCCCGGTACGTAGAAATGACCATCACTTTCAAACTGGTTGCAATTATTTGTTTTATACGATGGAAAAGCTGTTGTATTTATATCGTATTTTATGCTTCTGGCGTAGACTTCCTAGGCCCTAACTATTCCATCTGGTGGAACAACGCCCTAGGGTGAAGCCTAGGTTGCCCGGAAAGTAGAAATGACCATAACTTTCACACTGGTAGCAGTTATTCGTTTTATAGGATGGAAAAACTGTTCTATTTATTTTGTATTTTATGCTTCGGGCGTTGACTTCTAAGGCCCTAACTATTCGATCGGGTAGAGCAACGCCCTAGTGTGAAGCCTAGGTTGCCCGGTACGTAGAAATGACCATAGGTTTCATACTGGTTGCAATTATTCGTTTTATACGATGGAAAAACTGTTGTATTTATATTGTATTTTATGCTTCTGGCGTTCACTTCTTAGGCCCTAACTATTCGATCTGGTGGAACAACGGCCTAGGGTGAAGTCTAGGTTGCCCGGAACGTAGAAATGACCATAGCTTTTACACTGGCAGCAATTATTCGTTTTATACAATGGAAAAACCGTTCTATTTATCTTGTATTTTATGCTTCGGGCGTTGACTTCTAAGGCCTTATCTGTTTGATCTGGTGGAGCATCGCCGTAGAGTGAAGCCTAGGTAGCCCGGATCGTAGAAATGTCCAGATCTTTCACACGGGTTGCAATTATTCCTGTTACAGGATGGAAAGGCTGATGTATTTTTATTGTATTTTATACTTCAGGCGTTGACTTCTGAGGCCGTAGCTATCCGATGTGGTGGAAGAACGCCATACAGTGAAGCCTAGGTAGCCCGGAACGTAGAAATGACCATCCCTTTCACACGGGTTGCAATTATTCCTGTTATAGGATGGAAAGACTGATGTATTTTTATTGTATTTTATACTTCAGGCGTTGACTTCTGAGGCCGTAGCTATCCGATGTGGTGGAAGAACGCCATACAGTGAAGCCTAGGTTGCCCGGAACGTAGAAATGACCATAACTTTCACACTGCTTGCAATTATTTGTTTTATACGATGGAAAAGCTGTTGTATTTATATCGTATTTTATGCTTCTGGCGTTGACTTCTTAGGCCCTAACTATTCCATCTGGTGGAACAACGCCCTAGAGTAAAGCCCAGGTTGCGCGGAACGTAGAAATGACCATAACTTTCACACTGGTAGCAATTATTCGTTTTATACAATGGAAAAACCGTTCTATTTATTTTGTATTTTATGCTTCGGGCGTTGACTTCTAAGGCCCTAACTGTTTGATCTGGTGGAGCATCGCCGTAGAGTGAAACCTAGGTTGCTCGGAACGTAGAAATGACCATAACTTTCACACTCGATGCTATCATTCGTTTTATATGATGGAAAAACTGTTGTATTTATATTGTATTTTATGCTTCTGGCGTTCACTTCTTAGGCCCTAACTATTCGATCTGGTGGAACAACGGCCTAGGGTGGAGCCTAGGTTGCCCGGAACGTAGAAATGACCATAACTTTTACACTGGTAGCAATTATTCGTTTTATACGATGGAAAAGCTGTTGTATTTATATCGTATTTTATGCTTCTGGCGTTGACTTCTTAGGCCCTAACTATTCCATCTGGTGGAACAACGCCCTAGGGTGAAGTTTAGGTTGCCCTGAAGGTAGAAATGACAATAATTTTCACAATGGTAGCAATTATTCGTTTTATACGATGGAAAAACTGTTCTATTTATTTTATATTTTATGCTTCGGGCGTTGACTTCTAAGGCCCTAACTATTCGATCTGGTGGAGCAACGCCCTAGAGTGAAGCCTAGGTTGCCCGGTACGTAGAAATGACCATCACTTTCAAACTGGTTGCAATTATTTGTTTTATACGATGGAAAAGCTGTTTTATTTATAACGTATTTTATGCTTCTGGCGTTGACTTCTTAGGCCATAACTATTCCTTCTGGTGGAACAACGCCCTAGGGTGAAGTTTAGGTTGCCCTGAAGGTAGAAATGACCATCACTTTCAAACTGGTTGCAATTATTTGTTTTATACGATGGAAAAGCTGTTGTATTTATAACGTATTTTATGCTTCTGGCGTTGACTTCTTAGGCCCTAACTATTCCTTCTGGTGGAACAACGGCCTATGGTGAAGCCTAGGTTGCCCGGAAAGTAGAAATGACCATAACTTTCACACTGGTAGTAATTATTCGTTTTATACGATGGAAAAACTGTTCTATTTATTTTGTATTTTATGCTTCGGGCGTTGACTTCTAAGGCCCTAACTATTCGATCTGGTAGAGCAACGCCCTAGTGTGAAGCCTAGGTTGCCCGGTACGTAGAAATGACCATAAGTTTCATACTGGTTGCAATTATTCGTTTTATACGATGGAAAAACTGTTGTATTTATATTGTATTTTATGCTTCTGGCGTTCACTTCTTAGGCCCTAACTATTCGATCTGGTGGAACAACGGCCTAGGGTGAAGTCTAGGTTGCCCGGAACGTAGAAATGACCATAACTTTTACACTGGTAGCAATTATTCGTTTTGTACAATGGAAAAACTGTTCTATTTATTTTGTATTTAATGCTTCGGGCGTTGACTTCTAAGGCCCTAAGTGTTTGATCTGGTGGGGCAACGCCCTAGAGTGAAGCCTAGGTTGCCTGGAACGTAGAAATGACCATCCCTTTCGCACGGGTTGCAATTATTCCTGTTATAGGATGGAAAGACTGATGTATTTTTATTGTATTTTATACTTCAGGCGTTGACTTCTGAGGCCGTAGCAATCCGATGTGGTGGAAGAACGCCATACAGTGAAGCCTAGGTTGCCCGGAACGTAGAAATGACCATAACTTTCACACTGCTTGCAATTATTTGTTTTATACGATGGAAAAGCTGTTGTATTTATATCGTATTTTATGCTTCTGGCGTTGACTTCTGAGGCCGTTGCTATTCGATGTGGTGGAAGAATGCCGTAGAGTGAAGCCTAGGTAGCCCGGATCGTAGAAATGTCCAGATCTTTCACACGGGTTGCAATTATTCCTGTTATAGGATGGAAAGACTGATGTATTTTTATTGTATTTTATACTTCAGGCATTGACTTCTGAGGCCGTAGCTATCCGATGTGGTGGAAGAACGCCATACAGTGAAGCCTAGGTAGCCCGGAACGTAGAAATGACCATCCCTTTCACACGGGTTGCAATTATTCCTGTTATAGGATGGAAAGACTGATGTATTTTTATTGTATTTTATACTTCAGGCGTTGACTTCTGAGGCCGTATATATCCGATGTGGTGGAAGAACGCCATACAGTGAAGCCTAGGTTGCCCGGAACGTAGAAATGACCATAACTTTCACACTGCTTGCAATTATTTGTTTTATACGATGGAAAAGCTGTTGTATTTATATCGTATTTTATGCTTCTGGCGTTGACTTCTTAGGCCCTAACTATTCCATCTGGTGGAACAACGCCCTAGAGTAAAGCCCAGGTTGCGCGGAACGTAGAAATGACCATAACTTTCACACTGGTAGCAATTATTCGTTTTATACAATGGAAAAACCGTTCTATTTATTTTGTATTTTATGCTTCGGGCGTTGACTTCTAAGGCCCTAACTGTTTGATCTGGTGGAGCATCGCCGTAGAGTGAAACCTAGGTTGCTCGGAACGTAGAAATGACCATAACTTTCACACTCGTTGCTATCATTCGTTTTATATGATGGAAAAACTGTTGTATTTATATTGTATTTTATGCTTCTGGCGTTCACTTCTTAGGCCCTAACTATTCGATCTGGTGGAACAACGGCCTAGGGTGGAGCCTAGGTTGCCCGGAACGTAGAAATGACCATAACTTTTACACTGGTAGCAATTATTCGTTTTATACGATGGAAAAGCTGTTGTATTTATATCGTATTTTATGCTTCTGGCGTTGACTTCTTAGGCCCTAACTATTCCATCTGGTGGAACAACGCCCTAGGGTGAAGTTTAGGTTGCCCTGAAGGTAGAAATGACCATCACTTTCAAACTGGTTGCAATTATTTGTTTTATACGATGGAAAAGCTGTTGTATTTATAACGTATTTTATGCTTCTGGCGTTGACTTCTTAGGCCCTAACTATTCCTTCTGGTGGAACAACGGCCTATGGTGAAGCCTAGGTTGCCCGGAAAGTAGAAATGACCATAACTTTCACACTGGTAGTAATTATTCGTTTTATACGATGGAAAAACTGTTCTATTTATTTTGTATTTTATGCTTCGGGCGTTGACTTCTAAGGCCCTAACTATTCGATCTGGTAGAGCAACGCCCTAGTGTGAAGCCTAGGTTGCCCGGTACGTAGAAATGACCATAAGTTTCATACTGGTTGCAATTATTCGTTTTATACGATGGAAAAACTGTTGTATTTATATTGTATTTTATGCTTCTGGCGTTCACTTCTTAGGCCCTAACTATTCGATCTGGTGGAACAACGGCCTAGGGTGAAGTCTAGGTTGCCCGGAACGTAGAAATGACCATAACTTTTACACTGGTAGCAATTATTCGTTTTGTACAATGGAAAAACTGTTCTATTTATTTTGTATTTAATGCTTCGGGCGTTGACTTCTAAGGCCCTAAGTGTTTGATCTGGTGGAGCAACGCCCTAGAGTGAAGCCTAGGTTGCCTGGAACGTAGAAATGACCATCCCTTTCGCACGGGTTGCAATTATTCCTGTTATAGGATGGAAAGACTGATGTATTTTTATTGTATTTTATACTTCAGGCGTTGACTTCTGAGGCCGTAGCAATCCGATGTGGTGGAAGAACGCCATACAGTGAAGCCTAGGTTGCCCGGAACGTAGAAATGACCATAACTTTCACACTGCTTGCAATTATTTGTTTTATACGATGGAAAAGCTGTTGTATTTATATCGTATTTTATGCTTCTGGCGTTGACTTCTTAGGCCCTAACTACTCGATCTGGTGGAACAACGCCCTAGAGTAAAGCCCAGGTTGCGCGGAACGTAGAAATGACCATAACTTTCACACTGGTAGCAATTATTCGTTTTATACAATGGAAAAACCGTTCTATTTATTTTGTATTTAATGCCTCGGGCGTTGACTTCTAAGGCCCTAACTATTCGATCAGGTGGACCAACGCCCTAGAGTGAAGCCTAGGTTGCTCGAAATGTAGAAATGACCATAACTTTCACACTGGTTGCTAACATTCGTTTTATATGATGGAAAAACTGTTGTATTTTTATTGTATTTTATACTTCAGGCGCTGACTTCTGAGGCCGTAGCTATTCGATGTGGTGGAAGAACGCCATACAGTGAAGCCTAGGTTGCCCGGAACTTAGAAATGACCATAACTTTCACACTGGTTGCAATTATTTGTTTTATACGAAGGAAAAGCTGTTGTATTTATATCGTATTTTATGCTTCTGGCGTTGACTTCTGAGGCCGTTGCTATTCGATGTGGTGGAAGAATGCCATAGAGTGAAGCCTAGGTAGCCCGGATCGTAGAAATGTCCATATCTTTCACACTGTTTGCAATTTTTCGTTTTATACGATGGAAAAACTGTTTTATTTATTTTGTATTTTATGCTTCGGGCGTTGACTTCTAAGGCCCTAACTATTCGATCTAGTGGAGCAACGCCCTAGAGTGCAGCCTAGGTTGCCCGGAACGTAGAAATGACCATCACTAACAAACTGGTTGCAATTATTTGATTTATACGATGGAAAAGCTGTTGTATTTATATCGTATTTTATGCCTCTGGCGTTGACTTCTTAGGCCCTAACTATTCCATCTGGAGGAACAACGCCCTAGGGTGAAGCCTAGGTTGCCCGGAACGTAGAAATGACCATAAGTTTCATACTGGTTGCAATTATTCGTTTTATACGATGGAAAAACTGTTGTATTTATATTGTATTTTATGCTTCGGGCGTTGACTTCTAAGGCCCTAACTATTCGATCTGGTGGAGCAACGCCCTAGAGTGCAGCCTAGATTGCCCGGAACGTAGAAATGACCATAACTTTCACACTGGTTGCTATCATTCGTTTTATATGATGGAAAAACTGTTGTATTTATGTTGTATTTTATGCTCCTGGCGTTCACTTCTTAGGACCTAACTATTCGATCTGGTGGAACAACGGCCTAGGGAGAAGCCTAGGTTGCCCGGAACGTAGAAATGACCATAACTTTTACACTGGTAGCAATTATTCGTTTTATACGATGGAAAAGCTGTTGTATTTATATCGTATTTTATGCTTCTGGCGTTGACTTCTTAGGCCCTAACTATTCCATATGGTGGAACAACGCCCTAGGGTGAAGCCTAGGTTGCCCGGAAAGTAGAAATGACCATAACTTTCATACTGGTAGCAATTATTCGTTTTATACGATGGAAAAACTGTTCTATTTATTTTGTATTTAATGCTTCGGGCGTTGACTTCAAAGGCCCTAACTATTCGATCTGGTGGAGCAACGCCCTAGAGTGAAGCCTAGGTTGCCCGGTACGTAGAAATGACCATCACTTTCAAACTGGTTGCAATTATTTGTTTTATACGATGGAAAAGCTGTTGTATTTATATCGTATTTTATGCTTCTGGCGTAGACTTCCTAGGCCCTAACTATTCCATCTGGTGGAACAACGCCCTAGGGTGAAGCCTAGGTTGCCCGGAAAGTAGAAATGACCATAACTTTCACACTGGTAGCAGTTATTCGTTTTATATGATGGAAAAACTGTTGTATTTTTATTGTATTTTATACTTCAGGCGCTGACTTCTGATGCCGTAGCTATTCGATGTGGTGGAAGAACGCCATACAGTGAAGCCTAGGTTGCCCGGAACTTAGAAATGACCATAACTTTCACACTGGTTGCAATTATTTGTTTTATACGATGGAAAAGCTGTTGTATTTATATCGTATTTTATGCTTCTGGCGTTGACTTCTGAGGCCGTTGCTATTCGATGTGGTGGAAGAATGCAGTAGAGTGAAGCCTAGGTAGCCCGGATCGTAGAAATGTCCAGATCTTTCACACGGGTTGCAATTATTCCTGTTATAGGATGGAAAGACTGATGTATTTTTATTGTATTTTATACTTCAGGCGTTGACTTCTGAGGCCGTAGCTATCCGATGTGGTGGAAGAACGCCATACAGTGAAGCCTAGGTAGCCCGGAACGTAGAAATGACCATCCCTTTCACACGGGTTGCAATTATTCCTGTTATAGGATGGAAAGACTGATGTATTTTTATTGTATTTTATACTTCAGGCGTTGACTTCTGAGGCCGTAGCTATCCGATGTGGTGGAAGAACGCCATACAGTGAAGCCTAGGTTGCCCGGGACGTAGAAATGACCATAACTTTCACACTGCTTGCAATTATTTGTTTTATACGATGGAAAAGCTGTTGTATTTATATCGTATTTTATGCTTCTGGCGTTGACTTCTTAGGCCCTAACTATTCCATCTGGTGGAACAACGCCCTAGAGTAAAGCCCAGGTTGCGCGGAACGTAGAAATGACCATAACTTTCACACTGGTAGCAATTATTCGTTTTATACAATGGAAAAGCCGTTCTATTTATTTTGTATTTTATGCTTCGGGCGTTGACTTCTAAGGCCCTAACTGTTTGATCTGGTGGAGCATCGCCGTAGAGTGAAACCTAGGTTGCTCGGAACGTAGAAATGACCATAACGTTCACACTGGTTGCAATTATTCGTTTTATACGATGGAAAAGCTGTGGCATCTTTATTGTATTTTATTCATCTGGGGCTGACTTCTATGGCCGTAGCTATTAGATGTGGTGGAGCAACGCCCTAGAGTGACGCCTAGGTTGCGCGGAACGTAGAAATGACCATCACTTTCACACGGGTTGCATTTATTCCTGTTATAGGATGGAAAGACTGTTGTATTTTTATTGTATTTTATACTTCAGGCGTTGACTTCTGAGGCCCTAACTATTCCATCTGGTGGAACAACGCCCTAGAGTAAAGCCCAGGTTGCGCGGAACGTTGTAATGACCATAACTTCCACACTGGTAGCAATTATTCGTTTGATACAATGGAAAAACTGTTCTACTTATTTTGTATGTAATGCTTCGGGCGTTGACTTCTAAGGCCCTAACTATTCGATCAGGTGGAGCAAAGCCCTAGAGTGAAGCCTAGGTTGCTCGAAATGTAGAAATGACCATAACTTTCACACTGGTTGCTATCATTCGTTTTATATGATGGAAAGACTGTTGTATTTATATTGTATTTTATGCTTCTGGCGTTCACTTCTTAGGCCCTAACTATTCGATCTGGTGGAACAACGGCCTAGGGTGAAGCCTAGGTTGCCCAGAACGTAGAAATGACCATAACTTTTACACTGGTAGCAATTATTTGTTTTATACAATGGAAAAACTGTTCTATTTATTTTGTATTTAATGCTTCGGGCGTTGACTTCTTACGGCCTAACTATTTAATCTGGTAGAGCACCGCCGTAGAGTGGAGCATAGGTTGCCCGGGACGTAGAAATGACCATTACATTCACACTGGTTGCAATTATTCCTGTTATTGGATGGAAAGACTGTTGTATTTTTATTGTATTTGATTCTCCTGGTGTTGACTTCTTAGGCCCTAACTATCCGATCTGGTGGAGCAACGCCCTAGAATGAAGCCTGTGTTGCCCGGAACGTAGAAATGACCATAACTTTCACACTGGTTGCTATCTTTCGTTTTATACGATGGAAAGACTGTTATATTTATATTGTATTTTATGCTTCTGGCGTTGACTTCTTAGGCCCTAACTGTTCGATCTGGTGGAACAACGCCCTAGGGTGAAGCCTAGGTTGCCGGGAAAGTAGAAATGACCATAACGTTCACACTGGTTGCAATTATTCGTTTTATACGATGGAAAAGCTGTGGCATCTTTATTGTATTTTATACATCTGGGGCTGACTTCTGTGGCCGTTGCTATTAGATGTGGTGGAGCAACGCCCTAGAGTGACGCCTAGGTTGCGCGGAACGTAGAAATGACCATAACTTTCACACCGGTAGCAACTATTCGTTTTATACGATGGAAAAACAGTTCTATTTATTTTGTATTTTATGCTTCGGGCGTTGACTTCTGAGGCCCGAACTATTCAATCTGTTTGTGCAACGCCCTAGGGTGCAGCCTAGATTGCCCGGAACGTAGAAATGACCATAACTTTCACACTGGTTGCAATTATTTGTTTTATACGATGGAAAAGCTGTTGTATTTATATCGTATTTTATGCTTCTGGCGTTGACTTCTTAGGCCCTAACTATTCCATCTGGTGGAACAACGCCCTAGGGTGAAGCCTAGGTTGCCCGGAACGTAGAAATGACCATAGCTTTTACACTGGCAGCAATTATTCGTTTTATACAATGGAAAAACCGTTCTACTTATTTTGTATTTTATGCTTCGGGCGTTGACTTCTAAGGCCCTAACTGTTTGATCTGGTGGAGCATCGCCGTAGAGTGAAACCTAGGTTGCCCGGAACGTAGAAATGACCATAACTTTCACACTGGTTGCTATTGTTCGTTTTATACGATGGAAAAACTGTTATATTTATATTGTATTTAAGCTTCTCGCGTTGACTTCTGAGGCCGTTGCTATTCGATGTGGTGGAAGAACGCCATAGAGTGAAGCCTAGGTAGCCCGGATCGTAGAAATGTCCAGATCTTTCACACTGTTTGCAATTTTTCGTTTTATACGATGGAAAAACTGTTTTATTTATTTTGTATTTTATGCCTCGGGCGTTGACTTCTAAGGCCCTAACTATTCGATCTAGTGGAGCAACGCCCTAGAGTGGAGCCTAGGTTGCCCGGAACGTAGAAATGACCATAACTTTCACACTGGTTGCTATCATTCGTTTTATATGATGGAAAAACTGTTGTATTTATATTGTATTTTATGCTTCTGGCGTTCACTTCGTAGGCCCTAACTATTCGATCTTGTGGAACAACGGCCTATGGTGAAGCCTAGGTTGCCCGGAACGTAGAAATGACCATAACTTTTACACTGGTAGCAATTATTCGTTTTATACAATGGAAAAACTGTTCTATTTATTTTGTATTTTATGCTTCGGGCGCTGACTTCTAAGGCCCTAACTATTCGATCTAGTGGAGCAACGCCCTAGAGTGCAGCCTATGTTGCCCGGAACGTAGAAATGACCATAACTTTCACACTGGTTGCTATCATTCGTTTTATATGATGGAAAAACTGTTGTATTTATATTGTATTTTATGCTTCTGGCGTTCACTTCTTAGGCCCTAACTATTCGATCTGTTGGAACAACGGCCTAGGGTGAAGCCTAGGTTGCCCGGAACGTAGAAATGACCATAACTTTTACACTGGTAGCAATTATTCGTTTTATACGATTGAAAAGCTGTTGTATTTATATCGTATTTTATGCTTCTGGCGTTGACTTCTTAGGTCCTAACTATTCCATCTGGCGGAACAACGCCCTAGGGTGAAGCCTAGGTTGCCCGGAAGGTAGAAATGACCATAACATTCACACTGGTAGCAATTATTCGTTTTATACGATGGAAAAACTGTTCTATTTATTTTGTATTTTATGCTTCGGGCGCTGACTTCTAAGGCCCTAACTGTTTGATCTGGTGGAGCAGCGCCGTAGAGTGAAGCCTAGGTTGCCCGGAACGTAGAAATGACCATAACTTTCACACTGGTTGCTATCATTCGTTTTATATGATGGAAAAACTGTTGTGTTTATATTGTATTTTATGCTTCTGGCGTTCACTTCTTAGGCCCTAACTATTCGATCTGGTGGTACAACGCCCTAGGGTGAAGCCTAGGTTGCCCGGAACGTAGAAATGACCATAACTTTCACACTGGTAGCAATTATTCGTTTTATACGACGGAAAAACTGTTCTATTTATTTTATATTTTATGCTTCGGGCGTTGACTTCTAAGGCCCTAACTATTCGATCTGGTGGAGCAACGCCCTAGAGTGAAGCCTAGGTTGTCCGGTACGTAGAAATGACCATCACTTTCAAACTGGTTGCAATTATTTGTTTTATACGATGGAAAAGCTGTTGTATTTATATCGTATTTTATGCTACTAGCGTTGACTTCTTAGGCCCTAACTATTCCATCTGGTGGAACAACGGCCTAGGGTGAAGACTAGGTTGCCCGGAACGTAGAAATGACCATAACTTTTACACTGGTAGCAATTATTCGTTTTATACGATGGAAAAACTGTTGTATTTATTTTATATTTTATGCTTCGGGCGTTGACTTCTAAGGCCCTAACAATTCGATCTGGTGGAGCAACGCCCTAGAGTGAAGCCTAGGTTGCCCGGTACGTACAAATGACCATCACTTTCAAACTGGTTGCAATTATTTGTTTTATACGATGGAAAAGCTGTTGTATATATATCGTATTTTATGCTACTGGCGCTGACTTCTTAGGCCCTAACTATTCCATCTGGTGGAACAACGCCCTAGGGTGAAGCCTAGGTTGCCCGGAAAGTAAAAATGACCATAACTTTCAGACTGGTAGCAATTCTTCCTTTTATACGATGGAAAAACTGTTCTATTTATTTTGTATTTTATGCTTCGGGCGTTGACTTCTAAGGCCCTAACTATTCGATCTGGTAGAGCAACGCCCTAGTGTGAAGGCTAGGTTGCCCGGTACGTAGAAATGACCATAAGTTTCATACTGGTTGCAATTATTCGTTTTATACGATGGAAAAACTGTTGCATTTATATTGTATTTTATGCTTCAGGCGTTCACTTCTTAGGCCCTAACTATTCGATCTGGTGGAACAACGGCCTAGGGTGAAGTCTAGGTTGCCCGGAACGTAGAAATGACCATCCCTTTCACACGGGTTGCAATTATTCCTGTTATAGGATGGAAAAACTGTTGTATTTTTATTGTATTTTATACTTCAGGCGTTGACTTCTGAGGCCGTAGCCTTCCGATGTGGCGGAAGAACGCCATACAGTGAAGCCTAGGTTGCCCAGAACGTAGAAATGACCATAACTTTCACACGGCTTGCAATTATTTGTTTTATACGATGGAAAAGCTGTTGTATTTATATCGTATCTTATGCTTCTGGCGTTGACTTCTTAGGCCCTAACTATTCCATCTGGTGGAACAACACAATAGAGTAAAGCCCAGGTTGCGCGGAACGTAGTAATGACCATAACTTTCACACTGGTAGCAATTATTCGTTTGATACAATGGAAAAACTGTTCTATTTATTTTGTATGTACTGCTTCGGGCGTTGACTTCTAAGGCCCTAACTATTCGATCTGGTGGAGCAACGACCTAGAGATATGCCTAGGTTGCCCGGAACGTACAAATGACAATTACTTTCACACTGTTTGGTATTATTCATTTTGTACGATGGCAAAGCTGTTGTATTTATATTGTACTTTATGCCTCTGGCGTTGACTTCTAAGGCCGTAGCTATTAGATGCGGTGGAGCAACGCCCTAGAGTGACGCCTAGGTTGCCCGGAACGCAGAAATGACTATAACTTTCACACTGGTTGCTATCAATCGTTTTATACGATGGAAAAACTGTTATATTTATATTGTATTTTATGCTTCAGGCGTTGACTTCTGAGGCCGTAGCTATTCGATGTGGTGGAAGAACGCCATACAGTGAAGCCTAGGTTGCCCGGAACGTAGAAATGACTATAACTTTCACACGGGTTGCAATTATTCCTGTTATAGGATGGAAAGACTGTTGTATTTTTATTGTATTTTATACTTTAGGCGTTGACTTCTGAGGCCGTAGGTATCCGATGTGGTGGAAGAACTCCATACAGTCAAGCCTAGGTTGCCCGGAACGTAGAAATGACCATAACTTTCACACTGGTTGCAATTATTCGTTTTATACGATGGAAAAGCTGTTGTATTTATATCGTATTTTATGCTTCTGGCGTTGACTTCCTAGGCCCTAACAATTCCATCTGGTGGAACAACGCCCTAGGGTGATGTCTAGGTTGCCCGGAAAGTAGAAATGACCATAACTTTCACACTGGTAGCAATTATTCGTTTTATACGATGGAAAAACTGTTCTATTTATTTTATATTTTATGCTTCGGGCGTTGACTTCTAAGGCCCTAACTATTCGATCTGGTGGAGCAACGCCCTAGAGTGAAGCCTAGGTTGCCCGGTACGTAGAAATGACCATAACTTTCACACTGGTAGCAATTATTCGTTTTATACAATGGAAAAACTGTTCTATTTATATTGTATTATATGCTTCTGGCGTTAACTACTTAAGCCCTAACTATTCGATCTTGTGGAACAACGCCCTAGAGTGTAGCCTAGGTTGCCTGGAACGTAGAAATGACCACCACCTTCACACGGGTTGCAATTATTCCTGTTATAGGATGGAAAGACTGTTGTATTTTTATTGTACTTTATTCTTCTGGTGTTGACTTCTTAGGCCCTAACTATTCGATCTGGTGGAACAACGCCGTAGAGTGAAGCCTAGGTTGCCCGGAACGTAGAAATGACCATTACTTTCACACTGTTTGCAATTATTCCTTTTATACGATGGAACAGCTGTTGTATTTATATCGTATTTTATGCTTCGGGCGTTGACTTCTAAGGCCCTAACTATTCGATCTGGTAGAGCAACGCCCTAGAGTGAAGACTAGGTTGCCCGGTACGTAGAAATGACCATATCTTTCACACTGTTTGCAATTTTTCGTTTTATACGATGGAAAAACTGTTTTATTTATTTTGAATTTTATGCTTCGGGCGTTGACTTCTAAGGCCCTAACTATTCGATCTGGTGGAGCAACGACCTAGAGATATGCCTAGGTTGCCCGGAACGTACAAATGACAATTACTTTCACACTGTTTGGTATTATTCATTTTGTACGATGGAAAAGCTGTTGTATTTATATTGTACTTTATGCCTCTGGCGTTGACTTCTAAGGCCGTAGCTATTAGATGCGGTGGAGCAACGCCCTAGAGTGACGCCTAGGTTGCCCGGAACGCAGAAATGACTATAACTTTCACACTGGTTGCTATCAATCGTTTTATACGATGGAAAAACTGTTATATTTATATTGTATTTTATGCTTCAGGCGTTGACTTCTGAGGCCGTAGCTATTCGATGTGGTGGAAGAACGCCATACAGTGAAGCCTAGGTTGCCCGGAACGTAGAAATGACCATTACTTTCACACTGTTTGCAATTATTCCTTTTATACGATGGAACAGCTGTTGTATTTATATCGTATTTTATGCTTCGGGCGTTGACTTCTAAGGCCCTAACTATTCGATCTGGTAGAGCAACGCCCTAGGCTGAAGCCTAGGTTGCCCGGTACGTAGAAATGACCATATCTTTCACACTGTTTGCAATTTTTCGTTTTATACGATGGAAAAACTGTTTTATTTATTTTGAATTTTATGCTTCGGGCGTTGACTTCTAAGGCCCTAACTATTCGATCTGGTGGAGCAACGACCTAGAGATATGCCTAGGTTGCCCGGAACGTACAAATGACAATTACTTTCACACTGTTTGGTATTATTCATTTTGTACGATGGAAAAGCTGTTGTATTTATATTGTACTTTATGCCTCTGGCGTTGACTTCTAAGGCCGTAGCTATTAGATGCGGTGGAGCAACGCCCTAGAGTGACGCCTAGGTTGCCCGGAACGCAGAAATGACTATAACTTTCACACTGGTTGCTATCAATCGTTTTATACGATGGAAAAACTGTTATATTTATATTGTATTTTATGCTTCAGGCGTTGACTTCTGAGGCCGTAGCTATTCGATGTGGTGGAAGAACGCCATACAGTGAAGCCTAGGTTGCCCGGAACGTAGAAATGACCATTACTTTCACACTGTTTGCAATTATTCCTTTTATACGATGGAAAAGCTGTTGTATTTATATCGTATTTTATGCTTCTGGCGTTGACTTCTAAGGACCTAACTGTTTGATCTGGTGGAGCAACGCCCTATAGTGAAGCCTAGGTTGCCCGGAACGTAGAAATGACTATAACTTTCACACGGGTTGCAATTATTCCTGTTATAGGATGGAAAGACTGTTGTATTTTTATTGTATTTTATACTTTAGGCGTTGACTTCTGAGGCCGTAGGTATTCGATCTTGTGGAACAACGCCCTAGAGTGAAGCCTAGGTTGCCTGGAACGTAGAAATGACCACCGCCTTCACACGGGTTGCAATTATTCCTGTTATAGGATGGAAAGACTGTTGTATCTTTATTGTACTTTATCCTTCTGGTGTTGACTTCTTAGGCCCTAACTATTCGATCTGGTGGAACAACGCCGTAGAGTGAAGCCTAGGTTGCCCGGAACGTAGAAATGACCATTGCTTTCACACTGTTTGCAATTATTCCTTTTATACGATGGAACAGCTGTTGTATTTATATCGTATTTTATGCTTCGGGCGTTGACTTCTAAGGCCCTAACTATTCGATCTGGTAGAGCAACGCCCTAGGCTGAAGCCTAGGTTGCCCGGTACGTAGAAATGACCATAAGTTTCATACGGGTTGCAATTATTCGTTTTATACGATGGAAAAGCTGTTGTATTTATATCGTATTTTATGCTTCTGGCGTTGACTTCTTAGGCCCTAACTATTCCATCTGGTGGAACAACGCCCTGGAGTAAAGCCCAGGTTGCGCGGAACGTAGAAATGACCATAACTTTCACACTGGTAGCAATTATTCGTTTTATACAATGGAAAAACTGTTCTATTTATATTGTATTATATGCTTCTGGCGTTAACTACTTAAGCCCTAACTATTCGATCTGGTGGGACAACGCCCTAGGGTGAAGCCTAGGCTGCCGGGAAAGTAGAAATGACCATAATGTTCACACTGGTTGCAATTATTCGTTTTATACGATGGAAAAGCTGTGGCATCTTTATTGTATTTAATTCATCTGGGGCAGACTTCTATGGCCGTAGCTATTAGATGTGGTGGAGCAACGCCCTAGAGTGACGCCTAGGTTGTCCGGAACGTAGAAATGACCATTACTTTCACAATGTTTGCAAATATTCATTTTATACGATGGAAAAACTTTTGTACTTATATTGTATTTTATCCTTCTAGCGGTGACTTCTTAGGCCCTAACTATACGATCTGGTAGAACAACGCCCTAGAGTGAAGACTAGGTTGCCCGGAACATGGAAATGACCATTACTTTCAGACTGTTTGCAAATATACATTATATACGATGGAAAAGCTGTTGATTTATATTGTATTTTATGCTTCTGGCGTTGACTTCTTAGGCCATAACAGTACGATCTGGTGGAACGACGCCCTAGAGTGAAGCCTAGGTTATCCGGAACATAGAAATGACCAGTACATTCACACTGGTTGCAGTTATTCCTGTAAAACGATGGAAAAACTGTTGTATTTTAATTCTATTTTATGCTTTTAGCGATGAATTCTAAGTCCCTAGCTATTCGATCTGTTGGAGCAATGCCCTCGAGTGACGCCTAGGTTGCCCGGAACGTAGAAATGACCATAACTTTCACACTGGTTGCAATTATTTGTTTTATACGATGGAAAAGCTGTTGTATTTATATCGTATTTTATGCTTCTGGCGTTGACTTCTTAGGCCCTAACTATCCCATCTGGTGGAACAACGCCCTAGGGTGAAGCCTAGGTTGCCCGGAACGTAGAAATGACCATAGCTTTTACACTGGCAGCAATTATTTGTTTTATACAATGGAAAAACCGTTCTACTTATTTTGTATTTTATGCTTCGGGCGTTGACTTCTAAGGCCCTAACTGTTTGATCTGGTGGAGCATCGCCGTAGAGTGAAACCGAGGTTGCCCGGAACGTAGAAATGACCATAACTTTCACACTGGTTGCTATTGTTCGTTTTATACGATGGAAAAACTGTTATATTTATATTGTATTTAAGCTTCTGGCGTTGACTTCTGAGGCCGTTGCTATTCGATGTGGTGGAAGAACGCCATAGAGTGAAGCCTAGGTAGCCCGGATCGTAGAAATGTCCAGATCTTTCACACTGTTTGCAATTTTTCCTTTTATACGATGGAAAAACTGTTTTATTTATTTTGTATTTTATGCCTCGGGCGTTGACTTCTAAGGCCCTAACTATTCGATCTAGTGGAGCAACGCCCTAGAGTGCAGCCTAGGTTGCCCGGTACGTAGAAATGACCATAAGTTTCATACTGGTTGCAATTATTTGTTTTATACGATGGAAAAGCTGTTGTATTTATATCGTATTTTATGCTACTAGCGTTGACTTCTTAGGCCCTAACTATTCCATCTGGTGGAATAACGGCCTAGGGTGAAGACTAGGTTGCCCGGAACGTAGAAATGACTATAACTTTTACACTGGTAGCAATTATTCGTTTTATACAATGGAAAAACTGTTCTATTTATTTTGTATTTAATGCTTCGGACGTTGACTTCTATGGCCCTAACTGTTTGATCTGGTGGAGCAACGCCCTAGAGTGAGGCGTATGTTGCCTGGAACGTAGAAATGACCATCACCTTCACACGGGTTGCAATTACTCCTGTTATAGGATGGAAAGACAGTTGTATTTTTATTGTATTTTATACTTCAGGCGTTGACTTCTGAGGCCGTAGCTATCCGATGTGGTGGAAGAACGCCATACAGTGAAGCCTATGTTGCCCGGAACGTAGAAATGACCATAACTTTCACACTGGTTGCAATTATTTGTTTTATACGATGGAAAAGCTGTTGTATTTATATCGTATTTTATGCTTCTGGTGTTGACTTCTTAGGCCCTAACTATTCCATCTGGTGGAACAACGCCCTAGGGTGAAGCCTAGGTTGCCCGGAACGTAGAAATGACCATAGCTTTTACACTGGCAGCAATCATTCGTTTTATACAATGGAAAAACCGTTCTATTTATTTTGTATTTTATGCTTCGGGCGTTGACTTCTAAGGCCCTAACTGTTTGATCTGGTGGAGCATCGCCGTAGAGTGAAGCCTAGGTTGCCCGGAACGTAGAAATGACCATAACTTTTACACTGGTAGCAATTATTCGTTTTATACAATGGAAAAACTGTTCTATTTATTTTGTATTTAATGCTTCGGGCGTTGACTTCTAAGGCCCCAACAGTTTGATCTGGTGGAGCAACGCCCTAGAGTGAAGCCTAGGTTGCCTGGAACGTAGAAATGACCATAACGTTCACACTGGTTGCAATTATTCGTTTTATACGATGGAAAAGCTGTGGCATCTTTATTGTATTTTATTCATCTGGGGCTGACTTCTATGGCCGTAGCTATTAGATGTGGTGGAGCAACGCCCTAGAGTGACGCCTAGGTTGCGCGGAACGTAGAAATGACCATCACTTTCACACGGGTTGCATTTATTCCTGTTATAGGATGGAAAGACTGTTGTATTTTTATTGTATTTTATACTTCAGGCGTTGACATCTGAGGCCCTAACTATTCCATCTGGTGGAACAACGCCCTAGAGTAAAGCCCAGGTTGCGCGGAACGTTGTAATGACCATAACTTCCGCTCTGGTAGCAATTGTTCGTTTGATACAATGGAAAAACTGTTCTACTTATTTTGTATGTAATGCTTCGGGCGTTGACTTCTAAGGCCCTAACTATTCGATCAGGTGGAGCAACGCCCTAGAGTGAAGCCTAGGTTGCTCGAAATGTAGAAATGACCATAACTTTCACACTGGTTGCTATCATTCGTTTTATATGATGGAAAGACTGTTGTATTTATATTGTATTTTATGCTTCTGGCGTTCACTTCTTAGGCCCTAACTATTCGATCTGGTGGAACAACGGCCTAGGGTGAAGCCTAGGTTGCCCAGAACGTAGAAATGACCATAACTTTTACACTGGTAGCAATTATTCGTTTTATACAATGGAAAAACTGTTCTATTTATTTTGTATTTAATGCTTCGGGCGTTGACTTCTAAGGCCCCAACTGTTTGATCTGGTGGAGCAACGCCCTAGAGTGAAGCCTAGGTTGCCTGGAACGTAGAAATGACCATAACGTTCACACTGGTTGCAATTATTCGTTTTATACGATGGAAAAGCTGTGGCATCTTTATTGTATTTTATTCATCTGGGGCTGACTTCTATGGCCGTAGCTATTAGATGTGGTGGAGCAACGCCCTAGAGTGACGCCTAGGTTGCGCGGAACGTAGAAATGACCATCACTTTCACACGGGTTGCATTTATTCCTGTTATAGGATGGAAAGACTGTTGTATTTTTATTGTATTTTATACTTCAGGCGTTGACTTCTGAGGCCCTAACTATTCCATCTGGTGGAACAACGCCCTAGAGTAAAGCCCAGGTTGCGCGGAACGTTGTAATGACCATAACTTCCGCTCTGGTAGCAATTATTCATTTGATACAATGGAAAAACTGTTCTACTTATTTTGTATGTAATGCTTCGGGCGTTGACTTCTAAGGCCCTAACTATTCGATCAGGTGGAGCAACGCCCTAGAGTGAAGCCTAGGTTGCTCGAAATGTAGAAATGACCATAACTTTCACACTGGTTGCTATCATTCGTTTTATATGATGGAAAGACTGTTGTATTTATATTGTATTTTATGCTTCTGGCGTTCACTTCTTAGGCCCTAACTATTCGATCTGGTGGAACAACGGCCTAGGGTGAAGCCTAGGTTGCCCAGAACGTAGAAATGACCATAACTTTTACACTGGTAGCAATTATTCGTTTTATACAATGGAAAAACTGTTCTATTTATTTTGTATTTAATGCTTCGGGCGTTGACTTCTAAGGCCCCAACTGTTTGATCTGGTGGAGCAACGCCCTAGAGTGAAGCCTAGGTTGCCTGGAACGTAGAAATGACCATAACGTTCACACTGGTTGCAATTATTCGTTTTATACGATGGAAAAGCTGTGGCATCTTTATTGTATTTTATTCATCTGGGGCTGACTTCTATGGCCGTAGCTATTAGATGTGGTGGAGCAACGCCCTAGAGTGACGCCTAGGTTGCGCGGAACGTAGAAATGACCATCACTTTCACACGGGTTGCATTTATTCCTGTTATAGGATGGAAAGACTGTTGTATTTTTATTGTATTTTATACTTCAGGCGTTGACTTCTGAGGCCGTAGCTATTCGATGTGGTGGAAGAACGCCATACAGTGAAGCCTAGGTTGCCCGGAACGTAGAAATGACCATAACTTTCACACTGTTTGCAAATATACATTATATACGATGGAAAAGCTGTTGTATTTATATTGTATTTTATGCTTCTGGCGTTGACTTCTTACGGCCTAACTATTTAATCTGGTAGAGCACCGCCGTAGAGTGGAGCATAGGTTGCCCGGGACGTAGAAATGACCATTACATTCACACTGGTTGCAATTATTCCTGTTATTGGATGGAAAGACTGTTGTATTTTTATTGTATTTTATTCTCCTGGTGTTGACTTCTTAGGCCCTAACTATTCGATCTGGTGGAGCAACGCCCTAGAATGAAGCCTATGTTGCCCGGAACGTAGAAATGACCATAACTTTCACACTGGTTGCTATCTTTCGTTTTATACGATGGAAAGACTGTTATATTTATATTGTATTTTATGCTTCTGGCGTTGACTTGTTAGGCCCTAACTGTTCGATCTGGTGGAACAACGCCCTAGGGTGAAGCCTAGGTTGCCGGGAAAGTAGAAATGACCATAACGTTCACACTGGTTGCAATTATTCGTTTTATACGATGGAAAAGCTGTGGCATCTTTATTGTATTTTATACATCTGGGGCTGACTTCTATGGCCGTTGCTATTAGATGTGGCGGAGCAACGCCCTAGAGTGACGCCTAGGTTGCGCGGAACGTAGAAATGACCATTACTTTCACAATGTTTGCAATTATTCATTTTATACGATGGAAAAACTTTTGTACTTATATTGTATTTTATTCTTCTGGCGTTGACTTCTTAGGCCCTAACTATTCGATCTGGAGGAACAACGCCCTAGAGTGAAGACTAGGTTGCCCGGAACATGGAATTGACCATTACTTTCAGACTGTTCGCAAATATACATTATATACGATGGAAAAGCTGTTGATTTATATTGTATTTTATGCTTCTGGCGTTGACTTCTTAGGCCCTAACTACTTAATCTGGTAGAGCACCGCCCTAGAGTGAAGCATAGGTTGCCCGGAACGTAGAAATGACCATAACTTTCACACCGGTAGCAACTATTCGTTTTATATGATGGAAAAACAGTTCTATTTGTTTTGTATTTTATGCTTCGGGCGTTGACTTCTGAGGCCCGAACTATTCAGTCTGTTTGTGCAACGCCCTAGGTTGCAGCCTAGATTGCCCGGAACGTAGAAATGACCATAACTTTCACACTGGTTGCAATTATTTGTTTTACACGATGGAAAAGCTGTTGTATTTATATCGTATTTTATGCTTCTGGCGTTGACTTCTTAGGCCCTAACTATTCCATCTGGTGGAACAACGCCCTAGAGTGTTGCATAGGTTGCCCGGAACGTAGAAATGACCATGACTTTCACACCGGTAGCAACTATTCGTTTTATACGATGGAAAAACTGTTCTTTTATTTTGTATTTTATGCTTCGGGCGTTGACTTCTAAGGCCCTAACTGTTTGATCTGGTGGATCAACGCCCTAGAATGAAGCCTAGGTTGCCCGGAACGTAGAAATGACCATTACTTTCACACTGGTTGCAATTATTCGTTTTATACGATGGAAAAGCTGTTGTAATTATGTCGTATTTTATGCTTCTGGCGTTGACTTCTTATGACCTAACTATTCGATCTGGTGGAGCAACGCACTGGAGTGAAACCTAGGTTGCCCGGAACGTAGGAATGACCATTACTTTCACACTGGTTGCAATTATTCCTGTTATACGGTGGAAAAACTGTTGTATTTTTATTGCATTTTATGCTTCGGGCATAGACTTTTAAGGCCCTAACTATTCAATCTCTTGGAGCAACGCCCTAGGGTGAAGCCTAGGTTGCCCGGACCGTAGAAATGAGCATAACTATCACACTGGTTGCAATTATTCGTTTTATACAATGGAAGAGCTGCCGTATTTATATCGTATTTTATGGTTCCGGCGTTGACTTCTTAGGCCCTAACTATTCCATTTGGTGGAACAACGCCCTAGGGTGACGCCTAGGTTGCCCGGAAAGTAGAAATGACCATAACTTTCACACTGGTCGCAATTATTCGTTTTATACGATGGAAAGACTGTTCTATATATTTTGTATTTTATGCTTCGGGTGTTGACTTCTAAGGCCCTAACTATTCGATCTGGTAGAGCAACGCCCTAGAGTGAAGCCTAGGTTGCCCGGATCGTAGAAATGTCCATTTCTTTCACACTGTTTGCAATTTTTCGTTTTATACGATGGAAAAACTGTTTTATTTATTTAGAATTTTATGCTTCGGGCGTTGACTTCTAAGGCTCTAACTATTCGATCTAGTGGAGCAACGCCCTAGAGTGCAGCCTAGGTTGCCCGGAACGTAGAACTGACCATAACTTTCACAATGGTAGCAATTATTCGTTTTATACGATGGAAAAACTGATTTATTTATTTTGTATTTTATGCTTCGGGCGTTGACTTCTAAGGCCCTAACTATTCGATCTGGTGGAGCAACGCCCTAGGGTGAAGCCTAGGTTGCCCGGAAAGTAGAAATGACCATAACTTTCACACTGGTAGCAATTATTCGTTTGATACAATGGAGAAACTGTTCTATTTATTTTGTATTTAATGATTCGGGCGTTGACTTCTAAGGCCCTAACTATTCGATCAGGTGGAGCAACGCCCTAGAGTGAAGCCTAGGTTGCTCGAAATGTAGAAATGACCATAACTTTCACACTGGTTGCTATCATTCGTTTTATATGATGGAAAAACTGTTGTATTTATATTGTATTTTATGCTTCTGGCGTTCACTTCTTAGGCCCTAACTGTTTGATCTGGTGGAGCAACGCCCTAGAGTGAAGCCTAGGTTGCCTGGAACGTAGAAATGACCATCCCTTTCACACGGGTTGCAATTATTCCTGTTATAGGATGGAAAGACTGTTGTATTTTATTGTATTTTATACTTCAGGCGTTGACTTCTGAGGCCGTAGCCATCCGATGTGGTGGAAGAACGCCATACAGTGAAGCCTAGGTTGCCCGGAACGTAGAAATGACCATAACTTTCACACTGCTTGCAATTATTTGCTTTATACGATGGAAAAGCTGTTGTATTTATATCGTATTTTATGCTTCTGGCGTTGACTTCTTAGGCCCTAACTATTCCATCTGGTGGAACAACGCCCTAGAATAAAGCCCAGGTTGCGCGGAACGTAGTAATGACCATAACTTTCACACTGGTAGCAATTATTCGTTTGATACAATGGAAAAACTGTTCTATTTATTTTGTATGTAATGCTTCGGGCGTTGACATCGAAGGCCCTAACTATTCGATCAGGTGGAGCAACGCCCTAGAGTGAAGCCTAGGTTATCCGGAACGTAGAAATGACCAGTACATTCACACTGGTTGCAGTTATTCCTGTAAAACGATGGAAAAACTGTTGCATCTTTATTGTATTTTATGCTTCTGGCGATGACTTCTAAGGCCGTAACTATTCGATCTGGTGGAGCAACGCTCTAGGGTGAAGGGTAGGTTGCGCGGAACGTAGAAATGACCAGTACTTTCACACTGGTTGCAGTTATTCGTTTTATACAGTGGAAAAACTGTTCTATTTATTTTGCGTTTTATGCTTCGGGCGTTGATTTCTAAGGCCCTAACTATTCGATCTGGTGGAGCAACGCCCTAGGGTGAAGCCTAGGTTGCCGGAACGTAGAAATGACCAGTACTTTCACACTGGTTGCAGTTATTCGTTTTATAGAATGGAACAACTGTTCTATTTATTTTGCATTTTATGCTTCGGGCGTTGACTTCTAAGGCCCTAACTATTCGATCTGGTGGAGCAACGCCCTAGAGTGAAGCCTAGGTTGCCCGCGAAGTTGAAATGACCATAACTTTCACACTGGTTGCTATTATTCGTATTATACGATGGAAAAGCTGTTATATTTATATTGCATTTTATGCTTCTGGCATTGACTTCTTAGGCCCTAACTATTCGATCTGGTGGAACAACGCCCTAGAGTGAAGCCTGCGATGCCCGGAACGTAGAAATGATCATTACCTTCACGCTTGTTGCAATTATTCCTGTTATACGATGGAAAAACTCTTGTATATTTATCGTATTTTATGTTTCGGGCGTTGTCTTCTATGGCCCTACCTATTCGATCTGGTGGAGCAACACCCTGCAGTGAAGCCTAGGTTGTCCGGAACGTAGATATGACCATAGCCTTCACACAGGTTGCAATTATTCGTTTTATACATTGAAAAACTGTTCTACTTATTTTGCATTTTATTCTTCTGCCGTTGACTTCTTAGGCCCTACCTATTCGATCTGGTGGAGCAACACCCTACAGTGAAGCCTAGGTTGTCCGGAACGTAGATATGACCATAACCTTCACACAGGTGGCAATTATTCGTTTTATACATGGAAAAACTGTTCTATTTATTTTGTATTTTATGCTTCTGGCGTTGACTTCTAAGGCCCTAACTATTCGATCTGGTGGAGCAACGTCCTAGAGTGAAGCCTAGGTTGCCCGGAACGTACAAATGCTCATAACATTCACACTGGTTACCATTATTCGTTTTATACGATGGAAAAGCTGTTGTATTTATATCGTATTTTATGCTTCTGGCGCTGACTTCTTAGACCCTAACTATTCGATCTGGTGGAACAACGCCCTAGGGTGAAGCCTAGGTTGCCGGGAACGTAGAAATGACCATAACTTGCACACTGGTAGCAATTATTCGTTTTATACATGGAAAAACTGTTCCATTTATTTTGTATTTTATGCTTCTGGCGTTGACTTCTAAGGCCCTACCTATCCGATCTGGCGGAGCAACGACCTCGTGTGAAGCCTAGGTTGCCCGGAACGTAGAAATGACCATAACTTCACACTGGTTGCTATTATTCGTTTTATACGATGAAAAAGCTGTTATATTTATATTGCATTTTATGCTTCTGGCGTTGACTTCTTAGGCCCTAACTATTCGATCTGGTGGAACAACGCCCTAGAGTGAAGCCTGCGATGCCCCGAACGTAGAAATGATCATTACCTTCACGCTTGTTGCAATTATTCCTGTTATACGATGGAAAAACTCTTGTATATTTATCGTATTTTATGCTTCGGGCGATGTCTTCTATGGCCCTACCTATTCGATCTGGTGGAGCAACACCCTACAGTGAAGCCTAGGTTGTCCCGAACGTAGATATGACCATAGCCTTCACACAGGTTGCAATTATTCGTTTTATACATTGAAAAACTGTTCTACTTATTTTGCATTTTATTCTTCTACCGTTGACTTCTTAGGCCCTACCTATTCGATCTGGTGGAGCAACACCCTACAGTGAAGCCTAGGTTGTCCGGAACGTAGATATGACCATAACTTTCACACTGGTAGCAATTACTCGTTTTATACGATTGAAAAGCTGTTGTATTTATATTGTATTTTATGCAGCTGGCGTTGACTTCTTATGCCCTAACTATTCCGTCTGGTGGAACAACACCCTAGGGCCAAGCCTAGGTTGCCCGGAAAGTAGAAATGACGTTAACTTTCATCCTGGTTGCAATTATTCGTTTTATACGATGGAAAAACTGTTGTATTTATATTGTATTTTATGCTTCTGGCGTTCACTTCTTAGGCCCTGACTATTCGATCTGGTGGAACAACGCCCTATGGTGAAGCCGAGGTTGCCCGGAACGTACAAATGCTCATAACATTCACACTCGTTACCATTATTCGTTTTACACGATGGAAAAGCTGTTGTATTTATATCGTATTTTATGCTTCTGGCGCTGACTTCTTAGACCCTAACTATTCCATCAGGTGGAACAACGCCCTAGGGTGAAGCCTAGGTTGCCGGGAACGTAGAAAGGACCATAACTTGCACACTGGTAGCAATTATTCGTTTTATACATGGAAAAACTGTTCCATTTATTTTGTATTTTATGCTTCTGGCGTTGACTTCTAAGGCCCTACCTATCCGATCTGGCGGAGCAACGACCTCGAGTGAAGCCTAGGTTGCCCGGAACGTAGAAATGACCATAACTTCACACTGGTTGCTATTATTCGTTTTATACGATGAAAAAACTGTTATATTTATATTGCATTTTAAGCTTGTGGCGTTGACTTCTTAGGCCCTAACTATTCGATCTAGTGGAACAACGCCCTAGAGTGAAGCCTGCGATGCCCGGAACGTAGAAATGACCATAACTTTCACACTGGAAACAATTACTCATTTTATACATGGAACAGCTGTTCTATTTATTTTGTATTTTATGCATCGGGCGTTGACTTCTATGGCCCTACCTATTCGATGTGGTGGAGCAACACCCTACATTGAAGCCTAGTTTGTCCGGAACGTAGATATGACCATAACCTTCACACAGGTTGCAATTATTCGTTTTATACGATTGAAAGACTGTTGTATTTATTTTGTAGTTTATGCTTCTGGCGTTGAATTCCAAGGCCCTAACACTTCGACCTGGTGGAGCAATGCCTCAGAGTTAAGTCTAGGATGCCCGAAACGTCGTAATGATCGTTACTTTCACACTGGTTGCAATTAGTCATGCTATACGATGAAAAATCAGTTGCATTTTTATTGTATTTTATGCTTCGGGCTTTAGCTTCTAAGGCTGTAGCTTTTAGCTGTGGTGGAGCAACGCCGTAGAGTGACGCCTAGGTTGCCCGGCTCGTAGAAATGACCATTACTTTCACAATGTTAGCAATTATTCATTTTATACGATGGCAATCTGTTGTACTTATTATGCATTTTATTCTTCTGGCGTTGACTTCTTAGGCCCTAACTATTCGATCTGGTGGAACAACGATCTAGAGTGAAGCCTAGGTGGCCAGGGACGTAGAAATGACCATTACTTTCACACTGTTTGCTAATATACATTATATACGATGGAAAGGCTGTTGTATTTATATTGTATTTTATGCTTCTGGCGTTGACTTCTTAGGGCCTAACTATTTAACCTGGTGAAGCACCGCGCTAGAGTGAAGAGTAGGTTGCCCGGAACGTAGAACATACCATTACCTTCACACTGGTTGCAATTATTCCTGTTATACGATGGAAAAACTGTTGCATCTTTATTGTGTTTTATGCTTCTGGCGTGGACTTCTTAGGCCCTGACCATTCGATCTGGTGGATCAACGCCCTAGGGTGAAGCCTAGGTTGGGCGGAATGTAGAAATGACCATAACCTTCACACTGGAAGCAATTATTCGTTTTATACATGGAAAAGCTGTTCTATTTATTGTGTATTTTATGCTTCTGGCGTTGACTTCTAAGGCCCTAACTATTCCATCTGGTGGAACAACGCCCTAGAGTGAAGCCTAGGTTGCCCGGAACGTAGAAATGACCATAACTTTCACACTGGAAGCAATTATACGTTTTATACAATGGAAAGACTGTTGTATTTATTTTGTAGTTTATGCTTATGGCGTTGACTTCTAAGGCCCTAACTCTTCGATCCGGTGGAGCAACGCCTCAGAGTTAAGCCTAGGATGCCCGAAACGTGGATATGATCATTACTTACGCACTGGTTGCAATTAGTCATGCTATACGATGGAAAATCTGTTGCATTTTTATTGTATTTTATGCTTCTGGCGTTGACTTCTAAGGCCGTAGCCATTAGCTGTGGTGGAGCAACGCCCTACAGTGACGTCTAGATTGCCCGGAACGTAGAACGGACCATTATTTTCACAATGTTTGCAATTATTCACTTTATACAATGGAAAAACTGTTGTACTTATATCGTATTTTATTCTTCTGGCGTTGAATTCTTAGGCCCCGTCTGTTCGATGTGGTGGAACAGCGCCCTAGAATGAAGCCTAGGTTGCCCGGAACGTAGAAATGACCATTACTTTCACAGTGTTTGCAATTATTCATTTTATACGATGGTAATCTGTTGTACTTATATTGCATTTTATTCTTCTGGCGTCGACTTCTTAGGCCCAAACTATTCGATCTGGTGGAACAACGCTCTAGAGTGAAGCCTAGGTTGCCAGGAACGTAGAAATGACCATTACTTTCACACTGTTTGCTAATATACATTATATACGATGGAAAGGCTGTTGTATTTATATTGTATTTTATGCTTCTGGCGTTGACTTCTTAGGCCCTAACTATTTAACCTGGTGGAGCACCGCCCTAGAGTGAAGAGTAGGTTGCCCGGAACGTAGAACATACCATTACCTTCACACTGGTTGCAATTATTCCTGTTATACGATGGAAAAACTGTTGCATCTTTAATGTGTTTTATGCTTCTGGCGTTGACTTCTTAGACCCTAACTATTCCATCTGGTGGAACAACGCCCTAGGCTGAAGCCTAGGTTGCCCGGAACGTGGAAATGACCATAACTTTCACACTGGTAGCAATTATTCGTTTAATACATGGAAAAACTGTTCTATTTATTTTGTATTTTATGCTTTCGGCGTTGACTTCTAAGGCCCTACCTATCCGATCTGGCGGAGCAACGCCCTCGAGTGAAGCCTGCGATGCCCGGAACGTATAAATGACCATTACTTTCACAACGTATGCAATTTTTCATTTTATACGATGGAAAAACTGTAGTACTTATATTGCTGTTTATGCTTATGGCGTTGACTTCTAAGGCCCTAACCCTTCGATCCGGTGGAGCAACGCCTCAGAGTTGAGCCTAGGATGCCCGAAACGTCGAAATGATCATTACATTCGCACTGGTTGCAATTAGTCATGCTATACGATGGAAAAACTGTTGCATTTTTATTGTATTTTATGCTTCTGGCGTTGACTTCTAAGGCCGTAGCTATTATCTGTGGTGCAGGAACGCCCTACAGTGACGTCTAGGTTGCCCGGAACGTAGAAATGACAATTACTTTCACAATGTTTTCAATTATTCACTTTATACAATGGAAAAACTGTTGTACTTATATCGTATTTTATTCTTCTGGCGTTGACTTCTAAGGTAGTAACTATTCGATCTGGTGGATCAACGCCCTAGGGTGAAGCCTAGGTTGACCGGAACGTAGAAATGACCATAACTTTTACACTGGTAGCAATTATTCGTTTTATACGATGGAAAAACTGTTCTATTTATTTTGTATTTTATGCTTCGGGCGTTGACATCTAAGGCCCTAACTGTTTGGTCTGGTGGAGCAACGCCCTAGCTTGAAGCCTAGGTTGCCCAGAACGTAGAAATGACCATAACTTTCACACTGGATGCTATTATTCGTTCTATACGATGGAAAAACTGTTATATTTATATTGTATCTTATGCTTCTGGCGTTGACTTATTAGGCCCTAACTATTCGATCTGGCGGAGCAACACCCTAGAGTGAAGCCTAGGTTGCCCGGAACGTAGAAATCACAATCACTTTCACACTGGTTGCAGTTATTCCTGTTATACGATGGAAAAACTGTTGTATTTATATTGTATTTTAAGCTTCTGACGTTGACTTCTAAGGCACCAACCATTCGAGCTGGTGGAGCAACGCCCTAGAGTGAAGCCTAGGTTGCCCGGAACGTAGAAATGACCATAACTTTCACACTGGTTGCAATTATTCGTTTTATACGATGGAAAAACTGTTGTATTTATACTGTATTCTATGCTTCTGACGTTGACTTCTAAGGCACTAACTATTCGATCTGGTGAAGCAACGCCCTAGAGTGAAACCTAGGTTGCCCGGAACGTAGAAATGACCATTACTTTCACACTCTTTGCAATTATTCATTTTATACGATGGAAAAGCTGTTGCATTTATACTGTATTTTATGATTCTGGCGTTGACTTCTTAGGCCCTAACTATTCGATCTGGTGGAGCAACGCCTTAGGGTGACGCCTAGGTTGCCCGGAACGTAGAAATGGCCATATCTTTCACACTGGTTGCTATTTCTCCTGTTATACGATGGAAGAGCTGTTGTATTTATATTGTACATTATGCTTCTGGCGTTGACTTCTAAGGCCCTGACTATTCGATCTGGTGGATCAACGCCCTAGGGTGAAGCCTGGGTTGCCCGGAACGTAGAAATGACCATCACTTTCACACTGGTTGCAATTATTCCTGTTATACGATGGAAAAACTGTTGTATTTATATTGTATTTTAAGCTTCTGACGTTGACTTCTTAGGCCCTAACTATTCGATCTGGTGGAGCAACGCCTTAGAGTGAAGCCTTGGTTTCCCGGAACGTAGAAATGACCATCACTTTCATACTGGTTGCAATTATTCGTTTTATACGATGGAAAAACTGTTGTGCTTATATTGTATTTTATGCTTGTGGCGTTGAATTCTAAGGCACTAACTATTCGATCTCGTGGAGCTACGTCCTAGAGTGAAACCTAGGTTGCCCGGAACGTAGAAATGACCATTACTTTCACACTCTTTGCAATTATTCATTTTATACGATGGAAAAGCTGTTGCATTTATATTGTATTTTATGCTTCTGGCGTTGACTTCTTAGGCCCTAACTATTCGATCTGGTGGAGCAACGCCCTAGAGTGAAGCCTTGGTTTCCCGGAACGTAGAAATGACCATCACTTTCATACTGGTTGCAATTATTCGTTTTATACGATGGAAAAACTGTTGTGCTTATATTCTATTTTATGCTTGTGGCGTTGAATTCTAAGGCACTAACTATTCGATCTGGTGGAGCAACGCCCTAGAGTGAAGCCTAGGGTGCCCGGAACGTAGAAATGACCATCACTTTCGAACTGGTTGCAATAATTCGTTTTGTACGATGGAAAAACTGTTGTATCTATACTGTATTTTATGCTTCTGACGTTGACTTCTAACGCACTAACTATTCGATCTGGTGGAACAACGCACTAGGGTGAAGCCTAGGTTGCCCGGCACGTAGAAATGACCATAACTTTCACACTGGTAGCAATTATTCGATTTATACAATGGAAAAGCTGTTCTATTTATTTTGTGTTTTATGTTTCGCGAGTTGACTTCTAAGGCCCTAACTATTCGATCTGGTGGAGCATCGCCCTAGGGTGAAGCCTAGGTTGCCCGGAAAGTAGAAATGTCCATAACTTTCACACTGGTTGCAATTATTCGTTTTATACGATGGAAAAACTGTGGTATTTATATTGTATTTTATGCTTCTGGCGTTCGCTTCTTAGTCCCTAACTATTCGATCGGGTGGAACGACGCCCTAGGGTGAAGCCTAGGTTGCCCGGAAAGTAGAAATGACCATAACTTTCAAACTGGTTGCAATTATTCCTGTTATACGATGGAAAACCTGTTGCATTTATATTGTATTTTATGCTTCTGGCGTTGACTTTTTAGGCCCTAACTATTCGATCTGGTGGAGCAACGCCAGAGAGTGAAGCCTAGGTTGCCCGGAAAGTAGAAATGTCCATAACTTTCATACTGGTTGCAATTATTCGTTTTATACGATGGAAAAGCTGTAGTATTTATACTGTATTTTATGCTTCTGACGTTGACTTCTAACGCACTAACTGTTAGATCTGGTGGAGCAACGCCCTAGAGTGAAACCTAGGTAGCCCGGAACGTAGAAATGACCATTCCCTTCACACTCTTTGCAATTATTCATTTTATACGATGGAAAAGCTGTTGCATTTATATTGTATTTTATGCTTCTGGCGTTTACTTCTTGGGCCGTAACTATTCGATCTGGTGGAGCAACGCCTTAGAATGACGCCTAGGTAGCCCGGAACGTAGAAATGACCATATCTTTCACACTGGTTGCTATTGTTCCTGTTATACGATGTAAAAGCTGTTGTTTTTATATTGTACCTTATGCTTCTGGCGTTGACTTCTAAGGCCCTAACTATTCGATCTGGTGGACCAACGCCCTAGGGTGAAGCCTAGGTTGCCCGGATAGTAGAAATGACCATCACTTTCATACTGGTTGCAATTATTCGTTTTATACGATGGAAAAACTGTTGTGCTTATATTGTATTTTATGCTTGTGGCGTTGAATTCTAAGGCACTAACTATTCGATCTGGTGGAGCAACGCCCTAGAGCGAAGCCTAGGGTGCCCGGAACGTAGAAATGACCATCACTTTCAAACTGGTTGCAATTACTCCTGTAATATGATGGAAAAACTGTTGTATTTTTATTGCATTTTATGCTTCGGGCGCTGACATCTAAGGCACTAACTACTCAATCTGTTGGAGCAACGCCCTAGGGTGAATCCTAGGTTGCCCGGAAAGTAGAAATGACCATAACTTTCATACTGGTTGCAATTATCCGTTTTATACGATGGTAAAACTGTTGTATTTATATTGTATTTTATGCTTCTGGCGTTCACTCCTTAGGCCTTAACTATTCGATCTGGTGGAACAACACACTAGGGTGAAGCCTAGGTTGCCCGGAACTTAGAAATGATCATAACTTTCACACTGGTAGCAATTATTCGATTTATACAATGGAAAAACTGTTCTATTTATTTTGTGTTTTATGTTCCCCGCGTTGACTTCTAAGGCCCTAACTATTCGATCGGGTGCAGCATCGCCCTAGGGTGAAGCCTAGGTTGCCCGGATAGTAGAAATGACCATAACTTTCTTAGTGGTTGCAATTATTCGTTTTATACGATGGAAAAACTGTTGTATTTATATTGTATTTTATGCTTCTGGCGTTGACTTCTGAGGCCCTAACTATTCGATCTGTTGGACCAACGCCTTAGAGTGAAGCCTTGATTTCCCGGAACGTAGAAATGACCATGACATTCATACTGGTTGCAATTATTCGTTTTATACGATGGAAGAACTGTTGTATTTATACTGTATTTTACGCTTCTGACGTTGACTTCTAAGGCACTAACTATTCGATCTCGTGGAGCTACGTCCTAGAGTGAAACCTAGGTTGCCCGGAACGTAGAAATGACCATTACTTTCACACTCTTTGCAATTATTCATTTTATACGATGGAAAAGCTGTTGCATTTATATTGTATTTTATGCTTCTGGCGTTGACTTCTTAGGCCCTAACTATTCGATCTGGTGGAGCAACGCCTTAGAGTGAAGCCTTGGTTTCCCGGAACGTAGAAATGACCATCACTTTCATACTGGTTGCAATTATTCGTTTTATACGATGGAAAAACTGTTGTGCTTATATTGTATTTTATGCTTGTGGCGTTGAATTCTAAGGCACTAACTATTCGATCTGGTGGAGCAGCGCCCTAGAGTGAAGCCTAGGGTGCCCGGAACGTAGAAATGACCATCACTTTCGATCTGGTTGCAATTATTCGTTTTGTACGATGGAAAAACTGTTGTATCTATACTGTATTTTATGCTTCTGACGTTGACTTCTAACGCACTAACTATTCGATCTGGTGGAACAACGCACTAGGGTGAAGCCTAGGTTGCCCGGCACGCAGAAATGACCATAACATTCACACTGGTAGCAATTATTCGATTTATACAATGGAAAAGCTGTTCTATTTATTTTGTGTTTTATGTTTCGCGCGTTGACTTCTAAGGCCCTAACTATTCGATCTGGTGGAGCATCGCCCTAGGGTGAAGCCTAGGTTGCCCGGAAAGTAGAAATGTCCATAACTTTCACACTGGTTGCAATTATTCGTTTTATACGATGGAAAAACTGTGGTATTTATATTGTATTTTATGCTTCTGGCGTTCGCTTCTTAGTCCCTAACGATTCGATCGGGTGGAACGACGCCCTAGGGTGAAGCCTAGGTTGCCCGGAAAGTAGAAATGACCATAACTTTCAAACTGGTTGCAATTATTCCTGTTATACGATGGAAGACCTGTTGCATTTATATTGTATTTTATGCTTCTGGCGTTTACTTCTTGGGCCGTAACTATTCGATCTGGTGGAGCAACGCCTTAGAATGACGCCTAGGTTGCCCGGAACGTAGAAATGACCATATCTTTCACACTGGTTGCTATTGTTCCTGTTATACGATGTAAAAGCTGTTGTCTTTATGTTGTACCTTATGCTTCTGGCGTTGACTTCTAAGGCCCTAACTATTCGATCTGGTGGACCAACGCCCTAGGGTGAAGCCTAGGTTGCCCGGATAGTAGAAATGACCATCACTTTCATACTGGTTGCAATTACTCGTTTTATACGATGGAAAAACTGTTGTGCTTATATTGTATTTTATGCTTGTGGCGTTGAATTCAAAGGCACTAACTATTCGATCTGGTGGAGCAACGCCCTAGAGCGAAGCCTAGGGTGCCCGGAACGTAGAAATGACCATCACTTTCAAACTGGTTGCAATTACTCCTGTAATATGATGGAAAAACTGTTGTATTTTTATTGCATTTTATGCTTCGGGCGCTGACATCTAAGGCACTAACTACTCAATCTGTTGGAGCAACGCCCTAGGGTGAATCCTAGGTTGCCCGGAAAGTAGAAATGACCATAACTTTCATACTGGTTGCAATTATTCGTTTTATACGATGGAAGAACTGTTGTATTTATACTGTATTTTATGCTTCTGACGTTGACTTCTAAGGCACTAACTATTCGATCTGGTGGAGCTACGCCCTAGAGTGAAACCTAGGTTGCCCGGAACGTAGAAATGACCATTACTTTCACACTCTTTGCAATTATTCATTTTATACGATGGAAAAGCTGTTGCATTTATATTGTATTTTATGCTTCTGGCGTTGACTTCTTAGGCCCTAACTATTCGATCTGGTGGAGCAGCGCCTTAGAGTGAAGCCTTGGTTTCCCGGAACGTAGAAATGACCATCACTTTCATACTGGTTGCAACTATTCGTTTTATGCGATAGAAAAACTGTTGTATTTATATTGTATTTTATGCTTGTGGCGTTGAATTCTAAGGCACTAACTATTCAGTCTGTTGGAGCAACGCCCTAGGGTGAAGCCTAGGTTGCCCGGAAAGTAGAAATGACCATAACTTTCATACTGGTTGCAATTATTCGTTTTATACGATGGAAAAACTGTTGTATTTATATTGTATTTTAAGCTTCTGACGTTGACTTCTAAGGCACCAACCATTCGAGCTGGTGGAGCAACGCCCTAGAGTGAAGCCTAGGTTGCCCGGAACGTAGAAATGACCATAACTTTCATACTGGTTGCAATTATTCGTTTTATACGATGGAAAAACTGTTGCATTTATATTGTATTTTATGCTTCTGGCGTTGACTTCTTAGGCCCTAACTATTCGATCTGGTGGAGCAACGCCTTAGAGTGACGCCTAGGTTGCCCGGAACGTAGAAATGGCCATATCTTTCACACTGGTTGCTATTGTTCCTGTTATACGATGGAAAAGCTGTTGTATTTATATTGTACATTATGCTTCTGGTGTTGACTTCTAAGGCCCTAACTATTCGATCTGGTAGAGCAACGCCCTAGGGTGAAGCCTGGGTTGCCCGGAACGTGGAAATGACCATCACTTTCACACTGGTTGCAATTATTCCTGTTATACGATGGAAAAACTGTTGTATTTTTTTGCATTTTATGCTTCGGGCGTTGACTTCTAAGGCCCTAACTATTCAGTCTGTTGGTGCAACTCCCTAGGGTGAAGCCCAGGTTGCCCGGAAAGTAGAAATGTCCATAACTTTCATACTGGTTGCAATTATTCGTTTTATACGATGGAAAAACTGTTGTATTTATATTGTATTTTAAGCTTCTGACGTTGACTTCTAAGGCAACAACTATTCGATCACGTGCAGCAACGCCCTAGAGTGAAGCCTAGGTTGCCCCGAACGTAGAAATGACCATAACTTTCACACTGGTTGCACTTATTCGTTTTATACGATGGAAAAACTGTCGTATTTATATTGTATTTTATGCTTCTGGCGTTCACTTCTTAGGCCTTAACTATTCGATCTGGTGGAACAACGCACTAGGGTGAAGCCTAGGTTGCCCGGAACGTAGAAATGGCCATAACTTTCACACTGGTAGCAATTACTCGATTTATACAATGGAAAAACTGTTGTATTTATTTTGTGTTTTATGTTTCGCGCGTTGTCTTCTAAGGCCCTAACTATTCGATCTAGAGGAGCAACGCCCTAGGGTGAAGCCTAGGTTGCCTGGAAAGTAGAAATGTCCATAACTTTCATACTGGTTGCAATTATTCGTTTTATACGATGGAAGAACTGTTGTATTTATACTGTATTTTATGCTTCTGACGTTGACTTCTAAGGCACTAACTATTCGATCTGGTGGAACAACGCACTAGGGTGAAGTCTAGGTTTCCCGGAACGTAGAAATGGCCATAACTTTCACACTTCTAGCAATTATTCGATTTATACAATGGAAAAACTGTTCTATCTATTTTGTGTTTTATGTTTCGCGCGTTGACTTCTAAGGCCCTAACTATTCGATCTAGTGGAGCAACGCCCTAGGGTGAAGCCTAGGTTGCCTGGAAAGTAGAAATGTCCATAACTTTCATACTGGTCGCAATTATTCTTTTTATACGATGGAAGAACTGTTGTATTTATACTGTATTTTACGCTTCTGACGTTGACTTCTAAGGCACTAACTATTCGATCTCGTGGAGCTACGCCCTAGAGTGAAACCTAGGATGCCCGGAACGTAGAAATGACCATTACTTTCACACTCTTTGCAATTATTCATTTTATACGATTGAAAAGCTTTTGCATTTATATTGTATTTTATGCTTCTGGCGTTGACTTCTTAGGCCCTAACTATTCGATCTGGTGGAGCAACGCCTTAGAGTGAAGCCTTGGTTTCCCGGAACGTAGAAATGACCATCACTTTCATACTGGTTGCAATTATTCGTTTTATACGATGGAAAAACTGTTGTGCTTATATTGTATTTTATGCTTGTGGCGTTGAATTCTAAGGCACTAGCTATTCGATCTGGTGGAGCAACGCCCTAGAGTGAAGCCTAGGGTGCCCGGAACGTAGAAATGACCATCACTTTCGAACTGGTTGCAATTATTCGTTTTGTACGATGGAAAAACTGTTGTATCTATACTGTATTTTATGCTTCTGACGGTGACTTCTAACGCACTAACTATTCGATCTATTGGAGCAACGCCCGAGAGTGAAGCCTTGGTTTCCCGGAACGTAGAAATGACCATGACTTTCATACTGGTTGCAATTATTCGTTTTATACGATGGAAAAACTGTTGTATTTATATTGTATTTTATGCTTCTGGCGTTGAGTTCTAAGGCACTAACTATTCAATCTGTTGGAGCAACGCCCGAGGGTGAATCCTAGGTTGACCGGAAAGTAGAAATGACCATAACTTTCATACTGGTTGCAATTATCCGGTTTATACGATGGAAAAACTGTTGTATTTATATTGTATTTTATGCTTCTGGCGTTCACTTCTTAGGCCTTAGCTATTCGATCTGGTGCAACAACGCACTAGGGTGAAGCCTAGGTTTCCCGGAACGTAGAAATGGCCATAACTTACACACTGGTAGCAATTATTCGATTTACACAATGGAAAAACTGTTCTATTTATTTTGTGTTCTATGTTTCGCGCGTTGTCTTTTAAGGCCCTAACTATTCGATCTAGTGGAGCAACGCCCTAGGGTGAAGCCTAGGTTGCCTGGAAAGTAGATGTGTCCATAACTTTCATACTGGTTGCAATTATTCGTTTTATACGATGGAAGAACTGTTGCATTTATACTGTATTTTATGCTTCTGACGTTGACTTCTAAGGCACTAAGTATTCGATATGGTGGAGCAACGCCCTAGAGTGAAGCCTAGGGCGCCCGGAACGTAGAAATGACCATCACTTTCAAACTGGTTGCAATTTCTCCTGTTATATGATGGAAAAACTGTTGTATTTTTATTTCATTTTATGCTTCGGGCGTTGACTTCTAAGGCACTAACTATTCAATCTGTTGGAGCAACGCCCTAGGGTGAATCCTAGGTTGCCCGGAAAGTAGAAATGACCATAACTTTCATACTGGTTGCAATTATCCGGTTTATACGATGGAAAAACTGTTGTATTTATGTTGTATTTTATGCTTCTGGCGTTCACTTCTTAGGCCTTAACTATTCGATCTGGTGGAACAACGCACTAGGGTGAAGCCTAGGTTTCCCGGAACGTAGAAATGGCCATAACTTTCACACTGGTAGCAATCATTCGATTTATACAATGGAAAAACTGTTCTATTTATTTTGTGTTTTATGTTTCGCGCGTTGACTTCTTAGGCCCTAACTATTCGATCTGGTGGAGAAACGCCTTAGAGTGAAGCCTTGGTTTCCCCGAACGTAGAAATGACCATCACTTTCATACTGGTTGCAATTATTCGTTTTATACGATGGAAAAACTGTTGTGCTTATATTGTATTTTATGCTTGTGGCGTTGAATTCTAAGGCACTAACTATTCGATCTGGTGGAACAACGCACTAGGGTGAAGCCTAGCTTGCCCGGAACTTAGAAATGATCATAACTTTCACACTGGTAGCAAGTATTCGATTTATACAATGGAAAAACTGTTCTATTTATTTTGAGTTTTATGTTTCGCTCGTTGACTTCTAAGGCCCTAACTATTCGATCGAGTGGAGCATCGCCCTAGGGTGAAGCCTAGGTTGCCTGGAAAGTAGAAATGTCCATAACTTTCATACTGCTTGCAATTATTCGTTTTATACGATGGAAGAACTGTTGTATTTATACTGTATTTTATGCTTCTGACGTTGACTTCTAAGGCACTAACTATTCGATCTGGTGGAGCTACGCCCTAGAGTGAAGCCTAGGTTGCCCGGAACGTAGAAATGACCATAACTTTCACACTGGTAGCAATTATTCGATTTATACAATGGAAAAACTGTTGTATTTATACTGTATTTTATGCTTCTGACGTTGACTTCTAACGCACTAAGTATTCGATATGGTGGAGCAACGCCCTAGAGTGAAACCTAGGATGCCCGGAACGTAGAAATGACCATTACTTTCACACTCTTTGCAATTATTCATTTTATACGATGGAAAAGCTTTTGCATTTATATTGTATTTTATGCTTCTGGCGTTGACTTCTTAGGCCCTAACTATTCGATCTGGTGGAGCAACGCCTTAGAGTGAAGCCTTGGTTTCCCGGAACGTAGAAATGACCATCACTTTCATACTGGTTGCAATTATTCGTTTTATACGATGGAAAAACTGTTGTGCTTATATTGTATTTTATGCTTGTGGCGTTGAATTCTAAGGCACTAACTATTCGATCTGGTGGAGCAACGCCCTAGAGTGAAGCCTAGGGTGCCCGGAACGTAGAAATGACCATCACTTTCGAACTGGTTGCAATTATTCGTTTTGTACGATGGAAAAACTGTTGTATCTATACTGTATTTTATGCTTCTGACGGTGACTTCTAACGCACTAACTATTCGATCTATTGGAGCAACGCCCTAGAGTGAAGCCTTGGTTTCCCGGAACGTAGAAATGACCATGACTTTCATACTGGTTGCAATTAGTCGTTTTATACGATGGAAAAACTGTTGTATTTATATTGTATTTTATGCTTCTGGCGTTGACTTCTAAGGCACTAACTGTTCGATCTGGTGGTGCAACGCCCTAGAGTGAAGCTTAGGTTGCCCGGAACATAGAAATGACCATAACCTTCACAATGGTTGCAATTATTCGTTTTATACGATGGAATAACTGTTGTATTTATATTGTATTTTATGCTTCTGGCGTTCACTTCTTAGGCCTTAACTATTGGATCTGGTGGAACAACGCACTAGGGTGAAGCCTAGGTTTCCCGGAACGTAGAAATGGCCATAAATTTCATACTGGTTGCAATTATTCGTTTTATACGATGGAAGAACTGTTGCATTTATACTGTATTTTATGCTTCGGGCGTTGACTTCTAAGGCACTAACTATTCAATCTGTTGGAGCAACGCCGGAGGGTGAATCCTAGGTTGACCGGAAAGTAGAAATGACCATAACTTTCATACTGGTTGCAATTATCCGGTTTATACGATGGAAAAACTGTTGTATTTATATTGTATTTTATGCTTCTGGCGTTCACTTCTTAGGCCTTAGCTATTCGATCTGGTGTAACAACGCACTAGGGTGAAGCCTAGGTTTCCCGGAACGTAGAAATGGCCATAACTTTCACACTAGTAGCAATTATTCGATTTATACAATGGAAAAACTGTTGTATTTATTTTGTGTTTTATGTTTCGCGTGTTGACTTCTAAGGCCCTAAGTATTTGACCTAGTGGAGCAACGCCCTAGGGTGAAGCCTAGGTTGCCTGGAAAGTAGAAATGTCCATAACTTTCATACTGGTTGCAATTATTCGTTTTATACGATGGAAGAACTGTTGTATTTATACTGTATTTTACGCTTCTGACGTTGACTTCTAAGGCACTAACTATTCGATCTCGTGGAGCTACGCCCTAGAGTGAAACCTAGGTTGCCCGGAACGTAGAAATGACCATTACTTTCACACTCTTTGCAATTATTCATTTTATACGATGGAAAAGCTGTTGCATTTATATTGTATTTTATGCTTCTGGCGTTGACTTCTTAGGCCCTAACTATTCGATCTGGTGGAGCAACGCCTTAGAGTGCAGCCTTGGTTTCCCGGAACGTAGAAATGACCATCACTTTCATACTGGTTGCAATTATTCGTTTTATACGATGGAAAAACTGTTGTGCTTATATTGTATTTTATGCTTGTGGCGTTGAATTCTAAGGCACTAACTATTCGATCTGGTGGAGCAACGCCCTAGAGTGAAGCCTAGGGTGCCCGGAACGTAGAAATGACCATCACTTTCGAACTGGATGCAATTATTCGTTTTGTCCGATGGAAAAGCTGTTGTATCTATACTGTATTTTATGCTTCTGACGTTGACTTCTAACGCACTAACTATTCGATCTATTGGAGCAACGCCTTAGAGTGAAGCCTTGGTTTCCCGGAACGTAGAAATGACCATCACTTTCATACTGGTTGCAATTATTCGTTTTATACGATGGAAAAACTGTTGTACTTATATTGTATTTTATGCTTGTGGCGTTGAATTCTAAGGCACTAACTATTCGATCTGGTGGAGCAACGCCCTAAGGTGAATCCTAGATTGCCCGGAAAGTAGAAATGACCATAACTTTCATACTGGTTGCAATTATCCGTTTTATACGATGGTAAAACTGTTGTATTTATATTGTATTTTATGCTTCTGGCGTTCACTCCTTAGGCCTTAACTATTCGATCTGGTGGAACAACGCACTAGGGTGAAGCCTAGGTTGCCCGGAACTTAGAAATGATCATAACTTTCACACTGGTAGCAATTATTCGATTTATACAATGGAAAAACTGTTCTATTTATTTTGTGTTTTATGTTCCGCGCGTTGACTTCTAAGGCCCTAACTATTCGATCGGGTGGAACAACGCCCTAGGATGAAGCCTAGGTTGCCCGGAAAGTAGAAATGACCATAACTTTCAAACTGGTTGCAATTATTCCTGTTATACGATGGAAGAACTGTTGCATTTATATTGTATTTTATGCTTCTGGCGTTGACTTCTAAGGCACTAAGTATTCGATATGGTGGAGCAACGCCCTCGAGTGAAGCCTAGGGTGCCCGGAACGTAGAAATGACCATCACTTTCAAACTGGTTGCAAGTACTCCTGTTATATGATGGAAGAACAGTTGTATTTTTATTGCATTTTATGCTTCGGGCGTTGACTTCTAAGGCACTAACTATTCAATCTTTTGGAGCAACGCCCTAGGGTGAATCCTAGGTTGCCCGGAAAGTAGAAATGACCATAACTTTCATACTGGTTGCAATTATCAGGTTTATACGATGGAAAAACTGTTGTATTTATATTGTATTTTATGCTTCTGGCGTTCACTTCTTAGGCCTTAACTATTCGATCTGGTGGAGCTACGCCCTAGAGTGAAACATAGGTTGCCCGGAACGCAGAAATGACCATTACTTTCACACTCTTTGCAATTATTCATTTTATACGATGGAAAAGCTGTTGCATTTATATTGTATTTTATGCTTCTGGCGTTGACTTCTTAGGCCCTAACTATTCGATCTGGTGGAGCAACGTCTTAGAGTGACGCCTAGGTTGCCGGGAACGTAGAAATGACCATATCTTTCACACTGGTTGCTATTGTTCCTGTTATACCATGGAAAAGCTGTTGTATTTATATTGTACCTTATGCTTCTGGCGTTGACTTCTAAGGCCCTAACTATTCGATCTGGTGGATTAACGCCCTAGAGTGAAGCCTAGGTTGCCCGGAAAGTGGAAATGTCCATAACTTTCATACTCGTTGCAATTATTCGTTTTATACGATGGAAAAACTGTTGTATTTATATTGTATTTTATGCTTCTGGCGTTCACTTCTTAGGCCTTAACTATTCAATCTAGTGGAGCAACGCCCTAGGGTGAAGCCTAGGTTGCCTGGAAAGTAGAAATGTCCATAACTTTCATACTGGTTGCAATTATTCGTTTTATACGATGGAAGAACTGTTGTATTTATACTGTATTTTATGCTTCTGGCGTTGACTTCTAAGGTCCTAACTATTCGATCTGGTGGAGCAACGCCCTAGAGTGAAGCCTAGGTTGCTCGGAATGTAGAAATGTCCATAACTTTCCAGCTGGTTGCAATTATTCGTTTTATACGATGGAAAAGCTGTTGTATTTATGTTGTATTTCATGTTTCTGGCGTTGACTTCTAAGGCCCTAACTATTCGATCTAGTGGAGCAACGCCCTAGGGTGAAGCCTATGTTGCCTGGAAAGTAGAAATGTCCATAACTTTCATGCTGGTTGCAATTATTCGTTTTATACGATGGAAGAGCTGTTGTATTTATACTGTATTTTATGCTTCTGACGTTGACTTCTAAGGCACTCACTATTCGATCTGGTGGAGCTACGCCCTAGAGTGAAACATACGTTGCCCGGAACGTAGAAATGACCATTACTTTCACACTCTTTGCAATTATTCATTTTATGCGATGGAAAAGCTGTTGCATTTATATTGTATTTTATGCTACTGGCGTTGACTTCTTGGGCCCTAACTATTCTATCTGGTGGAGCAACGCCCTAAGGAGAATCCTAGATTGACCGGGAAGTAGAAATGACCATAACTTTCATACTGGTTGCAATTATCCGTTTTATACGATGGAAAAACTGTTGTATTTATATTGTATTTTATGCTTCTGGCGTTCACTTCTTAGGCCTTAACTATTCGATCTGGTGGAACAACGCACTAGGGTGAAGCCTAGGTTTCCCGGAACGTAGAAATGGCCATAACATTCACATTGGTAGCAATTATTCGTTTTATACGATGGAAAAACTGTTGTATTTATATTGTATTTTATGCTTCTGGCGTTCACTTCTTAGGCCCTAACTATTCGATCGGGTGGAACAATGCCCTAGGGTGAAGCCTAGGTTGCCCGGAAAGTAGAAATGACCATAACATTCAAACTGGTTGCAATTATTCCTTTTATACGATCGCAAAACTGGTGTATTTATATTGCATTTTATGCTTCTGGCGTTGAGTTCTAAGGTACTAAGTATTCCATATGGTGGAGCAACGCCCTACAGTGTTGCCTGGAAAGTAGAAATGTCCATAACTTTCATACTGGTTGCAATTATTCGTTTTATACGATGGAAGAACTGTTGTGTTTATACTGTATTTTATGCTTCTGACGTTGACTTCTAAGGCACTAACTATTCGATCTGGTGGAGCTACGCCCTAGAGTGAAGCCTAGGTTGCCCGGAACGTAGAAATGACCATTACTTTCACACTGGATGCAATTATTCGTTTTATACGATGGAAAAACTGTTGTATTTATATTGTATTTTATGCTTCTGGCGTTCATTTCTTAGGCCCTAACTATTCGATCGGGTGGAACAACGCCCTAGGGTGAAGCCTAGGTTGCCCGGAAAGTAGAAATGACCATAACATTCAAACTGGTTGCAATTATTCCTGTTATACGATGGAAAAACTGTTGTATTTATATTGTATTTTATGCTTCTGGCGTTCATTTCTTAGGCCCTAACTATTCGATCGGGTGGAACAACGCCCTAGGGTGAAGCCTAGGTTGCCTGGAAAGTAGAAATGTCCATAACTTTCATACTGGTTGCAATTATTCGTTTTATACGATGGAAGAACTGTTGTATTTATACTGTATTTTATGCTTCTGACGTTGACTTCTAAGGCACTAACTATTCGATCTGGTGGAGCTACGCCCTAGAGTGAAGCCTAGGTTGCCCGGAACGAAGAAATGACCATTACTTTCACACTGGATGCAATTATTCGTTTTATACGATGGAAAAACTGTTGCATTTATATTGTATTTTATGCTTCTGGCGTTCACTTCTTAGGCCCTAACTATTCGATCGGGTGGAACAACGCCCTAGGGTGAAGCCTAGGTTGCCCGGAAAGTAGAAATGACCATAACATTCAAACTGGTTGCAATTATTCCTGTTATATGATGGAAAAACTGTTGTGTTTTTATTGTATTTTATGCTTCTGGCGTTGACTTCTTAGGCCCTATCAATTCGATCTGGTGGAGCAACGCCCTAGAGTGGAGCCTAGGTTGCACGGAATGTAGAAATGACCATTACTTTCACACTGTTTGCAATTATTCATTTTAAACGATGGAAAAGTTGTTGTATTTATATTGTATTTTATGTTTCTGGCGTTGACTTCTAACTCCGTAGCAATTCGGACTGGTAGAACAACTCACTATATTGAAGCCTAGGTTGCCCGGAACGTAGAAATGACCATTACTTTCACATTGGATGCAATTATTCGTTATATAGGATGGAAAAACTGTTGTATCTATATTGTATTTTATGCTCCCGGCGCTGACTTCTAAAGCCCTAACTATTCGGTCTGGTGGGACAACGCCCTAGAGTCAAGCCTAAGTTGCCCGGATCGTAGAAATGAACGTTACATTCACACTGTTTGCAATTATTCAATTTGTACGCTGGAAAAGCTGTTGTATTTATATTGTATTTTATGCTTCTGACGTTGGCTTCTAAGGCCGTAGCTATTCAATGTGGTGGACCAACGCCCTGTAGTGAAGCCTAGGTCGCCCGGAAAATAGAAATGACCATAACTTCCGCACTGTTTGCAATTATTCGTTTTATACGATGGAAATACTGTTGTATTTGGTTTCTATTTTATATTTCTGGCGTTGACATCAAAGGCCCTAACAATTCTATCTGGTGGCACAACGCCATAGAGTGAAGCCTAGGTTGCCCGGAACGTAGAAATGACCGTCCCTTTCACACTGGTTGCAATTACTCCTGTTAATCGATGGATAAACTGTTGTATCTTTATTGTATTTTATGCTTCGGGCGTTGACTTCTATGGCCCCAACTATTCGATCTGTTGGAGCAACGCACTACAGTGACGCCTAGGTTGCCCGGAACGAAGAAATGGCCATTGCTTTCACACTGGATGCAATTATTCGTTTTATACGATGGAAAAACTATTGTATTTTTAGTGTATTTTATGCTTCTGGCGTTGACTTCTTGGGCCCTAACTACTCGATCCGGTGGAACAATGTCCTAGAGTGAAGCCTAGGTTGCCCGGAACGTAGAAATGGCCATTACTTTCACACTGCATGCAATTATTCTTTCTATACGATGGACAAACTGTTGTATTTATATTGTATTTTATGATTCTTGCGTTGACTTCTTAGGCCCTAGCTGTTCGATCTGGTGGAACAACCACCTAGATTGAAGCCTAGGTTGCCCGGAACGTAGAAAAGACCATTACCTTCACACTGGTTGCAATTATTCGTTTTATTCGATGGAAAAACCGTTGTATTTATATTGTACTTTATGCTTCTGGCGTTGACTTCTTAGGCCCTAACTATTCGATCTGGTGGAGCAACGCCCTAGGGTGGAGCCTAGGTTGCACGGAATGTATAAATGACCATTACTTTCACACTGTTTGCAATTATTCATTTTATACGATAGAAAAGTTGTTGTATTTATATTGTATTTTATGCTTCTGGCGCTGACTTCTAACTCCGTAGCTATGCGGTCTGGTGGAACAACTCCATATATTGAAGCCTAGGTTGCCCGAAAAGTAGTAATGACCATAACGTTCACGCTGGATGCAATTACTCCTGTCACACGATTGAAAATCTGTTGTATCTTTATTGTATTTTATGCTTCGGGCGTTGACTTCTAAGGCCCTAACTATTCGATCTGTTGGAGCAACGCCATAGAGTGAAGCCTAGGTTGCCCGCAACGTAGATATGGCCATTACTTTCACACTGGATGCAAGTACTCAATTTATACGCTGGAAAAGCTGTTGTATTTATATTGTATTTTATGCTTCTGACGTTGGCTTCTAAGGCCGTGGCTATTCGATGTGGTGGAGCAACGCCCTATAGTGAAGCCTAGGTTGCCCGGAACGTAGAAATGACCACAACTTTCACACTGGTTGCAATTATTCGTTTTATAAGATGTAAAAATAGTTGTATTTGTCTTGAATTTTATACTTCTGGCGTTGACTTCTAAGATCCTAAAATTCGATCTGGTGGAACAACGCCATAGAATGAAGCCTAGGTTGCTCGGAACGTAGAAATGACCATCCCTTTCACACTGGTTGCAATTACTCCTGTTATACGATGGAAAAACTGTGTATCTTTATTGTATTTTATGCTTCGTGCTTTGACTTCTAAGGCCCTAACTATTCGAACTGGAGGAACAACGACCTAGATTGAAGTCTAGTCTGCCAGGAACGTAGAAGCGACTATCACATTCACACTGTTTGCAATTATTCAATTTGTACGCTGGAAAAGCAGTTGTATTTATATTGTATTTTATGCTTCTGGCGTTGACTTCTAAGTCCCTAGGTATTCGATCTGGTGGAGCAACGCCCTAGAGTGAAGCCTAGATTGCCCGGAACGTAGAAATGACCATAACCTTCACGCTGGCTGCAATTACTCCTGTTGTGCGATTGAAAATCTGTTGTATCTTTATTGTATTTTATGCTTCGGGCGTTGACTTCTAAGGCCCCAACTATTCGATCTGTTGGAGCAACGCACTACAGTGACGCCTAGGTTGCCCGGAACGTAGAAATGGCCATTGCTTTCACACTGGATGCAATTATTCGTTTTATACGATGGAAAAACTGTGTATCTTTATTGTATTTTATGCTTCGTGCTTTGACTTCTAAGGCCCTAACTATTCGAACTGGAGGAACAACGACCTAGATTGAAGCCTAGGCTGCCAGGAACGTAGAAGCGACTATCAGATTCACACTGGTTGGAATTATTCAAGTTATACGAAGGAAAAACTGTTGTTTCTTTATTGTATTTAATGCTTGGTGCGTTGACTTCTAAGGCCCTAACTTTTCGATCTGGAGGAGCAACGCCCTAGAGTTGAGCCTAGGTTGCACGGAAGGTAGAAGTGACCATTACTTTCACCCTGCTTGGAATTATTCCCGTTATACGATGAAAAACTGTTGTATTTTTATTGTATTGTATGCTTCTGGCGTTGACTTCTAAGTCCCTAGGTATTCGGTCTGGTTGAGCAACGCCCTAGAGTGAAGCCTAGGCTGCCCGGAACCTGGAAATGACCATTACCTTCACACTGGTTGCAATTATTCCTGTTATACGATGGACCAACTGTTGTATTTATATTGTATTTTATGCTTCGGGCGTTGACTTCTAAGGCCCTAACTATTCGATCTGTTGGAGCAACGCCCTAGAGTGAAGCCGAGGTTGCCCGGAGCGTAGAAGTGGCCATTACGTTCACATTGGATGCAATTATGCGTTTTATACGATGGAAAAGCTGTTGTATTTTTAGTGTATTTTATGCTTCGGGCGTTGACTTCTAAGGCCCTAACTATTCCATCTGGTGGAGCAACGCCCTAGAGTGAAGCCTAGGTTGCCCGGAACGTAGAAATGGCCATTACTTTCACATTGGATGCAATTATTCGTTTTATACGATGGACAAACTGTTGTATCTATATTGTATTTTATGCTCCCGGCGCTGACTTCTAAAGCCCTAACTATTCGATCTGGTGGTACAACGCCCTAGAGTCAAGCCTAAGTTGCCCGGAACGTAGAAATGAACGTTACATTCACACTGTTTGCAATTATTCAATTTGTACGCTGGAAAAGCTGTTGTATTTATATTGTATTTTATGCTTCTGACGTTGACTTCTAAGGCCGTAGCTATTCGATGTGGTGGATCAACGCCCTGTAGTGAAGCCTAGGTCGCCCGGAAAATAGAAATGACCATAACTTCCGCACTGTTTGCAATTATTCGTTTTATACGATGGAAATACTGTTGTATTTGTTTTCTATTTTATATTTCTGGCGTTGACATCAAAGGCCCTAACAATTCTATCTGGTGGCACAACGCCATAGGGTGTAGCCTAGGTTGCCCGGAACGTAGAAATGACCATCCCTTTCACACTGGTTGCAATTACTCCTGTTATACGATGGAAAAACTGGTGTATCTTTACTGTATTTTATGCTTGGGGCGTTGACTTCTAATGCCCTAACTATTCGATCTGTTGGAGCAACGCGCTAGAGTGACGCCTAGGTTGCCCGGAACGTAGAAATGGCCATTGCTTTCACACTGGCTGCAATTATTCGTTTTATACTATGGAAAGACTGTTGTATCTTTAGTGTATTTTATGCTTCTTGCGTTGACTTCTTAGGGCCTAACTATTCGATCTGTTGGAGCAACGCCTTAGAGTGAAGCCTTGGTTTCCCGGAACGTAGAAATGACCATCACTTTCATACTGGTTGCAATTATTCGTTTTATACGATGGAAAAACTGTTGTACTTATATTGTATTTTATGCTTGTGGCGTTGAATTCTAAGGCACTAACTATTCGATCTGTTGGAGCAACGCCCTAGAGTGAAGCCTAGGGTGCCCGGAACGTAGAAATGACCATCACTTTCAAACTGGTTGCAACTATCCCAGTTATATGATGTAAAAACTGTTGCATTTTTATTGCATTTTATGCTTCGGGCGCTGACTTCCAAGGCCCTAACTGTCCAATCTGTTGGAGCAGCGCCCTAGGGTGAAGCCTAGGTTGCCCGGAAAGTAGAAATGACCATAACTTTCATACTCGTTGCAATTATACGTTTTATACGATGAAAAGCTGTTGTATTTATATTGTATTTTATGCTTCTTGCGCTCACTTCTTAGACCCTAACTATTCGATCTGGTGGAACATCGCCCTAGGGTGAAGCCTAGGTTTCCCGGAACGTAGAGATGGCCATAACTTTCACACTGGTAGCAATTGTTCGAAATATACAATGGAAAAACTGTTCTACCTATTTTGTGTTTTATGTTTCGCGCGTTGACTTCTACGGCACTAACTATTCGATCTGGTGGAGCTACGCCCTAGAGTGAAACATACGTTGCCCGGAATGTAGAAATGACCATTACTTTCACACTCTTTGCAATTACTCATTTTATGCGATGGAAAAGCTGTTGCATTTATATTGTATTTTATGCTACTGGCGTTGACTTCTTGGGCCCTAACTATTCGATCTGGTGGAGCAACGCCCTAAGGAGAATCCTAGATTGACCGGGAAGTAGAAATGACCATAACTTTCATACTGGTTGCAATTATCCGTTTTATACGATGGAAAAACTGTTGTATTTATATTGTATTTTATGCTTCTGGCGTTCACTTCTTAGGTCTTAACTATTCGATCTGGTGGACAAACGCACTAGGGTGAAGCCTAGGTTGCCCGGAACGTAAAAATGTCCATAACTTTCATACTGGTTGCAATTATTCGTTTATGCGATGGAAAATCTGTTCTATTTATATTGTATTTTATGCTTCTGGCGTTCACTTCTTAGGCCCTAGCTATTCGATCGGGTGGAACAACGCCCTAGGGTGAAGCCTAGGTTGCCCGGAAAGTAGAAATGACCATAACTTTCAGACAGGTTGCAATTTTTCGTTTTATACGATGGAAAAACTGTTGTATCTATATTGTATTTTATGCTTCTGGCGTTGACTGCTAAGGCACTAAGTATTCGATATGGTGGAGCAACGCCCTAGAGTGAAGCCTAGGGTGCCCGGAACGTAGAAATGACCATCACTTTCAAACTGGTTGCAATTACTCCTGTTATATGATGGAAAAACTGTTGTATTTTTATTGCATTTTATGCTTCGGGCGTTGACTTCTAAGGCACTAACTATTCAATCTGTAGGAGCAACGCCCTAGGGTGAATCCTAGATTGCCCGGAAAGTAGAAATGACCATAACTTTCATACTGGTTGCAATTATCCGGTTTATACGATGGAAAAACTGTTGTATTTATATTGTATTTTATGCTTCTGGCGTTCACTTCTTAGGCACTAACTTTTCAATCTGTTGGAGCAACGCCCTAGGGTGAATCCTAGGTTGCCCGGGAAGTAGAAATCACCATTACTTTCACACTCTTTGCAATTATTCATTTTATGCGATGGAAAAGCTGTTGCATTTATATTGTATTTTATGCTACTGGCGTTGACTTCTTGGGCCCTAACTATTCGATCTGGTGGAGCAACGCCCTAAGGAGAATCCTAGATTGACCGGGAAGTAGAAATGACCATAACTTTCATACTGGTTGCAATTATCCGTTTTATACGATGGAAAAACTGTTGTATTTATATTGTATTTTATGCTTCTGGCGTTCACTTCTTAGGTCTTAACTATTCGATCTGGTGGAACAACGCACTAGGGTGAAGCCTAGGTTGCCCGGAACGTAGAAATGTCCATAACTTTCATACTGGTTGCAATTATTCGTTTATGCGATGGAAAATCTGTTCTATTTATATTGTATTTTATGCTTCTGGCGTTCACTTCTTAGGCCCTAACTATTCGATCGGGTGGAACAACGCCCTAGGGTGAAGCCTAGGTTGCCCGGAAAGTAGAAATGACCATAACTTTCAGACAGGTTGCAATTTTTCGTTTTATACGATGGAAAAACTGTTGTATCTATATTGTATTTTATGCTTCTGGCGTTGACTTCTAAGGCACTAAGTATTCGATATGGTGGAGCAACGCCCTAGAGTGAAGCCTAGGGTGCCCGGAACGTAGAAATGACCATCACTTTCAAACTGGTTGCAATTACTCCTGTTATATGATGGAAAAACTGTTGTATTTTTATTGCATTTTATGCTTCGGGCGTTGACTTCTAAGGCACTAACTATTCAATCTGTAGGAGCAACGCCCTAGGGTGAATCCTAGATTGCCCGGAAAGTAGAAATGACCATAACTTTCATACTGGTTGCAATTATCCGGTTTATACGATGGAAAAACTGTTGTATTTATATTGTATTTTATGCTTCTGGCGTTCACTTCTTAGGCACTAACTTTTCAATCTGTTGGAGCAACGCCCTAGGGTGAATCCTAGGTTGCCTGGAAAGTAGAAATGTCCATAACTTTCATACTGGTTGCAATTATTCGTTTTATACGATGGAAGAACTGTTGTATTTATACTGTATTTTATGCTTCTGGCGTTGACTTCTAAGGTCCTAACTATTCGATCTGGTGGAGCAACGCCCTAGAGTGAAGCCTAGGTTGCTCGGAATGTAGAAATGTCCATAACTTTCCAGCTGGTTGCAATTATTCGTTTTATACGATGGAAAAGCTGTTGTATTTATGTTGTATTTCATGCTTCTGGCGTTGACTTCTAAGGCCCTAACTATTCGATCTAGTGGAGCAACGCCCTAGGGTGAAGCCTATGTTGCCTGGAAAGTAGAAATGTCCATAACTTTCAAACTGGTTGCAATTACTCCTGTTATATGATGGAAAAACAGTTGTATTTTTATTGCATTTTATGCTTCGGGCGTTGACTTCTAAGGCACTAACTATTCAATCTTTTGGAGCAACGCCCTAGGGTGAATTCTAGGTTGCCCGGAAAGTAGAAATGACCATAACTTTCATACTGGTTGCAATTATCTGGTTTATAGGATGGAAAAACTGTTGTATTTATATTGTATTTTATGCTTCTGGCGTTCACTTCTTAGGCCTTAACTATTCGATCTGGTGGAGCTACGCCCTAGAGTGAAATCTAGGTTGCCCGGAACGTAGAAATGACCATTACTTTCACACTCTTTGCAATTATTCATTTTATACGATGGAAAAGCTGTTGCATTTATATTGTATTTTATGCTTCTGGCGCTGACTTCTAACTCCGTAGCTATGCGGTCTGGTGGAACAACTCCATATATTGAAGCCTAGGTTGCCCGAAACGTAGAAATGACCATAACGTTCACGCTGGATGCAATTACTCCTGTCACACGATTGAAAATCTGTTGTATCTTTATTGTATTTTATGCTTCGGGCGTTGACTTCTAAGGCCCTAACTATTCGATCTGTTGGAGCAACGCCATAGAGTGAAGGCTAGGTTGCCCGCAACGTAGATATGGCCATTACTTTCACACTGGATGCAATTACTCAATTTATACGCTGGAAAAGCTGTTGTATTTATATTGTATTTTATGCTTCTGACGTTGGCTTCTAAGGCCGTGGCTATTCGATGTGGTGGAGCAACGCCCTATAGTGAAGCCTAGGTTGCCCGGAACGTAGAAATGACCACAACTTTCACACTGGTTGCAATTATTCGTTTTATACGATGTAAAAATAGTTGTATTTGTCTTGAATTTTGTACTTCTGGCGTTGACTTCTAAGATCCTAAAATTCGATCTGGTGGAACAACGCCATAGAGTGAAGCCTAGGTTGCTCGGAACGTAGAAATGACCATCCCTTTCACACTGGTTGCAATTACTCCTGTTATACGATGGAAAAACTGTGTATCTTTATTGTATTTTATGCTTCGTGCTTTGACTTCTAAGGCCCTAACTATTCGAACTGGAGGAACAACGACCTAGATTGAAGTCTAGGCTGCCAGGAACGTAGAAGCGACTATCACATTCACACTGTTTGCAATTATTCAATTTGTACGCTGGAAAAGCAGTTGTATTTATATTGTATTTTATGCTTCTGGCGTTGACTTCTAAGTCCCTAGGTATTCGATCTGGTGGAGCAACGCCCTAGAGTGAAGCCTAGATTGCCCGGAACGTAGAAATGACCATAACCTTCACGCTGGCAGCAATTACTCCTGTTGTGCGATTGAATATCTGTTGTATCTTTATTGTATTTTATGCTTCGGGCGTTGACTTCTAAGGCCCCAACTATTCGATCTGTTGGAGCAACGCACTACAGTGACGCCTAGGTTGCCCGGAAAGTAGAAATGGCCATTGCTTTCACACTGGATGCAATTATTCGTTTTATACGATGGAAAAACTGTGTATCTTTATTGTATTTTATGCTTCGTGCTTTGACTTCTAAGGTCCTAACTATTCGAACTGGAGGAACAACGACCTAGATTGAAGCCTAGGCTGCCAGGAACGTAGAAGCGACTATCAGATTCACACTGGTTGGAATTATTCAAGTTATACGAAGGAAAAACTGTTGTATCTTTATTGTATTTTATGCTTGGTGCGTTGACTTCTAAGGCCCTAACTTTTCGATCTGGAGGAGCAACACCCTAGAGTTGAGCCTAGGTTGCCCGGAACGTAGAAATGAACGTTACATTCACACTGTATGCAATTATTCAATTTGTACGCTGGAAAAGCTGTTGTATTTATATTGTATTTTATGCTTCTGACGTTGACTTGTAAGGCCGTAGCTATTCGATGTGGTGGATCAACGCCCTGTAGTGAAGCCTAGGTCGCCCGGAAAATAGAAATGACCATCCCTTTCACACTGGTTGCAATTACTCCTGTTATACGATGGAAAAACTGGTGTATCTTTACTGTATTTTACGCTTCGGGCGTTGACTTCTAATGCCCTAACTATTCGATCTGTTGGAGCAACGCGCTAGAGTGACGCCTAGGTTGCCCGGAACGTAGAAATGGCCATTGCTTTCACACTGGCTGCAATTATTCGTTTTATACTATGGAAAGGCTGTTGTATCTTTAGTGTATTTTATGCTTCTTGCGTTGACTTCTTAGGGCCTAACTATTCGATCTGTTGGAGCAACGCCTTAGAGTGAAGCCTTGGTTTCCCGGAACGTAGAAATGACCATCACTTTCATACTGGTTGCAATTATTCGTTTTATACGATGGAAAAACTGTTGTACTTATATTGTATTTTAGGCTTGTGGCGTTGAATTCTAAGGCACTAACTATTCGATCTGTTGGAGCAACGCCCTAGAGTGAAGCCTAGGGTGCCCGGAACGTAGAAATGACCATCACTTTCAAACTGGTTGCAACTATCCCAGTTATATGATGGAAAAACTGTTGCATTTTTATTGCATTTTATGCTTCGGGCGCTGACTTCCAAGGCCCTAACTGTCCAATCTGTTGGAGCAACGCCCTAGGGTGAAGCCTAGGTTGCCCGGAAAGTAGAAATGACCATAACTTTCATACTCGTTGCAATTATACGTTTTATACGATGAAAAGCTGTTTTATTTATACTGTATTTTATGCTTCTTGCGCTCACTTCATAGGCCCTAACTATTCGATCTGGTGGAACATCGCCCTAGGGTGAAGCCTAGGTTTCCCGGAACGTAGAGATGGCCATAACTTTCACACTGGTAGCAATTGTTCGAAATATACAATGGAAAAACTGTTCTACCTATTTTGTGTTTTATGTTTCGCGCGTTGACTTCTAAGGCACTAACTATTCGATCTGGTGGAGCTACGCCCTAGAGTGAAACATACGTTGCCCGGAATGTAGAAATGACCATTACTTTCACACTCTTTGCAATTATTCATTTTATGCGATGGAAAAGCTGTTGCATTTATATCGTATTTTATGCTACTGGCGTTGACTTCTTGGGCCCTAACTATTCGATCTGGTGGAGCAACGCCCTAAAGAGAATCCTAGATTGACCGGGAAGTAGAAATGACCATAACTTTCATACTGGTTGCAATTATCCGTTTTATACGATGGAAAAACTGTTGTATTTATATTGTATTTTATGCTTCTGGCGTTCACTTCTTAGGCCTTAACTATTCTATCTGGTGGAACAACGCACTAGGGTGAAGCCTAGGTTGCCCGGAACGTAGAAATGTCCATAACTTTCATACTGGTTGCAATTATTCGATTATGCGATGAAAAATCTGTTCTATTTATATTGTATTTTATGCTTCTGGCGTTCACTTCTTAGGCCCTAACTATTCGATCGGGTGGAACAACGTCCTAGGGTGAAGCCTAGGTTGCCCGGAAAGTAGAAATGACCATAACTTTCAGACAGGTTGCAATTTTTCGTTTTATACGATGGAAAAACTGTTGTATCTATATTGCATTTTATGCTTCTGGCGTTGACTTCTAAGGCACTAAGTATTCGATATGGTGGAGCAACGCCCTAGAGTGAAGCCTAGGGTTCCCGGAACGTAGAAATGACCATCACCTTCAAACTGGTTGCAATTACTCCTGTTATATGATGGAAAAGCAGTTGTATTTTTATTGCATTTTATGCTTCGGGCGTTGACTTCTAAGGCACTAACTATTCAGTCTTTTGGAGCAACGCCCTAGGGTGAATCCTAGGTTGCCCGGAAAGTAGAAATGACCATAACTTTCATACTGGTTGCAATTATCTGGTTTATAGGATGGAAAAACTGTTGTATTTATATTGTATTTTATGCTTCTGGCGTTCACTTCTTAGGCCTTAACTATTCGATCTGGTGGATCTACGCCCTAGAGTGAAATCTAAGTTGCCCGGAACGTAGAAATGACCATTACTTTCACACTCTTTGCAATTATTCATTTTATACGATGGAAAAGCTGTTGCATTTATATTGTATTTTATGCTTCTGGCGTTGACTTCTTAGGCCCTAACTATTCGATCTGGTGGAGCAGCGCCTTAGAGTGAAGCCTTGGTTTCCCGGAACGTAGAAATGACCATCACTTTCATACTGGTTGCAACTATTCGTTTTATGCGATAGAAAAACTGTTGTATTTATATTGTATTTTATGCTTGTGGCGTTGAATTCTAAGGCACTAACTATTCAGTCTGTTGGAGCAACGCCCTAGGGTGAAGCCTAGGTTGCCCGGAAAGTAGAAATGACCATAACTTTCATACTGGTTGCAATTATTCGTTTTATACGATGGAAAAACTGTTGTATTTATATTGTATTTTAAGCTTCTGACGTTGACTTCTAAGGCACCAACCATTCGAGCTGGTGGAGCAACGCCCTAGAGTGAAGCCTAGGTTGCCCGGAACGTAGAAATGACCATAACTTTCATACTGGTTGCAATTATTCGTTTTATACGATGGAAAAACTGTTGCATTTATATTGTATTTTATGCTTCTGGCGTTGACTTCTTAGGCCCTAACTATTCGATCTGGTGGAGCAACGCCTTAGAGTGACGCCTAGGTTGCCCGGAACGTAGAAATGGCCATATCTTTCACACTGGTTGCTATTGTTCCTGTTATACGATGGAAAAGCTGTTGTATTTATATTGTACATTATGCTTCTGGTGTTGACTTCTAAGGCCCTAACTATTCGATCTGGTAGAGCAACGCCCTAGGGTGAAGCCTGGGTTGCCCGGAACGTGGAAATGACCATCACTTTCACACTGGTTGCAATTATTCCTGTTATACGATGGAAAAACTGTTGTATTTTTTTGCATTTTATGCTTCGGGCGTTGACTTCTAAGGCCCTAACTATTCAGTCTGTTGGTGCAACTCCCTAGGGTGAAGCCCAGGTTGCCCGGAAAGTAGAAATGTCCATAACTTTCATACTGGTTGCAATTATTCGTTTTATACGATGGAAAAACTGTTGTATTTATATTGTATTTTAAGCTTCTGACGTTGACTTCTAAGGCAACAACTATTCGATCACGTGCAGCAACGCCCTAGAGTGAAGCCTAGGTTGCCCCGAACGTAGAAATGACCATAACTTTCACACTGGTTGCACTTATTCGTTTTATACGATGGAAAAACTGTCGTATTTATATTGTATTTTATGCTTCTGGCGTTCACTTCTTAGGCCTTAACTATTCGATCTGGTGGAACAACGCACTAGGGTGAAGCCTAGGTTGCCCGGAACGTAGAAATGGCCATAACTTTCACACTGGTAGCAATTACTCGATTTATACAATGGAAAAACTGTTGTATTTATTTTGTGTTTTATGTTTCGCGCGTTGTCTTCTAAGGCCCTAACTATTCGATCTAGAGGAGCAACGCCCTAGGGTGAAGCCTAGGTTGCCTGGAAAGTAGAAATGTCCATAACTTTCATACTGGTTGCAATTATTCGTTTTATACGATGGAAGAACTGTTGTATTTATACTGTATTTTATGCTTCTGACGTTGACTTCTAAGGCACTAACTATTCGATCTGGTGGAACAACGCACTAGGGTGAAGTCTAGGTTTCCCGGAACGTAGAAATGGCCATAACTTTCACACTTCTAGCAATTATTCGATTTATACAATGGAAAAACTGTTCTATCTATTTTGTGTTTTATGTTTCGCGCGTTGACTTCTAAGGCCCTAACTATTCGATCTAGTGGAGCAACGCCCTAGGGTGAAGCCTAGGTTGCCTGGAAAGTAGAAATGTCCATAACTTTCATACTGGTCGCAATTATTCTTTTTATACGATGGAAGAACTGTTGTATTTATACTGTATTTTACGCTTCTGACGTTGACTTCTAAGGCACTAACTATTCGATCTCGTGGAGCTACGCCCTAGAGTGAAACCTAGGATGCCCGGAACGTAGAAATGACCATTACTTTCACACTCTTTGCAATTATTCATTTTATACGATTGAAAAGCTTTTGCATTTATATTGTATTTTATGCTTCTGGCGTTGACTTCTTAGGCCCTAACTATTCGATCTGGTGGAGCAACGCCTTAGAGTGAAGCCTTGGTTTCCCGGAACGTAGAAATGACCATCACTTTCATACTGGTTGCAATTATTCGTTTTATACGATGGAAAAACTGTTGTGCTTATATTGTATTTTATGCTTGTGGCGTTGAATTCTAAGGCACTAGCTATTCGATCTGGTGGAGCAACGCCCTAGAGTGAAGCCTAGGGTGCCCGGAACGTAGAAATGACCATCACTTTCGAACTGGTTGCAATTATTCGTTTTGTACGATGGAAAAACTGTTGTATCTATACTGTATTTTATGCTTCTGACGGTGACTTCTAACGCACTAACTATTCGATCTATTGGAGCAACGCCCGAGAGTGAAGCCTTGGTTTCCCGGAACGTAGAAATGACCATGACTTTCATACTGGTTGCAATTATTCGTTTTATACGATGGAAAAACTGTTGTATTTATATTGTATTTTATGCTTCTGGCGTTGAGTTCTAAGGCACTAACTATTCAATCTGTTGGAGCAACGCCCGAGGGTGAATCCTAGGTTGACCGGAAAGTAGAAATGACCATAACTTTCATACTGGTTGCAATTATCCGGTTTATACGATGGAAAAACTGTTGTATTTATATTGTATTTTATGCTTCTGGCGTTCACTTCTTAGGCCTTAGCTATTCGATCTGGTGCAACAACGCACTAGGGTGAAGCCTAGGTTTCCCGGAACGTAGAAATGGCCATAACTTACACACTGGTAGCAATTATTCGATTTACACAATGGAAAAACTGTTCTATTTATTTTGTGTTCTATGTTTCGCGCGTTGTCTTTTAAGGCCCTAACTATTCGATCTAGTGGAGCAACGCCCTAGGGTGAAGCCTAGGTTGCCTGGAAAGTAGATGTGTCCATAACTTTCATACTGGTTGCAATTATTCGTTTTATACGATGGAAGAACTGTTGCATTTATACTGTATTTTATGCTTCTGACGTTGACTTCTAAGGCACTAAGTATTCGATATGGTGGAGCAACGCCCTAGAGTGAAGCCTAGGGCGCCCGGAACGTAGAAATGACCATCACTTTCAAACTGGTTGCAATTTCTCCTGTTATATGATGGAAAAACTGTTGTATTTTTATTTCATTTTATGCTTCGGGCGTTGACTTCTAAGGCACTAACTATTCAATCTGTTGGAGCAACGCCCTAGGGTGAATCCTAGGTTGCCCGGAAAGTAGAAATGACCATAACTTTCATACTGGTTGCAATTATCCGGTTTATACGATGGAAAAACTGTTGTATTTATGTTGTATTTTATGCTTCTGGCGTTCACTTCTTAGGCCTTAACTATTCGATCTGGTGGAACAACGCACTAGGGTGAAGCCTAGGTTTCCCGGAACGTAGAAATGGCCATAACTTTCACACTGGTAGCAATCATTCGATTTATACAATGGAAAAACTGTTCTATTTATTTTGTGTTTTATGTTTCGCGCGTTGACTTCTTAGGCCCTAACTATTCGATCTGGTGGAGAAACGCCTTAGAGTGAAGCCTTGGTTTCCCCGAACGTAGAAATGACCATCACTTTCATACTGGTTGCAATTATTCGTTTTATACGATGGAAAAACTGTTGTGCTTATATTGTATTTTATGCTTGTGGCGTTGAATTCTAAGGCACTAACTATTCGATCTGGTGGAACAACGCACTAGGGTGAAGCCTAGCTTGCCCGGAACTTAGAAATGATCATAACTTTCACACTGGTAGCAAGTATTCGATTTATACAATGGAAAAACTGTTCTATTTATTTTGAGTTTTATGTTTCGCTCGTTGACTTCTAAGGCCCTAACTATTCGATCGAGTGGAGCATCGCCCTAGGGTGAAGCCTAGGTTGCCTGGAAAGTAGAAATGTCCATAACTTTCATACTGCTTGCAATTATTCGTTTTATACGATGGAAGAACTGTTGTATTTATACTGTATTTTATGCTTCTGACGTTGACTTCTAAGGCACTAACTATTCGATCTGGTGGAGCTACGCCCTAGAGTGAAGCCTAGGTTGCCCGGAACGTAGAAATGACCATAACTTTCACACTGGTAGCAATTATTCGATTTATACAATGGAAAAACTGTTGTATTTATACTGTATTTTATGCTTCTGACGTTGACTTCTAACGCACTAAGTATTCGATATGGTGGAGCAACGCCCTAGAGTGAAACCTAGGATGCCCGGAACGTAGAAATGACCATTACTTTCACACTCTTTGCAATTATTCATTTTATACGATGGAAAAGCTTTTGCATTTATATTGTATTTTATGCTTCTGGCGTTGACTTCTTAGGCCCTAACTATTCGATCTGGTGGAGCAACGCCTTAGAGTGAAGCCTTGGTTTCCCGGAACGTAGAAATGACCATCACTTTCATACTGGTTGCAATTATTCGTTTTATACGATGGAAAAACTGTTGTGCTTATATTGTATTTTATGCTTGTGGCGTTGAATTCTAAGGCACTAACTATTCGATCTGGTGGAGCAACGCCCTAGAGTGAAGCCTAGGGTGCCCGGAACGTAGAAATGACCATCACTTTCGAACTGGTTGCAATTATTCGTTTTGTACGATGGAAAAACTGTTGTATCTATACTGTATTTTATGCTTCTGACGGTGACTTCTAACGCACTAACTATTCGATCTATTGGAGCAACGCCCTAGAGTGAAGCCTTGGTTTCCCGGAACGTAGAAATGACCATGACTTTCATACTGGTTGCAATTAGTCGTTTTATACGATGGAAAAACTGTTGTATTTATATTGTATTTTATGCTTCTGGCGTTGACTTCTAAGGCACTAACTGTTCGATCTGGTGGTGCAACGCCCTAGAGTGAAGCTTAGGTTGCCCGGAACATAGAAATGACCATAACCTTCACAATGGTTGCAATTATTCGTTTTATACGATGGAATAACTGTTGTATTTATATTGTATTTTATGCTTCTGGCGTTCACTTCTTAGGCCTTAACTATTGGATCTGGTGGAACAACGCACTAGGGTGAAGCCTAGGTTTCCCGGAACGTAGAAATGGCCATAAATTTCATACTGGTTGCAATTATTCGTTTTATACGATGGAAGAACTGTTGCATTTATACTGTATTTTATGCTTCGGGCGTTGACTTCTAAGGCACTAACTATTCAATCTGTTGGAGCAACGCCGGAGGGTGAATCCTAGGTTGACCGGAAAGTAGAAATGACCATAACTTTCATACTGGTTGCAATTATCCGGTTTATACGATGGAAAAACTGTTGTATTTATATTGTATTTTATGCTTCTGGCGTTCACTTCTTAGGCCTTAGCTATTCGATCTGGTGTAACAACGCACTAGGGTGAAGCCTAGGTTTCCCGGAACGTAGAAATGGCCATAACTTTCACACTAGTAGCAATTATTCGATTTATACAATGGAAAAACTGTTGTATTTATTTTGTGTTTTATGTTTCGCGTGTTGACTTCTAAGGCCCTAAGTATTTGACCTAGTGGAGCAACGCCCTAGGGTGAAGCCTAGGTTGCCTGGAAAGTAGAAATGTCCATAACTTTCATACTGGTTGCAATTATTCGTTTTATACGATGGAAGAACTGTTGTATTTATACTGTATTTTACGCTTCTGACGTTGACTTCTAAGGCACTAACTATTCGATCTCGTGGAGCTACGCCCTAGAGTGAAACCTAGGTTGCCCGGAACGTAGAAATGACCATTACTTTCACACTCTTTGCAATTATTCATTTTATACGATGGAAAAGCTGTTGCATTTATATTGTATTTTATGCTTCTGGCGTTGACTTCTTAGGCCCTAACTATTCGATCTGGTGGAGCAACGCCTTAGAGTGCAGCCTTGGTTTCCCGGAACGTAGAAATGACCATCACTTTCATACTGGTTGCAATTATTCGTTTTATACGATGGAAAAACTGTTGTGCTTATATTGTATTTTATGCTTGTGGCGTTGAATTCTAAGGCACTAACTATTCGATCTGGTGGAGCAACGCCCTAGAGTGAAGCCTAGGGTGCCCGGAACGTAGAAATGACCATCACTTTCGAACTGGATGCAATTATTCGTTTTGTCCGATGGAAAAGCTGTTGTATCTATACTGTATTTTATGCTTCTGACGTTGACTTCTAACGCACTAACTATTCGATCTATTGGAGCAACGCCTTAGAGTGAAGCCTTGGTTTCCCGGAACGTAGAAATGACCATCACTTTCATACTGGTTGCAATTATTCGTTTTATACGATGGAAAAACTGTTGTACTTATATTGTATTTTATGCTTGTGGCGTTGAATTCTAAGGCACTAACTATTCGATCTGGTGGAGCAACGCCCTAAGGTGAATCCTAGATTGCCCGGAAAGTAGAAATGACCATAACTTTCATACTGGTTGCAATTATCCGTTTTATACGATGGTAAAACTGTTGTATTTATATTGTATTTTATGCTTCTGGCGTTCACTCCTTAGGCCTTAACTATTCGATCTGGTGGAACAACGCACTAGGGTGAAGCCTAGGTTGCCCGGAACTTAGAAATGATCATAACTTTCACACTGGTAGCAATTATTCGATTTATACAATGGAAAAACTGTTCTATTTATTTTGTGTTTTATGTTCCGCGCGTTGACTTCTAAGGCCCTAACTATTCGATCGGGTGGAACAACGCCCTAGGATGAAGCCTAGGTTGCCCGGAAAGTAGAAATGACCATAACTTTCAAACTGGTTGCAATTATTCCTGTTATACGATGGAAGAACTGTTGCATTTATATTGTATTTTATGCTTCTGGCGTTGACTTCTAAGGCACTAAGTATTCGATATGGTGGAGCAACGCCCTCGAGTGAAGCCTAGGGTGCCCGGAACGTAGAAATGACCATCACTTTCAAACTGGTTGCAAGTACTCCTGTTATATGATGGAAGAACAGTTGTATTTTTATTGCATTTTATGCTTCGGGCGTTGACTTCTAAGGCACTAACTATTCAATCTTTTGGAGCAACGCCCTAGGGTGAATCCTAGGTTGCCCGGAAAGTAGAAATGACCATAACTTTCATACTGGTTGCAATTATCAGGTTTATACGATGGAAAAACTGTTGTATTTATATTGTATTTTATGCTTCTGGCGTTCACTTCTTAGGCCTTAACTATTCGATCTGGTGGAGCTACGCCCTAGAGTGAAACATAGGTTGCCCGGAACGCAGAAATGACCATTACTTTCACACTCTTTGCAATTATTCATTTTATACGATGGAAAAGCTGTTGCATTTATATTGTATTTTATGCTTCTGGCGTTGACTTCTTAGGCCCTAACTATTCGATCTGGTGGAGCAACGTCTTAGAGTGACGCCTAGGTTGCCGGGAACGTAGAAATGACCATATCTTTCACACTGGTTGCTATTGTTCCTGTTATACCATGGAAAAGCTGTTGTATTTATATTGTACCTTATGCTTCTGGCGTTGACTTCTAAGGCCCTAACTATTCGATCTGGTGGATTAACGCCCTAGAGTGAAGCCTAGGTTGCCCGGAAAGTGGAAATGTCCATAACTTTCATACTCGTTGCAATTATTCGTTTTATACGATGGAAAAACTGTTGTATTTATATTGTATTTTATGCTTCTGGCGTTCACTTCTTAGGCCTTAACTATTCAATCTAGTGGAGCAACGCCCTAGGGTGAAGCCTAGGTTGCCTGGAAAGTAGAAATGTCCATAACTTTCATACTGGTTGCAATTATTCGTTTTATACGATGGAAGAACTGTTGTATTTATACTGTATTTTATGCTTCTGGCGTTGACTTCTAAGGTCCTAACTATTCGATCTGGTGGAGCAACGCCCTAGAGTGAAGCCTAGGTTGCTCGGAATGTAGAAATGTCCATAACTTTCCAGCTGGTTGCAATTATTCGTTTTATACGATGGAAAAGCTGTTGTATTTATGTTGTATTTCATGTTTCTGGCGTTGACTTCTAAGGCCCTAACTATTCGATCTAGTGGAGCAACGCCCTAGGGTGAAGCCTATGTTGCCTGGAAAGTAGAAATGTCCATAACTTTCATGCTGGTTGCAATTATTCGTTTTATACGATGGAAGAGCTGTTGTATTTATACTGTATTTTATGCTTCTGACGTTGACTTCTAAGGCACTCACTATTCGATCTGGTGGAGCTACGCCCTAGAGTGAAACATACGTTGCCCGGAACGTAGAAATGACCATTACTTTCACACTCTTTGCAATTATTCATTTTATGCGATGGAAAAGCTGTTGCATTTATATTGTATTTTATGCTACTGGCGTTGACTTCTTGGGCCCTAACTATTCTATCTGGTGGAGCAACGCCCTAAGGAGAATCCTAGATTGACCGGGAAGTAGAAATGACCATAACTTTCATACTGGTTGCAATTATCCGTTTTATACGATGGAAAAACTGTTGTATTTATATTGTATTTTATGCTTCTGGCGTTCACTTCTTAGGCCTTAACTATTCGATCTGGTGGAACAACGCACTAGGGTGAAGCCTAGGTTTCCCGGAACGTAGAAATGGCCATAACATTCACATTGGTAGCAATTATTCGTTTTATACGATGGAAAAACTGTTGTATTTATATTGTATTTTATGCTTCTGGCGTTCACTTCTTAGGCCCTAACTATTCGATCGGGTGGAACAATGCCCTAGGGTGAAGCCTAGGTTGCCCGGAAAGTAGAAATGACCATAACATTCAAACTGGTTGCAATTATTCCTTTTATACGATCGCAAAACTGGTGTATTTATATTGCATTTTATGCTTCTGGCGTTGAGTTCTAAGGTACTAAGTATTCCATATGGTGGAGCAACGCCCTACAGTGTTGCCTGGAAAGTAGAAATGTCCATAACTTTCATACTGGTTGCAATTATTCGTTTTATACGATGGAAGAACTGTTGTGTTTATACTGTATTTTATGCTTCTGACGTTGACTTCTAAGGCACTAACTATTCGATCTGGTGGAGCTACGCCCTAGAGTGAAGCCTAGGTTGCCCGGAACGTAGAAATGACCATTACTTTCACACTGGATGCAATTATTCGTTTTATACGATGGAAAAACTGTTGTATTTATATTGTATTTTATGCTTCTGGCGTTCATTTCTTAGGCCCTAACTATTCGATCGGGTGGAACAACGCCCTAGGGTGAAGCCTAGGTTGCCCGGAAAGTAGAAATGACCATAACATTCAAACTGGTTGCAATTATTCCTGTTATACGATGGAAAAACTGTTGTATTTATATTGTATTTTATGCTTCTGGCGTTCATTTCTTAGGCCCTAACTATTCGATCGGGTGGAACAACGCCCTAGGGTGAAGCCTAGGTTGCCTGGAAAGTAGAAATGTCCATAACTTTCATACTGGTTGCAATTATTCGTTTTATACGATGGAAGAACTGTTGTATTTATACTGTATTTTATGCTTCTGACGTTGACTTCTAAGGCACTAACTATTCGATCTGGTGGAGCTACGCCCTAGAGTGAAGCCTAGGTTGCCCGGAACGAAGAAATGACCATTACTTTCACACTGGATGCAATTATTCGTTTTATACGATGGAAAAACTGTTGCATTTATATTGTATTTTATGCTTCTGGCGTTCACTTCTTAGGCCCTAACTATTCGATCGGGTGGAACAACGCCCTAGGGTGAAGCCTAGGTTGCCCGGAAAGTAGAAATGACCATAACATTCAAACTGGTTGCAATTATTCCTGTTATATGATGGAAAAACTGTTGTGTTTTTATTGTATTTTATGCTTCTGGCGTTGACTTCTTAGGCCCTATCAATTCGATCTGGTGGAGCAACGCCCTAGAGTGGAGCCTAGGTTGCACGGAATGTAGAAATGACCATTACTTTCACACTGTTTGCAATTATTCATTTTAAACGATGGAAAAGTTGTTGTATTTATATTGTATTTTATGTTTCTGGCGTTGACTTCTAACTCCGTAGCAATTCGGACTGGTAGAACAACTCACTATATTGAAGCCTAGGTTGCCCGGAACGTAGAAATGACCATTACTTTCACATTGGATGCAATTATTCGTTATATAGGATGGAAAAACTGTTGTATCTATATTGTATTTTATGCTCCCGGCGCTGACTTCTAAAGCCCTAACTATTCGGTCTGGTGGGACAACGCCCTAGAGTCAAGCCTAAGTTGCCCGGATCGTAGAAATGAACGTTACATTCACACTGTTTGCAATTATTCAATTTGTACGCTGGAAAAGCTGTTGTATTTATATTGTATTTTATGCTTCTGACGTTGGCTTCTAAGGCCGTAGCTATTCAATGTGGTGGACCAACGCCCTGTAGTGAAGCCTAGGTCGCCCGGAAAATAGAAATGACCATAACTTCCGCACTGTTTGCAATTATTCGTTTTATACGATGGAAATACTGTTGTATTTGGTTTCTATTTTATATTTCTGGCGTTGACATCAAAGGCCCTAACAATTCTATCTGGTGGCACAACGCCATAGAGTGAAGCCTAGGTTGCCCGGAACGTAGAAATGACCGTCCCTTTCACACTGGTTGCAATTACTCCTGTTAATCGATGGATAAACTGTTGTATCTTTATTGTATTTTATGCTTCGGGCGTTGACTTCTATGGCCCCAACTATTCGATCTGTTGGAGCAACGCACTACAGTGACGCCTAGGTTGCCCGGAACGAAGAAATGGCCATTGCTTTCACACTGGATGCAATTATTCGTTTTATACGATGGAAAAACTATTGTATTTTTAGTGTATTTTATGCTTCTGGCGTTGACTTCTTGGGCCCTAACTACTCGATCCGGTGGAACAATGTCCTAGAGTGAAGCCTAGGTTGCCCGGAACGTAGAAATGGCCATTACTTTCACACTGCATGCAATTATTCTTTCTATACGATGGACAAACTGTTGTATTTATATTGTATTTTATGATTCTTGCGTTGACTTCTTAGGCCCTAGCTGTTCGATCTGGTGGAACAACCACCTAGATTGAAGCCTAGGTTGCCCGGAACGTAGAAAAGACCATTACCTTCACACTGGTTGCAATTATTCGTTTTATTCGATGGAAAAACCGTTGTATTTATATTGTACTTTATGCTTCTGGCGTTGACTTCTTAGGCCCTAACTATTCGATCTGGTGGAGCAACGCCCTAGGGTGGAGCCTAGGTTGCACGGAATGTATAAATGACCATTACTTTCACACTGTTTGCAATTATTCATTTTATACGATAGAAAAGTTGTTGTATTTATATTGTATTTTATGCTTCTGGCGCTGACTTCTAACTCCGTAGCTATGCGGTCTGGTGGAACAACTCCATATATTGAAGCCTAGGTTGCCCGAAAAGTAGTAATGACCATAACGTTCACGCTGGATGCAATTACTCCTGTCACACGATTGAAAATCTGTTGTATCTTTATTGTATTTTATGCTTCGGGCGTTGACTTCTAAGGCCCTAACTATTCGATCTGTTGGAGCAACGCCATAGAGTGAAGCCTAGGTTGCCCGCAACGTAGATATGGCCATTACTTTCACACTGGATGCAAGTACTCAATTTATACGCTGGAAAAGCTGTTGTATTTATATTGTATTTTATGCTTCTGACGTTGGCTTCTAAGGCCGTGGCTATTCGATGTGGTGGAGCAACGCCCTATAGTGAAGCCTAGGTTGCCCGGAACGTAGAAATGACCACAACTTTCACACTGGTTGCAATTATTCGTTTTATAAGATGTAAAAATAGTTGTATTTGTCTTGAATTTTATACTTCTGGCGTTGACTTCTAAGATCCTAAAATTCGATCTGGTGGAACAACGCCATAGAATGAAGCCTAGGTTGCTCGGAACGTAGAAATGACCATCCCTTTCACACTGGTTGCAATTACTCCTGTTATACGATGGAAAAACTGTGTATCTTTATTGTATTTTATGCTTCGTGCTTTGACTTCTAAGGCCCTAACTATTCGAACTGGAGGAACAACGACCTAGATTGAAGTCTAGTCTGCCAGGAACGTAGAAGCGACTATCACATTCACACTGTTTGCAATTATTCAATTTGTACGCTGGAAAAGCAGTTGTATTTATATTGTATTTTATGCTTCTGGCGTTGACTTCTAAGTCCCTAGGTATTCGATCTGGTGGAGCAACGCCCTAGAGTGAAGCCTAGATTGCCCGGAACGTAGAAATGACCATAACCTTCACGCTGGCTGCAATTACTCCTGTTGTGCGATTGAAAATCTGTTGTATCTTTATTGTATTTTATGCTTCGGGCGTTGACTTCTAAGGCCCCAACTATTCGATCTGTTGGAGCAACGCACTACAGTGACGCCTAGGTTGCCCGGAACGTAGAAATGGCCATTGCTTTCACACTGGATGCAATTATTCGTTTTATACGATGGAAAAACTGTGTATCTTTATTGTATTTTATGCTTCGTGCTTTGACTTCTAAGGCCCTAACTATTCGAACTGGAGGAACAACGACCTAGATTGAAGCCTAGGCTGCCAGGAACGTAGAAGCGACTATCAGATTCACACTGGTTGGAATTATTCAAGTTATACGAAGGAAAAACTGTTGTTTCTTTATTGTATTTAATGCTTGGTGCGTTGACTTCTAAGGCCCTAACTTTTCGATCTGGAGGAGCAACGCCCTAGAGTTGAGCCTAGGTTGCACGGAAGGTAGAAGTGACCATTACTTTCACCCTGCTTGGAATTATTCCCGTTATACGATGAAAAACTGTTGTATTTTTATTGTATTGTATGCTTCTGGCGTTGACTTCTAAGTCCCTAGGTATTCGGTCTGGTTGAGCAACGCCCTAGAGTGAAGCCTAGGCTGCCCGGAACCTGGAAATGACCATTACCTTCACACTGGTTGCAATTATTCCTGTTATACGATGGACCAACTGTTGTATTTATATTGTATTTTATGCTTCGGGCGTTGACTTCTAAGGCCCTAACTATTCGATCTGTTGGAGCAACGCCCTAGAGTGAAGCCGAGGTTGCCCGGAGCGTAGAAGTGGCCATTACGTTCACATTGGATGCAATTATGCGTTTTATACGATGGAAAAGCTGTTGTATTTTTAGTGTATTTTATGCTTCGGGCGTTGACTTCTAAGGCCCTAACTATTCCATCTGGTGGAGCAACGCCCTAGAGTGAAGCCTAGGTTGCCCGGAACGTAGAAATGGCCATTACTTTCACATTGGATGCAATTATTCGTTTTATACGATGGACAAACTGTTGTATCTATATTGTATTTTATGCTCCCGGCGCTGACTTCTAAAGCCCTAACTATTCGATCTGGTGGTACAACGCCCTAGAGTCAAGCCTAAGTTGCCCGGAACGTAGAAATGAACGTTACATTCACACTGTTTGCAATTATTCAATTTGTACGCTGGAAAAGCTGTTGTATTTATATTGTATTTTATGCTTCTGACGTTGACTTCTAAGGCCGTAGCTATTCGATGTGGTGGATCAACGCCCTGTAGTGAAGCCTAGGTCGCCCGGAAAATAGAAATGACCATAACTTCCGCACTGTTTGCAATTATTCGTTTTATACGATGGAAATACTGTTGTATTTGTTTTCTATTTTATATTTCTGGCGTTGACATCAAAGGCCCTAACAATTCTATCTGGTGGCACAACGCCATAGGGTGTAGCCTAGGTTGCCCGGAACGTAGAAATGACCATCCCTTTCACACTGGTTGCAATTACTCCTGTTATACGATGGAAAAACTGGTGTATCTTTACTGTATTTTATGCTTGGGGCGTTGACTTCTAATGCCCTAACTATTCGATCTGTTGGAGCAACGCGCTAGAGTGACGCCTAGGTTGCCCGGAACGTAGAAATGGCCATTGCTTTCACACTGGCTGCAATTATTCGTTTTATACTATGGAAAGACTGTTGTATCTTTAGTGTATTTTATGCTTCTTGCGTTGACTTCTTAGGGCCTAACTATTCGATCTGTTGGAGCAACGCCTTAGAGTGAAGCCTTGGTTTCCCGGAACGTAGAAATGACCATCACTTTCATACTGGTTGCAATTATTCGTTTTATACGATGGAAAAACTGTTGTACTTATATTGTATTTTATGCTTGTGGCGTTGAATTCTAAGGCACTAACTATTCGATCTGTTGGAGCAACGCCCTAGAGTGAAGCCTAGGGTGCCCGGAACGTAGAAATGACCATCACTTTCAAACTGGTTGCAACTATCCCAGTTATATGATGTAAAAACTGTTGCATTTTTATTGCATTTTATGCTTCGGGCGCTGACTTCCAAGGCCCTAACTGTCCAATCTGTTGGAGCAGCGCCCTAGGGTGAAGCCTAGGTTGCCCGGAAAGTAGAAATGACCATAACTTTCATACTCGTTGCAATTATACGTTTTATACGATGAAAAGCTGTTGTATTTATATTGTATTTTATGCTTCTTGCGCTCACTTCTTAGACCCTAACTATTCGATCTGGTGGAACATCGCCCTAGGGTGAAGCCTAGGTTTCCCGGAACGTAGAGATGGCCATAACTTTCACACTGGTAGCAATTGTTCGAAATATACAATGGAAAAACTGTTCTACCTATTTTGTGTTTTATGTTTCGCGCGTTGACTTCTACGGCACTAACTATTCGATCTGGTGGAGCTACGCCCTAGAGTGAAACATACGTTGCCCGGAATGTAGAAATGACCATTACTTTCACACTCTTTGCAATTACTCATTTTATGCGATGGAAAAGCTGTTGCATTTATATTGTATTTTATGCTACTGGCGTTGACTTCTTGGGCCCTAACTATTCGATCTGGTGGAGCAACGCCCTAAGGAGAATCCTAGATTGACCGGGAAGTAGAAATGACCATAACTTTCATACTGGTTGCAATTATCCGTTTTATACGATGGAAAAACTGTTGTATTTATATTGTATTTTATGCTTCTGGCGTTCACTTCTTAGGTCTTAACTATTCGATCTGGTGGACAAACGCACTAGGGTGAAGCCTAGGTTGCCCGGAACGTAAAAATGTCCATAACTTTCATACTGGTTGCAATTATTCGTTTATGCGATGGAAAATCTGTTCTATTTATATTGTATTTTATGCTTCTGGCGTTCACTTCTTAGGCCCTAGCTATTCGATCGGGTGGAACAACGCCCTAGGGTGAAGCCTAGGTTGCCCGGAAAGTAGAAATGACCATAACTTTCAGACAGGTTGCAATTTTTCGTTTTATACGATGGAAAAACTGTTGTATCTATATTGTATTTTATGCTTCTGGCGTTGACTGCTAAGGCACTAAGTATTCGATATGGTGGAGCAACGCCCTAGAGTGAAGCCTAGGGTGCCCGGAACGTAGAAATGACCATCACTTTCAAACTGGTTGCAATTACTCCTGTTATATGATGGAAAAACTGTTGTATTTTTATTGCATTTTATGCTTCGGGCGTTGACTTCTAAGGCACTAACTATTCAATCTGTAGGAGCAACGCCCTAGGGTGAATCCTAGATTGCCCGGAAAGTAGAAATGACCATAACTTTCATACTGGTTGCAATTATCCGGTTTATACGATGGAAAAACTGTTGTATTTATATTGTATTTTATGCTTCTGGCGTTCACTTCTTAGGCACTAACTTTTCAATCTGTTGGAGCAACGCCCTAGGGTGAATCCTAGGTTGCCCGGGAAGTAGAAATCACCATTACTTTCACACTCTTTGCAATTATTCATTTTATGCGATGGAAAAGCTGTTGCATTTATATTGTATTTTATGCTACTGGCGTTGACTTCTTGGGCCCTAACTATTCGATCTGGTGGAGCAACGCCCTAAGGAGAATCCTAGATTGACCGGGAAGTAGAAATGACCATAACTTTCATACTGGTTGCAATTATCCGTTTTATACGATGGAAAAACTGTTGTATTTATATTGTATTTTATGCTTCTGGCGTTCACTTCTTAGGTCTTAACTATTCGATCTGGTGGAACAACGCACTAGGGTGAAGCCTAGGTTGCCCGGAACGTAGAAATGTCCATAACTTTCATACTGGTTGCAATTATTCGTTTATGCGATGGAAAATCTGTTCTATTTATATTGTATTTTATGCTTCTGGCGTTGACTTCTAAGGCACTAAGTATTCGATATGGTGGAGCAACGCCCTAGAGTGAAGCCTAGGGTGCCCGGAACGTAGAAATGACCATCACTTTCAAACTGGTTGCAATTACTCCTGTTATATGATGGAAAAACTGTTGTATTTTTATTGCATTTTATGCTTCGGGCGTTGACTTCTAAGGCACTAACTATTCAATCTGTAGGAGCAACGCCCTAGGGTGAATCCTAGATTGCCCGGAAAGTAGAAATGACCATAACTTTCATACTGGTTGCAATTATCCGGTTTATACGATGGAAAAACTGTTGTATTTATATTGTATTTTATGCTTCTGGCGTTCACTTCTTAGGCACTAACTTTTCAATCTGTTGGAGCAACGCCCTAGGGTGAATCCTAGGTTGCCTGGAAAGTAGAAATGTCCATAACTTTCATACTGGTTGCAATTATTCGTTTTATACGATGGAAGAACTGTTGTATTTATACTGTATTTTATGCTTCTGGCGTTGACTTCTAAGGTCCTAACTATTCGATCTGGTGGAGCAACGCCCTAGAGTGAAGCCTAGGTTGCTCGGAATGTAGAAATGTCCATAACTTTCCAGCTGGTTGCAATTATTCGTTTTATACGATGGAAAAGCTGTTGTATTTATGTTGTATTTCATGCTTCTGGCGTTGACTTCTAAGGCCCTAACTATTCGATCTAGTGGAGCAACGCCCTAGGGTGAAGCCTATGTTGCCTGGAAAGTAGAAATGTCCATAACTTTCAAACTGGTTGCAATTACTCCTGTTATATGATGGAAAAACAGTTGTATTTTTATTGCATTTTATGCTTCGGGCGTTGACTTCTAAGGCACTAACTATTCAATCTTTTGGAGCAACGCCCTAGGGTGAATTCTAGGTTGCCCGGAAAGTAGAAATGACCATAACTTTCATACTGGTTGCAATTATCTGGTTTATAGGATGGAAAAACTGTTGTATTTATATTGTATTTTATGCTTCTGGCGTTCACTTCTTAGGCCTTAACTATTCGATCTGGTGGAGCTACGCCCTAGAGTGAAATCTAGGTTGCCCGGAACGTAGAAATGACCATTACTTTCACACTCTTTGCAATTATTCATTTTATACGATGGAAAAGCTGTTGCATTTATATTGTATTTTATGCTTCTGGCGCTGACTTCTAACTCCGTAGCTATGCGGTCTGGTGGAACAACTCCATATATTGAAGCCTAGGTTGCCCGAAACGTAGAAATGACCATAACGTTCACGCTGGATGCAATTACTCCTGTCACACGATTGAAAATCTGTTGTATCTTTATTGTATTTTATGCTTCGGGCGTTGACTTCTAAGGCCCTAACTATTCGATCTGTTGGAGCAACGCCATAGAGTGAAGGCTAGGTTGCCCGCAACGTAGATATGGCCATTACTTTCACACTGGATGCAATTACTCAATTTATACGCTGGAAAAGCTGTTGTATTTATATTGTATTTTATGCTTCTGACGTTGGCTTCTAAGGCCGTGGCTATTCGATGTGGTGGAGCAACGCCCTATAGTGAAGCCTAGGTTGCCCGGAACGTAGAAATGACCACAACTTTCACACTGGTTGCAATTATTCGTTTTATACGATGTAAAAATAGTTGTATTTGTCTTGAATTTTGTACTTCTGGCGTTGACTTCTAAGATCCTAAAATTCGATCTGGTGGAACAACGCCATAGAGTGAAGCCTAGGTTGCTCGGAACGTAGAAATGACCATCCCTTTCACACTGGTTGCAATTACTCCTGTTATACGATGGAAAAACTGTGTATCTTTATTGTATTTTATGCTTCGTGCTTTGACTTCTAAGGCCCTAACTATTCGAACTGGAGGAACAACGACCTAGATTGAAGTCTAGGCTGCCAGGAACGTAGAAGCGACTATCACATTCACACTGTTTGCAATTATTCAATTTGTACGCTGGAAAAGCAGTTGTATTTATATTGTATTTTATGCTTCTGGCGTTGACTTCTAAGTCCCTAGGTATTCGATCTGGTGGAGCAACGCCCTAGAGTGAAGCCTAGATTGCCCGGAACGTAGAAATGACCATAACCTTCACGCTGGCAGCAATTACTCCTGTTGTGCGATTGAATATCTGTTGTATCTTTATTGTATTTTATGCTTCGGGCGTTGACTTCTAAGGCCCCAACTATTCGATCTGTTGGAGCAACGCACTACAGTGACGCCTAGGTTGCCCGGAAAGTAGAAATGGCCATTGCTTTCACACTGGATGCAATTATTCGTTTTATACGATGGAAAAACTGTGTATCTTTATTGTATTTTATGCTTCGTGCTTTGACTTCTAAGGTCCTAACTATTCGAACTGGAGGAACAACGACCTAGATTGAAGCCTAGGCTGCCAGGAACGTAGAAGCGACTATCAGATTCACACTGGTTGGAATTATTCAAGTTATACGAAGGAAAAACTGTTGTATCTTTATTGTATTTTATGCTTGGTGCGTTGACTTCTAAGGCCCTAACTTTTCGATCTGGAGGAGCAACACCCTAGAGTTGAGCCTAGGTTGCCCGGAACGTAGAAATGAACGTTACATTCACACTGTATGCAATTATTCAATTTGTACGCTGGAAAAGCTGTTGTATTTATATTGTATTTTATGCTTCTGACGTTGACTTGTAAGGCCGTAGCTATTCGATGTGGTGGATCAACGCCCTGTAGTGAAGCCTAGGTCGCCCGGAAAATAGAAATGACCATCCCTTTCACACTGGTTGCAATTACTCCTGTTATACGATGGAAAAACTGGTGTATCTTTACTGTATTTTACGCTTCGGGCGTTGACTTCTAATGCCCTAACTATTCGATCTGTTGGAGCAACGCGCTAGAGTGACGCCTAGGTTGCCCGGAACGTAGAAATGGCCATTGCTTTCACACTGGCTGCAATTATTCGTTTTATACTATGGAAAGGCTGTTGTATCTTTAGTGTATTTTATGCTTCTTGCGTTGACTTCTTAGGGCCTAACTATTCGATCTGTTGGAGCAACGCCTTAGAGTGAAGCCTTGGTTTCCCGGAACGTAGAAATGACCATCACTTTCATACTGGTTGCAATTATTCGTTTTATACGATGGAAAAACTGTTGTACTTATATTGTATTTTAGGCTTGTGGCGTTGAATTCTAAGGCACTAACTATTCGATCTGTTGGAGCAACGCCCTAGAGTGAAGCCTAGGGTGCCCGGAACGTAGAAATGACCATCACTTTCAAACTGGTTGCAACTATCCCAGTTATATGATGGAAAAACTGTTGCATTTTTATTGCATTTTATGCTTCGGGCGCTGACTTCCAAGGCCCTAACTGTCCAATCTGTTGGAGCAACGCCCTAGGGTGAAGCCTAGGTTGCCCGGAAAGTAGAAATGACCATAACTTTCATACTCGTTGCAATTATACGTTTTATACGATGAAAAGCTGTTTTATTTATACTGTATTTTATGCTTCTTGCGCTCACTTCATAGGCCCTAACTATTCGATCTGGTGGAACATCGCCCTAGGGTGAAGCCTAGGTTTCCCGGAACGTAGAGATGGCCATAACTTTCACACTGGTAGCAATTGTTCGAAATATACAATGGAAAAACTGTTCTACCTATTTTGTGTTTTATGTTTCGCGCGTTGACTTCTAAGGCACTAACTATTCGATCTGGTGGAGCTACGCCCTAGAGTGAAACATACGTTGCCCGGAATGTAGAAATGACCATTACTTTCACACTCTTTGCAATTATTCATTTTATGCGATGGAAAAGCTGTTGCATTTATATCGTATTTTATGCTACTGGCGTTGACTTCTTGGGCCCTAACTATTCGATCTGGTGGAGCAACGCCCTAAAGAGAATCCTAGATTGACCGGGAAGTAGAAATGACCATAACTTTCATACTGGTTGCAATTATCCGTTTTATACGATGGAAAAACTGTTGTATTTATATTGTATTTTATGCTTCTGGCGTTCACTTCTTAGGCCTTAACTATTCTATCTGGTGGAACAACGCACTAGGGTGAAGCCTAGGTTGCCCGGAACGTAGAAATGTCCATAACTTTCATACTGGTTGCAATTATTCGATTATGCGATGAAAAATCTGTTCTATTTATATTGTATTTTATGCTTCTGGCGTTCACTTCTTAGGCCCTAACTATTCGATCGGGTGGAACAACGTCCTAGGGTGAAGCCTAGGTTGCCCGGAAAGTAGAAATGACCATAACTTTCAGACAGGTTGCAATTTTTCGTTTTATACGATGGAAAAACTGTTGTATCTATATTGCATTTTATGCTTCTGGCGTTGACTTCTAAGGCACTAAGTATTCGATATGGTGGAGCAACGCCCTAGAGTGAAGCCTAGGGTTCCCGGAACGTAGAAATGACCATCACCTTCAAACTGGTTGCAATTACTCCTGTTATATGATGGAAAAGCAGTTGTATTTTTATTGCATTTTATGCTTCGGGCGTTGACTTCTAAGGCACTAACTATTCAGTCTTTTGGAGCAACGCCCTAGGGTGAATCCTAGGTTGCCCGGAAAGTAGAAATGACCATAACTTTCATACTGGTTGCAATTATCTGGTTTATAGGATGGAAAAACTGTTGTATTTATATTGTATTTTATGCTTCTGGCGTTCACTTCTTAGGCCTTAACTATTCGATCTGGTGGATCTACGCCCTAGAGTGAAATCTAAGTTGCCCGGAACGTAGAAATGACCATTACTTTCACACTCTTTGCAATTATTCATTTTATACGATGGAAAAGCTGTTGCATTTATATTGTATTTTATGCTTCTGGCGTTGACTTCTTAGGCCCTAACTATTCGATCTGGTGGAACAACGCACTAGGGTGAAGCCTAGGTTGCCCGGAACGTAGAAATGTCCATAACTTTCATACTGGTTGCAATTATTCGTTTATGCGATGGAAAATCTGTTCTATTTATATTGTATTTTATGCTTCTGGCGTTCACTTCTTAGGCCCTAACTATTCGATCGAGTGGAACAACGCCCTAGGGTGAAGCCTAGGTTGCCCGGAACGTAGAAATGACCATCACTTTCAAACTGGTTGCAATTACTCCTGTTATATGATGGAAAAACTGTTGTATTTTTATTGCATTTTATGCTTCGGGCGTTGACTTCTAAGGCACTAACTATTCAATCTGTAGGAGCAACGCCCTAGGGTGAATCCTAGATTGCCCGGAAAGTAGAAATGACCATCACTTTCAAACTGGTTGCAATTACTCCTGTTATATGATGGAAAAACTGTTGTATTTTTATTGCATTTTATGCTTCGGGCGTTGACTTCTAAGGCACTAACTATTCAATCTGTAGGAGCAACGCCCTAGGGTGAATCCTAGATTGCCCGGAAAGTAGAAATGACCATAACTTTCATACTGGTTGCAATTATCCGGTTTATACGATGGAAAAACTGTTGTATTTATATTGTATTTTATGCTTCTGGCGTTCACTTCTTAGGCACTAACTTTTCAATCTGTTGGAGCAACGCCCTAAGGTGAATCCTAGGTTGCCCGGGAAGTAGAAATCACCATTACTTTCACACTCTTTGCAATTATTCATTTTATACGATGGAAAAGCTGTTGCATTTATATTGTATTTTATGCTTCCGGCGTTGACTTCTTAGGCCGTAGCTATTCGATCTGGTGGAGCAACGCCTTATAGTGACGCCTAGGTTGCCTGGAACGTAGAAATGACCATATCTATCACACTGGTTGCTATTGTTCCTGTTATACGATGGAAAAGCTGTTGTAATTATATTGTACCTTATGCTTCTGGCGTTGACTTCTAAGGCCCTAACTATTCGATCTGGTGGAGCAACGCCCTAGGGTGAAGCCTAGGTTGCCCAGAACGTAGAAATGACCATCACTTTCACACTGGTTGCAATTATTCCTGTTATACGATGGAAAAACTGTTGTATTTTTTTGCATTTTATGCTTCGGATTTTGACCTCTAAGGCCCCAACTATTCATTCTGTTGGAGCAACGCCCTAGGGTGAATCCTAGGTTGCCCGGAAAGTAGAAATGACCATTACTTTCACACTGTTTGCAATTATTCATTTTATACGATAGAAAAGTTGTTGTATTTATATTGTATTTTATGCTTCTGGCGCTGACTTCTAACTCCGTAGCTATGCGGTCTGGTGGAACAACTCCATATATTGAAGCCTAGGTTGCCCGAAAAGTAGTAATGACCATAACGTTCACGCTGGATGCAATTACTCCTGTCACACGATTGAAAATCTGTTGTATCTTTATTGTATTTTATGCTTCGGGCGTTGACTTCTAAGGCCCTAACTATTCGATCTGTTGGAGCAACGCCATAGAGTGAAGCCTAGGTTGCCCGCAACGTAGATATGGCCATTACTTTCACACTGGATGCAAGTACTCAATTTATACGCTGGAAAAGCTGTTGTATTTATATTGTATTTTATGCTTCTGACGTTGGCTTCTAAGGCCGTGGCTATTCGATGTGGTGGAGCAACGCCCTATAGTGAAGCCTAGGTTGCCCGGAACGTAGAAATGACCACAACTTTCACACTGGTTGCAATTATTCGTTTTATAAGATGTAAAAATAGTTGTATTTGTCTTGAATTTTATACTTCTGGCGTTGACTTCTAAGATCCTAAAATTCGATCTGGTGGAACAACGCCATAGAATGAAGCCTAGGTTGCTCGGAACGTAGAAATGACCATCCCTTTCACACTGGTTGCAATTACTCCTGTTATACGATGGAAAAACTGTGTATCTTTATTGTATTTTATGCTTCGTGCTTTGACTTCTAAGGCCCTAACTATTCGAACTGGAGGAACAACGACCTAGATTGAAGTCTAGTCTGCCAGGAACGTAGAAGCGACTATCACATTCACACTGTTTGCAATTATTCAATTTGTACGCTGGAAAAGCAGTTGTATTTATATTGTATTTTATGCTTCTGGCGTTGACTTCTAAGTCCCTAGGTATTCGATCTGGTGGAGCAACGCCCTAGAGTGAAGCCTAGATTGCCCGGAACGTAGAAATGACCATAACCTTCACGCTGGCTGCAATTACTCCTGTTGTGCGATTGAAAATCTGTTGTATCTTTATTGTATTTTATGCTTCGGGCGTTGACTTCTAAGGCCCCAACTATTCGATCTGTTGGAGCAACGCACTACAGTGACGCCTAGGTTGCCCGGAACGTAGAAATGGCCATTGCTTTCACACTGGATGCAATTATTCGTTTTATACGATGGAAAAACTGTGTATCTTTATTGTATTTTATGCTTCGTGCTTTGACTTCTAAGGCCCTAACTATTCGAACTGGAGGAACAACGACCTAGATTGAAGCCTAGGCTGCCAGGAACGTAGAAGCGACTATCAGATTCACACTGGTTGGAATTATTCAAGTTATACGAAGGAAAAACTGTTGTTTCTTTATTGTATTTAATGCTTGGTGCGTTGACTTCTAAGGCCCTAACTTTTCGATCTGGAGGAGCAACGCCCTAGAGTTGAGCCTAGGTTGCACGGAAGGTAGAAGTGACCATTACTTTCACCCTGCTTGGAATTATTCCCGTTATACGATGAAAAACTGTTGTATTTTTATTGTATTGTATGCTTCTGGCGTTGACTTCTAAGTCCCTAGGTATTCGGTCTGGTTGAGCAACGCCCTAGAGTGAAGCCTAGGCTGCCCGGAACCTGGAAATGACCATTACCTTCACACTGGTTGCAATTATTCCTGTTATACGATGGACCAACTGTTGTATTTATATTGTATTTTATGCTTCGGGCGTTGACTTCTAAGGCCCTAACTATTCCATCTGGTGGAGCAACGCCCTAGAGTGAAGCCTAGGTTGCCCGGAACGTAGAAATGGCCATTACTTTCACATTGGATGCAATTATTCGTTTTATACGATGGACAAACTGTTGTATCTATATTGTATTTTATGCTCCCGGCGCTGACTTCTAAAGCCCTAACTATTCGATCTGGTGGTACAACGCCCTAGAGTCAAGCCTAAGTTGCCCGGAACGTAGAAATGAACGTTACATTCACACTGTTTGCAATTATTCAATTTGTACGCTGGAAAAGCTGTTGTATTTATATTGTATTTTATGCTTCTGACGTTGACTTCTAAGGCCGTAGCTATTCGATGTGGTGGATCAACGCCCTGTAGTGAAGCCTAGGTCGCCCGGAAAATAGAAATGACCATAACTTCCGCACTGTTTGCAATTATTCGTTTTATACGATGGAAATACTGTTGTATTTGTTTTCTATTTTATATTTCTGGCGTTGACATCAAAGGCCCTAACAATTCTATCTGGTGGCACAACGCCATAGGGTGTAGCCTAGGTTGCCCGGAACGTAGAAATGACCATCCCTTTCACACTGGTTGCAATTACTCCTGTTATACGATGGAAAAACTGGTGTATCTTTACTGTATTTTATGCTTGGGGCGTTGACTTCTAATGCCCTAACTATTCGATCTGTTGGAGCAACGCGCTAGAGTGACGCCTAGGTTGCCCGGAACGTAGAAATGGCCATTGCTTTCACACTGGCTGCAATTATTCGTTTTATACTATGGAAAGACTGTTGTATCTTTAGTGTATTTTATGCTTCTTGCGTTGACTTCTTAGGGCCTAACTATTCGATCTGTTGGAGCAACGCCTTAGAGTGAAGCCTTGGTTTCCCGGAACGTAGAAATGACCATCACTTTCATACTGGTTGCAATTATTCGTTTTATACGATGGAAAAACTGTTGTACTTATATTGTATTTTATGCTTGTGGCGTTGAATTCTAAGGCACTAACTATTCGATCTGTTGGAGCAACGCCCTAGAGTGAAGCCTAGGGTGCCCGGAACGTAGAAATGACCATCACTTTCAAACTGGTTGCAACTATCCCAGTTATATGATGTAAAAACTGTTGCATTTTTATTGCATTTTATGCTTCGGGCGCTGACTTCCAAGGCCCTAACTGTCCAATCTGTTGGAGCAGCGCCCTAGGGTGAAGCCTAGGTTGCCCGGAAAGTAGAAATGACCATAACTTTCATACTCGTTGCAATTATACGTTTTATACGATGAAAAGCTGTTGTATTTATATTGTATTTTATGCTTCTTGCGCTCACTTCTTAGACCCTAACTATTCGATCTGGTGGAACATCGCCCTAGGGTGAAGCCTAGGTTTCCCGGAACGTAGAGATGGCCATAACTTTCACACTGGTAGCAATTGTTCGAAATATACAATGGAAAAACTGTTCTACCTATTTTGTGTTTTATGTTTCGCGCGTTGACTTCTACGGCACTAACTATTCGATCTGGTGGAGCTACGCCCTAGAGTGAAACATACGTTGCCCGGAATGTAGAAATGACCATTACTTTCACACTCTTTGCAATTACTCATTTTATGCGATGGAAAAGCTGTTGCATTTATATTGTATTTTATGCTACTGGCGTTGACTTCTTGGGCCCTAACTATTCGATCTGGTGGAGCAACGCCCTAAGGAGAATCCTAGATTGACCGGGAAGTAGAAATGACCATAACTTTCATACTGGTTGCAATTATCCGTTTTATACGATGGAAAAACTGTTGTATTTATATTGTATTTTATGCTTCTGGCGTTCACTTCTTAGGTCTTAACTATTCGATCTGGTGGACAAACGCACTAGGGTGAAGCCTAGGTTGCCCGGAACGTAAAAATGTCCATAACTTTCATACTGGTTGCAATTATTCGTTTATGCGATGGAAAATCTGTTCTATTTATATTGTATTTTATGCTTCTGGCGTTCACTTCTTAGGCCCTAGCTATTCGATCGGGTGGAACAACGCCCTAGGGTGAAGCCTAGGTTGCCCGGAAAGTAGAAATGACCATAACTTTCAGACAGGTTGCAATTTTTCGTTTTATACGATGGAAAAACTGTTGTATCTATATTGTATTTTATGCTTCTGGCGTTGACTGCTAAGGCACTAAGTATTCGATATGGTGGAGCAACGCCCTAGAGTGAAGCCTAGGGTGCCCGGAACGTAGAAATGACCATCACTTTCAAACTGGTTGCAATTACTCCTGTTATATGATGGAAAAACTGTTGTATTTTTATTGCATTTTATGCTTCGGGCGTTGACTTCTAAGGCACTAACTATTCAATCTGTAGGAGCAACGCCCTAGGGTGAATCCTAGATTGCCCGGAAAGTAGAAATGACCATAACTTTCATACTGGTTGCAATTATCCGGTTTATACGATGGAAAAACTGTTGTATTTATATTGTATTTTATGCTTCTGGCGTTCACTTCTTAGGCACTAACTTTTCAATCTGTTGGAGCAACGCCCTAGGGTGAATCCTAGGTTGCCCGGGAAGTAGAAATCACCATTACTTTCACACTCTTTGCAATTATTCATTTTATGCGATGGAAAAGCTGTTGCATTTATATTGTATTTTATGCTACTGGCGTTGACTTCTTGGGCCCTAACTATTCGATCTGGTGGAGCAACGCCCTAAGGAGAATCCTAGATTGACCGGGAAGTAGAAATGACCATAACTTTCATACTGGTTGCAATTATCCGTTTTATACGATGGAAAAACTGTTGTATTTATATTGTATTTTATGCTTCTGGCGTTCACTTCTTAGGTCTTAACTATTCGATCTGGTGGAACAACGCACTAGGGTGAAGCCTAGGTTGCCCGGAACGTAGAAATGTCCATAACTTTCATACTGGTTGCAATTATTCGTTTATGCGATGGAAAATCTGTTCTATTTATATTGTATTTTATGCTTCTGGCGTTCACTTCTTAGGCCCTAACTATTCGATCGGGTGGAACAACGCCCTAGGGTGAAGCCTAGGTTGCCCGGAAAGTAGAAATGACCATAACTTTCAGACAGGTTGCAATTTTTCGTTTTATACGATGGAAAAACTGTTGTATCTATATTGTATTTTATGCTTCTGGCGTTGACTTCTAAGGCACTAAGTATTCGATATGGTGGAGCAACGCCCTAGAGTGAAGCCTAGGGTGCCCGGAACGTAGAAATGACCATCACTTTCAAACTGGTTGCAATTACTCCTGTTATATGATGGAAAAACTGTTGTATTTTTATTGCATTTTATGCTTCGGGCGTTGACTTCTAAGGCACTAACTATTCAATCTGTAGGAGCAACGCCCTAGGGTGAATCCTAGATTGCCCGGAAAGTAGAAATGACCATAACTTTCATACTGGTTGCAATTATCCGGTTTATACGATGGAAAAACTGTTGTATTTATATTGTATTTTATGCTTCTGGCGTTCACTTCTTAGGCACTAACTTTTCAATCTGTTGGAGCAACGCCCTAGGGTGAATCCTAGGTTGCCTGGAAAGTAGAAATGTCCATAACTTTCATACTGGTTGCAATTATTCGTTTTATACGATGGAAGAACTGTTGTATTTATACTGTATTTTATGCTTCTGGCGTTGACTTCTAAGGTCCTAACTATTCGATCTGGTGGAGCAACGCCCTAGAGTGAAGCCTAGGTTGCTCGGAATGTAGAAATGTCCATAACTTTCCAGCTGGTTGCAATTATTCGTTTTATACGATGGAAAAGCTGTTGTATTTATGTTGTATTTCATGCTTCTGGCGTTGACTTCTAAGGCCCTAACTATTCGATCTAGTGGAGCAACGCCCTAGGGTGAAGCCTATGTTGCCTGGAAAGTAGAAATGTCCATAACTTTCAAACTGGTTGCAATTACTCCTGTTATATGATGGAAAAACAGTTGTATTTTTATTGCATTTTATGCTTCGGGCGTTGACTTCTAAGGCACTAACTATTCAATCTTTTGGAGCAACGCCCTAGGGTGAATTCTAGGTTGCCCGGAAAGTAGAAATGACCATAACTTTCATACTGGTTGCAATTATCTGGTTTATAGGATGGAAAAACTGTTGTATTTATATTGTATTTTATGCTTCTGGCGTTCACTTCTTAGGCCTTAACTATTCGATCTGGTGGAGCTACGCCCTAGAGTGAAATCTAGGTTGCCCGGAACGTAGAAATGACCATTACTTTCACACTCTTTGCAATTATTCATTTTATACGATGGAAAAGCTGTTGCATTTATATTGTATTTTATGCTTCTGGCGCTGACTTCTAACTCCGTAGCTATGCGGTCTGGTGGAACAACTCCATATATTGAAGCCTAGGTTGCCCGAAACGTAGAAATGACCATAACGTTCACGCTGGATGCAATTACTCCTGTCACACGATTGAAAATCTGTTGTATCTTTATTGTATTTTATGCTTCGGGCGTTGACTTCTAAGGCCCTAACTATTCGATCTGTTGGAGCAACGCCATAGAGTGAAGGCTAGGTTGCCCGCAACGTAGATATGGCCATTACTTTCACACTGGATGCAATTACTCAATTTATACGCTGGAAAAGCTGTTGTATTTATATTGTATTTTATGCTTCTGACGTTGGCTTCTAAGGCCGTGGCTATTCGATGTGGTGGAGCAACGCCCTATAGTGAAGCCTAGGTTGCCCGGAACGTAGAAATGACCACAACTTTCACACTGGTTGCAATTATTCGTTTTATACGATGTAAAAATAGTTGTATTTGTCTTGAATTTTGTACTTCTGGCGTTGACTTCTAAGATCCTAAAATTCGATCTGGTGGAACAACGCCATAGAGTGAAGCCTAGGTTGCTCGGAACGTAGAAATGACCATCCCTTTCACACTGGTTGCAATTACTCCTGTTATACGATGGAAAAACTGTGTATCTTTATTGTATTTTATGCTTCGTGCTTTGACTTCTAAGGCCCTAACTATTCGAACTGGAGGAACAACGACCTAGATTGAAGTCTAGGCTGCCAGGAACGTAGAAGCGACTATCACATTCACACTGTTTGCAATTATTCAATTTGTACGCTGGAAAAGCAGTTGTATTTATATTGTATTTTATGCTTCTGGCGTTGACTTCTAAGTCCCTAGGTATTCGATCTGGTGGAGCAACGCCCTAGAGTGAAGCCTAGATTGCCCGGAACGTAGAAATGACCATAACCTTCACGCTGGCTGCAATTACTCCTGTTGTGCGATTGAATATCTGTTGTATCTTTATTGTATTTTATGCTTCGGGCGTTGACTTCTAAGGCCCCAACTATTCGATCTGTTGGAGCAACGCACTACAGTGACGCCTAGGTTGCCCGGAAAGTAGAAATGGCCATTGCTTTCACACTGGATGCAATTATTCGTTTTATACGATGGAAAAACTGTGTATCTTTATTGTATTTTATGCTTCGTGCTTTGACTTCTAAGGTCCTAACTATTCGAACTGGAGGAACAACGACCTAGATTGAAGCCTAGGCTGCCAGGAACGTAGAAGCGACTATCAGATTCACACTGGTTGGAATTATTCAAGTTATACGAAGGAAAAACTGTTGTATCTTTATTGTATTTTATGCTTGGTGCGTTGACTTCTAAGGCCCTAACTTTTCGATCTGGAGGAGCAACACCCTAGAGTTGAGCCTAGGTTGCCCGGAACGTAGAAATGAACGTTACATTCACACTGTATGCAATTATTCAATTTGTACGCTGGAAAAGCTGTTGTATTTATATTGTATTTTATGCTTCTGACGTTGACTTGTAAGGCCGTAGCTATTCGATGTGGTGGATCAACGCCCTGTAGTGAAGCCTAGGTCGCCCGGAAAATAGAAATGACCATAACTTCCGCACTGTTTGCAATTATTCGTTTTATACGATGGAAATACTGTTGTATTTGTTTTCTATTTTATATTTCTGGCGTTGACTTCAAAGGCCCTAACAATTCTATCTGGTGGCACAACGCCATAGGGTGTAGCCTAGGTTGCCCGGAACGTAGAAATGACCATCCCTTTCACACTGGTTGCAATTACTCCTGTTATACGATGGAAAAACTGGTGTATCTTTACTGTATTTTACGCTTCGGGCGTTGACTTCTAATGCCCTAACTATTCGATCTGTTGGAGCAACGCGCTAGAGTGACGCCTAGGTTGCCCGGAACGTAGAAATGGCCATTGCTTTCACACTGGCTGCAATTATTCGTTTTATACTATGGAAAGGCTGTTGTATCTTTAGTGTATTTTATGCTTCTTGCGTTGACTTCTTAGGGCCTAACTATTCGATCTGTTGGAGCAACGCCTTAGAGTGAAGCCTTGGTTTCCCGGAACGTAGAAATGACCATCACTTTCATACTGGTTGCAATTATTCGTTTTATACGATGGAAAAACTGTTGTACTTATATTGTATTTTAGGCTTGTGGCGTTGAATTCTAAGGCACTAACTATTCGATCTGTTGGAGCAACGCCCTAGAGTGAAGCCTAGGGTGCCCGGAACGTAGAAATGACCATCACTTTCAAACTGGTTGCAACTATCCCAGTTATATGATGGAAAAACTGTTGCATTTTTATTGCATTTTATGCTTCGGGCGCTGACTTCCAAGGCCCTAACTGTCCAATCTGTTGGAGCAACGCCCTAGGGTGAAGCCTAGGTTGCCCGGAAAGTAGAAATGACCATAACTTTCATACTCGTTGCAATTATACGTTTTATACGATGAAAAGCTGTTTTATTTATACTGTATTTTATGCTTCTTGCGCTCACTTCATAGGCCCTAACTATTCGATCTGGTGGAACATCGCCCTAGGGTGAAGCCTAGGTTTCCCGGAACGTAGAGATGGCCATAACTTTCACACTGGTAGCAATTGTTCGAAATATACAATGGAAAAACTGTTCTACCTATTTTGTGTTTTATGTTTCGCGCGTTGACTTCTAAGGCACTAACTATTCGATCTGGTGGAGCTACGCCCTAGAGTGAAACATACGTTGCCCGGAATGTAGAAATGACCATTACTTTCACACTCTTTGCAATTATTCATTTTATGCGATGGAAAAGCTGTTGCATTTATATCGTATTTTATGCTACTGGCGTTGACTTCTTGGGCCCTAACTATTCGATCTGGTGGAGCAACGCCCTAAAGAGAATCCTAGATTGACCGGGAAGTAGAAATGACCATAACTTTCATACTGGTTGCAATTATCCGTTTTATACGATGGAAAAACTGTTGTATTTATATTGTATTTTATGCTTCTGGCGTTCACTTCTTAGGCCTTAACTATTCTATCTGGTGGAACAACGCACTAGGGTGAAGCCTAGGTTGCCCGGAACGTAGAAATGTCCATAACTTTCATACTGGTTGCAATTATTCGATTATGCGATGAAAAATCTGTTCTATTTATATTGTATTTTATGCTTCTGGCGTTCACTTCTTAGGCCCTAACTATTCGATCGGGTGGAACAACGTCCTAGGGTGAAGCCTAGGTTGCCCGGAAAGTAGAAATGACCATAACTTTCAGACAGGTTGCAATTTTTCGTTTTATACGATGGAAAAACTGTTGTATCTATATTGCATTTTATGCTTCTGGCGTTGACTTCTAAGGCACTAAGTATTCGATATGGTGGAGCAACGCCCTAGAGTGAAGCCTAGGGTTCCCGGAACGTAGAAATGACCATCACCTTCAAACTGGTTGCAATTACTCCTGTTATATGATGGAAAAGCAGTTGTATTTTTATTGCATTTTATGCTTCGGGCGTTGACTTCTAAGGCACTAACTATTCAGTCTTTTGGAGCAACGCCCTAGGGTGAATCCTAGGTTGCCCGGAAAGTAGAAATGACCATAACTTTCATACTGGTTGCAATTATCTGGTTTATAGGATGGAAAAACTGTTGTATTTATATTGTATTTTATGCTTCTGGCGTTCACTTCTTAGGCCTTAACTATTCGATCTGGTGGATCTACGCCCTAGAGTGAAATCTAAGTTGCCCGGAACGTAGAAATGACCATTACTTTCACACTCTTTGCAATTATTCATTTTATACGATGGAAAAGCTGTTGCATTTATATTGTATTTTATGCTTCTGGCGTTGACTTCTTAGGCCCTAACTATTCGATCTGGTGGAACAACGCACTAGGGTGAAGCCTAGGTTGCCCGGAACGTAGAAATGTCCATAACTTTCATACTGGTTGCAATTATTCGTTTATGCGATGGAAAATCTGTTCTATTTATATTGTATTTTATGCTTCTGGCGTTCACTTCTTAGGCCCTAACTATTCGATCGAGTGGAACAACGCCCTAGGGTGAAGCCTAGGTTGCCCGGAACGTAGAAATGACCATCACTTTCAAACTGGTTGCAATTACTCCTGTTATATGATGGAAAAACTGTTGTATTTTTATTGCATTTTATGCTTCGGGCGTTGACTTCTAAGGCACTAACTATTCAATCTGTAGGAGCAACGCCCTAGGGTGAATCCTAGATTGCCCGGAAAGTAGAAATGACCATCACTTTCAAACTGGTTGCAATTACTCCTGTTATATGATGGAAAAACTGTTGTATTTTTATTGCATTTTATGCTTCGGGCGTTGACTTCTAAGGCACTAACTATTCAATCTGTAGGAGCAACGCCCTAGGGTGAATCCTAGATTGCCCGGAAAGTAGAAATGACCATAACTTTCATACTGGTTGCAATTATCCGGTTTATACGATGGAAAAACTGTTGTATTTATATTGTATTTTATGCTTCTGGCGTTCACTTCTTAGGCACTAACTTTTCAATCTGTTGGAGCAACGCCCTAAGGTGAATCCTAGGTTGCCCGGGAAGTAGAAATCACCATTACTTTCACACTCTTTGCAATTATTCATTTTATACGATGGAAAAGCTGTTGCATTTATATTGTATTTTATGCTTCCGGCGTTGACTTCTTAGGCCGTAGCTATTCGATCTGGTGGAGCAACGCCTTATAGTGACGCCTAGGTTGCCTGGAACGTAGAAATGACCATATCTATCACACTGGTTGCTATTGTTCCTGTTATACGATGGAAAAGCTGTTGTAATTATATTGTACCTTATGCTTCTGGCGTTGACTTCTAAGGCCCTAACTATTCGATCTGGTGGAGCAACGCCCTAGGGTGAAGCCTAGGTTGCCCAGAACGTAGAAATGACCATCACTTTCACACTGGTTGCAATTATTCCTGTTATACGATGGAAAAACTGTTGTATTTTTTTGCATTTTATGCTTCGGATTTTGACCTCTAAGGCCCCAACTATTCATTCTGTTGGAGCAACGCCCTAGGGTGAATCCTAGGTTGCCCGGAAAGTAGAAATGACCATAACTTTCATACTGGTTGCAATTATCCGTTTTATACGATGGTAAAGCTGTTGTATGTATATTGTATTTTATGCTTCTGGCGTTCACTCCTTAGGCCTTAACTATTCCATCTGGTGGAACAACGCACTAGGGTGAAGCCTAGGTTGCCCGGAACGTAGAAATGACCATAACTTTCACACTGGTTGCAATTATTCGTTTTATACGATGGAAAAACTGTTGTATTTATATTGTATTTTATGCTTCTGGCGTTGACTTCTAAGGCACTAAGTATTCGATATGGTGGAGCAACGCCCTAGAGTGAAGCCTAGGGTGCCCGGAACGTAGAAATGACCATCACTTTCAAACTGGTTGCAATTACTCCTGTTATATGATGGAAAAACAGTTGTATTTTTATTGCATTTTATGCTTCGGGCGTTGACTTCTAAGGCACTAACTATTCAATCTTTTGGAGCAACGCCCTAGGGTGAATCCTAGGTTGCCCGGAAAGTAGAAATGACCATAACTTTCATACTGGTTGCAATTATCTGGTTTATAGGATGGAAAAACTGTTGTATTTATATTGTATTTTATGCTTCTGGCGTTCACTTCTTAGGCCGTAACTATTCGATCTGGTGGAGCTACGCCCTAGAGTGAAATCTAGGTTGCCCGGAACGTAGAAATGACCATTACTTTCACACTCTTTGCAATTATTCATTTTATACGATGGAAAAGCTGTTGCATTTATATTGTATTTTATGCTTCTGGCGTTGACTTCTTAGGCCCTAACTATTCGATCTGTTGGAGCAACGCCTTAGAGTGAAGCCTTGGTTTCCCGGAACGTAGAAATGACCATCACTTTCATACTGGTTGCAATTATTCGTTTTATACGATGGAAAAACTGTTGTACTTATATTGTATTTTATGCTTGTGGCGTTGAATTCTAAGGCACTAACTATTCGATCTGTTGGAGCAACGCCCTAGAGTGAAGCCTAGGGTGCCCGGAACGTAGAAATGACCATCACTTTCAAACTGGTTGCAACTATCCCAGTTATATGATGGAAAAACTGTTGCATTTTTATTGCATTTTATTCTTCGGGCGCTGACTTCCAAGGCCCTAACTGTCCAATCTGTTGGAGCAACGCCCTAGGGTGAAGCCTAGGTTGCCCGGAAAGTAGAAATGACCATAACTTTCATACTCGTTGCAATTATACGTTTTATACGATGGAAAAGCTGTTGTATTTATATTGTATTTTATGCTTCTTGCGCTCACTTCTTCGGCCCTAACTATTCGATCTGGTGGAACATCGCCCTAGGGTGAAGCCTAGGTTTCCCGGAACGTAGAGATGACCATAACTTTCACAGTTGTAGCAATTATTCGATTTATACAATGGAAAAACAGTTCTATTAATTTTGTTTTTTATGTTTCGGGCGTCGACTTCTAAGGCACTAACTATTCGATCTGGTGGAGCAACGCCCTAGGGTGAAGCCTAGGTTGCCCAGAACGTAGAAATGACCATAACTTTCACACTGGTTGCAATTATTCCTGTTATACGATGGAAAAACTGTTGTATTTTTTTGCATTTTATGCTTCGGATGTTGACCTCTAAGGCCCCAACTATTCATTCTGCTGGAGCAACGCCCTAGGGTGAAGCCTAGGTTGCCCGGAAAGTAGAAATGTCCATAACTTTCATACTGGTTGCAATTATTCGTTTTATACGATGGAAAAACTGTTGTATTTATATTGTAATTTAAGCTTCTGACGTTGACTTCTAAGGCACCAACTATTCGATCTAGTGGAGCAACGCCCTAGTGTGAAGCCTAGGTTGCCTGGAAAGTAGAAATGTCCATAACTTTCATACTGGTTGCAATTACTCGTTTTATACGATGGAAGAACTGTTGTATTTATACTATATTTTATGCTTCTGACGTTGACTTCTAAGGCACTAACTATTCGATCTGGTGGAGCTACGCCCTAGAGTGAAACATACGTTGCCCGGAACGTAGAAATGACCATTACTTTCACACTCTTTGCAATTATTCATTTTATGCGATGGAAAAGCTGTTGCATTTATATTGTATTTTATGCTACTGGCGTTGACTTCTTGGGCCCTAACTATTCGATCTGGTGGAGCAACGCCCTAAGGAGAATCCTAGATTGACCGGGAAGTAGAAATGACCATAACTTTCACACTGGTTGCGATTATCCGTTTTATACGATGGAAAAACTGTTGTATTTATATTGTATGTTATGCTTCTGGCGTTCACTTCTTAGGCCCTAACTATTCGATCGGGTGGAACAACGCCCTAGGGTGAAGCCTAGGTTGCCTGGAAAGTAGATATGACCATAACTTTCAGACAGGTTGCAATTATTCGTTTTATACGATGGAAAAACTGTTGTATCTATATTGTATTTTATGCTTCTGGCGTTGACTTCTAAGGCACTAAGTATTCGATATGGTGGAGCAACGCCCTAGAGAGAAGCCTAGGGTGCCCGGAACGTAGAAATGACCATCACTTTCAAACTGGTTGCAATTACTCCTGTTATATGATGGAAAAACTGTTGTGTTTTTATTGCATTTTATGCTTCGGGCGTTGACTTCTAAGGCACTAACTATTCAATCTGTTGGAGCAACGCCCTAGGGTGAATCCTAGATTTCCCGGAAAGTAGAAACGACCATAACTTTCATACAGGTTGCAATTATCCGGTTTATACGATGTAAAAACTGTTGTATTTATATTGTACCTTATGCTTCTGGCGTTGACTTCTAAGGCCCTAACTATTCGATCTGGTGGAGCAACGCCCTAGTGTGAAGCCTAGGTTGCCCAGAACGTAGAAATGTCCATAACTTTCATACTGGTTGCAATTATTCGTTTTATACGATGGAAAAACTGTTGTATTTATATTGTAATTTAAGCTTCTGACGTTGACTTCTAAGGCACCAACTATTCATTCTGTTGGAGCAACGCCCTAGGGTGAAGCCTAGGTTGCCCGGAAAGTAGAAATGTCCATAACTTTCATACTGGTTGCAATTATTCGTTTTATACGATGGAAAAACTGTTGTATTTATATTGTAATTTAAGCTTCTGACGTTGACATCTAAGGCACCAACTATTCGATCTGGTGGAGCAACGCCCTAGAGTGAAGCCTAGGTTGCCCAGAACGTAGAAATGACCATAACTTTCACACTGGTCGCAATTATTCGTTTTATACGATGGAAAAACTGTTGTATTTATATTGTATTTTATGCTTCTGGCGTTCACTTCTTAGGCCCTAACTATTCGATCGGGTGGAACAACGCCCTAGGGTGAAGCCTAGGTTGCCCGGAAAGTAGAAATGACCATAACTTTCAAACTGGTTGCAATCAATCCTGTTATACGACGGAAAAACTGTTGTATTTTTATTGCATTTTATGCTTCGGGCGTTGACTTCTAAGGCACTAACTATTCAATCTGTTGGAGCAACGCCCTAGGGTGAATCCTAGGTTGCCCGGAAAGTAGAAGAGACCATAACTTTCATACTGGTTGCAATTATGCGGTTTATACGATGGAAAAACTGTTGTATATATATTGTATTTTATGATTCTGGCGTTCACTTCTTAGGCCTTAACTATTCGATCTGGTGGAACAACGCACTAGGGTGAAGCCTAGGTTTCCCGGAACGTAGAAATGGCCATAACATTCACATTGGTAGCAATTATTCGTTTTATACGATGGAAAAACTGTTGTATGTATATTGTATTTTATGCGTCTGGCGTTCACTTCTTAGGCCCTAACTATTCGATCGGGTGGAACAATGCCCTAGGGTGAAGCCTAGGTTGCCCGGAAAGTAGAAATGACCATAACATTCAAACTGGTTGCAATTATTCCTTTTATACGATCGCAAAACTGGTGTATTTATATTGCATTTTATGCTTCTGGCGTTCATTTCTTAGGCCCTAACTATTCGATCGGGTGGAACAACGCCCTAGGGTGAAGCCTAGGTTGCCCGGAAAGTAGAAATGACCATAACATTCAAACTGGTTGCAATTATTCCTGTTATACGATGGAAAAACTGTTGTATTTATATTGTATTTTATGCTTCTGGCGTTCATTTCTTAGGCCCTAACTATCCGATCGGGTGGAACAACGCCCTAGGGTGAAGCCTAGGTTGCCTGGAAAGTAGAAATGTCCATAACTTTCATACTGGTTGCAATTATTCGTTTTATACGATGGAAGAACTGTTGTATTTATACTGTATTTTATGCTTCTGACGTTGACTTCTAAGGCACTAACTATTCGATCTGGTGGAGCTACGCCCTAGAGTGAAGCCTAGGTTGCCCGGAACGAAGAAATGACCATTACTTTCACACTGGATGCAATTATTCGTTTTATGCGATGGAAAAACTGTTGTATTTATATTGTATTTTATGCTTCTGGCGTTCACTTCTTAGGCCCTAACTATTCGATCGGGTGGAACAACGCCCTAGGGTGAAGCCTAGGTTGCCCGGAAAGTAGAAATGACCATAACATTCAAACTGGTTGCAATTATTCCTGTTGTATGATGGAAAAACTGTTGTATTTTTATTGTATTTTATGCTTCTGGCGTTGACTTCTTAGGCCCTATCAATTCGATCTGGTGGAGCAACGCCCTAGAGTGGAGCCTAGGTTGCACGGAATGTAGAAATGACCATTACTTTCACACTGTTTGCAATTATTCATTTTAAACGATGGAAAAGTTGTTGTATTTATATTGTATTTTATGTTTCTGGCGTTGACTTCTAACTCCGTAGCTATTCGGACTGGTAGAACAACTCACTATATTGAAGCCTAGGTTGCCCGGAACGTAGAAATGACCATAACCTTCACGCTGGGTGCAATTACTCCTGTTATACGATTGAAAATCTGTTGTATCTTTATTGTATTTTATGCTTCGGGCGTTGACTTCTAAGGCCCTAACTATTCGATCTGGTGGAGCAACGCCCTAGAGTGAAGCCTAGGTTGCCCGGAACGTAGAAATGGCCATTACTTTCACATTGGATGCAATTATTCGTTATATAGGATGGAAAAACTGTTGTATCTATATTGTATTTTATGCTCACGGCGCTGACTTCTAAAGCCCTAACTATTCGGTCTGGTGGGACAACGCCCTAGAGTCAAGCCTAAGTTGCCCGGAACGTAGAAATGAACGTTACATTCACACTGTTTGCAATTATTCAATTTGTACGCTGGAAAAGCTGTTGTATTTATATTGTATTTTATGCTTCTGACGTTGGCTTCTAAGGCCGTAGCTATTCAATGTGGTGGATCAACGCCCTGTAGTGAAGCCTAGGTCGCCCGGAAAATAGAAATGACCATAACTTCCGCACTGTTTGCAATTATTCGTTTTATACGATGGAAATACTGTTGTATTTGTTTTCTATTTTATATTTCTGGCGTTGACATCAAAGGCCCTAACAATTCTATCTGGTGGCACAACGCCATAGAGTGAAGCCTAGGTTGCCCGGAACGTAGAAATGACCGTACCTTTCACACTGGTTGCAATTACTCCTGTTAATCGATGGATAAACTGTTGTATCTTTATTGTATTTTATGCTTCGGGCGTTGACTTCTATGGCCCCAACTATTCGATCTGTTGGAGCAACGCACTACAGTGACGCCTAGGTTGCCCGGAACGAAGAAATGGCCATTGCTTTCACACTGGATGCAGTTATTCGTTTTATACGGTGGAAAAACTGTTGTATTTTTAGTGTATTTTATGCTTCTGGCGTTGACTTCTTGGGCCCTAACTACTCGATCCGGTGGAGCAATGTCCTAGAGTGAAGCCTAGGTTGCCCGGAAAGTAGAAATGACCATAACTTTCAGACAGGTTGCAATTTTTCGTTTTATACGATGGAAAAACTGTTGTATCTATATTGTATTTTATGCTTCTGGCGTTGACTTCTAAGGCACTAAGTATTCGATATGGTGGAGCAACGCCCTAGAGTGAAGCCTAGGGTGCCCGGAACGTAGAAATGACCATCACTTTCAAACTGGTTGCAATTACTCCTGTTATATGATGGAAAAACTGTTGTATTTTTATTGCATTTTATGCTTCGGGCGTTGACTTCTAAGGCACTAACTATTCAATCTGTAGGAGCAACGCCCTAGGGTGAATCCTAGATTGCCCGGAAAGTAGAAATGACCATAACTTTCATACTGGTTGCAATTATCCGGTTTATACGATGGAAAAACTGTTGTATTTATATTGTATTTTATGCTTCTGGCGTTCACTTCTTAGGCACTAACTTTTCAATCTGTTGGAGCAACGCCCTAGGGTGAATCCTAGGTTGCCTGGAAAGTAGAAATGTCCATAACTTTCATACTGGTTGCAATTATTCGTTTTATACGATGGAAGAACTGTTGTATTTATACTGTATTTTATGCTTCTGGCGTTGACTTCTAAGGTCCTAACTATTCGATCTGGTGGAGCAACGCCCTAGAGTGAAGCCTAGGTTGCTCGGAATGTAGAAATGTCCATAACTTTCCAGCTGGTTGCAATTATTCGTTTTATACGATGGAAAAGCTGTTGTATTTATGTTGTATTTCATGCTTCTGGCGTTGACTTCTAAGGCCCTAACTATTCGATCTAGTGGAGCAACGCCCTAGGGTGAAGCCTATGTTGCCTGGAAAGTAGAAATGTCCATAACTTTCAAACTGGTTGCAATTACTCCTGTTATATGATGGAAAAACAGTTGTATTTTTATTGCATTTTATGCTTCGGGCGTTGACTTCTAAGGCACTAACTATTCAATCTTTTGGAGCAACGCCCTAGGGTGAATTCTAGGTTGCCCGGAAAGTAGAAATGACCATAACTTTCATACTGGTTGCAATTATCTGGTTTATAGGATGGAAAAACTGTTGTATTTATATTGTATTTTATGCTTCTGGCGTTCACTTCTTAGGCCTTAACTATTCGATCTGGTGGAGCTACGCCCTAGAGTGAAATCTAGGTTGCCCGGAACGTAGAAATGACCATTACTTTCACACTCTTTGCAATTATTCATTTTATACGATGGAAAAGCTGTTGCATTTATATTGTATTTTATGCTTCTGGCGCTGACTTCTAACTCCGTAGCTATGCGGTCTGGTGGAACAACTCCATATATTGAAGCCTAGGTTGCCCGAAACGTAGAAATGACCATAACGTTCACGCTGGATGCAATTACTCCTGTCACACGATTGAAAATCTGTTGTATCTTTATTGTATTTTATGCTTCGGGCGTTGACTTCTAAGGCCCTAACTATTCGATCTGTTGGAGCAACGCCATAGAGTGAAGGCTAGGTTGCCCGCAACGTAGATATGGCCATTACTTTCACACTGGATGCAATTACTCAATTTATACGCTGGAAAAGCTGTTGTATTTATATTGTATTTTATGCTTCTGACGTTGGCTTCTAAGGCCGTGGCTATTCGATGTGGTGGAGCAACGCCCTATAGTGAAGCCTAGGTTGCCCGGAACGTAGAAATGACCACAACTTTCACACTGGTTGCAATTATTCGTTTTATACGATGTAAAAATAGTTGTATTTGTCTTGAATTTTGTACTTCTGGCGTTGACTTCTAAGATCCTAAAATTCGATCTGGTGGAACAACGCCATAGAGTGAAGCCTAGGTTGCTCGGAACGTAGAAATGACCATCCCTTTCACACTGGTTGCAATTACTCCTGTTATACGATGGAAAAACTGTGTATCTTTATTGTATTTTATGCTTCGTGCTTTGACTTCTAAGGCCCTAACTATTCGAACTGGAGGAACAACGACCTAGATTGAAGTCTAGGCTGCCAGGAACGTAGAAGCGACTATCACATTCACACTGTTTGCAATTATTCAATTTGTACGCTGGAAAAGCAGTTGTATTTATATTGTATTTTATGCTTCTGGCGTTGACTTCTAAGTCCCTAGGTATTCGATCTGGTGGAGCAACGCCCTAGAGTGAAGCCTAGATTGCCCGGAACGTAGAAATGACCATAACCTTCACGCTGGCTGCAATTACTCCTGTTGTGCGATTGAATATCTGTTGTATCTTTATTGTATTTTATGCTTCGGGCGTTGACTTCTAAGGCCCCAACTATTCGATCTGTTGGAGCAACGCACTACAGTGACGCCTAGGTTGCCCGGAAAGTAGAAATGGCCATTGCTTTCACACTGGATGCAATTATTCGTTTTATACGATGGAAAAACTGTGTATCTTTATTGTATTTTATGCTTCGTGCTTTGACTTCTAAGGTCCTAACTATTCGAACTGGAGGAACAACGACCTAGATTGAAGCCTAGGCTGCCAGGAACGTAGAAGCGACTATCAGATTCACACTGGTTGGAATTATTCAAGTTATACGAAGGAAAAACTGTTGTATCTTTATTGTATTTTATGCTTGGTGCGTTGACTTCTAAGGCCCTAACTTTTCGATCTGGAGGAGCAACACCCTAGAGTTGAGCCTAGGTTGCCCGGAACGTAGAAATGAACGTTACATTCACACTGTATGCAATTATTCAATTTGTACGCTGGAAAAGCTGTTGTATTTATATTGTATTTTATGCTTCTGACGTTGACTTGTAAGGCCGTAGCTATTCGATGTGGTGGATCAACGCCCTGTAGTGAAGCCTAGGTCGCCCGGAAAATAGAAATGACCATAACTTCCGCACTGTTTGCAATTATTCGTTTTATACGATGGAAATACTGTTGTATTTGTTTTCTATTTTATATTTCTGGCGTTGACTTCAAAGGCCCTAACAATTCTATCTGGTGGCACAACGCCATAGGGTGTAGCCTAGGTTGCCCGGAACGTAGAAATGACCATCCCTTTCACACTGGTTGCAATTACTCCTGTTATACGATGGAAAAACTGGTGTATCTTTACTGTATTTTACGCTTCGGGCGTTGACTTCTAATGCCCTAACTATTCGATCTGTTGGAGCAACGCGCTAGAGTGACGCCTAGGTTGCCCGGAACGTAGAAATGGCCATTGCTTTCACACTGGCTGCAATTATTCGTTTTATACTATGGAAAGACTGTTGTATCTTTAGTGTATTTTATGCTTCTTGCGTTGACTTCTTAGGGCCTAACTATTCGATCTGTTGGAGCAACGCCTTAGAGTGAAGCCTTGGTTTCCCGGAACGTAGAAATGACCATCACTTTCATACTGGTTGCAATTATTCGTTTTATACGATGGAAAAACTGTTGTACTTATATTGTATTTTAGGCTTGTGGCGTTGAATTCTAAGGCACTAACTATTCGATCTGTTGGAGCAACGCCCTAGAGTGAAGCCTAGGGTGCCCGGAACGTAGAAATGACCATCACTTTCAAACTGGTTGCAACTATCCCAGTTATATGATGGAAAAACTGTTGCATTTTTATTGCATTTTATGCTTCGGGCGCTGACTTCCAAGGCCCTAACTGTCCAATCTGTTGGAGCAACGCCCTAGGGTGAAGCCTAGGTTGCCCGGAAAGTAGAAATGACCATAACTTTCATACTCGTTGCAATTATACGTTTTATACGATGAAAAGCTGTTTTATTTATACTGTATTTTATGCTTCTTGCGCTCACTTCATAGGCCCTAACTATTCGATCTGGTGGAACATCGCCCTAGGGTGAAGCCTAGGTTTCCCGGAACGTAGAGATGGCCATAACTTTCACACTGGTAGCAATTGTTCGAAATATACAATGGAAAAACTGTTCTACCTATTTTGTGTTTTATGTTTCGCGCGTTGACTTCTAAGGCACTAACTATTCGATCTGGTGGAGCTACGCCCTAGAGTGAAACATACGTTGCCCGGAATGTAGAAATGACCATTACTTTCACACTCTTTGCAATTATTCATTTTATGCGATGGAAAAGCTGTTGCATTTATATCGTATTTTATGCTACTGGCGTTGACTTCTTGGGCCCTAACTATTCGATCTGGTGGAGCAACGCCCTAAAGAGAATCCTAGATTGACCGGGAAGTAGAAATGACCATAACTTTCATACTGGTTGCAATTATCCGTTTTATACGATGGAAAAACTGTTGTATTTATATTGTATTTTATGCTTCTGGCGTTCACTTCTTAGGCCTTAACTATTCTATCTGGTGGAACAACGCACTAGGGTGAAGCCTAGGTTGCCCGGAACGTAGAAATGTCCATAACTTTCATACTGGTTGCAATTATTCGATTATGCGATGAAAAATCTGTTCTATTTATATTGTATTTTATGCTTCTGGCGTTCACTTCTTAGGCCCTAACTATTCGATCGGGTGGAACAACGTCCTAGGGTGAAGCCTAGGTTGCCCGGAAAGTAGAAATGACCATAACTTTCAGACAGGTTGCAATTTTTCGTTTTATACGATGGAAAAACTGTTGTATCTATATTGCATTTTATGCTTCTGGCGTTGACTTCTAAGGCACTAAGTATTCGATATGGTGGAGCAACGCCCTAGAGTGAAGCCTAGGGTTCCCGGAACGTAGAAATGACCATCACCTTCAAACTGGTTGCAATTACTCCTGTTATATGATGGAAAAGCAGTTGTATTTTTATTGCATTTTATGCTTCGGGCGTTGACTTCTAAGGCACTAACTATTCAGTCTTTTGGAGCAACGCCCTAGGGTGAATCCTAGGTTGCCCGGAAAGTAGAAATGACCATAACTTTCATACTGGTTGCAATTATCTGGTTTATAGGATGGAAAAACTGTTGTATTTATATTGTATTTTATGCTTCTGGCGTTCACTTCTTAGGCCTTAACTATTCGATCTGGTGGATCTACGCCCTAGAGTGAAATCTAAGTTGCCCGGAACGTAGAAATGACCATTACTTTCACACTCTTTGCAATTATTCATTTTATACGATGGAAAAGCTGTTGCATTTATATTGTATTTTATGCTTCTGGCGTTGACTTCTTAGGCTCTAACTATTCGATCTGGTGGAACAACGCACTAGGGTGAAGCCTAGGTTGCCCGGAACGTAGAAATGTCCATAACTTTCATACTGGTTGCAATTATTCGTTTATGCGATGGAAAATCTGTTCTATTTATATTGTATTTTATGCTTCTGGCGTTCACTTCTTAGGCCCTAACTATTCGATCGAGTGGAACAACGCCCTAGGGTGAAGCCTAGGTTGCCCGGAACGTAGAAATGACCATCACTTTCAAACTGGTTGCAATTACTCCTGTTATATGATGGAAAAACTGTTGTATTTTTATTGCATTTTATGCTTCGGGCGTTGACTTCTAAGGCACTAACTATTCAATCTGTAGGAGCAACGCCCTAGGGTGAATCCTAGATTGCCCGGAAAGTAGAAATGACCATCACTTTCAAACTGGTTGCAATTACTCCTGTTATATGATGGAAAAACTGTTGTATTTTTATTGCATTTTATGCTTCGGGCGTTGACTTCTAAGGCACTAACTATTCAATCTGTAGGAGCAACGCCCTAGGGTGAATCCTAGATTGCCCGGAAAGTAGAAATGACCATAACTTTCATACTGGTTGCAATTATCCGGTTTATACGATGGAAAAACTGTTGTATTTATATTGTATTTTATGCTTCTGGCGTTCACTTCTTAGGCACTAACTTTTCAATCTGTTGGAGCAACGCCCTAAGGTGAATCCTAGGTTGCCCGGGAAGTAGAAATCACCATTACTTTCACACTCTTTGCAATTATTCATTTTATACGATGGAAAAGCTGTTGCATTTATATTGTATTTTATGCTTCCGGCGTTGACTTCTTAGGCCGTAGCTATTCGATCTGGTGGAGCAACGCCTTATAGTGACGCCTAGGTTGCCTGGAACGTAGAAATGACCATATCTATCACACTGGTTGCTATTGTTCCTGTTATACGATGGAAAAGCTGTTGTAATTATATTGTACCTTATGCTTCTGGCGTTGACTTCTAAGGCCCTAACTATTCGATCTGGTGGAGCAACGCCCTAGGGTGAAGCCTAGGTTGCCCAGAACGTAGAAATGACCATCACTTTCACACTGGTTGCAATTATTCCTGTTATACGATGGAAAAACTGTTGTATTTTTTTGCATTTTATGCTTCGGATTTTGACCTCTAAGGCCCCAACTATTCATTCTGTTGGAGCAACGCCCTAGGGTGAATCCTAGGTTGCCCGGAAAGTAGAAATGACCATAACTTTCATACTGGTTGCAATTATCCGTTTTATACGATGGTAAAGCTGTTGTATGTATATTGTATTTTATGCTTCTGGCGTTCACTCCTTAGGCCTTAACTATTCCATCTGGTGGAACAACGCACTAGGGTGAAGCCTAGGTTGCCCGGAACGTAGAAATGACCATAACTTTCACACTGGTTGCAATTATTCGTTTTATACGATGGAAAAACTGTTGTATTTATATTGTATTTTATGCTTCTGGCGTTGACTTCTAAGGCACTAAGTATTCGATATGGTGGAGCAACGCCCTAGAGTGAAGCCTAGGGTGCCCGGAACGTAGAAATGACCATCACTTTCAAACTGGTTGCAATTACTCCTGTTATATGATGGAAAAACAGTTGTATTTTTATTGCATTTTATGCTTCGGGCGTTGACTTCTAAGGCACTAACTATTCAATCTTTTGGAGCAACGCCCTAGGGTGAATCCTAGGTTGCCCGGAAAGTAGAAATGACCATAACTTTCATACTGGTTGCAATTATCTGGTTTATAGGATGGAAAAACTGTTGTATTTATATTGTATTTTATGCTTCTGGCGTTCACTTCTTAGGCCGTAACTATTCGATCTGGTGGAGCTACGCCCTAGAGTGAAATCTAGGTTGCCCGGAACGTAGAAATGACCATTACTTTCACACTCTTTGCAATTATTCATTTTATACGATGGAAAAGCTGTTGCATTTATATTGTATTTTATGCTTCTGGCGTTGACTTCTTAGGCCCTAACTATTCGATCTGTTGGAGCAACGCCTTAGAGTGAAGCCTTGGTTTCCCGGAACGTAGAAATGACCATCACTTTCATACTGGTTGCAATTATTCGTTTTATACGATGGAAAAACTGTTGTACTTATATTGTATTTTATGCTTGTGGCGTTGAATTCTAAGGCACTAACTATTCGATCTGTTGGAGCAACGCCCTAGAGTGAAGCCTAGGGTGCCCGGAACGTAGAAATGACCATCACTTTCAAACTGGTTGCAACTATCCCAGTTATATGATGGAAAAACTGTTGCATTTTTATTGCATTTTATTCTTCGGGCGCTGACTTCCAAGGCCCTAACTGTCCAATCTGTTGGAGCAACGCCCTAGGGTGAAGCCTAGGTTGCCCGGAAAGTAGAAATGACCATAACTTTCATACTCGTTGCAATTATACGTTTTATACGATGGAAAAGCTGTTGTATTTATATTGTATTTTATGCTTCTTGCGCTCACTTCTTCGGCCCTAACTATTCGATCTGGTGGAACATCGCCCTAGGGTGAAGCCTAGGTTTCCCGGAACGTAGAGATGACCATAACTTTCACAGTTGTAGCAATTATTCGATTTATACAATGGAAAAACAGTTCTATTAATTTTGTTTTTTATGTTTCGGGCGTCGACTTCTAAGGCACTAACTATTCGATCTGGTGGAGCAACGCCCTAGGGTGAAGCCTAGGTTGCCCAGAACGTAGAAATGACCATAACTTTCACACTGGTTGCAATTATTCCTGTTATACGATGGAAAAACTGTTGTATTTTTTTGCATTTTATGCTTCGGATGTTGACCTCTAAGGCCCCAACTATTCATTCTGCTGGAGCAACGCCCTAGGGTGAAGCCTAGGTTGCCCGGAAAGTAGAAATGTCCATAACTTTCATACTGGTTGCAATTATTCGTTTTATACGATGGAAAAACTGTTGTATTTATATTGTAATTTAAGCTTCTGACGTTGACTTCTAAGGCACCAACTATTCGATCTAGTGGAGCAACGCCCTAGTGTGAAGCCTAGGTTGCCTGGAAAGTAGAAATGTCCATAACTTTCATACTGGTTGCAATTACTCGTTTTATACGATGGAAGAACTGTTGTATTTATACTATATTTTATGCTTCTGACGTTGACTTCTAAGGCACTAACTATTCGATCTGGTGGAGCTACGCCCTAGAGTGAAACATACGTTGCCCGGAACGTAGAAATGACCATTACTTTCACACTCTTTGCAATTATTCATTTTATGCGATGGAAAAGCTGTTGCATTTATATTGTATTTTATGCTACTGGCGTTGACTTCTTGGGCCCTAACTATTCGATCTGGTGGAGCAACGCCCTAAGGAGAATCCTAGATTGACCGGGAAGTAGAAATGACCATAACTTTCACACTGGTTGCGATTATCCGTTTTATACGATGGAAAAACTGTTGTATTTATATTGTATGTTATGCTTCTGGCGTTCACTTCTTAGGCCCTAACTATTCGATCGGGTGGAACAACGCCCTAGGGTGAAGCCTAGGTTGCCTGGAAAGTAGATATGACCATAACTTTCAGACAGGTTGCAATTATTCGTTTTATACGATGGAAAAACTGTTGTATCTATATTGTATTTTATGCTTCTGGCGTTGACTTCTAAGGCACTAAGTATTCGATATGGTGGAGCAACGCCCTAGAGAGAAGCCTAGGGTGCCCGGAACGTAGAAATGACCATCACTTTCAAACTGGTTGCAATTACTCCTGTTATATGATGGAAAAACTGTTGTGTTTTTATTGCATTTTATGCTTCGGGCGTTGACTTCTAAGGCACTAACTATTCAATCTGTTGGAGCAACGCCCTAGGGTGAATCCTAGATTTCCCGGAAAGTAGAAACGACCATAACTTTCATACAGGTTGCAATTATCCGGTTTATACGATGTAAAAACTGTTGTATTTATATTGTACCTTATGCTTCTGGCGTTGACTTCTAAGGCCCTAACTATTCGATCTGGTGGAGCAACGCCCTAGTGTGAAGCCTAGGTTGCCCAGAACGTAGAAATGTCCATAACTTTCATACTGGTTGCAATTATTCGTTTTATACGATGGAAAAACTGTTGTATTTATATTGTAATTTAAGCTTCTGACGTTGACTTCTAAGGCACCAACTATTCATTCTGTTGGAGCAACGCCCTAGGGTGAAGCCTAGGTTGCCCGGAAAGTAGAAATGTCCATAACTTTCATACTGGTTGCAATTATTCGTTTTATACGATGGAAAAACTGTTGTATTTATATTGTAATTTAAGCTTCTGACGTTGACATCTAAGGCACCAACTATTCGATCTGGTGGAGCAACGCCCTAGAGTGAAGCCTAGGTTGCCCAGAACGTAGAAATGACCATAACTTTCACACTGGTCGCAATTATTCGTTTTATACGATGGAAAAACTGTTGTATTTATATTGTATTTTATGCTTCTGGCGTTCACTTCTTAGGCCCTAACTATTCGATCGGGTGGAACAACGCCCTAGGGTGAAGCCTAGGTTGCCCGGAAAGTAGAAATGACCATAACTTTCAAACTGGTTGCAATCAATCCTGTTATACGACGGAAAAACTGTTGTATTTTTATTGCATTTTATGCTTCGGGCGTTGACTTCTAAGGCACTAACTATTCAATCTGTTGGAGCAACGCCCTAGGGTGAATCCTAGGTTGCCCGGAAAGTAGAAGAGACCATAACTTTCATACTGGTTGCAATTATGCGGTTTATACGATGGAAAAACTGTTGTATATATATTGTATTTTATGCTTCTGGCGTTCACTTCTTAGGCCTTAACTATTCGATCTGGTGGAACAACGCACTAGGGTGAAGCCTAGGTTTCCCGGAACGTAGAAATGGCCATAACATTCACATTGGTAGCAATTATTCGTTTTATACGATGGAAAAACTGTTGTATGTATATTGTATTTTATGCGTCTGGCGTTCACTTCTTAGGCCCTAACTATTCGATCGGGTGGAACAATGCCCTAGGGTGAAGCCTAGGTTGCCCGGAAAGTAGAAATGACCATAACATTCAAACTGGTTGCAATTATTCCTTTTATACGATCGCAAAACTGGTGTATTTATATTGCATTTTATGCTTCTGGCGTTCATTTCTTAGGCCCTAACTATTCGATCGGGTGGAACAACGCCCTAGGGTGAAGCCTAGGTTGCCCGGAAAGTAGAAATGACCATAACATTCAAACTGGTTGCAATTATTCCTGTTATACGATGGAAAAACTGTTGTATTTATATTGTATTTTATGCTTCTGGCGTTCATTTCTTAGGCCCTAACTATCCGATCGGGTGGAACAACGCCCTAGGGTGAAGCCTAGGTTGCCTGGAAAGTAGAAATGTCCATAACTTTCATACTGGTTGCAATTATTCGTTTTATACGATGGAAGAACTGTTGTATTTATACTGTATTTTATGCTTCTGACGTTGACTTCTAAGGCACTAACTATTCGATCTGGTGGAGCTACGCCCTAGAGTGAAGCCTAGGTTGCCCGGAACGAAGAAATGACCATTACTTTCACACTGGATGCAATTATTCGTTTTATGCGATGGAAAAACTGTTGTATTTATATTGTATTTTATGCTTCTGGCGTTCACTTCTTAGGCCCTAACTATTCGATCGGGTGGAACAACGCCCTAGGGTGAAGCCTAGGTTGCCCGGAAAGTAGAAATGACCATAACATTCAAACTGGTTGCAATTATTCCTGTTGTATGATGGAAAAACTGTTGTATTTTTATTGTATTTTATGCTTCTGGCGTTGACTTCTTAGGCCCTATCAATTCGATCTGGTGGAGCAACGCCCTAGAGTGGAGCCTAGGTTGCACGGAATGTAGAAATGACCATTACTTTCACACTGTTTGCAATTATTCATTTTAAACGATGGAAAAGTTGTTGTATTTATATTGTATTTTATGTTTCTGGCGTTGACTTCTAACTCCGTAGCTATTCGGACTGGTAGAACAACTCACTATATTGAAGCCTAGGTTGCCCGGAACGTAGAAATGACCATAACCTTCACGCTGGGTGCAATTACTCCTGTTATACGATTGAAAATCTGTTGTATCTTTATTGTATTTTATGCTTCGGGCGTTGACTTCTAAGGCCCTAACTATTCGATCTGGTGGAGCAACGCCCTAGAGTGAAGCCTAGGTTGCCCGGAACGTAGAAATGGCCATTACTTTCACATTGGATGCAATTATTCGTTATATAGGATGGAAAAACTGTTGTATCTATATTGTATTTTATGCTCACGGCGCTGACTTCTAAAGCCCTAACTATTCGGTCTGGTGGGACAACGCCCTAGAGTCAAGCCTAAGTTGCCCGGAACGTAGAAATGAACGTTACATTCACACTGTTTGCAATTATTCAATTTGTACGCTGGAAAAGCTGTTGTATTTATATTGTATTTTATGCTTCTGACGTTGGCTTCTAAGGCCGTAGCTATTCAATGTGGTGGATCAACGCCCTGTAGTGAAGCCTAGGTCGCCCGGAAAATAGAAATGACCATAACTTCCGCACTGTTTGCAATTATTCGTTTTATACGATGGAAATACTGTTGTATTTGTTTTCTATTTTATATTTCTGGCGTTGACATCAAAGGCCCTAACAATTCTATCTGGTGGCACAACGCCATAGAGTGAAGCCTAGGTTGCCCGGAACGTAGAAATGACCGTACCTTTCACACTGGTTGCAATTACTCCTGTTAATCGATGGATAAACTGTTGTATCTTTATTGTATTTTATGCTTCGGGCGTTGACTTCTATGGCCCCAACTATTCGATCTGTTGGAGCAACGCACTACAGTGACGCCTAGGTTGCCCGGAACGAAGAAATGGCCATTGCTTTCACACTGGATGCAGTTATTCGTTTTATACGGTGGAAAAACTGTTGTATTTTTAGTGTATTTTATGCTTCTGGCGTTGACTTCTTGGGCCCTAACTACTCGATCCGGTGGAGCAATGTCCTAGAGTGAAGCCTAGGTTGCCCGGAACGTAGAAATGGCCATTACTTTCACACTGCATGCAATTATTCTTTCTATACGATGGACAAACTGTTGTATTTATATTGTATTTTATGATTCTTGCGTTGACTTCTTAGGCCCTAGCTGTTCGATCTGGTGGAACAACCACCTAGATTGAAGCCTAGGTTGCCTGGAACGTAGAAAAGACCATTACCTTCACACTGGTTGCAATTATTCGTTTTATTCGATGGAAAAACCGTTGTATTTATATTGTACTTTATGCTTCTGGCGTTGACTTCTTAGGCCCTAACTATTCGATCTGGTGGAGCAACGCCCTAGGGTGGAGCCTAGGTTGCACGGAATGTAGAAATGACCATTACTTTCACACTGTTTGCAATTATTCATTTTATACGATAGAAAAGTTGTTGTATTTATATTGTATTTTATGCTTCTGTCGCTGACTTCTAACTCCGTAGCTATGCGGTCTGGTGGAACAACTCCATATATTGAAGCCTAGGTTGCCCGAAACGTAGAAATGACCATAACGTTCACGCTGGATGTAATTACTCCTGTCACACGATTGAAAATCTGTTGTATCTTTATTGTATTTTATGCTTCGGGCGTTGACTTCTAAGGCCCTAACTATTCGATCTGTTGGAGCAACGCCATAGAGTGAAGCCTAGGTTGCCCGCAACGTAGAAATGGCCATTACTTTCACACTGGATGCAATTACTCAATTTATACGCTGGAAAAGCTGTTGTATTTCTATTGTATTTTATGCTTCTGACGTTGGCTTCTAAGGCCGTGGCTATTCGATGTGGTGGAGCAACGCCCTATAGTGAAGCCTAGGTTGCCCGGAACGTAGAAATGACCACAACTTTCACACTGGTTGCAATTATTCGTTTTATACGATGTAAAAATAGTTGTATTTGTCTTGAATTTTATACTTCTGGCGTTGACTTCTAAGATCCTAAAATTCGATCTGGTGGAACAACGCCATAGAGTGAAGCCTAGGTTGCTCGGAACGTAGAAATGACCATCCCTTTCACACTGGTTGCAATTACTCCTGTTATACGATGGAAAAACTGTGTATCTTTATTGTATTTTATGCTTCGTGCTTTGACTTCTAAGGCCCTAACTATTCGAACTGGAGGAACAACGACCTAGATTGAAGTCTAGGCTGCCAGGAACGTAGAAGCGACTATCACATTCACACTGGTTGGAATTATTCAAGTTATACGATGAAAAACTGTTGTATTTTTATGGTATTGTATGCTTCTGGCGTTGACTTCTAAGTCCCTAGGTATTCGGTCTGGTGGAGCAACGCCCTAGAGTGAAGCCTAGGTTGCCCGGAACGTAGAAGTGGCCATTACGTTCACATTGGATGCAATTATGCGTTTTATACGATGGAAAAACTGTTGTATTTTTAGTGTATTTTATGCTTCGGGCGTTGACTTCTAAGGCCCTAACTATTCGATCTGGTGGAGCAACGCCCTAGAGTGAAGCCTAGGTTGCCCGGAACGTAGAAATGGCCATTACTTTCACATTGGATGCAATTATTCGTTTTATACGATGGACAAACTGTTGTATCTATATTGTACTTTATGTTCCCGGCGCTGACTTCTAAAGCCCTAACTATTCGATCTGGTGGTACAACGCCCTAGAGTCAAGCCTGAGTTGCCCGGAACGTAGAAATGAACGTTACATTCACACTGTTTGCAATTATTCAATTTGTACGCTGGTAAAGCAGTTGTATTTATATTGTATTTTATGCTTCTGGCGTTGACTTCTAAGTCCCTAGGTATTCGATCTGGTGGAGCAACGCACTACAGTGACGCCTAGGTTGCCCGGAACGTAGAAATGGCCATTGCTTTCACACTGGATGCAATTATTCGTTTTATACGATGGAAAAACTGTGTATCTTTATTGTATTTTATGCTTCGTGCTTTGACTTCTAAGGCCCTAACTATTCGAACTGGAGGAACAACGACCTAGATTGAAGCCTAGGCTGCCAGGAACGTAGAAGCGACTATCACATTCACACTGGTTGGAATTATTCAAGTTATACGAAGGAAAAACTGTTGTATCTTTATTGTAATTTATGCTTGGTGCGTTGACTTCTAAGGCCCTAACTTTTCGATCTGGAGGAGCAACGCCCTAGAGTTGAGCCTAGGTTGCACGGAAGGTAGAAGTGACCATTACTTTCACCCTGCTTGGAATTATTCCCGTTATACGATGAAAAACTGTTGTATTTTTATTGTATTGTATGCTTCTGGCGTTGACTTCTAAGTCCCTAGGTATTCGGTCTGGTTGTGCAACGCCCTAGAGTGAAGCCTAGGCTGCCCGGAACCTAGAAATGACCATTACCTTCACACTGGTTGCAATTATACCTGTTATACGATGGACCAACTGTTGTATTTATATTGTATTTTATGCTTCGGGCGTTGACTTCTAAGGCCCTAACTATTCGATCTGTTGGAGCAACGCCCTAGAGTGAAGCCGAGGTTGCCCGGAACGTAGAAGTGGCCATTACGTTCACATTGGATGCAATTATGCGTTTTATACGATGGAAAAACTGTTGTATTTTTAGTGTATTTTATGCTTCGGGCGTTGACTTCTAAGGCCCTAACTATTCGATCTGGTGGAGCAACGCCCTAGAGTGAAGCCTAGGTTGCCCGGAACGTAGAAATGGCCATTACTTTCACATTGGATGCAATTATTCGTTTTATACGATGGACAAACTGTTGTATCTATATTGTATTTTATGCTCCCGGCGCTGACTTCTAAAGCCCTAACTATTCGATCTGGTGGTACAACGCCCTAGAGTCAAGCCTAAGTTGCCCGGAACGTAGAAATGAACGTTACATTCACACTGTTTGCAATTATTCAATTTGTACGCTGGAAAAGCTGTTGTATTTATATTGTATTTTATGCTTCTGACGTTGACTTCTAAGTCCCTAGGTATTCGGTCTGGTTGAGCAACGCCCTAGAGTGAAGCCTAGGCTGCCCGGAACCTAGAAATGACCATTACCTTCACACTGGTTGCAATTATTCCTGTTATACGATGGAAAAACTGGTGTATCTTTACTGTATTTTATGCTTCGGGCGTTGACTTCTAATGCCCTAACTATTCGATCTGTTGGAGCAACGCGCTAGAGTGACGCCTAGGTTGCCCGGAACGTAGAAATGGCCATTGCTTTCACACTGGCTGCAATTATTCGTTTTATACTATGGAAAGACTGTTGTATCTTTAGTGTATTTTATGCTTCTTGCGTTGACTTCTTAGGGCCTAACTGTTCGATCTGGTGGAACAACGACCTAGATTGAAGCCTAGGTTGCCCGGAACGTAGAAAAGACCATTACCTTCACACTGGTTGCAATTATTCGTTTTATACGATGGAAAAACCGTTGTATCTTTATTGTACTTTATGCTTCTGGCGTTGACTTCTTAGGCCCTAACTATTCGATCTGGAGGAGCAACGCCCTAGAGTGGAGCCTAGGTTGCACGGAATGTAGAAATGACCATTACTTTCACACTGTTTGCAATTATTCATTTTATACGATGGAAAAGTTGTTGTATTTATATTGTATTTTATGCTTCTGGCGTTGACTTCTAACTCCGTAGCTATTCGGTCTGGTGGAACAACTCCCTATATTGAAGCCTAGGTTGCCCGAAACGTAGAAATGACCATAACCTTCACGCTGGTTGCAATTACTCGTGTTACACGATGGAAAAACTGTTGTATTTTTATTGTATTTTATGCTTCTGGCGTTGACTTCGAAGTCCCTAGCTATTCGATCTGGGTGAACAACGCCCTAGTGCGAAGCCTAGGCTGCCCGGAACGTAGAAATGACAAGTACTTTCTCACTGGTTGCAATTAACCGTTCTACACGATGGAAAAACTGTTGTATCTTTATTGCATTTTATGCCCTGGGCGTTGGCTTCTAAGTCCCTAGGTATTCGATCTGGTGCACCAATGCCCTGGAGCGAAGCCTAGGTTGTCCAATACGTAGAAATGACCAGTACCTTCACACTGGTTGCATTTATCCGTTTTACACGATGGAAAGACTGTTGTATTTTTATTGTATTTTATGCTTCGGGCGTTGGCTTCTAAGGCCCTAACTATTCGATATGGTGGAGCCACATCCTAGGGTGAAGCCTAGGTTGCCCGGAGCGTAGAAATGACCATAACGTTCATACTGACTGCAATTATTCGTTTTATACAATGGAAAAGCTGTTGTATTTGTATTGTATTTTATGGTTCTGGCGTTGACTTCTTAGGCCATAACTATTCGATATGGTGGACCAACACCCTAGAGTGAAGCCTAGGTTGTACGGAACGTAGAAATGACCATCACTTTCACACTGGTTGCAATAATTCGTTTTATACAATGGAAAAACTGTTCTATTTATTTTGTATTTTATGCCTCGGGCGTTCCCTTATGAGGCCCTAACTATTCGATCTGTCGGAGCAAAGCCCTAGAGTGAAGCCTAGGTGGCCCGGACCGTAGAAATGACCCTAACTTTGACACTGGTTGCTGTTATTCGTTTTATACGATGGAAAACCTGTTGTATTTATATTGTATTTTATGCTTCTAGCGTTGACTTCTTAGGCCCTATCTATTCTTCTGGTGGAGCAACGCCCTAGAGTGAAGCCTAGGCTGCCCGAAACGTAGAAATGACCACCACTTTCACACTGGTTGCAATTATTCGTTTTATACAATGGAAAAACTGTCGTATTTATATTGTATTTTATGCTTCTGGCGTTGACTCCTTAGGCACTAACTATGCGATCTGATGGAGCAACGCCCTGGAGTGAAGCCTAGGTTGCCCGGAACGTAGAAATGACCACTACCTTCACCGTTGGTGTAATCATTCGTTCTATACGATGGAAAAACTGTTGTATTTTTATTGTATTTTATGTTTCTGGCGTTGACTTCTTAGGCCCTAACTATTCGATCTGGTGGAGCAACGCCCTAGAGTGAAGCCTAGGTTGCCCGGTACGTAGAAATGACCATTACTTTCACACTGATTGCAATTATTCATTTTATACGATGGAAAATCTGTTGTGCTTATATTGTATTTTATGCTTCTGGCGTTAACTTCTAAGCTCGTAGCTACTCGATGTAGTGGAGCAACGCCCTAGAGCGAAGCCCAGGTTGACAGGAACGTAGAAATGACCATTACCTTTACACTGGTTGCAATTACTCGTGTTACACGATGGAAAAACTGTTGTATTTTTATTGTATTTTATGCTTCTGGCGTTGACTTCTAAGTCCCTAGCTATTCGATCTGGGTGAACAACGCCCTAGAGCGAAGCCTAGGCTGCCCGGAACGTAGAAATGACAAGTACTTTCACACTGGTTGCAATTAACCGTTCTACACGATGGAAAAACTGTTGTATCTTTATTGCATTTTATGCTCTGGGCGATGGCTTCTAAGTCCCTAGGTATTCGATCTGGTGCACCAATGCCGTGGAGCGAAGCCTAGGTTGCCCAATGCATAGAAATGACCATAACTTTTACACTAGTTGAAATAATTCGTTTTATACAATAGAAAAACTGTTCTATTTATTTTGTACTTTATGCCTCGGGCGTTGACTTCTTAGGCCATAACTATTAGATCTGGTGGAGCAACGCCCTGGAGTGAAGCCTATGTTGGCGGGAACGTAGAAATGACCATTACTTTCACACTGGTTGCAATTATTCCTGTTATAGGATGGAAAAACTGTTGTACTTTTATTGTATTTTATGTTTCGGGCGTTGACTTCTAAGGCCCTAACTATTCGATATGGTGGAGCCACGTCCTAGGGTGAAGCCTAGGTTGCCCGGTACGTAGAAATGACCATAACGTTCATACTCGTTGCAATTATTCGTTTTATGCAATGGAAAAACTGTTGTATTTATATTGTATTTTATGCTTCTGGCGTTGACTTCTTAGGCCCTATATATTCGATCTGGTGGACCAGCGCCCTAGAGTGAAGCCTAGGCTGCACGGAACGTAGAAAAGACTATAACTTTCACACTGGTTGCAATCATTCGTTTTATACGATGGAAAAACTGTTGAATTTATTTTGTATTTTATGCTTCTGGCGTTGACTTCTAAGGCCCTATGTCTTCGATCTGGTGGAGCAATGCCTCAGAATTAAGTCTAGGATGCCCGAAACGTCGAAATGATCATTACTTTAGCACTGGTTGTTATTATCCGTTTTACACCATGGAAAAACAGTTGTATTTATATTGTATTTTAAGCTTCTGGCGTTGACTTCTTAGGCCATAACTATTCGATCTTGTGGAGTAACGCCCTAGATTGAAGCCTAGGTTGCACGGAACGTAGAAATGACCATAACTTTCACACTGGCTGCAACTATTCGTTTTATACGATGGAAAGACTGTTCTATTTATTTTGTATTTTATGCTTCGGGCGTTGTCTTCTAAGGCCTTAACTCATCGATCTGGTGGAGCAACGCCCTAGAGTGAAGCCTAGGTTGACCGGAGCGTAGAAATGACCATTACATTCACACTGACTGCAATTATTCATTTTATGCGATGGAAAAGCTGTTGTATTTATATTGTATTTTATGCTTCTGGCGTTGACTCCTTAGGCCCTAACTATTCGCTATGGTGGAGCCACGCCCTAGAGTGAAGCCTAGGTTGGCGGGAACGTAGAAATGACCATTAGTTTCAGACTGGTTACAATTATTCCTGTTATACGACGGAAAAACTGTTGTATTTATATTGTATTTTATGCTTCTGGCGTTGACTCCTTAGGCCCTAACTATGCGATCTGATGGAGCAACGCCCTGGAGTGAAGCCTAGGTTGCCCGGAACGTAGAAATGACCATTACCTTCACAGTTGATGCAATCATTCGTTCTATACGATGGAAAAACTGTTGTACCTTTATTGTATTTTATGTTTCTGGCGTTGACTTCTTAGGCCCTAACTATTCGATCTGGTGGAGCAACGCCCTAGTGTGAAGCCTAGGTGGCCGGGAATGTAGAAATGGCCATAACGTTCATACTGGTTGCAATTAGTCGTTTTATACAATGGAAAAACTGTTCCATTAATATTGTATTTTATGCTTCTGGCGTTGACTTCTTAGGCCATAACTATTCGATCTGGTGGAGCAACGACCTAGATTGAAGCCTAGGTTGCACGGAAGGTAGAAATGACCATAACTTTCACACTGGCTGCAATTATTCGTTTTATACGATGGAAAGACTGTTCTATTTATTTTGTATTTTATGCATCGGGCGTTGTCTTCTAAGGCCCTAACTCTTCGATCTGGTGGAGCAACGCCCTAGAGTGAAGCCTAGGTTGACCTGAGCGTAGAAATGACCATTACATTCAAACTGATTGCAATTATTCATTTTATACGGCGGAAAAACTGTTGTATTTATATTGTTTTTTATGCTTCTGGCGTTGACTCCTTTGGCCCTAATTATGCGATCTGATGGAGCAACGCCCTGGAGTGAAGCCTAGGCTGCCCGGAACGTAGAAATTACCATTACCTTCACAGTTGATGCAATCATTCGTTCTATACGATGAAAAAACTGTTGTATTTTTATTGCATTTTATGCTTCGTGCTTTGACTTCTAAGGCCCTAACTATTCGATCTGGAGGAGCAACGCCCTAGAGTTGAGCCTAGGTTGCACGGAAGGTAGAAGTGACCATTACTTTCAACCTGCTTGGAATTATTCCCGTTATACGATGAAAAACAGTTGTATTTTTATTGTATTGTATGCTTCTGGCGTTGACTTCTAAGTCCCTAGGTATTCGATCTGGTGGAGCAACGCCCCAGAGTGAAGCCTCGGTTGCCCGGAACGTAGAAATGACCATTACCTTCACACTGGTTGCAATTATTCCTGTTATACGATGGACGAACTGTTGTATTTATATTGTATTTTATCCTTCTTGCGTTGACTTCTAAGGCCCCAACAATTCGATCTGGTGGAGCAACGCCATAGAGTGATGCCTAGGTTGCTCGGAACGTACAAAATGACCATCCATTTCACACTGGTTGCAATTACTCCTGTTAGGCGATGGAAAAACTGTGTATCTTTATTGTATTTTATGCTTCGAGCTTTGACTTCTAAGGCCCTAACTATTCGATCTGTTGGAGCAACGCACTAGAGTGAAGCCTAGGTTGCCCGGATCGTTGAAATGGCCATTGCTTTCACACTGGATGCAATTATTCGTTCTATACGATGGAAGAACTGTTGTATTTAAATTGTATTTTTTGCTTCTGGCGTTGGCTTCTAAGGCCGTAGCTATTCGATGTGGTGGAGCAACGCCATATAGTGAAGCCTAGGTTGCCCGGAACGTTGAAATGACCATTACCTTCACGCTTGTTGCAATTATTCCTGTTATACAATGAAAAAACTGTTGTATTCTTATTGCATTTTATGCTTCTGGCGTTGAACTCTAAATCCCTAGCTATTCGTTCTGGTGGAGCAACACCCTAGAGCGAAGCCTAGGTTGCGCGGAACGTAGAAATGACCATTACGTTCACACTGGTTCCAATTATTCCTATTATACGATGGAAAAACTGTTGCATTTATATTGTACTTTATGCTTCTGGCGTTGACTTCTTATGCCCTAGCCAGTCGATCTGGTGAAACAACGCCCTGGAATGAAACCTGGTTTGCCCGGAACGTAGAAATGACCATCACTTTCACACTGGTTGCAATTACTCCGGTTATATGATGGACAAACTGTTGGATTTTTATTGTACTTTAAGCTTCTGGCGTTGACTTATAAGGTCCTAGGTACTCTATCTCGCTGGGCAACGTCCAAGAGTGAAGCGTATGTTGTCCGAACCGCAGAAATGACCAATACTTTCACACTGGTTGCAAATTATTCTTTTTATACGATGTAAAAACTGTTGTATTTTTATTGTATTTTATGCGTCTGGAGTTGTTTTCTAAGGCCGCAACTATTCGACCTGGTGGAGCAACATCCTGGAGTGAAGCCTAGGTTGCCCGGAGCGTAGAAATGACCATCGCTTTCACACTGGCTGCAATTATTCCTGTTATAAGATGTAAAAACTGTTGCATCTATATTGTATTTTATGCTTCTGGCGATGACTTCTAAGGCCGTAGCAACTCGATGTGGTGGAGCAACGCCCTAGAGTGAAGCCTAGGTTGCCCGAAACGTAGAAATGACCATAACTTTCATACTGGTTGCAATTATTCGTTTTATACAATGGAAAAACTGTTCTATTTATTTAATATTTTATGCTGCTGGCGTTGACTTCTTACGCCCTAACTATTGTATCTGGTGGACTAACGCCCTAGAGTGAAGCCTAGGTTGGCCGGAACGTTGAAATGACCATTAGTTTCACACTGGTTGCAATTATTCCCGTTATATGGCGGAATACAGCCTTAGAAGACAACGACCGAAGCATAAAATACAATAAAAATGCAATAGTTTTTCCATCATATAACGGGTATAATTGCAACCAGTTTGAAAGTGATTGTCATTTCTACTTTCCGGGCAACCTAGGCTTCACCCTAGGGCGTTGTTCCACCCGATCGAATAGTTAGGGCCTAAGAAGTGAACGCCAGAAGCATAAAATACAATATAAATACAACAGTTTTTCCATCGTATAAAACGAATAATTGCATCCAGTGTGAAGGTAATGGTCATTTCTACGTTCTGGGCAACCTAGGCTTCACTCTAGGGCGTTGCTCCACCAGATCGAATAGTTGGTGCCTTAGAAGTCAACGTCAGAAGCTTAAATTACAATATAAATACAACAGTTTTTCCATCGTATAAAACGAATAATTGCAACCAGTATGAAAGTTATGGACATTTCTACTTTCCGGGCAACCTAGGATTCACCCTAGGGCGTTGCTCCAACAGATTGAATAGTTAGTGCCTTAGAAGTCAACGCCCGAAGCATAAAATGCAAAAAAATACAACAGTTTTTCCATCGTATAACAGGAATAATTGCAAGCAGTGTGAAAGTGATGGTCATTTCTACGTTCTGGGCAACCTAGGCTTCACCCTAGGGCGTTGCTCCACCAGATCGAATAGTTAGGGCCTTAGAAGTCAACGTCAGAAGCATAAGGTACAATATAAATACAACAGCTTTTCCATCGTATAACAGGAGTAATTGCAACCAGTTTGAAAGTGATGGTCATTTCTACGTTCCGGGCACCCTAGGCTTCACTCTAGGGCGTTGCTCCACCATATCGAATACTTAGTGCCTTAGAAGTCAACGCCAGAAACATAAAATACAATATAAATACAACAGTTTTTCCATCGTATAAAACGAATAATTGCAACCAGTGTGAAAGTTATGGTCATTTCTACGTTCTGGGCAACCTAGGCTTCACTCTAGGGCGTTGCTCCACCAGATCGAATAGTTGGTGCCTTAGAAGTCAACGTCAGAAGCTTAAATTACAATATAAATACAACAGTTTTTCCATCGTATAAAACGAATAATTGCAACCAGTATGAAAGTTATGGACATTTCTACTTTCCGGGCAACCTAGGCTTCACCCTAGGGCGTTGCTCCAACAGACTGAATAGTTGGGGCCTTAGAGGTGAACATCCGAAGCATAAAATGCAAAAAAATACAACAGTTTTTCCATCGTATAACAGGAATAATTGCAACCAGTGTGAAAGTGATGGTCATTTCTACGTTCTGGGCAACCTAGGCTTCACCCTAGGGCGTTGCTCCACCAGATCGAATAGTTAGGGCCTTAGAAGTCAACGCCAGAAGCATAAGGTACAATATAAATACAACAGCTTTTCCATCGTATAACAGGAACAATAGCAACCAGTGTGAAAGATATGGTCATTTCTACGTTCCGGGCAACCTAGGCGTCACTATAAGGCGTTGCTCCACCAGATCGAATAGCTAGGGCCTAAGAAGTTAACGCCGGAAGCATAAAATACAATATAAATGCAACAGCTTTTCCATCGTATAAAATGAATAATTGCAAAGAGTGTGAAAGTAATGGTCATTTCTACGTTCCGGGCAACCTAGGTTTCACTCTAGGGCTTTGCTCCACCAGATCGAATAGTTAGTGCCTTAGAAGTCAACGTCAGAAGCATAAAATTCAGTATAAATACAACAGTTTTTCCATCGTATAAAACGAATAATTGCAACCAGTATGAAAGTTATGGACATTTCTACATTCCGGGCAACCTAGGCTACACCCTAGGGCGATGCTCCACCAGATCGAACAGTTAGGGCCTTAGAAGTCAACGCGCGAAGCATAAAACACAAAATAAATAGAACAGTTTTTCCATTGTATAAATCGAATAATTGCTACCAGTGTGAAAGTTATGGTCATTTCTACGTTCCGGGCAACCTAGGCTTCACCCTAGTGCGTTGTTTCACCAGATCGAATAGTTAAGGCCTAAGAAGTGAACGCCAGAAGCATAAAATACAATATAAATACAACAGTCTTTCTATCGTATAAAACGAATAATTGCAACCAGTGTGAAAGTGATGGTCATTTCTACGTTCCGGGCAACCTAGGCTTCACCCTAGGGCGTCGCTCCACCCGATCCAATAGTTAGGGCCTAAGAAGTGAACGCCAGAAGCATAAAATACAATATAAATACAACAGTTTTTCCATCGTATAAAACGAATAATTGCATCCAGTATGAAAGTTATGGACACTTCTACTTTCCAGGCAACCTAGGCTTCACCCTAGGGCGTTGCTCCACTAGATCGAATAGTTAGGGCCTTAGAAGTCAACGCGCGAAACATAAAACACAAAATAAATACAACAGTTTTTCCATTGTATAAATCGAATAATTGCTACCAGTGTGAAAGTTACGGCCATTTCTACGTTCCGGGAAACCTAGGCTTCACCCTAGTGCGTTGTTCCACCAGATCGAATAGTTAAGGCCTAAGAAGTGAACGCCAGAAGCATAAAATACAATATAAATACAACAGTTTTTCCATCGTATAAAACGGATAATTGCAACCAGTATGAAAGCAATGGTAATTTCTACTACCCGGGCAACCTAGGATTCACACTAGGGCGTTGCTCCAACAGATTGAAAAGTTAGTGCCTAAGAAGTCAACGCCAGAAGCATAAAATACAATATAAATACAACATTTTTTCCATCGTATAAAACGAATAATTGCATCCAGTATGAAAGTTATGGACACTTCTACTTTCCAGGCAACCTAGGCTTCACCCTAGGGCGTTGCTCCACTAGATCGAATAGTTAGGGCCTTAGAAGTCAACGCGCGAAACATAAAACACAATATAAATACAACAGTTTTTCCATTGTATAAATCGAATAATTGCTACCAGTGTGAAAGTTACGGCCATTTCTACGTTCCGGGAAACCTAGGCTTCACCCTAGTGCGTTGTTCCACCAGATCGAATAGTTAAGGCCTAAGAAGTGAACGCCAGAAGCATAAAATACAATATAAATACAACAGTTTTTCCATCGTGTAAAACGGATAATTGCAACCAGTATGAAAGAAATGGTGATTTCTACTTCCCGGGCAACCTAGGCTTAACCCTAGGGCGTTGCTCCACCCGATTGAAAAGTTAGTGCCTAAGAAGTGAACGCCAGAAGCATAAAATACAATATAAATACAACAGTTTTTACATCGTATAAACCGGATAATTGCATCCAGTGTGAAAGTAATGGTCATTTCTACGTTCCGGGCAACCTAGGCTTCACTCTAGGGCGTAGCTCCACCAGATCGAATAGTTAGTGCCTTAGAAGTCAACGTCAGAAGCATAAAATACAGTATAAATACAACAGTTCTTCCATCGTATAAAACGAATAATTGCAACCAGTATGAAAGTTATGGACATTTCTACTTTCCAGGCAACCTAGGCTTCACCCTAGGGCGTTGCTCCACTAGATCGAATAGTTAGGGCCTAAGAAGTGAACGCCAGAAGCATAAAATACAATATAAATACAACAGTTTTTCCATCGTATAAAACGAATAATTGCAACCAGTGTGAAAGTTATGGTCATTTCTACGTTCTGGGCAACCTAGGCTTCACTCTAGGGCGTTGCTCCACCATATCGAATACTTAGTGCCTTAGAAGTCAACGCCAGAAGCATAAAATACAATATAAATACAACAGTTTTTCCGTCGTATAACAGGAATGATTGCAACCAGTTCGAAAGTTATGGTCATTTCTACTTTCCGGGCAACCTAGGCTTCACCCTAGGGCGTTGCTCCAACAGACTGAATAGTTGGGGCCTTAGAGGTGAACATCCGAAGCATAAAATGCAAAAAAATACAACAGTTTTCCCATCGTATAACAGGAATAATTGCAACCAGTGTGAAAGTGATGGTCATTTCTACGTTCTGGGCAACCTAGGCTTCACCCTAGGGCGTTGCTCCACCAGATCGAATAGTTAGGGCCTTAGAAGTCAACGCCAGAAGCATAAGGTACAATATAAATACAACAGCTTTTCCATCGTATAACAGGAACAATAGCAACCAGTGTGAAAGATATGGTCATTTCTACGTTCCGGGCAACCTAGGCGTCACTATAAGGCGTTGCTCCACCAGATCGAATAGCTAGGGCCTAAGAAGTCAACGCCGGAAGCATAAAATACAATATAAATGCAACAGCTTTTCCATCGTATAAAATGAATAATTGCAAAGAGTGTGAAAGTAATGGTCATTTCTACGTTCCGGGCAACCTAGGTTTCACTCTAGGGCTTTGCTCCACCAGATCGAATAGTTAGTGCCTTAGAAGTCAACGTCAGAAGCATAAAATACAGTATAAATACAACAGTTTTTCCATCGTATAAAACGAATAATTGCAACCAGTATGAAAGTTATGGACATTTCTACATTCCGGGCAACCTAGGCTACACCCTAGGGCGATGCTCCACCAGATCGAACAGTTAGGGCCTTAGAAGTCAACGCGCGAAACATAAAACACAAAATAAATAGAACAGTTTTTCCATTGTATAAATCGAATAATTGCTACCAGTGTGAAAGTTATGGTCATTTCTACGTTCCGGGCAACCTAGGCTTCACCCTAGTGCGTTGTTTCACCAGATCGAATAGTTAAGGCCTAAGAAGTGAACGCCAGAAGCATAAAATACAATATAAATACAACAGTTTTTCCATCGTATAAAACGGATAATTGCAACCAGTATGAAAGTAATGGTGATTTCTACTTCCCGGGCAACCTAGGATTCACCCTAGGGCGTTGCTCCAACAGATTGAAAAGTTAGTGCCTAAGAAGTGAACGCCAGAAGCATAAAATACAATATAAATACAACAGTTACAACCGGATAATTGCAACCAGTATGAAAGTTATGGTCATTTCTACTTTCCGGGCAATCTAGGATTCACCCTAGGGCGTTGCTCCAACAGATTGAATAGTTAGTGCCTTAGAAGTCAACGCCCGAAGCATAAAATGCAATAAAAATACAACAGTTTTTCCATCATATAACAGGAGTAATTGCAACCAGTTTGAAAGTGATGGTCATTTCTACGTTCCGGGCACCCTAGGCTTCACTCTAGGGTGTTGCTCCACCATATCGAATACTTAGTGCCTTAGAAGTCAACGCCAGAAGCATAAAATACAATATAGATACAACAGTTTTTCCATCGAATAAAACGAATAATTGCAACCTGTCTGAAAGTTATGGTCATTTCTACTTTCCGGGCAACCTAGGCTACACCCTAGGGCGTTGCTCCACCAGATCGAATAGTTAGGGCCTAAGAAGTGAACGCCAGAAGCATAAAATACAATATAAATACAACAGTTTTTCCATCGTATAAAACGAATAATTGCATCCAGTGTGAAAGTAATGGCCATTTCTACGTTCCGGGCAACCTAGGCTTCACTCTAGGGCGTAGCTCCACCAGATCGAATAGTTAGTGCCTTAGAAGTCAACGTCAGAAGCATAAAATACAGTATAAATACAACAGCTCTTCCATCGTATAAAACGAATAATTGCAACCAGTATGAAAGTTATGGACATTTCTACTTTCCAGGCAACCTAGGCTTCACCCTAGGGCGTTGCTCAACTAGATCGAATAGTTAGGGCCTTAGAAGTCAACATGCGAAACATAAAACACAAAATAAATACAACAGTTTTTCCATTGTATAAATCGAATAATTGCTACCAGTGTGAAAGTTGCGGCCATTTCTACGTTCCGGGAAACCTAGGCTTCACCCTAGTGCGTTGTTCCACCAGATCGAATAGTTAAGGCCTAAGAAGTGAACGCCAGAAGCATAAAATACAATATAAATACAACAGTTTTTCCATCGTATAAACCGCATAATTGCAACCAGTATGAAAGTTATGGTCTCTTCTACTTTCCGGGCAACCTAGGATTCACCCTAGGGCGTTGCTCCAACAGATTGAATAGTTAGTGCCTTAGAAGTCAACGCCCGAAGCATAAAATGCAATAAAAATACAACAGGTTTTCCATCATATAACCGGAGTAATTGCAACCAGTTTGAAAGTGATGGTCATTTCTACGTTCCGGGCACCCTAGGCTTCACTCTAGGGCGTTGCTCCACCATATCGAATACTTAGTGCCTTAGAAGTCAACGCCAGAAGTATAAATTACAATATAAATACAACAGTTTTTCCGTCGTATAACAGGAATGATTGCAACCAGTTCGAAAGTTATGGTCATTTCTACTTTCCGGGCAACCTAGGCTTCACCCTAGGGCGTTGTTCCACCCGATCGAATAGTTAGGGCCTAAGAAGTGAACGCCAGAAGCATAAAATACAATATAAATACCACAGTTTTTCCATCGTATAAAACGAATAATTGCAACCAGTGTGAAAGTTATGGTCATTTCTACGTTCTGGGCAACCTAGGCTTCACTCTAGGGCGTTGCTCCACCAGATCGAATAGTTGGTGCCTTGGAAGTCAACGTCAGAAGCTTAAATTACAATATAAATACAACAGTTTTTCCATCGTATAAAACGAATAATTGCAACCAGTATGAAAGTTATGGTGATTTCTACTTCCCGGGCAACCTAGGATTCACCCTAGGGCGTTGCTCCAACAGATTGAAAAGTTAGTGCCTAAGAAGTGAACGCCAGAAGCATAAAATACAATATAAATACAACAGTTACAACCGGATAATTGCAACCAGTATGAAAGTTATGGTCATTTCTACTTTCCGGGCAATCTAGGATTCACCCTAGGGCGTTGCTCCAACAGATTGAATAGTTAGTGCCTTAGAAGTCAACGCCCGAAGCATAAAATGCAATAAAAATACAACAGTTTTTCCATCATATAACAGGAGTAATTGCAACCAGTTTGAAAGTGATGGTCATTTCTACGTTCCGGGCACCCTAGGCTTCACTCTAGGGCGTTGCTCCACCATATCGAATACTTAGTGCCTTAGAAGTCAACGCCAGAAGCATAAAATACAATATAGATACAACAGTTTTTCCATCGAATAAAACGAATAATTGCAACCTGTCTGAAAGTTATGGTCATTTCTACTTTCCGGGCAACCTAGGCTTCACCCTAGGGCGTTGCTCCACCAGATCGAATAGTTAGGGCCTAAGAAGTGAACGCCAGAAGCATAAAATACAATATAAATACAACAGTTTTTCCATCGTATAAAACGAATAATTGCATCCAGTGTGAAAGTAATGGTCATTTCTACGTTCCGGGCAACCTAGGCTTCACTCTAGGGCGTAGCTCCACCAGATCGAATAGTTAGTGCCTTAGAAGTCAACGTCAGAAGCATAAAATACAGTATAAATACAACAGCTCTTCCATCGTATAAAACGAATAATTGCAACCAGTATGAAAGTAATGGTCATTTCTACGTTCCGGGCAACCTAGGCTTCACTCTAGGGCGTAGCTCCACCAGATCGAATAGTTAGTGCCTTAGAAGTCAACGTCAGAAGCATAAAATACAGTATAAATACAACAGCTCTTCCATCGTATAAAACGAATAATTGCAACCAGTATGAAAGTTATGGACATTTCTACTTTCCAGGCAACCTAGGCTTCACCCTAGGGCGTTGCTCAACTAGATCGAATAGTTAGGGCCTTAGAAGTCAACATGCGAAACATAAAACACAAAATAAATACAACAGTTTTTCCATTGTATAAATCGAATAATTGCTACCAGTGTGAAAGTTGCGGCCATTTCTACGTTCCGGGAAACCTTGGCTTCACCCTAGTGCGTTGTTCCACCAGATCGAATAGTTAAGGCCTAAGAAGTGAACGCCAGAAGCATAAAATACAATATAAATACAACAGTTTTTCCATCGTATAAACCGCATAATTGCAACCAGTATGAAAGTTATGGTCTCTTCTACTTTCCGGGCAACCTAGGATTCACCCTAGGGCGTTGCTCCAACAGATTGAATAGTTAGTGCCTTAGAAGTCAACGCCCGAAGCATAAAATGCAATTAAAATACAACAGGTTTTCCATCATATAACCGGAGTAATTGCAACCAGTTTGAAAGTGATGGTCATTTCTACGTTCCGGGCACCCTAGGCTTCACTCTAGGGCGTTGCTCCACCATATCGAATACTTAGTGCCTTAGAAGTCAACGCCAGAAGTATAAATTACAATATAAATACAACAGTTTTTCCGTCGTATAACAGGAATGATTGCAACCAGTTCGAAAGTTATGGTCATTTCTACTTTCCGGGCAACCTAGGCTTCACCCTAGGGCGTTGTTCCACCCGATCGAATAGTTAGGGCCTAAGAAGTGAACGCCAGAAGCATAAAATACAATATAAATACCACAGTTTTTCCATCGTATAAAACGAATAATTGCAACCAGTGTGAAAGTTATGGTCATTTCTACGTTCTGGGCAACCTAGGCTTCACTCTAGGGCGTTGCTCCACCAGATCGAATAGTTGGTGCCTTGGAAGTCAACGTCAGAAGCTTAAATTACAATATAAATACAACAGTTTTTCCATCGTATAAAACGAATAATTGCAACCAGTATGAAAGTTATGGTGATTTCTACTTCCCGGGCAACCTAGGATTCACCCTAGGGCGTTGCTCCAACAGATTGAAAAGTTAGTGCCTAAGAAGTGAACGCCAGAAGCATAAAATACAATATAAATACAACAGTTACAACCGGATAATTGCAACCAGTATGAAAGTTATGGTCATTTCTACTTTCCGGGCAATCTAGGATTCACCCTAGGGCGTTGCTCCAACAGATTGAATAGTTAGTGCCTTAGAAGTCAACGCCCGAAGCATAAAATGCAATAAAAATACAACAGTTTTTCCATCATATAACAGGAGTAATTGCAACCAGTTTGAAAGTGATGGTCATTTCTACGTTCCGGGCACCCTAGGCTTCACTCTAGGGCGTTGCTCCACCATATCGAATACTTAGTGCCTTAGAAGTCAACGCCAGAAGCATAAAATACAATATAGATACAACAGTTTTTCCATCGAATAAAACGAATAATTGCAACCTGTCTGAAAGTTATGGTCATTTCTACTTTCCGGGCAACCTAGGCTTCACCCTAGGGCGTTGCTCCACCAGATCGAATAGTTAGGGCCTAAGAAGTGAACGCCAGAAGCATAAAATACAATATAAATACAACAGTTTTTCCATCGTATAAAACGAATAATTGCATCCAGTGTGAAAGTAATGGTCATTTCTACGTTCCGGGCAACCTAGGCTTCACTCTAGGGCGTAGCTCCACCAGATCGAATAGTTAGTGCCTTAGAAGTCAACGTCAGAAGCATAAAATACAGTATAAATACAACAGCTCTTCCATCGTATAAAACGAATAATTGCAACCAGTATGAAAGTAATGGTCATTTCTACGTTCCGGGCAACCTAGGCTTCACTCTAGGGCGTAGCTCCACCAGATCGAATAGTTAGTGCCTTAGAAGTCAACGTCAGAAGCATAAAATACAGTATAAATACAACAGCTCTTCCATCGTATAAAACGAATAATTGCAACCAGTATGAAAGTTATGGACATTTCTACTTTCCAGGCAACCTAGGCTTCACCCTAGGGCGTTGCTCAACTAGATCGAATAGTTAGGGCCTTAGAAGTCAACATGCGAAACATAAAACACAAAATAAATACAACAGTTTTTCCATTGTATAAATCGAATAATTGCTACCAGTGTGAAAGTTGCGGCCATTTCTACGTTCCGGGAAACCTAGGCTTCACCCTAGTGCGTTGTTCCACCAGATCGAATAGTTAAGGCCTAAGAAGTGAACGCCAGAAGCATAAAATACAATATAAATACAACAGTTTTTCCATCGTATAAACCGCATAATTGCAACCAGTATGAAAGTTATGGTCTCTTCTACTTTCCGGGCAACCTAGGATTCACCCTAGGGCGTTGCTCCAACAGATTGAATAGTTAGTGCCTTAGAAGTCAACGCCCGAAGCATAAAATGCAATTAAAATACAACAGGTTTTCCATCATATAACCGGAGTAATTGCAACCAGTTTGAAAGTGATGGTCATTTCTACGTTCCGGGCACCCTAGGCTTCACTCTAGGGCGTTGCTCCACCATATCGAATACTTAGTGCCTTAGAAGTCAACGCCAGAAGTATAAATTACAATATAAATACAACAGTTTTTCCGTCGTATAACAGGAATGATTGCAACCAGTTCGAAAGTTATGGTCATTTCTACTTTCCGGGCAACCTAGGCTTCACCCTAGGGCGTTGTTCCACCCGATCGAATAGTTAGGGCCTAAGAAGTGAACGCCAGAAGCATAAAATACAATATAAATACCACAGTTTTTCCATCGTATAAAACGAATAATTGCAACCAGTGTGAAAGTTATGGTCATTTCTACGTTCTGGGCAACCTAGGCTTCACTCTAGGGCGTTGCTCCACCAGATCGAATAGTTGGTGCCTTGGAAGTCAACGTCAGAAGCTTAAATTACAATATAAATACAACAGTTTTTCCATCGTATAAAACGAATAATTGCAACCAGTATGAAAGTTATGGTGATTTCTACTTCCCGGGCAACCTAGGATTCACCCTAGGGCGTTGCTCCAACAGATTGAAAAGTTAGTGCCTAAGAAGTGAACGCCAGAAGCATAAAATACAATATAAATACAACAGTTACAACCGGATAATTGCAACCAGTATGAAAGTTATGGTCATTTCTACTTTCCGGGCAATCTAGGATTCACCCTAGGGCGTTGCTCGAACAGATTGAATAGTTAGTGCCTTAGAAGTCAACGCCCGAAGCATAAAATGCAATAAAAATACAACAGTTTTTCCATCATATAACAGGAGTAATTGCAACCAGTTTGAAAGTGATGGTCATTTCTACGTTCCGGGCACCCTAGGCTTCACTCTAGGGCGTTGCTCCACCATATCGAATACTTAGTGCCTTAGAAGTCAACGCCAGAAGCATAAAATACAATATAGATACAACAGTTTTTCCATCGAATAAAACGAATAATTGCAACCTGTCTGAAAGTTATGGTCATTTCTACTTTCCGGGCAACCTAGGCTACACCCTAGGGCGTTGCTCCACCAGATCGAATAGTTAGGGCCTAAGAAGTGAACGCCAGAAGCATAAAATACAATATAAATACAACAGTTTTTCCATCGTATAAAACGAATAATTGCATCCAGTGTGAAAGTAATGGTCATTTCTACGTTCCGGGCAACCTAGGCTTCACTCTAGGGCGTAGCTCCACCAGATCGAATAGTTAGTGCCTTAGAAGTCAACGTCAGAAGCATAAAATACAGTATAAATACAACAGCTCTTCCATCGTATAAAACGAATAATTGCAACCAGTATGAAAGTTATGGACATTTCTACTTTCCAGGCAACCTAGGCTTCACCCTAGGGCGTTGCTCAACTAGATCGAATAGTTAGGGCCTTAGAAGTCAACATGCGAAACATAAAACACAAAATAAATACAACAGTTTTTCCATTGTATAAATCGAATAATTGCTACCAGTGTGAAAGTTGCGGCCATTTCTACGTTCCGGGAAACCTAGGCTTCACCCTAGTGCGTTGTTCCACCAGATCGAATAGTTAAGGCCTAAGAAGTGAACGCCAGAAGCATAAAATACAATATAAATACAACAGTTTTTCCATCGTATAAACCGCATAATTGCAACCAGTATGAAAGTTATGGTCTCTTCTACTTTCCGGGCAACCTAGGATTCACCCTAGGGCGTTGCTCCAACAGATTGAATAGTTAGTGCCTTAGAAGTCAACGCCCGAAGCATAAAATGCAATAAAAATACAACAGGTTTTCCATCATATAACCGGAGTAATTGCAACCAGTTTGAAAGTGATGGTCATTTCTACGTTCCGGGCACCCTAGGCTTCACTCTAGGGCGTTGCTCCACCATATCGAATACTTAGTGCCTTAGAAGTCAACGCCAGAAGTATAAATTACAATATAAATACAACAGTTTTTCCGTCGTATAACAGGAATGATTGCAACCAGTTCGAAAGTTATGGTCATTTCTACTTTCCGGGCAACCTAGGCTTCACCCTAGGGCGTTGTTCCACCCGATCGAATAGTTAGGGCCTAAGAAGTGAACGCCAGAAGCATAAAATACAATATAAATACCACAGTTTTTCCATCGTATAAAACGAATAATTGCAACCAGTGTGAAAGTTATGGTCATTTCTACGTTCTGGGCAACCTAGGCTTCACTCTAGGGCGTTGCTCCACCAGATCGAATAGTTGGTGCCTTGGAAGTCAACGTCAGAAGCTTAAATTACAATATAAATACAACAGTTTTTCCATCGTATAAAACGAATAATTGCAACCAGTATGAAAGTTATGGTGATTTCTACTTCCCGGGCAACCTAGGATTCACCCTAGGGCGTTGCTCCAACAGATTGAAAAGTTAGTGCCTAAGAAGTGAACGCCAGAAGCATAAAATACAATATAAATACAACAGTTACAACCGGATAATTGCAACCAGTATGAAAGTTATGGTCATTTCTACTTTCCGGGCAATCTAGGATTCACCCTAGGGCGTTGCTCCAACAGATTGAATAGTTAGTGCCTTAGAAGTCAACGCCCGAAGCATAAAATGCAATAAAAATACAACAGTTTTTCCATCATATAACAGGAGTAATTGCAACCAGTTTGAAAGTGATGGTCATTTCTACGTTCCGGGCACCCTAGGCTTCACTCTAGGGCGTTGCTCCACCATATCGAATACTTAGTGCCTTAGAAGTCAACGCCAGAAGCATAAAATACAATATAGATACAACAGTTTTTCCATCGAATAAAACGAATAATTGCAACCTGTCTGAAAGTTATGGTCATTTCTACTTTCCGGGCAACCTAGGCTTCACCCTAGGGCGTTGCTCCACCAGATCGAATAGTTAGGGCCTAAGAAGTGAACGCCAGAAGCATAAAATACAATATAAATACAACAGTTTTTCCATCGTATAAAACGAATAATTGCATCCAGTGTGAAAGTAATGGTCATTTCTACGTTCCGGGCAACCTAGGCTTCACTCTAGGGCGTAGCTCCACCAGATCGAATAGTTAGTGCCTTAGAAGTCAACGTCAGAAGCATAAAATACAGTATAAATACAACAGCTCTTCCATCGTATAAAACGAATAATTGCAACCAGTATGAAAGTAATGGTCATTTCTACGTTCCGGGCAACCTAGGCTTCACTCTAGGGCGTAGCTCCACCAGATCGAATAGTTAGTGCCTTAGAAGTCAACGTCAGAAGCATAAAATACAGTATAAATACAACAGCTCTTCCATCGTATAAAACGAATAATTGCAACCAGTATGAAAGTTATGGACATTTCTACTTTCCAGGCAACCTAGGCTTCACCCTAGGGCGTTGCTCAACTAGATCGAATAGTTAGGGCCTTAGTAGTCAACATGCGAAACATAAAACACAAAATAAATACAACAGTTTTTCCATTGTATAAATCGAATAATTGCTACCAGTGTGAAAGTTGCGGCCATTTCTACGTTCCGGGAAACCTAGGCTTCACCCTAGTGCGTTGTTCCACCAGATCGAATAGTTAAGGCCTAAGAAGTGAACGCCAGAAGCATAAAATACAATATAAATACAACAGTTTTTCCATCGTATAAACCGCATAATTGCAACCAGTATGAAAGTTATGGTCTCTTCTACTTTCCGGGCAACCTAGGATTCACCCTAGGGCGTTGCTCCAACAGATTGAATAGTTAGTGCCTTAGAAGCCAACGCCCGAAGCATAAAATGCAATTAAAATACAACAGGTTTTCCATCATATAACCGGAGTAATTGCAACCAGTTTGAAAGTGATGGTCATTTCTACGTTCCGGGCACCCTAGGCTTCACTCTAGGGCGTTGCTCCACCATATCGAATACTTAGTGCCTTAGAAGTCAACGCCAGAAGTATAAATTACAATATAAATACAACAGTTTTTCCGTCGTATAACAGGAATGATTGCAACCAGTTCGAAAGTTATGGTCATTTCTACTTTCCGGGCAACCTAGGCTTCACCCTAGGGCGTTGTTCCACCCGATCGAATAGTTAGGGCCTAAGAAGTGAACGCCAGAAGCATAAAATACAATATAAATACCACAGTTTTTCCATCGTATAAAACGAATAATTGCAACCAGTGTGAAAGTTATGGTCATTTCTACGTTCTGGGCAACCTAGGCTTCACTCTAGGGCGTTGCTCCACCAGATCGAATAGTTGGTGCCTTGGAAGTCAACGTCAGAAGCTTAAATTACAATATAAATACAACAGTTTTTCCATCGCATAAAACGAATAATTGCAACCAGTATGAAAGTTATGGTGATTTCTACTTCCCGGGCAACCTAGGATTCACCCTAGGGCGTTGCTCCAACAGATTGAAAAGTTAGTGCCTAAGAAGTGGACGCCAGAAGCATAAAATACAATATAAATACAACAGTTACAACCGGATAATTGCAACCAGTATGAAAGTTATGGTCATTTCTACTTTCCGGGCAATCTAGGATTCACCCTAGGGCGTTGCTCCAACAGATTGAATAGTTAGTGCCTTAGAAGTCAACGCCCGAAGCATAAAATGCAATAAAAATACAACAGTTTTTCCATCATATAACAGGAGTAATTGCAACCAGTTTGAAAGTGATGGTCATTTCTACGTTCCGGGCACCCTAGGCTTCACTCTAGGGCGTTGCTCCACCATATCGAATACTTAGTGCCTTAGAAGTCAACGCCAGAAGCATAAAATACAATATAGATACAACAGTTTTTCCAGCGAATAAAACGAATAATTGCAACCTGTCTGAAAGTTATGGTCATTTCTACTTTCCGGGCAACCTAGGCTTCACCCTAGGGCGTTGCTCCACCAGATCGAATAGTTAGGGCCTAAGAAGTGAACGCCAGAAGCATAAAATACAATATAAATACAACAGTTTTTCCATCGTATAAAACGAATAATTGCATCCAGTGTGAAAGTAATGGTCATTTCTACGTTCCGGGCAACCTAGGCTTCACTCTAGGGCGTAGCTCCACCAGATCGAATAGTTAGTGCCTTAGAAGTCAACGTCAGAAGCATAAAATACAGTATAAATACAACAGCTCTTCCATCGTATAAAACGAATAATTGCAACCAGTATGAAAGTTATGGACATTTCTACTTTCCAGGCAACCTAGGCTTCACCCTAGGGCGTTGCTCAACTAGATCGAATAGTTAGGGCCTTAGAAGTCAACATGCGAAACATAAAACACAAAATAAATACAACAGTTTTTCCATTGTATAAATCGAATAATTGCTACCAGTGTGAAAGTTGCGGCCATTTCTACGTTCCGGGAAACCTAGGCTTCACCCTAGTGCGTTGTTCCACCAGATCGAATAGTTAAGGCCTAAGAAGTGAACGCCAGAAGCATAAAATACAATATAAATACAACAGTTTTTCCATCGTATAAACCGCATAATTGCAACCAGTATGAAAGTTATGGTCTCTTCTACTTTCCGGGCAACCTAGGATTCACCCTAGGGCGTTGCTCCAACAGATTGAATAGTTAGTGCCTTAGAAGTCAACGCCCGAAGCATAAAATGCAATAAAAATACAACAGGTTTTCCATCATATAACCGGAGTAATTGCAACCAGTTTGAAAGTGATGGTCATTTCTACGTTCCGGGCACCCTAGGCTTCACTCTAGGGCGTTGCTCCACCATATCGAATACTTAGTGCCTTAGAAGTCAACGCCAGAAGTATAAATTACAATATAAATACAACAGTTTTTCCGTCGTATAACAGGAAAGATTGCAACCAGTTCGAAAGTTATGGTCATTTCTACTTTCCGGGCAACCTAGGCTTCACCCTAGGGCGTTGTTCCACCCGATCGAATAGTTAGGGCCTAAGAAGTGAACGCCAGAAGCATAAAATACAATATAAATACCACAGTTTTTCCATCGTATAAAACGAATAATTGCAACCAGTGTGAAAGTTATGGTCATTTCTACGTTCTGGGCAACCTAGGCTTCACTCTAGGGCGTTGCTCCACCAGATCGAATAGTTGGTGCCTTGGAAGTCAACGTCAGAAGCTTAAATTACAATATAAATACAACAGTTTTTCCATCGTATAAAACGAATAATTGCAACCAGTATGAAAGTTATGGACATTTCTACTTTCCGGGCAACCTAGGCTTCACCCTAGGGCGTTGCTCCAACAGACTGAATAGTTGGGGCCTTAGAGGTGAACATCCGAAGCATAAAATGCAAAAAAATACAACAGTTTTTCCATCGTATAACAGGAGTAATTGCAACCAGTTTGAAAGTGATGGTCATTTCTACGTTCCGGGCACCCTAGGCTTCACTCTAGGGCGTTGCTCCACCATATCGAATACTTAGTGCCTTAGAAGTCAACGCCAGAAGCATAAAATACAATATAGATACAACATTTTTTCCATCGTATAAAACGAATAATTGCAACCAGTGTGAAAGTGATGGTCATTTCTACGTTCCGGGCAACCTAGGCTTCACCCTAGGGCGTCGCTCCACCCGATCCAATAGTTAGGGCCTAAGAAGTGAACGCCAGAAGCATAAAATACAATATAAATACAACAGTTTTTCCATCGTATAAAACGAATATTTGCATCCAGTATGAAAGTTATGGACACTTCTACTTTCCAGGCAACCTAGGCTTCACCCTAGGGCGTTGCTCCTCTAGATCGAATAGTTAGGGCCTTAGAAGTCAACGCGCGAAACATAAAACACAAAATAAATACAACAGTTTTTCCATCGTATAAAACGAATAATTGCAACCAGTGTGAAAGTTATGGTCATTTCTACGTTCTGGGCAACCTAGGCTTCACTCTAGGGCGTTGCTCCACCAGATCGAATAGTTGGTGCCTTAGAAGTCAACGTCAGAAGCTTAAATTACAACATAAATACAACAGTTTTTCCATCGTATAAAACGAATAATTGCAACCAGTATGAAAGTTATGGACATTTCTACTTTCCGGGCAACCTAGGCTTCACCCTAGGGCGTTGCTCCAACAGACTGAATAGTTGGGGCCTTAGAGGTGAACATCCGAAGCATAAAATGCAAAAAAATACAACAGTTTTTCCATGGTATAACAGGAATAATTGCAACCAGTGTGAAAGTGATGGTCATTTCTACGTTCTGGGCAACCTAGGCTTCACCCCAGGGCGTTGCTCCACCAGATCGAATAGTTAGGGCCTTAGAAGTCAACGCCAGAAGCATAAGGTACAATATAAATACAACAGCTTTTCCATCGTATAAAAGGAACAATAGCAACCAGTGTGAAAGATATGGTCATTTCTACGTTCCGGGCAACCTAGGCGTCACTATAAGGCGTTGCTCCAGCAGATCGAATAGCTAGGGCCTAAGAAGTCAACGCCGGAAGCATAAAATACAATATAAATGCAACTGCTTTTCCATCGTATAAAGTGAATAATTGCAAAGAGTGTGAAAGTAATGGTCATTTCTACGTTCCGGGCAACCTAGGTTTCACTCTTGGGCGTTGCACCACCAGACCGAATAGTTAGTGCATTAGAAGTCAACGTCAGAAGCATAAAATACAGTATACATACAACAGTTTTTCTATCGTATAAAACGAATAATTGCAACCAGTATGAAAGTTATGGACATTTCTACGTTCCGGGCAACCTAGGCTTCACCCTAGTGCGTTGTTTCACCAGATCGAATAGTTAAGGCCTAAGAAGTGAACGCCAGAAGCATAAAATACAATATAAATACAACAGTTTTTCCATCGTATAAAACGAATAATTGCAACCAGTGTGAAAGTGATGGTCATTTCTACGTTCCGGGCAACCTAGGCTTCACCCTAGGGCGTCGCTCCACCCGATCCAATAGCTAGGGCCTAAGAAGTGAACGCCAGAAGCATAAAATACAATATAAATACAACAGTTTTTCCATCGTATAAAACGAATAATTGCATCCAGTATGAAAGTTATGGACACTTCTACTTTCCAGGCAACCTAGGCTTCACCCTAGGGCGTTGCTCCAAAAGATTGAATAGTTAGTGCCTTAGAAGTCAACGCCCGAAGCATAAAATGCAATAAAGATGCAACTGTTTTTCCATCGTATAACAGGAGTAATTGCAACCAGTTTGACAGTGATGGTCATTTCTACGTTCCGGGCACCCTAGGCTTCACTCTAGGGCGTTGCTCCACCATATCAAATACTAAGTGCCTTAGAAGTCAACGCCAGAAGCATAAAATACAATATAAATACAACAGTTTTACCATCGTATAAAACGAATAATTGCAACCAGTATGAAAGTTATGGACATTTCTATTTTCCGTGCATTCTAGGCTTCACCCTAGGGCGTTGCTCCAACAGATTGAATAGTTGGGGCCTTAGAAGTCGACGCCCGAAGCATAAGATGCTATAAAAATACAACAGTTTTTCCATCGTATAACGGGAATAATTGTAACCAGTTTGAAAGTGATGACCATTTCTACGTTCCGGGCAACCTACGCTTCACTCTAGGGCGTTGCTCCACCAGATCGAATAGTTAGGGCCTAAGAAGTCAGCACCAGGAGCATGAAATACAATATAAATACAACAGGTTTTCCATCCTATAATATGAATAATTGCAACCTGTGTGAAAGTGATGGTCATTTCTACGTTTCGGGCAACCTAGACTTCACTCTAGGGCGTTGCTCCACCAGATCGAACAGTTAGTGCCTTAGAAGTCAACGACAGAAGCATAAAATACAATATTAATACAACAGTTTTTCCATCGTATAAAACGAATAATTGCAACCAGTTTGAAAGTTATGGTCATTTCTACTTGCCGGGCAACCTAGGCTTCACCCTAGGGCGTTGCTCCACCCGATCGAATAGTTAGGGCCTAAGAAGTGAACGCCAGAAGCATAAAATACAATATAAATACAACAGCTTTTCCATCGTATAAAAGGAACAATAGCAACCAGTGTGAAAGATATGGTCATTTCTACGTTCCGGGCAACCTAGGCGTCACTATAAGGCGTTGCTCCAGCAGATCGAATAGCTAGGGCCTAAGAAGTCAACGCCGGAAGCATAAAATACAAAATACATGCAACTGCTTTTCCATCGTATAAAATGAATAATTGCAAAGAGTGTGAAAGTAATGGTCATTTCTACGTTCCGGGCAACCTAGGTTTCACTCTAGGGCTTTGCTCCACCAGATCGAATAGTTAGTGCCTTAGAAGTCAACGTCAGAAGCATAAAATACAGTATAAATACAACAGTTTTTCCATCGTATAAAACGAATAATTGCAACCAGTATGAAAGTTATGGACATTTCTACGTTCCGGGCAACCTAGGCTTCACCCTAGTGCGTTGTTTCACCAGATCGAATAGTTAAGGCCTAAGAAGTGAACGCCAGAAGCATAAAATACAATATAAATACAACAGTTTTTCCATCGTATAAAACGGATAATTGCAACCAGTATGAAAGTAATGGTGATTTCTACTTCCCGGGCAACCTAGGATTCACCCTAGGGCGTTGCTCCAGCAGATTGAAAAGTTAGTGCCTAAGAAGTGAACGCCAGAAGCATAAAATACAATATAAATACAACAGTTACAACCGGATAATTGCAACCAGTATGAAAGTTATGGTCATTTCTACTTTCCGGGCAACCTAGGATTCACCCTAGGGCGTTGCTCCAACAGATTGAATAGTTAGTGCCTTAGAAGTCAACGCCCGAAGCATAAAATGCAATAAAAATACAACAGTTTTTCCATCATATAACAGGAGTAATTGCAACCAGTTTGAAAGTGATGGTCATTTCTACGTTCCGGGCACCCTAGGCTTCACTCTAGGGCGTTGCTCCACCATATCGAATACTTAGTGCCTTAGAAGTCAACGCCAGAAGCATAAAATACAATATAGATACAACAGTTTTTCCATCGAATAAAACGAATAATTGCAACCTGTCTGAAAGTTATGGTCATTTCTACTTTCCGGGCAACCTAGGCTTCACCCTAGGGCGTTGCTCCACCAGATCGAATAGTTAGGGCCTAAGAAGTGAACGCCAGAAGCATAAAATACAATATAAATACAACAGTTTTTCCATCGTATAAAACGAATAATTGCATCCAGTGTGAAAGTAATGGTCATTTCTACGTTCCGGGCAACCTAGGCTTCACTCTAGGGCGTAGCTCCACCAGATCGAATAGTTAGTGCCTTAGAAGTCAACGTCAGAAGCATAAAATACAGTATAAATACAACAGCTCTTCCATCGTATAAAACGAATAATTGCAACCAGTATGAAAGTAATGGTCATTTCTACGTTCCGGGCAACCTAGGCTTCACTCTAGGGCGTAGCTCCACCAGATCGAATAGTTAGTGCCTTAGAAGTCAACGTCAGAAGCATAAAATACAGTATAAATACAACAGCTCTTCCATCGTATAAAACGAATAATTGCAACCAGTATGAAAGTTATGGACATTTCTACTTTCCAGGCAACCTAGGCTTCACCCTAGGGCGTTGCTCAACTAGATCGAATAGTTAGGGCCTTAGAAGTCAACATGCGAAACATAAAACACAAAATAAATACAACAGTTTTTCCATTGTATAAATCGAATAATTGCTACCAGTGTGAAAGTTGCGGCCATTTCTACGTTCCGGGAAACCTAGGCTTCACCCTAGTGCGTTGTTCCACCAGATCGAATAGTTAAGGCCTAAGAAGTGAACGCCAGAAGCATAAAATACAATATAAATACAACAGTTTTTCCATCGTATAAACCGCATAATTGCAACCAGTATGAAAGTTATGGTCTCTTCTACTTTCCGGGCAACCTAGGATTCACCCTAGGGCGTTGCTCCAACAGATTGAATAGTTAGTGCCTTAGAAGCCAACGCCCGAAGCATAAAATGCAATTAAAATACAACAGGTTTTCCATCATATAACCGGAGTAATTGCAACCAGTTTGAAAGTGATGGTCATTTCTACGTTCCGGGCACCCTAGGCTTCACTCTAGGGCGTTGCTCCACCATATCGAATACTTAGTGCCTTAGAAGTCAACGCCAGAAGTATAAATTACAATATAAATACAACAGTTTTTCCGTCGTATAACAGGAATGATTGCAACCAGTTCGAAAGTTATGGTCATTTCTACTTTCCGGGCAACCTAGGCTTCACCCTAGGGCGTTGTTCCACCCGATCGAATAGTTAGGGCCTAAGAAGTGAACGCCAGAAGCATAAAATACAATATAAATACCACAGTTTTTCCATCGTATAAAACGAATAATTGCAACCAGTGTGAAAGTTATGGTCATTTCTACGTTCTGGGCAACCTAGGCTTCACTCTAGGGCGTTGCTCCACCAGATCGAATAGTTGGTGCCTTGGAAGTCAACGTCAGAAGCTTAAATTACAATATAAATACAACAGTTTTTCCATCGCATAAAACGAATAATTGCAACCAGTATGAAAGTTATGGTGATTTCTACTTCCCGGGCAACCTAGGATTCACCCTAGGGCGTTGCTCCAACAGATTGAAAAGTTAGTGCCTAAGAAGTGGACGCCAGAAGCATAAAATACAATATAAATACAACAGTTACAACCGGATAATTGCAACCAGTATGAAAGTTATGGTCATTTCTACTTTCCGGGCAATCTAGGATTCACCCTAGGGCGTTGCTCCAACAGATTGAATAGTTAGTGCCTTAGAAGTCAACGCCCGAAGCATAAAATGCAATAAAAATACAACAGTTTTTCCATCATATAACAGGAGTAATTGCAACCAGTTTGAAAGTGATGGTCATTTCTACGTTCCGGGCACCCTAGGCTTCACTCTAGGGCGTTGCTCCACCATATCGAATACTTAGTGCCTTAGAAGTCAACGCCAGAAGCATAAAATACAATATAGATACAACAGTTTTTCCAGCGAATAAAACGAATAATTGCAACCTGTCTGAAAGTTATGGTCATTTCTACTTTCCGGGCAACCTAGGCTTCACCCTAGGGCGTTGCTCCACCAGATCGAATAGTTAGGGCCTAAGAAGTGAACGCCAGAAGCATAAAATACAATATAAATACAACAGTTTTTCCATCGTATAAAACGAATAATTGCATCCAGTGTGAAAGTAATGGTCATTTCTACGTTCCGGGCAACCTAGGCTTCACTCTAGGGCGTAGCTCCACCAGATCGAATAGTTAGTGCCTTAGAAGTCAACGTCAGAAGCATAAAATACAGTATAAATACAACAGCTCTTCCATCGTATAAAACGAATAATTGCAACCAGTATGAAAGTTATGGACATTTCTACTTTCCAGGCAACCTAGGCTTCACCCTAGGGCGTTGCTCAACTAGATCGAATAGTTAGGGCCTTAGAAGTCAACATGCGAAACATAAAACACAAAATAAATACAACAGTTTTTCCATTGTATAAATCGAATAATTGCTACCAGTGTGAAAGTTGCGGCCATTTCTACGTTCCGGGAAACCTAGGCTTCACCCTAGTGCGTTGTTCCACCAGATCGAATAGTTAAGGCCTAAGAAGTGAACGCCAGAAGCATAAAATACAATATAAATACAACAGTTTTTCCATCGTATAAACCGCATAATTGCAACCAGTATGAAAGTTATGGTCTCTTCTACTTTCCGGGCAACCTAGGATTCACCCTAGGGCGTTGCTCCAACAGATTGAATAGTTAGTGCCTTAGAAGTCAACGCCCGAAGCATAAAATGCAATAAAAATACAACAGGTTTTCCATCATATAACCGGAGTAATTGCAACCAGTTTGAAAGTGATGGTCATTTCTACGTTCCGGGCACCCTAGGCTTCACTCTAGGGCGTTGCTCCACCATATCGAATACTTAGTGCCTTAGAAGTCAACGCCAGAAGTATAAATTACAATATAAATACAACAGTTTTTCCGTCGTATAACAGGAAAGATTGCAACCAGTTCGAAAGTTATGGTCATTTCTACTTTCCGGGCAACCTAGGCTTCACCCTAGGGCGTTGTTCCACCCGATCGAATAGTTAGGGCCTAAGAAGTGAACGCCAGAAGCATAAAATACAATATAAATACCACAGTTTTTCCATCGTATAAAACGAATAATTGCAACCAGTGTGAAAGTTATGGTCATTTCTACGTTCTGGGCAACCTAGGCTTCACTCTAGGGCGTTGCTCCACCAGATCGAATAGTTGGTGCCTTGGAAGTCAACGTCAGAAGCTTAAATTACAATATAAATACAACAGTTTTTCCATCGTATAAAACGAATAATTGCAACCAGTATGAAAGTTATGGACATTTCTACTTTCCGGGCAACCTAGGCTTCACCCTAGGGCGTTGCTCCAACAGACTGAATAGTTGGGGCCTTAGAGGTGAACATCCGAAGCATAAAATGCAAAAAAATACAACAGTTTTTCCATCGTATAACAGGAGTAATTGCAACCAGTTTGAAAGTGATGGTCATTTCTACGTTCCGGGCACCCTAGGCTTCACTCTAGGGCGTTGCTCCACCATATCGAATACTTAGTGCCTTAGAAGTCAACGCCAGAAGCATAAAATACAATATAGATACAACATTTTTTCCATCGTATAAAACGAATAATTGCAACCAGTGTGAAAGTGATGGTCATTTCTACGTTCCGGGCAACCTAGGCTTCACCCTAGGGCGTCGCTCCACCCGATCCAATAGTTAGGGCCTAAGAAGTGAACGCCAGAAGCATAAAATACAATATAAATACAACAGTTTTTCCATCGTATAAAACGAATATTTGCATCCAGTATGAAAGTTATGGACACTTCTACTTTCCAGGCAACCTAGGCTTCACCCTAGGGCGTTGCTCCTCTAGATCGAATAGTTAGGGCCTTAGAAGTCAACGCGCGAAACATAAAACACAAAATAAATACAACAGTTTTTCCATCGTATAAAACGAATAATTGCAACCAGTGTGAAAGTTATGGTCATTTCTACGTTCTGGGCAACCTAGGCTTCACTCTAGGGCGTTGCTCCACCAGATCGAATAGTTGGTGCCTTAGAAGTCAACGTCAGAAGCTTAAATTACAACATAAATACAACAGTTTTTCCATCGTATAAAACGAATAATTGCAACCAGTATGAAAGTTATGGACATTTCTACTTTCCGGGCAACCTAGGCTTCACCCTAGGGCGTTGCTCCAACAGACTGAATAGTTGGGGCCTTAGAGGTGAACATCCGAAGCATAAAATGCAAAAAAATACAACAGTTTTTCCATGGTATAACAGGAATAATTGCAACCAGTGTGAAAGTGATGGTCATTTCTACGTTCTGGGCAACCTAGGCTTCACCCCAGGGCGTTGCTCCACCAGATCGAATAGTTAGGGCCTTAGAAGTCAACGCCAGAAGCATAAGGTACAATATAAATACAACAGCTTTTCCATCGTATAAAAGGAACAATAGCAACCAGTGTGAAAGATATGGTCATTTCTACGTTCCGGGCAACCTAGGCGTCACTATAAGGCGTTGCTCCAGCAGATCGAATAGCTAGGGCCTAAGAAGTCAACGCCGGAAGCATAAAATACAATATAAATGCAACTGCTTTTCCATCGTATAAAGTGAATAATTGCAAAGAGTGTGAAAGTAATGGTCATTTCTACGTTCCGGGCAACCTAGGTTTCACTCTTGGGCGTTGCACCACCAGACCGAATAGTTAGTGCATTAGAAGTCAACGTCAGAAGCATAAAATACAGTATACATACAACAGTTTTTCTATCGTATAAAACGAATAATTGCAACCAGTATGAAAGTTATGGACATTTCTACGTTCCGGGCAACCTAGGCTTCACCCTAGTGCGTTGTTTCACCAGATCGAATAGTTAAGGCCTAAGAAGTGAACGCCAGAAGCATAAAATACAATATAAATACAACAGTTTTTCCATCGTATAAAACGAATAATTGCAACCAGTGTGAAAGTGATGGTCATTTCTACGTTCCGGGCAACCTAGGCTTCACCCTAGGGCGTCGCTCCACCCGATCCAATAGCTAGGGCCTAAGAAGTGAACGCCAGAAGCATAAAATACAATATAAATACAACAGTTTTTCCATCGTATAAAACGAATAATTGCATCCAGTATGAAAGTTATGGACACTTCTACTTTCCAGGCAACCTAGGCTTCACCCTAGGGCGTTGCTCCAAAAGATTGAATAGTTAGTGCCTTAGAAGTCAACGCCCGAAGCATAAAATGCAATAAAGATGCAACTGTTTTTCCATCGTATAACAGGAGTAATTGCAACCAGTTTGACAGTGATGGTCATTTCTACGTTCCGGGCACCCTAGGCTTCACTCTAGGGCGTTGCTCCACCATATCAAATACTAAGTGCCTTAGAAGTCAACGCCAGAAGCATAAAATACAATATAAATACAACAGTTTTACCATCGTATAAAACGAATAATTGCAACCAGTATGAAAGTTATGGACATTTCTATTTTCCGTGCATTCTAGGCTTCACCCTAGGGCGTTGCTCCAACAGATTGAATAGTTGGGGCCTTAGAAGTCGACGCCCGAAGCATAAGATGCTATAAAAATACAACAGTTTTTCCATCGTATAACGGGAATAATTGTAACCAGTTTGAAAGTGATGACCATTTCTACGTTCCGGGCAACCTACGCTTCACTCTAGGGCGTTGCTCCACCAGATCGAATAGTTAGGGCCTAAGAAGTCAGCACCAGGAGCATGAAATACAATATAAATACAACAGGTTTTCCATCCTATAATATGAATAATTGCAACCTGTGTGAAAGTGATGGTCATTTCTACGTTTCGGGCAACCTAGACTTCACTCTAGGGCGTTGCTCCACCAGATCGAACAGTTAGTGCCTTAGAAGTCAACGACAGAAGCATAAAATACAATATTAATACAACAGTTTTTCCATCGTATAAAACGAATAATTGCAACCAGTTTGAAAGTTATGGTCATTTCTACTTGCCGGGCAACCTAGGCTTCACCCTAGGGCGTTGCTCCACCCGATCGAATAGTTAGGGCCTAAGAAGTGAACGCCAGAAGCATAAAATACAATATAAATACAACAGCTTTTCCATCGTATAAAAGGAACAATAGCAACCAGTGTGAAAGATATGGTCATTTCTACGTTCCGGGCAACCTAGGCGTCACTATAAGGCGTTGCTCCAGCAGATCGAATAGCTAGGGCCTAAGAAGTCAACGCCGGAAGCATAAAATACAAAATACATGCAACTGCTTTTCCATCGTATAAAATGAATAATTGCAAAGAGTGTGAAAGTAATGGTCATTTCTACGTTCCGGGCAACCTAGGTTTCACTCTAGGGCTTTGCTCCACCAGATCGAATAGTTAGTGCCTTAGAAGTCAACGTCAGAAGCATAAAATACAGTATAAATACAACAGTTTTTCCATCGTATAAAACGAATAATTGCAACCAGTATGAAAGTTATGGACATTTCTACGTTCCGGGCAACCTAGGCTTCACCCTAGTGCGTTGTTTCACCAGATCGAATAGTTAAGGCCTAAGAAGTGAACGCCAGAAGCATAAAATACAATATAAATACAACAGTTTTTCCATCGTATAAAACGGATAATTGCAACCAGTATGAAAGTAATGGTGATTTCTACTTCCCGGGCAACCTAGGATTCACCCTAGGGCGTTGCTCCAGCAGATTGAAAAGTTAGTGCCTAAGAAGTGAACGCCAGAAGCATAAAATACAATATAAATACAACAGTTACAACCGGATAATTGCAACCAGTATGAAAGTTATGGTCATTTCTACTTTCCGGGCAACCTAGGATTCACCCTAGGGCGTTGCTCCAACAGATTGAATAGTTAGTGCCTTAGAAGTCAACGCCCGAAGCATAAAATGCAATAAAAATACAACAGTTTTTCCATCATATAACAGGAGTAATTGCAACCAGTTTGAAAGTGATGGTCATTTCTACGTTCCGGGCACCCTAGGCTTCACTCTAGGGCGTTGCTCCACCATATCGAATACTTAGTGCCTTAGAAGTCAACGCCAGAAGCATAAAATACAATATAGATACAACAGTTTTTCCATCGTATAAAACGAATATTTGCATCCAGTATGAAAGTTATGGACACTTCTACTTTCCAGGCAACCTAGGCTTCACCCTAGGGCGTTGCTCCTCTAGATCGAATAGTTAGGGCCTAAGAAGTGAACGCCAGAAGCATAAAATACAATATAAATACCACAGTTTTTCCATCGTATAAAACGAATAATTGCAACCAGTGTGAAAGTTATGGTCATTTCTACGTTCTGGGCAACCTAGGCTTCACTCTAGGGCGTTGCTCCACCAGATCGAATAGTTGGTGCCTTGGAAGTCAACGTCAGAAGCTTAAATTACAATATAAATACAACAGTTTTTCCATCGTATAAAACGAATAATTGCAACCAGTATGAAAGTTATGGACATTTCTACTTTCCGGGCAACCTAGGCTTCACCCTAGGGCGTTGCTCCAACAGACTGAATAGTTGGGGCCTTAGAGGTGAACATCCGAAGCATAAAATGCAAAAAAATACAACAGTTTTTCCATCGTATAACAGGAGTAATTGCAACCAGTTTGAAAGTGATGGTCATTTCTACGTTCCGGGCACCCTAGGCTTCACTCTAGGGCGTTGCTCCACCATATCGAATACTTAGTGCCTTAGAAGTCAACGCCAGAAGCATAAAATACAATATAGATACAACATTTTTTCCATCGTATAAAACGAATAATTGCAACCAGTGTGAAAGTGATGGTCATTTCTACGTTCCGGGCAACCTAGGCTTCACCCTAGGGCGTCGCTCCACCCGATCCAATAGTTAGGGCCTAAGAAGTGAACGCCAGAAGCATAAAATACAATATAAATACAACAGTTTTTCCATCGTATAAAACGAATATTTGCATCCAGTATGAAAGTTATGGACACTTCTACTTTCCAGGCAACCTAGGCTTCACCCTAGGGCGTTGCTCCTCTAGATCGAATAGTTAGGGCCTTAGAAGTCAACGCGCGAAACATAAAACACAAAATAAATACAACAGTTTTTCCATCGTATAAAACGAATAATTGCAACCAGTGTGAAAGTTATGGTCATTTCTACGTTCTGGGCAACCTAGGCTTCACTCTAGGGCGTTGCTCCACCAGATCGAATAGTTGGTGCCTTAGAAGTCAACGTCAGAAGCTTAAATTACAACATAAATACAACAGTTTTTCCATCGTATAAAACGAATAATTGCAACCAGTATGAAAGTTATGGACATTTCTACTTTCCGGGCAACCTAGGCTTCACCCTAGGGCGTTGCTCCAACAGACTGAATAGTTGGGGCCTTAGAGGTGAACATCCGAAGCATAAAATGCAAAAAAATACAACAGTTTTTCCATGGTATAACAGGAATAATTGCAACCAGTGTGAAAGTGATGGTCATTTCTACGTTCTGGGCAACCTAGGCTTCACCCCAGGGCGTTGCTCCACCAGATCGAATAGTTAGGGCCTTAGAAGTCAACGCCAGAAGCATAAGGTACAATATAAATACAACAGCTTTTCCATCGTATAAAAGGAACAATAGCAACCAGTGTGAAAGATATGGTCATTTCTACGTTCCGGGCAACCTAGGCGTCACTATAAGGCGTTGCTCCAGCAGATCGAATAGCTAGGGCCTAAGAAGTCAACGCCGGAAGCATAAAATACAATATAAATGCAACTGCTTTTCCATCGTATAAAGTGAATAATTGCAAAGAGTGTGAAAGTAATGGTCATTTCTACGTTCCGGGCAACCTAGGTTTCACTCTTGGGCGTTGCACCACCAGACCGAATAGTTAGTGCATTAGAAGTCAACGTCAGAAGCATAAAATACAGTATACATACAACAGTTTTTCTATCGTATAAAACGAATAATTGCAACCAGTATGAAAGTTATGGACATTTCTACGTTCCGGGCAACCTAGGCTTCACCCTAGTGCGTTGTTTCACCAGATCGAATAGTTAAGGCCTAAGAAGTGAACGCCAGAAGCATAAAATACAATATAAATACAACAGTTTTTCCATCGTATAAAACGAATAATTGCAACCAGTGTGAAAGTGATGGTCATTTCTACGTTCCGGGCAACCTAGGCTTCACCCTAGGGCGTCGCTCCACCCGATCCAATAGCTAGGGCCTAAGAAGTGAACGCCAGAAGCATAAAATACAATATAAATACAACAGTTTTTCCATCGTATAAAACGAATAATTGCATCCAGTATGAAAGTTATGGACACTTCTACTTTCCAGGCAACCTAGGCTTCACCCTAGGGCGTTGCTCCAAAAGATTGAATAGTTAGTGCCTTAGAAGTCAACGCCCGAAGCATAAAATGCAATAAAAATGCAACTGTTTTTCCATCGTATAACAGGAGTAATTGCAACCAGTTTGACAGTGATGGTCATTTCTACGTTCCGGGCACCCTAGGCTTCACTCTAGGGCGTTGCTCCACCATATCAAATACTAAGTGCCTTAGAAGTCAACGCCAGAAGCATAAAATACAATATAAATACAACAGTTTTACCATCGTATAAAACGAATAATTGCAACCAGTATGAAAGTTATGGACATTTCTATTTTCCGTGCATTCTAGGCTTCACCCTAGGGCGTTGCTCCAACAGATTGAATAGTTGGGGCCTTAGAAGTCGACGCCCGAAGCATAAGATGCTATAAAAATACAACAGTTTTTCCATCGTATAACGGGAATAATTGTAACCAGTTTGAAAGTGATGACCATTTCTACGTTCCGGGCAACCTACGCTTCACTCTAGGGCGTTGCTCCACCAGATCGAATAGTTAGGGCCTAAGAAGTCAGCACCAGGAGCATGAAATACAATATAAATACAACAGGTTTTCCATCCTATAATATGAATAATTGCAACCTGTGTGAAAGTGATGGTCATTTCTACGTTTCGGGCAACCTAGACTTCACTCTAGGGCGTTGCTCCACCAGATCGAACAGTTAGTGCCTTAGAAGTCAACGACAGAAGCATAAAATACAATATTAATACAACAGTTTTTCCATCGTATAAAACGAATAATTGCAACCAGTTTGAAAGTTATGGTCATTTCTACTTGCCGGGCAACCTAGGCTTCACCCTAGGGCGTTGCTCCACCCGATCGAATAGTTAGGGCCTAAGAAGTGAACGCCAGAAGCATAAAATACAATATAAATACAACAGCTTTTCCATCGTATAAAAGGAACAATAGCAACCAGTGTGAAAGATATGGTCATTTCTACGTTCCGGGCAACCTAGGCGTCACTATAAGGCGTTGCTCCAGCAGATCGAATAGCTAGGGCCTAAGAAGTCAACGCCGGAAGCATAAAATACAAAATACATGCAACTGCTTTTCCATCGTATAAAATGAATAATTGCAAAGAGTGTGAAAGTAATGGTCATTTCTACGTTCCGGGCAACCTAGGTTTCACTCTAGGGCTTTGCTCCACCAGATCGAATAGTTAGTGCCTTAGAAGTCAACGTCAGAAGCATAAAATACAGTATAAATACAACAGTTTTTCCATCGTATAAAACGAATAATTGCAACCAGTATGAAAGTTATGGACATTTCTACGTTCCGGGCAACCTAGGCTTCACCCTAGTGCGTTGTTTCACCAGATCGAATAGTTAAGGCCTAAGAAGTGAACGCCAGAAGCATAAAATACAATATAAATACAACAGTTTTTCCATCGTATAAAACGGATAATTGCAACCAGTATGAAAGTAATGGTGATTTCTACTTCCCGGGCAACCTAGGATTCACCCTAGGGCGTTGCTCCAGCAGATTGAAAAGTTAGTGCCTAAGAAGTGAACGCCAGAAGCATAAAATACAATATAAATACAACAGTTACAACCGGATAATTGCAACCAGTATGAAAGTTATGGTCATTTCTACTTTCCTGGCAACCTAGGATTCACCCTAGGGCGTTGCTCCAACAGATTGAATAGTTAGTGCCTTAGAAGTCAACGCCCGAAGCATAAAATGCAATAAAAATACAACAGTTTTTCCATCATATAACAGGAGTAATTGCAACCAGTTTGAAAGTGATGGTCATTTCTACGTTCCGGGCACCCTAGGCTTCACTCTAGGGCGTTGCTCCACCATATCGAATACTTAGTGCCTTAGAAGTCAACGCCAGAAGCATAAAATACAATATAGATACAACAGTTTTTCCATCGTATAAAACGAATAATTGCAACCTGTCTGAAAGTTATGGTCATTTCTACTTTCCGGGCAACCTAGGCTTCACCCTAGGGCGTTGCTCCACCAGATCGAATAGTTAGGGCCTAAGAAGTGAACGCCAGAAGCATAAAATACAATATAAATACAACAGTTTTTCCATCGTATAAAACGAATAATTGCAACCAGTGTGAAAGTGATGGTCATTTCTACGTTCCGGGCAACCTAGGCTTCACCCTAGGGCGTCGCTCCACCCGATCCAATAGCTAGGGCCTAAGAAGTGAACGCCAGAAGCATAAAATACAATATAAATACAACAGTTTTTCCATCGTATAAAACGAATAATTGCATCCAGTATGAAAGTTATGGACACTTCTACTTTCCAGGCAACCTAGGCTTCACCCTAGGGCGTTGCTCCAAAAGATTGAATAGTTAGTGCCTTAGAAGTCAACGCCCGAAGCATAAAATGCAATAAAAATGCAACTGTTTTTCCATCGTATAACAGGAGTAATTGCAACCAGTTTGACAGTGATGGTCATTTCTACGTTCCGGGCACCCTAGGCTTCACTCTAGGGCGTTGCTCCACCATATCAAATACTAAGTGCCTTAGAAGTCAACGCCAGAAGCATAAAATACAATATAAATACAACAGTTTTACCATCGTATAAAACGAATAATTGCAACCAGTATGAAAGTTATGGACATTTCTATTTTCCGTGCATTCTAGGCTTCACCCTAGGGCGTTGCTCCAACAGATTGAATAGTTAGGGCCTTAGAAGTCGACGCCCGAAGCATAAGATGCTATAAAAATACAACAGTTTTTCCATCGTATAACGGGAATAATTGTAACCAGTTTGAAAGTGATGATCATTTCTACGTTCCGGGCAACCTACGCTTCACTCTAGGGCGTTGCTCCACCAGATCGAATAGTTAGGGCCTAAGAAGTCAGCACCAGGAGCATGAAATACAATATAAATACAACAGGTTTTCCATCCTATAATATGAATAATTGCAACCAGTGTGAAAGTGATGGTCATTTCTACGTTTCGGGCAACCTAGACTTCACTCTAGGGCGTTGCTCCACCAGATCGAACAGTTAGTGCCTTAGAAGTCAACGACAGAAGCATAAAATACAATATTAATACAACAGTTTTTCCATCGTATAAAACGAATAATTGCAACCAGTTTGAAAGTTATGGTCATTTCTACTTGCCGGGCAACCTAGTCTTCACCCTAGGGCGTTGCTCCACCCGATCGAATAGTTAGGGCCTAAGAAGTGAACGCCAGAAGCATAAAATACAATATAAATACAACAATTTTTCCATCGTATAAAACGAATAATTGCAACCAGTGTGAAGGTTATGTTCATTTCTACGTTCCGGGCATCTTAGGCTTCACTCTAGGGCGTTGCTCCAACAGATTGAATAGTTAGGGCCTTAGAAGTCGACGCCCGAAGCATAAGATGCTATAAAAATACAACAGTTTTTCCATCGTATAACGGGAATAATTGTAACCAGTTTGAAAGTGATGGTCATTTCTACGTTCCGGGCAACCTACGCTTCACTCTAGGGCGTTGCTCCACCAGATCGAATAGGTAGGGCCTAAGAAGTCAACACCAGGAGCATGAAATACAATATAAATACAACAGGTTTTCCATCCTATAATATGAATAATTGCAACCAGTGTGAAAGTGATGGTCATTTCTACGTTTCGGGCAACCTAGACTTCACTCTAGGGCGTTGCTCCACCAGATCGAACAGTTAGTGCCTTAGAAGTCAACCGTAGAAGCATAAAATACAATGTTAATACAACAGTTTTTCCATCGTATAACAGGAATAATTGCAACCAGTTTGAAAGTTATGGTCATTTCTACTTGCCGGGCAACCTAGGCTTCACCCTAGGGCGTTGCTCCACCAGATCGAATAGTGAAGGCCTAAGAAGTGAACGCCAGAAGCATAAAATACAATATAAATGCACCAGTTTTTCCATCGTATAACAGGAATAATTGCAACCAGTTTGAAAGTTATGGTCATTTCTACTTTCCGGGCATCCTAGGCTTCACCCTAGGGCGTTGTTCCACCCGATCGAATAGTTAGGGCCTAAGAAGTCAACGCCAGAAGCATAAAATACAATATAAATGCAACAGCTTTTCCATCGTATAAAACGAATAATTGCAACCAGTGTGAAGGTTATGGTCATTTCTACGTTCCGGGCATCTTAGGCTTCACTCTAGGGCGTTGCTCCACCAGATCGAATAGTTAGTGCCTTAGAATTCAACGCCACAAGCATAAAATACAATATAAATACAACAGTTTTTCCATCGTATAAACCAGATAATTGCAACCAGTATGAAAGTTATGGTCATTTCTACTTTCCGGGCAACCTAGGATTCACCCTAGGGCGTTGCTCCAAAAGATTGAATAGTTAGTGCCTTAGAAGTCAACGCCCGAAGCATAAAATGCAATAAAAATACAACTGTTTTTCCATCATATAACAGGAGTAATTGCAACCAGTTTGACAGTGATGGTCATTTCTACGTTCCGGGCACCCTAGGCTTCACTCTAGGGCGTTGCTCCACCATATCGAATACTTAGTTCCTTAGAAGTCAACGCCAGAAGCATAAAATACAATATAAATACAACAGTTTTTCCATCGTATAAAACGAATAATTGCAACCAGTATGAAAGTTATGGACATTTCTATTTTCCGTGCATTCTAGGCTTCACCCTAGGGCGTTGCTCCACCAGATCGAATAGTGAAGGCCTAAGAAGTGAACGCCAGAAGCATAAAATACAATATAAATACAACAGTTTTTCCATCGTATAAAACGAATAATTGCAACCAGTGTGAAGGTTATGGTCATTTCTACGTTCCGGGCCACCTAGGCTTCAGCCTAGGGCGTTGCTCCACCAGATCGAATAGTTAGGGCCTTAGAAGTCAACGCCAGAAGCATAAGGTACAATATAAAAACAACAGCTTTTACATCGTATAACAGAAACAATAGCAACCAGTGTGAAAGATATGGTCATTTCTACGTTCCGGGCAACCTAGGCGTCTCTCTAAGGCGTTGCTCCACCAGATCGAATAGTTAGGGCCCAAGAAGTAAACGCCAGAAGCATAAAATACAATATAAATGCAACAGCTTTTCCATCGTATAAAATGAATAATTGCAAAGAGTGTGAAAGTAATGGTCATTTCTACGTTCCGGGCAACCTAGGTTTCACTCTAGGGCGTTGCTCCACCACATCTAATAGTTAGTGCGTTAGAAGTCAACGTCAGAAGCATAAAATACAGTATAAATACAACAGTTCTTCCATCGTATAAAACGAATAATTGCAACCAGTATGAAAGTTATGGACATTTCTACTTTCCAGGCAACCTAGGCTTCACTCTAGGGCGTTGCACCACCAGATCGAACAGTTAGTGCCTTAGAAGTCAACGCCAGAAGCATAAAATACAATATAAATACAACAGTTTTTCCATCGTATAAAACGAATAATTGCAACCAGTGTGAAAGTCATGGTCATTTCTACGTTCCGGGAAACCAAGGCTTCACTCTAGGGCGTTGCTCCAATAGATCGAATTGTTAGTGCGTTAGAAGTCAACGTCAGAAGCATAAAATATAGTATAAATACAACAGTTCTTCCATCGTATAAAACGAGTAATTGCAACCAGTATGAAAGTTGTGGACATTTCTACGTTCCGGGAAACCTAGGCTTCACCCTAGGGCGATGATCCACCATATCGAACAGTTAGGGCCTAAGAAGTGAGCGCAAGAAGCATAAAATACAATATAAATACAACAGCTTTTCCATCGTATAAAACGTATAATTGCAACGAGTATGAAAGTTATGGTCATTTCTACTTTCCGGGCAACGTAGGCTTCACCCTAGGGCGTTGCTCCAACAGATTGGACAGTTAGGGCCTTGGAAGTCAGCGCCCGAAGCATAAAATGCAATAAAAATGCAACAGTTTTTCCGTCATATAACAGGGATAGTTGCAACCAGTTTGAAAGTGATGGTCATTTCTACGTTCCGAGCACCGTAGGCTTCACTCTAGGGCGTTGCTCCACTAGATCGAATAGTTAGTGCCTTAGAATTCAACGCCACAAGCATAAAATACAATATAAGTACAACAGTTTTTCCATCGTATAAAACGAATAATTGCAACCAGTATGAAAGTGATGGTCATTTCTACGTTCCGGGAAACCAAGACTTCACTCTAAGGCGTTGCTCCAACAGATCGAATAGTTAGGGCCTAAGAAGTCAACGCCAGAAGCATAAAATACAATATAAATGCAACAGCTTTTCCATCGTATAAAATGAATAATTGCAAAGAGTGTGAATGAAATGGTCATTTCTACGTTCCGGGCAACCTAGGTTTCACTCTAGGGCGTAGCTCCACCAGATCGAATAGTTAAGGCCTAAGAAGTGATCGCCAGAAGCATAAAATACAATATAAATACACCAGTTTTTCCATCGTATAAACCAGATAATTGCAACCAGTATGAAAGTTATTTTCATTTCTACTTTCCGGGCAACCTAGGATTCACCCTGGGGCATGCTCCAAAAGATTGATTAGTTAGTGCCTTAGAAGTCAACGCCCGAAGCATAAAATGCAATAAAAATGCAACAGTTTTTCCGTCATATAACAGGGATACTTGCAACCAGTTTGAAAGTGATGGTCATTTCTACGTTCCGGGCACCCTAGGCTTCACTCTAGGGCGTTGCTCCACTAGATCGAATAGTTAGGGCCTTAGAAGTCAACGCGCGAAACATAAAACACAAAATAAATAGAACAGTTTTTCCATTGTGTAAATCGAATAATTGCTACCAGTGTGAAAGTTATGGCCATTTCTACGTTCCGGGAAACCTAGGCTCCACCCAAGTGCGTTGTTCCACCAGATCGAATAGTTAAGGCCTAAGAAGTGAACGCCAGAAGCATAAAATACAATATAAATACAACAGCTTTTCCATCGTATAAACCTGATAATTGCAACCAGTATGAAAGTTATGGTCATTTCTACTTTCCGGGCAACCTAGGATTCACCCTAGGGCGTTGCTCCAGCAGTTTGAATAGTTAGTGCCTTAGAAGTCAACGCCCGAAGCATAAAATGCAATAAAAATACAACAGTTTTTCCATCATATAACAGGAGTAATTGCAACCAGTTTGAAAGTGATGGTCATTTCTACGTTCCGGTCACCCTAGGCTTCACTCTAGGGCGTTGCTCCACCATATCGAATACTTAGTGCCTTAGAAGTCAACGTCAGAAGCATAAAATACAGTATAAATACAACAGTTCTTCCATCGTATAAAACGAATATTTGCAACCAGTATGAAAGTTATGGACATTTCTACTTTCCAGGCAACCTAGGCTTCAACCTAGGGCGTTGCTCCACTAGATCGAATAGTTAGGGCCTTAGAAGACAACGCGCGAAACATGAAACACAAAATAAATAGAACAGTTTTTCCATTGTATAAATCGAATAATTGCTACAACTGTGAAAGTTATGGTCATCTCTACGTTCCGGGAAACCTTGGCTTCACCCTAGGGCGATGTTCCACCATATCGAACAGTTAGGGCCTAAGAAGTGAGCGCAAGAAGCATAAAATACAATATAAATACAACAGCTTTTCCATCGTATAAAACGTATAATTGCAACGAGTATGAAAGTTATGGTCATTTCTACTTTCCGGGCAACCTAGGCTTCACCCTAGGGCGTTGCTCCAACAGATTGGACAGTTATGGCCTTGGAAGTCAGCGCCCGAAGCATAAAATGCAATAAAAATGCAACAGTTTTTCCATCATATAACAGGGATAGTTGCAACCAGTTTGAAAGTGATGGTCATTTCTACGTTCCGGGCACCCTAGGCTTCACTCTAGGGCGTTGCTCCACCAGATCGAATAGTTAGGGCCTAAGAAGTCAACGCCAGAAGCTTAAAATACAATATAAATGCAACAGCTTTTCCATCGTATAAAATGAATAATTGCAAAGAGTGTGAACGTAATGGTCATTTCTACTTTCCGGGCAACCTAGGCTTCACCCTAGGGCGTTGCTCCAACAGACTGAATAGTTAGGGCCTTAGAAGTCAACGCCCGAAGCATAAAATGCAAAAAAATACAACAGTTTTTCCATCGTATAACAGGAATAATTGCAACCAGTGTGAAAGTGATGGTCATTTCTACGTTCCGGGCAACCTAGGCTTCACCCTAGGGCGTTGCTCCACCAGATCGAATAGTTAGGGCCTTAGAAGTCAACGCCAGAAGCATAAGGTACAATATGAATACAACAGCTTTTCCATCGTATAAAATGAATAATTGCAAAGAGTGTGAAAGTAATGGTCATTTCAACGTTCCGGGTAACCTAGGTTTCACTCTAGGGCGTTGCTCCACCAGATCGAATAGTTAGTGCCTTAAAAGTCAACGTCAGAAGCATAAAATACAGTATAAATACAACAGTTTTTCCATCGTATAAAACGAATAATTGCAACGAGTATGAAAGTTATGGTCATTTCTACTTTCCGGGCAACCTAGGACTCACCCTAGGGCGTTGCTCCAACAGATTGGACAGTTAGGGCCTTGGAAGTCGATGCCCGAAGCATAAAACAGAAAATAAATAGAACAGTTTTTCCATTGTATAAATCGAATAATTGCTACCAGTGTGAAAGTTATGGCCATTTCTACGTTCCGGGAAACCTAGGCTTCACCCTAGTGCGTTGTTCAACCAGATCGAATAGTTAAGGCCTAAGAAGTGAACGCGAGAAGCATAAAATACAATATAAATACAACAGTTTTTCCATCGTATAAAACGAATAATTGCAACCCGTATGAAAGTTATGGACACTTCTACTTTCCAGGCAACCCAGGCTTCACCCTAGGGCGTTGCTCCACTAGATCGAATAGTTAGTGCCTTAGAAGACAACGCGCGAAACGTAAAACACAAAGTAAATACAACAGTTTTACCATTGTATAAATCGAATAATTGCTACCAGCGTGAAAGTTATGGCCATTTCTACGTAACGGAAAACCTGGGCTTCACCCTAGTGCGTTGTTCCACCAGATCGAATAGTTAAGGCCTAAGAAGTGAACGCGAGAAGCATAAAATACAATATAAATACAACAGTTTTTCCATCGTATAAAACGAATAATTGCAACCCGTATGAAAGTTATGGACACTTCTACTTTCCGGGCAACCTAGGCTTCACCCTAGGGAGTTGCTTCAACAGACTGAATAGTTAGGGCCTTAGAAGTCAACGCCCGAAGCATAAAATGCAAAAAAATACAACAGTTTTTCCATCGTATAACAGGAATAATTGCAACCAGTGTGAAAGTGATGGTCATTTCTACGTTCCGGGCAACCTAGGCTTCACCCTAGGGCGTTGCTCCACCAGATCGAATAGTTAGCGCCTTAGAAGTCAACGCCAGAAGCATAATGTACAATACAAATACAACAGCTTTTCCATCGTATAACAGGAACAATAGCAACCAGTGTGAAAGATATGGTCATATCTACGTTCCGGGCAACCTAGGCGTCACTCTAAGGCGTTGCTCCACCAGATCGAATAGTTAGGGCCTAAGAAGACAACGCCAGAAGCATAAAATACAATATAAATGCAACAGCTTTTCCATCGTATAAAATGAATAATTGCAAAGAGTGTGAGAGTAATGGTCATTTCTACGTTCCGGGCAACCTAGGTTTCACTCTTGGGCGTTGCTCCACCAGACCGAATAGTTAGTGCATTAGAAGTCAACGTCAGAAGCATAAAATACAGTATACATACAACAGTTTTTCTATCGTATAAAACGAATAATTGCAACCAGTGTGAAAGTTATGATCATTTCTACGTTCCGGGCAGCCTAGGCTTCACTTTAGGGCGATGTTCCACCAGATCGAATATTTAAGGCCTAAGAAGTGAACGCCAGAAGCATAAGATACTATATAAATACAACAGTTTTTCCAACGTATAAAACGGATAATTGCAACCATTATGAAAGTAATGGTCATATCTACTTCCCGGGCAACCTAGGATTCACACTAGGGCGTTGCTCCAACAGATTGAAAAGTTAGTGCCTAAGAAGTGAACGCCAGAAGCATAAAATACAATATAAATACAACAGTTTTTCCATCGTATAAACCGGATAATTGCAACCAGTATGAAAGTTATTTTCATTTCTACTTTCCGGGCAACCTAGGATTCACCTTAGGGCGTTGCTCCAATAGATTGAATAGTTAGTGCCTTAGAAGTCAACGCCCGAAGCATCAAATGCAATAAAAATACAACTGTTTTTCCATCATATAACAGGAGTAATTGCAACCAGTGTGAAAGTTATGGTCATTTCTACGTTCCGGGCAACCTAGGCTTCACTCTAGGGCGTTGCTCCAACAGATCGAACAGTTGGTGCCTTAGAAGTCAACGTCAGAAGCATAAAATACAATATAAATACAACAGCTTTTACATCGTATAAAACGGATAATTGCAACCATTATGAAAGTAATGGTCATATCTACTTCCCGGGCAACCTAGGATTCACACTAGGGCGTTGCTCCAACAGATTGAAAAGTTAGTGCCTAAGAAGTGAACGCGCGAAACATAAAACTCAAAATAAATAGAACAGTTTTTCCATTGTATAAATCGAATAATTTCCACCAGTGTGAAAGTTATGGCCTTTTCTACGTTCCGGAAAACCTAGGCTTCACCCTAGTGCGTTGGTCCACCAGATCGAATAGTTAAGGCCTAAGAAGTGAACGCCAGAAGCATAATATACATTATAATTACAACAGTTTTTCCATCGTATAAAACGGATAATTGCCACCAGTATGAAAGTTATGGTCATTTCTACTTACCGGGCAACCTAGGATTCACCCTAGGGCGTTGCTCCAACAGATTGAATAGTTAGGGCCTCAGAAGTCGACGCCAGAAGCATAAAATACAATATAAATACAACAGTTTTACCATCGTATAAAACGAATAATTGCAACCAGTATGAAAGTTATGGACATTTCTATTTTCCGTGCATTCTAGGCTTCACCCTAGGGCGTTGCTCCAACAGATTGAATAGTTAGGGCCTTAGAAGTCGACGCCCGTAGCATAAGATGCTATAAAAATACAACAGTTTTTCCATCGTATAACGGGAATAATTGTAACCAGTTTGAAAGTGATGATCATTTCTACGTTCCGGGCAACCTACGCTTCACTCTAGGGCGTTGCTCCACCAGATCGAATAGTTAGGGCCTAAGAAGTCAGCACCAGGAGCATGAAATACAATATAAATACAACAGGTTTTCCATCCTATAATATGAATAATTGCAACCAGTGTGAAAGTGATGGTCATTTCTACGTTTCGGGCAACCTAGACTTCACTCTAGGGCGTTGCTCCACCAGATCGAACAGTTAGTGCCTTAGAAGTCAACGACAGAAGCATAAAATACAATATTAATACAACAGTTTTTCCATCGTATAAAACGAATAATTGCAACCAGTTTGAAAGTTATGGTCATTTCTACTTGCCGGGCAACCTAGGCTTCACCCTAGGGCGTTGCTCCACCCGATCGAATAGTTAGGGCCTAAGAAGTGAACGCCAGAAGCATAAAATACAATATAAATACAACAATTTTTCCATCGTATAAAACGAATAATTGCAACCAGTGTGAAGGTTATGTTCATTTCTACGTTCCGGGCATCTTAGGCTTCACTCTAGGGCGTTGCTCCAACAGATTGAATAGTTAGGGCCTTAGAAGTCGACGCCCGAAGCATAAGATGCTATAAAAATACAACAGTTTTTCCATCGTATAACGGGAATAATTGTAACCAGTTTGAAAGTGATGGTCATTTCTACGTTCCGGGCAACCTACGCTTCACTCTAGGGCGTTGCTCCACCAGATCGAATAGGTAGGGCCTAAGAAGTCAACACCAGGAGCATGAAATACAATATAAATACAACAGGTTTTCCATCCTATAATATGAATAATTGCAACCAGTGTGAAAGTGATGGTCATTTCTACGTTTCGGGCAACCTAGACTTCACTCTAGGGCGTTGCTCCACCAGATCGAACAGTTAGTGCCTTAGAAGTCAACCGTAGAAGCATAAAATACAATGTTAATACAACAGTTTTTCCGTCGTATAACAGGAATAATTGCAACCAGTTTGAAAGTTATGGTCATTTCTACTTGCCGGGCAACCTAGGCTTCACCCTAGGGCGTTGCTCCACCAGATCGAATAGTGAAGGCCTAAGAAGTGAACGCCAGAAGCATAAAATACACTATAAATGCACCAGTTTTTCCATCGTATAACAGGAATAATTGCAACCAGTTTGAAAGTTATGGTCATTTCTACTTTCCGGGCATCCTAGGCTTCACCCTAGAGCGTTGTTCCACCCGATCGAATAGTTAGGGCCTAAGAAGTCAACGCCAGAAGCATAAAATACAATATAAATGCAACAGCTTTTCCATCGTATAAAACGAATAATTGCAACCAGTGTGAAGGTTATGGTCATTTCTACGTTCCGGGCATCTTAGGCTTCACTCTAGGGCGTTGCTCCACCAGATCGAATAGTTAGTGCCTTAGAATTCAACGCCACAAGCATAAAATACAATATAAATACAACAGTTTTTCCATCGTATAAACCAGATAATTGCAACCAGTATGAAAGTTATGGTCATTTCTACTTTCCGGGCAACCTAGGATTCACCCTAGGGCGTTGCTCCAAAAGATTGAATAGTTAGTGCCTTAGAAGTCAACGCCCGAAGCATAAAATGCAATAAAAATACAACTGTTTTTCCATCATATAACAGGAGTAATTGCAACCAGTTTGACAGTGATGGTCATTTCTACGTTCCGGGCACCCTAGGCTTCACTCTAGGGCGTTGCTCCACCATATCGAATACTTAGTTCCTTAGAAGTCAACGCCAGAAGCATAAAATACAATATAAATACAACAGTTTTTCCATCGTATAAAACGAATAATTGCAACCAGTATGAAAGTTATGGACATTTCTATTTTCCGTGCATTCTAGGCTTCACCCTAGGGCGTTGCTCCACCAGATCGAATAGTGAAGGCCTAAGAAGTGAACGCCAGAAGCATAAAATACAATATAAATACAACAGTTTTTCCATCGTATAAAACGAATAATTGCAACCAGTGTGAAGGTTATGGTCATTTCTACGTTCCGGGCCACCTAGGCTTCAGCCTAGGGCGTTGCTCCACTAGATCGAATAGTTAGGGCCTTAGAAGTCAACGCCAGAAGCATAAGGTACAATATAAAAACAACAGCTTTTACATCGTATAACAGAAACAATAGCAACCAGTGTGAAAGATATGGTCATTTCTACGTTCCGGGCAACCTAGGCGTCTCTCTAAGGCGTTGCTCCACCAGATCGAATAGTTAGGGCCCAAGAAGTAAACGCCAGAAGCATAAAATACAATATAAATGCAACAGCTTTTCCATCGTATAAAATGAATAATTGCAAAGAGTGTGAAAGTAATGGTCATTTCTACGTTCCGGGCAACCTAGGTTTCACTCTAGGGCGTTGCTCCACCACATCTAATAGTTAGTGCGTTAGAAGTCAACGTCAGAAGCATAAAATACAGTATAAATACAACAGTTCTTCCATCGTATAAAACGAATAATTGCAACCAGTATGAAAGTTATGGACATTTCTACTTTCCAGGCAACCTAGGCTTCACTCTAGGGCGTTGCTCCAACAGATTGAAAAGTTAGTGCCTAAGAAGTGAACGCCAGAAGCATAAAATACAATATAAATACAACAGTTTTTCCATCGTATAAACCGGATAATTGCAACCAGTATGAAAGTTATTTTCATTTCTACTTTCCGGGCAACCTAGGATTCACCTTAGGGCGTTGCTCCAATAGATTGAATAGTTAGTGCCTTAGAAGTCAACGCCCGAAGCATCAAATGCAATAAAAATACAACTGTTTTTCCATCATATAACAGGAGTAATTGCAACCAGTGTGAAAGTTATGGTCATTTCTACGTTCCGGGCAACCTAGGCTTCACTCTAGGGCGTTGCTCCAACAGATCGAACAGTTGGTGCCTTAGAAGTCAACGTCAGAAGCATAAAATACAATATAAATACAACAGCTTTTACATCGTATAAAACGGATAATTGCAACCATTATGAAAGTAATGGTCATATCTACTTCCCGGGCAACCTAGGATTCACACTAGGGCGTTGCTCCAACAGATTGAAAAGTTAGTGCCTAAGAAGTGAACGCCAGAAGCATAAAATACAATATAAATACAACAGTTTTTCCATCGTATAAACCGGATAATTGCAACCAGTATGAAAGTTATTTTCATTTCTACTTTCCGGGCAACCTAGGATTCACCTGAGGGCGTTGCTCCAACAGATTGAATAGTTAGTGCCTTAGAAGTCAACGCGCGAAACATAAAACTCAAAATAAATAGAACAGTTTTTCCATTGTATAAATCGAATAATTTCCACCAGTGTGAAAGTTATGGCCTTTTCTACGTTCCGGAAAACCTAGGCTTCACCCTAGTGCGTTGGTCCACCAGATCGAATAGTTAAGGCCTAAGAAGTGAACGCCAGAAGCATAATATACATTATAATTACAACAGTTTTTCCATCGTATAAAACGGATAATTGCCACCAGTATGAAAGTTATGGTCATTTCTACTTACCGGGCAACCTAGGATTCACCCTAGGGCGTTGCTCCAACAGATTGAATAGTTAGGGCCTCAGAAGTCGACGCCAGAAGCATAAAATACAATATAAATACAACAGTTTTTCCATCGTATAAAACGAATAATTGCAACCAGTATGAAAGTCATGGTCATTTCTACGTTCCGGGAAACCAAGGCTGCACTCTAGGGCGTTGCTCCAACAGATCGAATAGTTAGGGCCTCAGAAGTCAACGCCGGAAGCAGAAAATACAATATAAATACAACAGTTTTTCCATCGTATAAAGCGAATAATTGCAACCACTATGAAAGTTATGGTCATTTCTACTATCCGTGCAACCTAGGCTTCACCCTAGGGCGTTGCTCCACCAGATCGAATAGTTAGGGCCTTAGAAGTCGACGCCAGAAGCATAAGGTACTCATAAATATAACAGTTTTTCCGCCGAAAAAGACGAATAATAGCCACCAGTGTGAAGGCTATGGTCATTTGTATGTTCCGGGAAACCAAGGCTTCACTCTAGGGCGTTGCTCAAACAGATCGAATTGTTAGGGCCTTAGAAGTCAGCGCCAGAAGCATAAAATACAATAAAAATGCAACAGTTTTTCCATCGTATAAAAGGAATAATTGCAACCAGTATGAAAGTTATGGACATTTCTACTTTCCGGGCAACCTAGGCTTCACCCTAGGGCGTTGCTCCACCAGATCGAATAGTTAGGTCCTTAGAACTCAACGCCCGAAGAATAAAATGCAATAAAAATGCAACAGTTTTTCCATCGTATAACAGGAATAACTGTAACCAGTTTGAAAGTGATGGTCATTTCTACGTTCCGGGCAGCCTAGGCGTCACTCTAAGGCGTTGCTCCACCAGATCGAATAGTTAGGGCCTAAGAAGTCAACGCCAGAAGCATAAAATACAATATAAATGCAACAGCTTTTCCATCGTATAAAATGAATAATTGCAGAGAGTGTGATAGTAATGGTCATTTCTACGTTCCGGGCAACCTAGGTTTCACTCTAGGGCGTTGCTGCACCAGATCGAATAGTTAGTGCGTTAGAAGTCAACGTCAGAAGCATAAAATACAGTATAAATACAACAGTTTTTCCATCGTATAAAACGAATAATTGCAACCAGTATGAAAGTTATGGACATTTCTACTTTCAGGGCAACCTAGGCTTCACCCTAGGGCGATGCTCCACCAGATCGAATAGTTAGGGCCTTAGAAGTCAACGCGCGAAACATAAAACTCAAAATAAATAGAACAGTTTTTCCATTGTATAAATCGAATAATTTCTACCAGTGTGAAAGTTATGGTCTTTTCTACGTTCCGGAAAACCTAGGCTTCACCCTAGTGCGTTGTTCCACCAGATCGAATAGTTAAGGCCTTAGAAGTCAACGCCAGAAGCATAATGTACAATACAAATACAACAGCTTTTCCATCGTATAACAGGAACAATAGCAACCAGTGTGAAAGGTATGGTCATTTCTACGTTCCGAGCCACCTACGCTTCACTCTAGGGCGTTGCTCCACCAGATCGAAAGGTTAGGGCCTTAGAAGTCAACGCCAGAAGCATAAGGTACAATATATATACAACAGGTTTTCCATCCTATGACATCAATAATTGCAACCAGTGTGAAAGTTATGGTCATTTCTACGTTCCGGGCAACCTAGGCTCCACTCTAGGGCGTTGCTCCACCAGATCGAAAGGTTAGGGCCTTAGAAGTCAACGCGCGAAGCATAAAATACAATAGAAATACAACAGTTTTTCCATCGTATAAAACGAATAATTGCAACCACTATGAAAGTTATGGTCATTTCTACTATCCGGGCAACCTAGGCTTCACCCTAGGGCGTTGCTCCACCAGATCGAATAGTTAGGGCCTTAGAAGTCAACGCCAGAAGCATAAGGTACAATATATATACAACAGCTTTTCCATCGTATAACAGGAACAATAGCAACCAGTGTGAAAGGTATGGTCATTTCTACGTTCCGGGCAACCTAGGCGTCACTCTAGGGCGTTGCTCCACCAGATCGAATAGATAGTGCGTTAGAAGTCAACGTCAGAAGCGTAAAATACAGTATAAATACAACAGTTTTTCCATCGTATAAAACGAATAATTGCAACCGGTATGAAAATTATGGACATTTCTACTTTCCGGGCAACCTAGGCTTCACCCTAGGGCGACGCTCCACCAGATCGAATAGTTAGGGCCTTAGAAGTCAACGCGCGAAACATAAAACACAAAATAAATAGAACAGATTTTCCATTGTATAAATCGAATAATTTCTACCAGTGTGAAAGGTATGGTCTTTTCTACGTTCCGGGCAACCTAGGCTTCACTCTAGGGCGTTGCTCCAACAGATCGAATAGTTGGTGCCTTAGAAGTCAACGTCAGAAGCATAAAATACAATATAAATACAACAGCTTTTCCATCGTATAAAACGGATAATGCCACCAGTATGAAAGTTATGGTCATTTCTACTAACCGGGCAACCTAGGATTCACCCTAGTGCGTTGTTCCACCAGATCGAATAGTTAGGGCCTAAGAAGTGAACGCCAGAAGCATAAAATACAATATAAACACAACAGTTTTTCCATCGTATAAAATGAATAATTGCAACCAGTGTGAAAGTTATGGTCATTTCTACGTTCCGCGCAACCTAGGTTTCACCCTAGGGCGTTGCTCCAACAGATCGAATAGTTGGTGCCTTAGAAGTCAACGTCAGAAGCATAAAATACAGTATACATACAACAGTTTTTCTATCGTATAAAACGAATAATTGCAACCAGTGTGAAAGTTATGGTCATTTCTACGTTCCGGGCAGCCTAGGCTTCACTCTAGGGCGATGTTCCACCAGATCGAATATTTAAGGCCTAAGAAGTGAACGCCAGAAGCATAAAATACGATATAAATACAACAGTTTTTCCATCGTATAAACCGGATAATTGCAACCAGTATGAAAGTTATTTTCATTTCTACTTTCCGGGCAACCTAGGATTCACCCTAGGGCGTTGCTCCAATAGATTGAATAGTTAGTGCCTTAGAAGTCAACGCCCGAAGCATCAAATGCAATAAAAATACAACAGTTTTTCCATCATATAACAGGAGTAATTGCAACCAGTGTGAAAGTTATGGTCATTTCTACGTTCCGGGCAACCTAGGCTTCACTCTAGGGCGTTGCTCCAACAGATCGAATAGTTGGTGCCTTAGAAGTCAACGTCAGAAGCATAAAATACAATATAAATACAACAGCTTTTCCATCGTATAAAACGAATAATTGCAACCAGTATGAAAGTTATGGACATTTCTACTTTCCGGGCAGCCTAGGCTTCACCCTAGGGCGTTGCTCCAACAGATTGAATAGTTAGTGCCTTAGAAGTCAACGCCCGAAGCATCAAATGCAACAAAAATACAACAGTTTTTCCATCGTATAACAGGAATAATTGTAACCAGTTTGAAAGTGATGGTCATTTCTACGTTCCGGGCAACCTAGGTTTCACTCTAGGGCGTTGCTCCACCAGATCGAATAGTTAGTGCGTTAGAAGTCGACGTCAGAAGCATAAAATACAGTATAAATACAACAGTTTTTCCATCGTATAAAACCAATAATTGCAACCAGTATGAAAGTTATGGACATTTCTACTTTCCGGGCAACCTAGGCTTCACCCTAGGGCGATGCTCCACCAGATCGAATAGTTAGGGCCTCAGAAGTCAACGCCGGAAGCAGAAAATACAATATAAATACAACAGTTTTTCCATCGTATAAAGCGAATAATTGCAACCACTATGAAAGTTTTGGTCATTTCTACTATCCGGGCAACCTAGGCTTCACCCTAGGGTGTTGCTCCACCAGATCGAATAGTTAGGGCCTTAGAAGTCGACGCCAGAAGCATAAGGTACTTATAAATATAACAGTTTTTCCGTCGAATAAGACGAATAATAGCCACCAGTGTGAAGGCTATGGTCATTTGTATGTTCCGGGAAACCAAGGCTTCACTCTAGGGCGTTGCTCAAACAGATCGAATTGTTAGGGCCTTAGAATTCAGCGCCAGAAGCATAAAATACAATAAAAATGCAACAGTTTTTCCATCGTATAAAACGAATAATTGCAACCTGTATGAAAGTTATGGACATTTCTACTTTCCGGGCAACCTAGGCTTCACCCTAGGGCGTTGCTCCACCAGATCGAATAGTTAGGTCCTTAGAAGTCAACGCCCGAAGAATAAAATGCAATAAAAATGCAACAGTTTTTCCATCGTATAACAGGAATAATTGTAACCAGTTTGAAAGTGATGGTCATTTCTACGTTCCGGGCAGCCTAGGCGTCACTCTAAGGCGTTGCTCCACCAGATCGAATAGTTAGGGCCTAAGAAGTCAACGCCAGAAGCATAAAATACAATATAAATGCAACAGCTTTTCCATCGTATAAAATGAATAATTCCAAAGAGTGTGAAAGTAATGGTCATTTCTACGTTCCGGGCAACCTAGGTTTCACTCTAGGGCGTTGCTCCACCAGATCGAATAGTTAGTGCGTTAGAAGTCAACGTCAGAAGCATAAAATACAGTATAAATACAACAGTTTTTCCATCGTATAAAACGAATAATTGCAACCAGTGTGAAAGTTATGGTCATTTCTACGTTCCGGGCAACCTAGGCTTCACTCTAGGGCGTTACTCCAACAGATCGAATAGTTGGTGCCTTAGAAGTCAACGTCAGAAGCATAAAATACAATATAAATACAACAGTTTTTCCATCGTATAAAACGAATAATTTTAACCAGTATGAAAGTTATGGACATTTCTACTTTCCGGGCAACCTAGGCTTCACCCTAGGGCGATGCTCCACCAGATCGAATAGTTAGGGCCTTAGAAGTCAACGCGTGAAACATAAAACTCAAAATAAATAGAACAGTTTTTCCATTGTATAAATCGAATAATTTCCACCAGTGTGAAAGTTATGGCCTTTTCCACGTTCCGGAAAACCTAGGCTTCACCCTAGTGCGTTGGTCCACCAGATCGAATAGTTAAGGCCTAAGAAGTGAACGCCAGAAGCATAATATACAATATAATTACAACAGTTTTTCCATCGTATAAAACGGATAATTGCCACCAGTATGAAAGTTATGGTCATTTCTACTTACCGGGCAACCTAGGATTCACCCTAGGGCGTTGCTCCAACAGATTGAATAGTTAGGGCCTCAGAAGTCGAAGCCAGAAGCATAAAATACAATATAAATACAACAGTTTTTCCATCGTATAAAACGAATAATTGCAACCAGTATGAAAGTCATGGTCATTTCTACGTTCCGGGAAACCAAGGCTGCACTCTAGGGCGTTGCTCCAACAGATCGAATAGTTAGGGCCTCAGAAGTCAACGCCGGAAGCAGAAAATACAATATAAATACAACAGTTTTTCCATCGTATAAAGCGAATAATTGCAACCACTATGAAAGTTTTGGTCATTTCTACTATCCGGGCAACCTAGGCTTCACCCTAGGGCGTTGCTCCACCAGATCGAATAGTTAGGGCCTTAGAAGTCGACGCCAGAAGCATAAGGTACTTATAAATATAACAGTTTTTCCGTCGAATAAGACGAATAATAGCCACCAGTGTGAAGGCTATGGTCATTTGTATGTTCCGGGAAACCAAGGCTTCACTCTAGGGCGTTGCTCAAACAGATCGAATTGTTAGGGCCTTAGAAGTCAGCGCCAGAAGCATAAAATACAATAAAAATGCAACAGTTTTTCCATCGTATAAAACGAATAATTGCAACCAGTATGAAAGTTATGGACATTTCTACTTTCCGGGCAACCTAGGCTTCACCCTAGGGCGTTGCTCCACCAGATCGAATAGTTAGGTCCTTAGAAGTCAACGCCCGAAGAATAAAATGCAATAAAAATGCAACAGTTTTTCCATCGTATAACAGGAATAATTGTAACCAGTTTGAAAGTGATGGTCATTTCTACGTTCCGGGCAGCCTAGGCGTCACTCTAAGGCGTTGCTCCACCAGATCGAATAGTTAGGGCCTAAGAAGTCAACGCCAGAAGCATAAAATACAATATAAATGCAACAGCTTTTCCATCGTATAAAATGAATAATTCCAAAGAGTGTGAAAGTAATGGTCATTTCTACGTTCCGGGCAACCTAGGTTTCACTCTAGGGCGTTGCTCCACCAGATCGAATAGTTAGTGCGTTAGAAGTCAACGTCAGAAGCATAAAATACAGTATAAATACAACAGTTTTTCCATCGTATAAAACGAATAATTGCAACCAGTATGAAAGTTATGGACATTCCTACTTTCAGGGCAACCTAGGCTTCACCCTAGGGCGATGCTCCACCAGATCGAATAGTTAGGGCCTTAGAAGTCAACGCGCGAAGCATAAAATACAATAGAAATACAACAGTTTTTCCATCGTATAAAACGACTAATTGCAACCACTATGAAAGTTATGGTCATTTCTACTATCCGGGCAAACTAGGCTTCACCCTAGGGCGTTGTTCCACCGGATCGAATAGTTAGGGCCTAAGAAGTGAACGCCAGAAGCATATAATATAATATAAATACAACAGTTTTTCCATCGTATAAAACGAATAATTGCAACCAGTGTGAAAGTTATGGTCATTTCTACGTTCCGGGCAACCTAGGCTTCACTCTAGGGCGTTACTCCAACAGATCGAATAGTTGGTGCCTTAGAAGTCAACGTCAGAAGCATAAAATACAATATAAATACAACAGTTTTTCCATCGTATAATACGAATAATTGCAACCAGTATGAAAGTTATGGACATTTCTACTTTCCGGGCAACCTAGGCTTCACCCTAGGGCGATGCTCCACCAGATCGAATAGTTAGGGCCTTAGAAGTCAACGCGCGAAACATAAAACTCAAAATAAATAGAACAGTTTTTCCATCGTATAAAGCGAATAATTGCAACCACTATGAAAGTTATGGTCATTTCTACTATCCGGGCAACCTAGGCTTCACCCTAGGGCGTTGCTCCACCAGATCGTATAGTTAGGGCCTTAGAAGTCGACGCCAGAAGCATAAGGTACTTATAAATAAAACAGTTTTTCCATCGAATAAGACGAATAATAGCCACCAGTGTGAAGGCCATGGTCATTTCTATGTTCCGGGAAACCAAGGCTTCACTCTAGGGCGTTGCTCAAACAGATCGAATTGTTAGGGCCTTAGAAGTCAGCGCCAGAAGCATAAAATACAATAAAAATGCAACAGCTTTTCCATCGCATAAAATGAATAATTGCAAAGAGTGTGAAAGTAATGGTCATTTCTACCTTCCGGGCAACCTAGGCTTCACTCTAGGGCGTTGCTCCACCAGATCGAATAGTTAGTGACTTAGAAGTCAACGTCAGAAGCATAAAATTCAGTATAAATACAACAGTTTTGCCATCGTATAAAACGAATAATTGCAACCAGTATGAAAGTTATGGACATTTCTACTTTCCGGGCAACCTAGGCTTCACCCTAGGGCGTTGCTCCACCAGATCGAATAGTTAGGTCCTTAGAAGTCAACGCCCGAAGAATAAAATGCAATAAAAATGCAACAGTTTTTCCATCGTATAACAGGAATAATTGTAACCAGTTTGAAAGTGATGGTCATTTCTACGTTCCGGGCAGCCTAGGCGTCACTCTAAGGCGTTGCTCCACCAGATCGAATAGTTTGGGCCTAAGAAGTCAACGCCAGAAGCATAAAATACAATATAAATGCAACAGCTTTTCCAACGTATAAAATGAATAATTGCAGAGAGTGTGATAGTAATGGTCATTTCTACGTTCCGGGCAAACTAGGTTTCACTCTAGGGCGTTGCTGCACCAGATCGAATAGTTAGTGCGTTAGAAGTCAACGTCAGAAGCATAAAATACAGTATAAATACAACAGTTTTTCCATCGTATAAAACGAATAATTGCAACCAGTATGAAAGTTATGGACATTTCTACTTTCAGGGCAACCTAGGCTTCACCCTAGGGCGATGCTCCACCAGATCGAATAGTTAGGGCCTTAGAAGTCAACGCGCGAAACATAAAACTCAAAATAAATAGAACAGTTTTTCCATTGTATAAATCGAATAATTTCTACCAGTGTGAAAGTTATGGTCTTTTCTACGTTCCGGAAAACCTAGGCTTCACCCTAGTGCGTTGTTCCACCAGATCGAATAGTTAAGGCCTTAGAAGTCAACGCCAGAAGCATAATGTACAATACTAATACAACAGCTTTTCCGTCGTATAACAGGAACAATAGCAACCAGTGTGAAAGGTATGGTCATTTCTACGTTCCGAGCCACCTACGCTTCACTCTAGGGCGTTGCTCCACCAGATCGAAAGGTTAGGGCCTTAGAAGTCAACGCCAGAAGCATAAGGTACAATATATATACAACAGGTTTTCCATCCTATGACATCAATAATTGCAACCAGTGTGAAAGTTATGGTCATTTCTACGTTCCGGGCAACCTAGGTTCCACTCTAGGGCGTTGCTCCACCAGATCGAAAGGTTAGGGCCTTAGAAGTCAACGCGCGAAGCATAAAATACAATAGAAATACAACAGTTTTTCCATCGTATAAAACGAATAATTGCAACCACTATGAAAGTTATGGTCATTTCTACTATCCGGGCAACCTAGGCTTCACCCTAGGGCGTTGCTCCACCAGATCGAATAGTTAGGGCCTTAGAAGTCAACGCCAGAAGCATAAGGTACAATATATATACAACAGCTTTTCCATCGTATAACAGGAACAATAGCAACCAGTGTGAAAGGTATGGTCATTTCTACGTTCCGGGCAACCTAGGCGTCACTCTAGGGCGTTGCTCCACCAGATCGAATAGATAGTGCGTTAGAAGTCAACGTCAGAAGCGTAAAATACAGTATAAATACAACAGTTTTTCCATCGTATAAAACGAATAATTGCAACCGGTATGAAAATTATGGACATTTCTACTTTCCGGGCAACCTAGGCTTCACCCTAGGGCGACGCTCCACCAGATCGAATAGTTAGGGCCTTAGAAGTCAACGCGCGAAACATAAAACACAAAATAAATAGAACAGATTTTCCATTGTATAAATCGAATAATTTCTACCAATGTGAAAGGTATGGTCTTTTCTACGTTCCGGGCAACCTAGGTTTCACCCTAGTGCGTTGTTCCACCAGATCGAATAGTTAGGCCTAAGAAGCGAACGCCAGAAGCATAAAATACAATATAAATACAACAGTTTTTCCATCGTATAAAACGGATAATACCACCAGTATGAAAGTTATGGTCATTTCTACTTACCGGGCAACCTAGGATTCACCCTAGGGCGTTGCTCCGACAGATTGAATAGTTAGGGCCTCAGAAGTCAACGCCAGAAGCATAAAATACAATATAAATAAACCAGCTTTTCCATCGTATAACAGGAACAGTAGCAACCAGTGTCAAAGGTATGGTCATTCCTACGTTCCGGGCAACCTAGGCGTCACTCTAGGGCGTTGCTCCACCAGATCGAATAGATAGTGCGTTAGAAGTCAACGTCAGAAGCATAAAATACAGTATAAATACAACAGTTTTTCCATCGTATAAAACGAATAATTGCAACCAGTATGAAAGTTATGAACATTTCTAATTTCCGGGCAACCTAGGCTTCACCCTAGGGCGATGCCCCACCAGATCGAATAGTTAGGGCCTTAGAAGTCAACGCGCGAAACATAAAACACAAAATAAATAGAACAGTTTTTCCATTGTATAAATCGAATAATTTCTACCAGTGTGAAAGGTATGGTCTTTTCTATGTTCCGGGCAACCTAGGCTTCACTCTAGTGCGTTGTTCCACCAGATCGAATAGTTAAGGCCTAAGAAGTGAACGCCAGAAGCATAAAATACAATATAAATACAACAGTTTTTCCATCGTATAAAACGGATAATGCCACCAGTATGAAAGTTATGGTCATTTCTACTAACCGGGCAACCTAGGATTCACCCTAGTGCGTTGTTCCACCAGATCGAATAGTTAGGGCCTAAGAAGTGAACGCCAGAAGCATAAAATACAATATAAACACAACAGTTTTTCCATCGTATAAAATGAATAATTGCAACCAGTGTGAAAGTTATGGTCATTTCTACGTTCCGCGCAACCTAGGTTTCACCCTAGGGCGTTGCTCCAACAGATCGAATAGTTGGTGCCTTAGAAGTCAACGTCAGAAGCATAAAATACAGTATACATACAACAGTTTTTCTATCGTATAAAACGAATAATTGCAACCAGTGTGAAAGTTATGGTCATTTCTACGTTCCGGGCAGCCTAGGCTTCACTCTAGGGCGATGTTCCACCAGATCGAATATTTAAGGCCTAAGAAGTGAACGCCAGAAGCATAAAATACGATATAAATACAACAGTTTTTCCATCGTATAAAACGGATAATTGCAACCGTTATGAAAGTAATGGTCATATCTACTTCCCGGGCAACCTAGGATTCACACTAGGGCGTTGCTCCAACAGATTGAAAAGTTAGTGCCTAAGAAGTGAACGCCAGAAGCATAAAATACAATATAAATACAACAGTTTTTCCATCGTATAAACCGGATAATTGCAACCAGTATGAAAGTTATTTTCATTTCTACTTTCCGGGCAACCTAGGATTCACCCTAGGGCGTTGCTCCAATAGATTGAATAGTTAGTGCCTTAGAAGTCAACGCCCGAAGCATCAAATGCAATAAAAATACAACAGTTTTTCCATCATATAACAGGAGTAATTGCAACCAGTGTGAAAGTTATGGTCATTTCTACGTTCCGGGCAACCTAGGCTTCACTCTAGGGCGTTGCTCCAACAGATCGAATAGTTGGTGCCTTAGAAGTCAACGTCAGAAGCATAAAATACAGTATAAATACAACAGTTTTTCCATCGTATAAAACCAATAATTGCAACCAGTATGAAAGTTATGGACATTTCTACTTTCCGGGCAACCTAGGCTTCACCCTAGGGCGATGCTCCACCAGATCGAATAGTTAGGGCCTCAGAAGTCAACGCCGGAAGCAGAAAATACAATATAAATACAACAGTTTTTCCATCGTATAAAGCGAATAATTGCAACCACTATGAAAGTTTTGGTCATTTCTACTATCCGGGCAACCTAGGCTTCACCCTAGGGCGTTGCTCCACCAGATCGAATAGTTAGGGCCTTAGAAGTCGACGCCAGAAGCATAAGGTACTTATAAATATAACAGTTTTTCCGTCGAATAAGACGACTAATAGCCACCAGTGTGAAGGCTATGGTCATTTGTATGTTCCGGGAAACCAAGGCTTCACTCTAGGGCGTTGCTCAAACAGATCGAATTGTTAGGGCCTTAGAAGTCAGCGCCAGAAGCATAAAATACAATAAAAATGCAACAGTTTTTCCATCGTATAAAACGAATAATTGCAACCTGTATGAAAGTTATGGACATTTCTACTTTCCGGGCAACCTAGGCTTCACCCTAGGGCGTTGCTCCACCAGATCGAATAGTTAGGTCCTTAGAAGTCAACGCCCGAAGAATAAAATGCAATAAAAATGCAACAGTTTTTCCATCGTATAACAGGAATAATTGTAACCAGTTTGAAAGTGATGGTCATTTCTACGTTCCGGGCAGCCTAGGCGTCACTCTAAGGCGTTGCTCCACCAGATCGAATAGTTAGGGCCTAAGAAGTCAACGCCAGAAGCATAAAATACAATATAAATGCAACAGCTTTTCCATCGTATAAAATGAATAATTCCAAAGAGTGTGAAAGTAATGGTCATTTCTACGTTCCGGGCAACCTAGGTTTCACTCTAGGGCGTTGCTCCACCAGATCGAATAGTTAGTGCGTTAGAAGTCAACGTCAGAAGCATAAAATACAGTATAAATACAACAGTTTTTCCATCGTATAAAACGAAGAATTGCAACCAGTGTGAAAGTTATGGTCATTTCTACGTTCCGGGCAACCTAGGCTTCACTCTAGGGCGTTACTCCAACAGATCGAATAGTTGGTGCCTTAGAAGTCAACGTCAGAAGCATAAAATACAATATAAATACAACAGTTTTTCCATCGTATAAAACGAATAATTTTAACCAGTATGAAAGTTATGGACATTTCTACTTTCCGGGCAACCTAGGCTTCACCCTAGGGCGATGCTCCACCAGATCGAATAGTTAGGGCCTTAGAAGTCAACGCGCGAAACATAAAACTCAAAATAAATAGAACAGTTTTTCCATTGTATAAATCGAATAATTTCCACCAGTGTGAAAGTTATGGCCTTTTCTACGTTCCGGAAAACCTAGGCTTCACCCTAGTGCGTTGGTCCACCAGATCGAATAGTTAAGGCCTAAGAAGTGAACGCCAGAAGCATAATATACAATATAATTACAACAGTTTTTCCATCGTATAAGACGGATAATTGCCACCAGTATGAAAGTTATGGTCATTTCTACTTACCGGGAAACCTAGGATTCACCCTAGGGCGTTGCTCCAACAGATTGAATAGTTAGGGCCTCAGAAGTCGAAGCCAGAAGCATAAAATACAATATAAATACAACAGTTTTTCCATCGTATAAAACGAATAATTGCAACCAGTATGAAAGTCATGGTCATTTCTACGTTCCGGGAAACCAAGGCTGCACTCTAGGGCGTTGCTCCAACAGATCGAATAGTTAGGGCCTCAGAAGTCAACGCCGGAAGCAGAAAATACAATATAAATACAACAGTTTTTCCATCGTATAAAGCGAATAATTGCAACCACTATGAAAGTTTTGGTCATTTCTACTATCCGGGCAACCTAGGCTTCACCCTAGGGCGTTGCTCCACCAGATCGAATAGTTAGGGCCTTAGAAGTCGACGCCAGAAGCATAAGGTACTTATAAATATAACAGTTTTTCCGTCGAATAAGACGAATAATAGCCACCAGTGTGAAGGCTATGGTCATTTGTATGTTCCGGGAAACCAAGGCTTCACTCTAGGGCGTTGCTCAAACAGATCGAATTGTTAGGGCCTTAGAAGTCAGCGCCAGAAGCATAAAATACAATAAAAATGCAACAGTTTTTCCATCGTATAAAACGAATAATTGCAACCTGTATGAAAGTTATGGACATTTCTACTTTCCGGGCAACCTAGGCTTCACCCTAGGGCGTTGCTCCACCAGATCGAATAGTTAGGTCCTTAGAAGTCAACGCCCGAAGAATAAAATGCAATAAAAATGCAACAGTTTTTCCATCGTATAACAGGAATAATTGTAACCAGTTTGAAAGTGATGGTCATTTCTACGTTCCGGGCAGCCTAGGCGTCACTCTAAGGCGTTGCTCCACCAGATCGAATAGTTAGGGCCTAAGAAGTCAACGCCAGAAGCATAAAATACAATATAAATGCAACAGCTTTTCCATCGTATAAAATGAATAATTCCAAAGAGTGTGAAAGTAATGGTCATTTCTACGTTCCGGTCAACCTGGGTTTCACTCTAGGGCGTTGCTCCACCAGATCGAATAGTTAGTACGTTAGAAGTCAACGTCAGAAGCATAAAATACAGTATAAATACAACAGTTTTTCCATCGTATAAAACGAATAATTGCAACCAGTATGAAAGTTATGGACATTCCTACTTTCAGGGCAACCTAGGCTTCACCCTAGGGCGATGCTCCACCAGATCGAATAGTTAGGGCCTTAGAAGTCAACGCGCGAAGCATAAAATACAATAGAAATACAACAGTTTTTCCATCGTATAAAACGACTAATTGCAACCACTATGAAAGTTATGGTCATTTCTACTATCCGGGCAAACTAGGCTTCACCCTAGGGCGTTGTTCCACCGGATCGAATAGTTAGGGCCTAAGAAGTGAACGCCAGAAGCATATAATACAATATAAATACAACAGTTTTTCCATCGTATAAAACGAATAATTGCAACCAGTGTGAAAGTTATGGTCATTTCTACGTTCCGGGCAACCTAGGCTTCACTCTAGGGCGTTACTCCAACAGATCGAATAGTTGGTGCCTTAGAAGTCAACGTCAGAAGCATAAAATACAATATAAATACAACAGTTTTTCCATCGTATAATACGAATAATTGCAACCAGTACGAAAGTTATGGACATTTCTACTTTCCGGGCAACCTAGGCTTCACCCTAGGGCGATGCTCCACCAGATCGAATAGTTAGGGCCTTAGAAGTCAACGCGCGAAACATAAAACTCAAAATAAATAGAACAGTTTTTCCATCGTATAAAGCGAATAATTGCAACCACTATGAAAGTTATGGTCATTTCTACTATCCGGGCAACCTAGGCTTCACCCTAGGGCGTTGCTCCACCAGATCGAATAGTTAGGGCCTTAGAAGTCGACGCCAGAAGCATAAGGTACTTATAAATATAACAGTTTTTCCATCGAATAAGACGAATAATAGCCACCAGTGTGAAGGCCATGGTCATTTCTATGTTCCGGGAAACCAAGGCTTCACTCTAGGGCGTTGCTCAAACAGATCGAATTGTTAGGGCCTTAGAAGTCAGCGCCAGAAGAATAAAATACAATAAAAATGCAACAGCTTTTCCATCGCATAAAATGAATAATTGCAAAGAGTGTGAAAGTAATGGTCATTTCTACCTTCCGGGCAACCTAGGCTTCACTCTAGGGCGTTGCTCCACCAGATCGAATAGTTAGTGACTTAGAAGTCAACGTCAGAAGCATAAAATTCAGTATAAATACAACAGTTTAGCCATCGTATAAAACGAATAATTGCAACCAGTATGAAAGTTATGGACATTTCTACTTTCCGGGCAACCTAGGCTTCACCCTAGTGCGTTGTTCCACCAGATCGAATATTTAAGGCCTAAGAAGTGAACGCCAGAAGCATAAAATACTATATAAATACAACAGTTTTTCCATCGTATAAAACGTATAATTGCAACCATTATGAAAGTAATGGTCATATCTACTTCCCGGGCAACATAGGATTCACACTAGGGCGTTGCTCCAACAGATTGAAAAGTTAGTGCCTAAGAAGTGAACGCCAGAAGCATAAAATACAATATAAATACAACAGTTTTTCCATCGTATAAACCGGATAATTGCAACCAGTATGAAAGTTATTTTCATTTCTACTTTCCGGGCAACCTAGGATTCACCTTAGGGCGTTGCTCCAATAGATTGAATAGTTAGTGCCTTAGAAGTCAACGCCCGAAGCATCAAATGCAATAAAAATACAACTGTTTTTCCATCATATAACAGGAGTAATTGCAACCAGTGTGAAAGTTGTGGTCATTTCTACGTTCCGGGCAACCTAGGCTTCACTCTAGGGCGTTGCTCCAACAGATCGAACAGTTGGTGCCTTAGAAGTCAACGTCAGAAGCATAAAATACAATATAAATACAACAGCTTTTACATCGTATAAAACGGATAATTGCAACCATTATGAAAGTAATGGTCATATCTACTTCCCGGGCAACTTAGGATTCACACTAGGGCGTTGCTCCAACAGATTGAAAAGTTAGTGCCTAAGAAGTGAACGCCAGAAGCATAAAATACAATATAAATACAACAGTTTTTCCATCGTATAAACCGGATAATTGCAACCAGTATGAAAGTTATTTTCATTTCTACTTTCCGGGCAACCTAGGATTCACCTGAGGGCGTTGCTCCAACAGATTGAATAGTTAGTGCCTTAGAAGTCAACGCGCGAAACATAAAACTCAAAATAAATAGAACAGTTTTTCCATTGTACAAAATCGAATAATTTCCACCAGTGTGAAAGTTATGGCCTTTTCTACGTTCCGGAAAACCTAGGCTTCACCCTAGTGCGTTGGTCCACCAGATCGAATAGTTAAGGCCTAAGAAGTGAACGCCAGAAGCATAATATACATTATAATTACAACAGTTTTTCATCGTATAAAACGGATAATTGCCACCAGTATGAAAGTTATGGTCATTTCTACTTACCGGGCAACACCCTAGGGCGTTGCTCCAACAGATTGAATAGTTAGGGCCTCAGAAGTCGACGCCAGAAGCATAAAATACAATATAAATACAACAGTTTTTCCATCGTATAAAACGAATAATTGCAACCAGTATGAAAGTCATGGTCATTTCTACGTTCCGGGAAACCAAGGCTGCACTCTAGGGCGTTGCTCCAACAGATCGAATAGTTAGGGCCTCAGAAGTCAACGCCGGAAGCAGAAAATACAATATAAATACAACAGTTTTTCCATCGTATAAAGCGAATAATTGCAACCACTATGAAAGTTATGGTCATTTCTACTATCCGTGCAACCTAGGCTTCACCCTAGGGCGTTGCTCCACCAGATCGAATAGTTAGGGCCTTAGAAGTCGACGCCAGAAGCATAAGGTACTCATAAATATAACAGTTTTTCCGCCGAAAAAGACGAATAATAGCCACCAGTGTGAAGGCTATGGTCATTTGTATGTTCCGGGAAACCAAGGCTTCACTCTAGGGCGTTGCTCAAACAGATCGAATTGTTAGGGCCTTAGAAGTCAGCGCCAGAAGCATAAAATACAATAAAAATGCAACAGTTTTTCCATCGTATAAAACGAATAATTGCAACCAGTATGAAAGTTATGGACATTTCTACTTTCCGGGCAACCTAGGCTTCACCCTAGGGAGTTGCTCCACCAGATCGAATAGTTAGGTCCTTAGAACTCAACGCCCGAAGAATAAAATGCAATAAAAATGCAACAGTTTTTCCATCGTATAACAGGAATAACTGTAACCAGTTTGAAAGTGATGGTCATTTCTACGTTCCGGGCAGCCTAGGCGTCACTCTAAGGCGTTGCTCCACCAGATCGAATAGTTAGGGCCTAAGAAGTCAACGCCAGAAGCATAAAATACAATATAAATGCAACAGCTTTTCCATCGTATAAAATGAATAATTGCAGAGAGTGTGATAGTAATGGTCATTTCTACGTTCCGGGCAACCTAGGTTTCACTCTAGGGCGTTGCTGCACCAGATCGAATAGTTAGTGCGTTAGAAGTCAACGTCAGAAGCATAAAATACAGTATAAATACAACAGTTTTTCCATCGCATAAAACGAATAATTGCAACCAGTATGAAAGTTATGGACATTTCTACTTTCAGGGCAACCTAGGCTTCACCCTAGGGCGATGCTCCACCAGATCGAATAGTTAGGGCCTTAGAAGTCAACGCGCGAAACATAAAACTCAAAATATATAGAACAGTTTTTCCATTGTATAAATCGAATAATTTCTACCAGTGTGAAAGTTATGGTCTTTTCTACGTTCCGGAAAACCTAGGCTTCACCCTAGTGCGTTGTTCCACCAGATCGAATAGTTAAGGCCTTAGAAGTCAACGCCAGAAGCATAATGTACAATACAAATACAACAGCTTTTCCATCGTATAACAGGAACAATAGCAACCAGTGTGAAAGGTATGGTCATTTCTACGTTCCGAGCCACCTACGCTTCACTCTAGGGCGTTGCTCCACCAGATCGAAAGGTTAGGGCCTTAGAAGTCAACGCCAGAAGCATAAGGTACAATATATATACAACAGGTTTTCCATCCTATGACATCAATAATTGCAACCAGTGTGAAAGTTATGGTCATTTCTACGTTCCGGGCAACCTAGGTTCCACTCTAGGGCGTTGCTCCACCAGATCGAAAGGTTAGGGCCTTAGAAGTCAACGCGCGAAGCATAAAATACAATAGAAATACAACAGTTTTTCCATCGTATAAAACGAATAATTGCAACCACTATGAAAGTTATGGTCATTTCTACTATCCGGGCAACCTAGGCTTCACCCTAGGGCGTTGCTCCACCAGATCGAATAGTTAGGGCCTTAGAAGTCAACGCCAGAAGCATAAGGTACAATATATATACAACAGCTTTTCCATCGTATAACAGGAAGAATAGCAACCAGTGTGAAAGGTATGGTCATTTCTACGTTCCGGGCAACCTAGGCGTCACTCTAGGGCGTTGCTCCACCAGATCGAATAGATAGTGCGTTAGAAGTCAACATCAGAAGCGTAAAATACAGTATAAATACAACAGTTTTTCCATCGTATAAAACGAATAATTGCAACCGGTATGAAAATTATGGACATTTCTACTTTCCGGGCAACCTAGGCTTCACCCTAGGGCGACGCTCCACCAGATCGAATAGTTAGGGCCTTAGAAGTCAACGCGCGAAACATAAAACACAAAATAAATAGAACAGATTTTCCATTGTATAAATCGAATAATTTCTACCAGTGTGAAAGGTATGGTCTTTTCTACGTTCCGGGCAACCTAGGCTTCACTCTAGGGCGTTGCTCCAACAGATCGAATAGTTGGTGCCTTAGAAGTCAACGTCAGAAGCATAAAATACAATATAAATACAACAGCTTTTCCATCGTATAAAACGGATAATGCCACCAGTATGAAAGTTATGGTCATTTCTACTAACCGGGCAACCTAGGATTCACCCTAGTGCGTTGTTCCACCAGATCGAATAGTTAGGGCCTAAGAAGTGAACGCCAGAAGCATAAAATACAATATAAACACAACAGTTTTTCCATCGTATAAAATGAATAATTGCAACCAGTGTGAAAGTTATGGTCATTTCTACGTTCCGCGCAACCTAGGTTTCACCCTAGGGCGTTGCTCCAACAGATCGAATAGTTGGTGCCTTAGAAGTCAACGTCAGAAGCATAAAATACAGTATACATACAACAGTTTTTCTATCGTATAAAACGAATAATTGCAACCAGTGTGAAAGTTATGGTCATTTCTACGTTCCGGGCAGCCTAGGCTTCACTCTAGGGCGATGTTCCACCAGATCGAATATTTAAGGCCTAAGAAGTGAACGCCAGAAGCATAAAATACGATATAAATACAACAGTTTTTCCATCGTATAAAACGGATAATTGCAACCATTATGAAAGTAATGGTCATATCTACTTCCCGGGCAACCTAGGATTCACACTAGGGCGTTGCTCCAACAGATTGAAAAGTTAGTGCCTAAGAAGTGAACGCCAGAAGCATAAAATACAATATAAATACAACAGTTTTTCCATCGTATAAACCGGATAATTGCAACCAGTATGAAAGTTATTTTCATTTCTACTTTCCGGGCAACCTAGGATTCACCCTAGGGCGTTGCTCCAATAGATTGAATAGTTAGTGCCTTAGAAGTCAACGCCCGAAGCATCAAATGCAATAAAAATACAACAGTTTTTCCATCATATAACAGGAGTAATTGCAACCAGTGTGAAAGTTATGGTCATTTCTACGTTCCGGGCAACCTAGGCTTCACTCTAGGGCGTTGCTCCAACAGATCGAATAGTTGGTGCCTTAGAAGTCAACGTCAGAAGCATAAAATACAATATAAATACAACAGCTTTTCCATCGTATAAAACGAATAATTGCAACCAGTATGAAAGTTATGGACATTTCTACTTTCCGGGCAGCCTAGGCTTCACCCTAGGGCGTTGCTCCAACAGATTGAATAGTTAGTGCCTTAGAAGTCAACGCCCGAAGCATCAAATGCAACAAAAATACAACAGTTTTTCCATCGTATAACAGGAATAATTGTAACCAGTTTGAAAGTGATGGTCATTTCTACGTTCCGGGCAACCTAGGTTTCACTCTAGGGCGTTGCTCCACCAGATCGAATAGTTAGTGCGTTAGAAGTCGACGTCAGAAGCATAAAATACAGTATAAATACAACAGTTTTTCCATCGTATAAAACCAATAATTGCAACCAGTATGAAAGTTATGGACATTTCTACTTTCCGGGCAACCTAGGCTTCACCCTAGGGCGATGCTCCACCAGATCGAATAGTTAGGGCCTCAGAAGTCAACGCCGGAAGCAGAAAATACAATATAAATACAACAGTTTTTCCATCGTATAAAGCGAATAATTGCAACCACTATGAAAGTTTTGGTCATTTCTACTATCCGGGCAACCTAGGCTTCACCCTAGGGTGTTGCTCCACCAGATCGAATAGTTAGGGCCTTAGAAGTCGACGCCAGAAGCATAAGGTACTTATAAATATAACAGTTTTTCCGTCGAATAAGACGAATAATAGCCACCAGTGTGAAGGCTATGGTCATTTGTATGTTCCGGGAAACCAAGGCTTCACTCTAGGGCGTTGCTCAAACAGATCGAATTGTTAGGGCCTTAGAAGTCAGCGCCAGAAGCATAAAATACAATAAAAATGCAACAGTTTTTCCATCGTATAAAACGAATAATTGCAACCTGTATGAAAGTTATGGACATTTCTACTTTCCGGGCAACCTAGGCTTCACCCTAGGACGTTGCTCCACCAGATCGAATAGTTAGGTCCTTAGAAGTCAACGCCCGAAGAATAAAATGCAATAAAAATGCAACAGTTTTTCCATCGTATAACGGGAATAATTGTAACCAGTTTGAAAGTGATGGTCATTTCTACGTTCCGGGCAGCCTAGGCGTCACTCTAAGGCGTTGCTCCACCAGATCGAATAGTTAGGGCCTAAGAAGTCAACGCCAGAAGCATAAAATACAATATAAATGCAACAGCTTTTCCATCGTATAAAATGAATAATTCCAAAGAGTGTGAAAGTAATGGTCATTTCTACGTTCCGGGCAACCTAGGTTTCACTCTAGGGCGTTGCTCCACCAGATCGAATAGTTAGTGCGTTAGAAGTCAACGTCAGAAGCATAAAATACAGTATAAATACAACAGTTTTTCCATCGTATAAAACGAATAATTACAACCAGTGTGAAAGTTATGGTCATTTCTACGTTCCGGGCAACCTAGGCTTCACTCTAGGGCGTTACTCCAACAGATCGAATAGTTGGTGCCTTAGAAGTCAACGTCAGAAGCATAAAATACAATATAAATACAACAGTTTTTCCATCGTATAAAACGAATAATTTTAACCAGTATGAAAGTTATGGACATTTCTACTTTCCGGGCAACCTAGGCTTCACCCTAGGGCGATGCTCCACCAGATCGAATAGTTAGGGCCTTAGAAGTCAACGCGCGAAACATAAAACTCAAAATAGATAGAACAGTTTTTCCATTGTATAAATCGAATAATTTCCACCAGTGTGAAAGTTATGGCCTTTTCTACGTTCCGGAAAACCTAGGCTTCACCCTAGTGCGTTGGTCCACCAGATCGAATAGTTAAGGCCTAAGAAGTGAACGCCAGAAGCATAATATACAATATAATTACAACAGTTTTTCCATCGTATAAAACGGATAATTGCCACCAGTATGAAAGTTATGGTCATTTCTACTATCCGGGCAACCTAGGCTTCACCCTAGGGCGTTGCTCCACCAGATCGAATAGTTAGGGCCTTAGAAGTCGACGCCAGAAGCATAAGGTACTTATAAATATAACAGTTTTTCCATCGAATAAGACGAATAATAGCCACCAGTGTGAAGGCCATGGTCATTTCTATATTCCGGGAAACCAAGGCTTCACTCTAGGGCGTTGCTCAAACAGATCGAATTGTTAGGGCCTTAGAAGTCAGCGCCAGAAGAATAAAATACAATAAAAATGCAACAGCTTTTCCATCGCATAAAATGAGTAATTGCAAAGAGTGTGAACGTAATGGTCATTTCTACCTTCCGGGCAACCTAGGCTTCACTCTAGGGCGTTGCTCCACCAGATCGAATAGTTAGTGACTTAGAAGTCAACGTCAGAAGCATAAAATTCAGTATAAATACAACAGTTTAGCCATCGTATAAAACGAATAATTGCAACCAGTATGAAAGTTATGGACATTTCTACTTTCCGGGCAACCTAGGCTTCACCCTAGGGCGTTGCTCCACCAGATCGAATAGTTAGGTCCTTAGAAGTCAACGCCCGAAGAATAAAATGCAATAAAAATGCAACAGTTTTTCCATCGTATAACAGGAATAATTGTAACCAGTTTGAAAGTGATGGTCATTTCTACGTTCCGGGCAGCCTAGGCGTCACTCTAAGGCGTTGCTCCACCAGATCGAATAGTTTGGGCCTAAGAAGTCAACGCCAGAAGCATAAAATACAATATAAATGCAACAGCTTTTCCAACGTATAAAATGAATAATTGCAGAGAGTGTGATAGTAATGGTCATTTCTACGTTCCGGGCAAACTAGGTTTCACTCTAGGGCGTTGCTGCACCAGATCGAATAGTTAGTGCGTTAGAAGTCAACGTCAGAAGCATAAAATACAGTATAAATACAACAGTTTTTCCATCGTATAAAACGAATAATTGCAACCAGTATGAAAGTTATGGACATTTCTACTTTCAGGGCAACCTAGGCTTCACCCTAGGGCGATGCTCCACCAGATCGAAAGGTTAGGGCCTTAGAAGTCAACGCGCGAAGCATAAAATACAATAGAAATACAACAGTTTTTCCATCGTATAAAACGAATAATTGCAACCACTGTGAAAGTTATGGTCATTTCTACTATCCGGGCAACCTAGGCTTCACCCTAGGGCGTTGCTCCACCAGATCGAACAGTTAGGGCCTCAGAAGTCAACGCCAGAAGCATAAAATACAATATAAATAAACCAGCTTTTACATCGTATAACAGAAACAATAGCAACCAGTGTGAAAGATATGGTCATTTCTACGTTCCGGGCAACCTAGGCGCCTCTCTAAGGCGTTGCTCCACCAGATCGAATAGTTAGGGCGCAAGAAGTAAACGCCAGAAGCATAAAATACAATATAAATGCAACAGCTTTTCCATCGTATAAAATGAATAATTGCAAAGAGTGTGAAAGTAATGGTCATTTCTACGTTCCGGGCAACCTAGGTTTCACTCTAGGGCGTTGCTCCACCACATCTAATGGTTAGTGCGTTAGAAGTCAGCGTCAGAAGCATAAAATACAGTATAAATACAACAGTTCTTCCATCGTATAAAACGAATAATTGCAACCAGTATGAAAGTTATGGACATTTCTACTTTCCAGGCAACCTAGGCTTCACCCTAGGGCGTTGCTCCACTAGATCGAATAGTTAGGGCCATAGAAGACAACGCGCGAAACATAAAACACAAAATAAATAGAACAGTTTTTCCATTGTATAAATCGAATAATTGCTACCAGTGTGAAAGTTATGGCCATTTCTACGTTCCGGGAAACCTAGGCTTCACACTAGTGCGTTGGTCCACCAGATCGAATAGTTAAGGCCTAAGAAGTGAACGCCAGAAGCATAAAATACAATATAAATACACCAGTTTTTCCATCGTATAAACCAGATAATTGCAACCAGTATGAAAGTTATGGTCATTTCTACTTTCCGGGCAGCCTAGGATTCACCCTGGGGCATGCTCCAAAAGATTGATTAGTTAGTGCCTAAGAAGTCAACGCCCGAAGCATAAAATGCAATAAAAATGCAACAGTTTTTCCGTCATATAACAGGGATAGTTGCAACCAGTTTGAAAGTGATGTTCACATCTACGTTCCGGGCACACTAGGCTTCACTCTAGGGCGTTGCTCCACTAAATCGAATAGTTAGGGCCTTAGAAGACAACGCGCGAAACATGAAACACAAAATAAATAGAACAGTTTTTCCATTGTATAAATCGAATAATTGCTACCAGTGTGAAAGTTATGGCCATTTCTACGTTCCGGGAAACCTAGGCTTCACCCTAGTGCGTTGTTCCACCAGATCGAATAGTTAAGGCATAAGAAGTGAACGCCAGAAGCATAAAATACAATATAAATACAACAGTTTTTCCATCGTATAAAACGAATAATTGCAACCAGTGTGAAGGTTATGGTCATGTCTATGTTCGGGGCAACCTAAGCTTCACTCTAGGGCGTTTCACCACCAGATCGAACAGTTAGTGCCTTAGAAGTCAACGCCAGAAGCATAAAATACAATATAAATACAACAGTTTTTCCATCGTATAAAACGAATAATTGCAACCAGTATGAAAGTCATGGTCATTTCTACGTTCCGGGAAACCAAGGCTTCACTCTAGGGCGTTGCTCCAATAGATCGAATAGTTAGTGCGTTAGAAGTCAACGTCAGAAGCATAAAATACAATATAAATACAACAGTTTTTCCATCGTATAAAACGAATAATTGCAACCAGTGTGAAGGTTATGGTCATGTCTATGTTCGGGGCAACCTAAGCTTCACTCTAGGGCGTTTCACCACCAGATCGAACAGTTAGTGCCTTAGAAGTCAACGCCAGAAGCATAAAATACAATATAAATACAACAGTTTTTCCATCGTATAAAACGAATAATTGCAACCAGTATGAAAGTCATGGTCATTTCTACGTTCCGGGAAACCAAGGCTTCACTCTAGGGCGTTGCTCCAATAGATCGAATAGTTAGTGCGTTAGAAGTCAACGTCAGAAGCATAAAATACAGTATAGATACAACAGTTTTTCCATCGTACAAAACGAATAATTGCAACCAGTTCGAAAGTGATGGTCATTTCTACGTTCCGGGCACCCTAGGCTTCACTCTAGGGCGTTGCTCCACCAGATCGAATAGTTAGTGCCTTAGAATTCAACGCCACAAGCATAAAATACAATATAGGTACAACTGTTTCTCCATCGGATAAAACGTACAATTGCAACCAGTATGAAAGTGATGGTCATTTCTCCGTTCCGGGAAACCAAGGCTTCACTCTCTGGCGTTGCTCCACCAGATCGAATAGTTAAGGCCTAAGAAGTGAACGCCAGAAGCATAAAATACAATATAAATACAACAGTTTTTCCATCGTATAAAACGAATAATTGCAACCAGTATGAAAGTTATGGACATTTCTACTTTCCAGGCAACCCAGGCTTCACCCTAGGGCGTTGCTCCACTAGATCGAATAGTTAGGGCCTTAGAAGACAACGCGCGAAACGTAAAACACAAAGTAAATACAACAGTTTTACCATTGTATAAATCGAATAATTGCTACCAGCGTGAAAGTTATGGCCATTTCTACGTAACGGGAAACCTGGGCTTCACCCTAGTGCGTTGTTCCACCGGATCGAATAGTTAAGGCCTAAGAAGTGAAGGCGAGAAGCATAAAATACAATATAAATACAACAGTTTTTCCATCGTATAAAACGAATAATTGCAACCCGTATGAAAGTTATGGACACTTCTACTTTCCGGGCAACCTAGGCTTCACCCTAGGGAGTTGCTTCAACAGACTGAATAGTTAGGGCCTTAGAAGTCAACGCCCGAAGCATAAAATGCAAAAAAATACAACAGTTTTTCCATCGTATAACAGGAATAATTGCAACCAGTGTGAAAGTGATGGTCATTTCTACGTTCCGGGCAACCTAGGCTTCACCCTAGGTCGTTGCTCCACCAGATCGAATAGTTAGGGCCTTAGAAGTCAACGCCAGAAGCATAATGTACAATACAAATACAACAGCTTTTCCATCGTATAACAGGAACAATAGCAACCAGTGTGAAAGATATGGTCATATCTACGTTCCGGGCAACCTAGGCGTCACTCTAAGGCGTTGCTCCACCAGATCGAATAGTTAGGGCCTAAGAAGTCAACGCCAGAAGCATAAATTACAATATAAATGCAACAGCTTTTCCATCGTATAAAATGAATAATTGCAAAGAGTGTGAGAGTAATGGTCATTTCTACGTTCCGGGCAACCTAGGTTTCACTCTTGGGCGTTGCTCCACCAGATCGAATAGTTAGTGCCTTAGAAGTCAACGTCAGAAGCATAAAATACAGTATACATACAACAGTTTTTCTATCGTATAAAACGAATAATTGCAACCAGTATGAAAGTTATTTTCATTTCTACTTTCCGGGCAACCTAGGATTCACCTTAGGGCGTTGCTCCAGTAGATTGAATAGTTAGGGCCTTAGAAGTCGACGCCAGAAGCATAAGGTACTTATAAATATAACAGTTTTTCCATCGAAAAAGACGAATAATAGCCACCAGTGTGAAGGCCATGGTCATTTCTATGTTCCGGGAAACCAAGGCTTCACTCTAGGGCGTTGCTCAAGCAGATCGAATTGTTAGGGCCTTAGAAGTCAGCGCCAGAAGCATAAAATACAATAGAAATACAACAGTTTTTCCATCGTATAAAACGAATAATTGCAACCACTATGAAAGTTATGGTCATTTCTACTATCCGGGCAACCTAGGCTTCACGCTAGGGCGTTGCTCCACCAGATCGAATAGTTAGGGCCTCAGAAGTCAACGCCAGAAGCATAAAATACAATATAAATAAACCAGCTTTTCCATCGTATAACAGGAACAGTAGCAACCAGTGTCAAAGGTATGGTCATTTCTACGTTCCGGGCAAGCTAGGCGTCACTCTAGGGCGTTGCTCCACCAGATCGAATAGATAGTGCGTTAGAAGTCAACGTCAGAAGCATAAAATACAGTATAAATACAACAGTTTTTCCATCGTATAAAACGAATAATTGCAACCAGTATGAAAGTTATGAACATTTCTAATTTCCGGGCAACCTAGGCTTCACCCTAGGGCGATGCCCCACCAGATCGAATAGTTAGGGCCTTAGAAGTCAACGCGCGAAGCATAAAACACAAAATAAATACAACAGTTTTTCCATTGTATAAATCGAATAATTTCTACCAGTGTGAAAGGTATGGTCTTTTCTATGTTCCGGGCAACCTAGGCTTCACCCTAGTGCGTTGTTCCACCAGATCGGATAGTTAAGGCCTAAGAAGTGAACGCCAGAAGCATAAAATACAACATAAATACAACAGTTCTTCCATCGTATAAAACGGATAATGCCACCAGTATGAAAGTTATGGTCATTTCTACTTACCGGGCAATCTAGGATTCACCCTAGTGCGTTGTTCCACCAGATCGAATAGTTAGGGCCTAAGAAGTGAACGCCAGAAGCATAAAATACAATATAAACACAACAGTTTTTCCATCGTATAAAACGAATAATTGCAACCAGTGTGAAAGTTATGGTCATTTCTACGTTCCGGGCCACCTAGGCTTCAGCCTAGGGCGTTGCTCCACCAGATCGAATAGTTAGGGCCTTAGAAGTCAACGCCAGAAGCATAAGGTACAATATAAAAACAACAGCTTTTACATTGTATAACAGAAACAATAGCAACCAGTGTGAAAGATATGGTCATTTCTACGTTCCGGGCAACCTAGGCGTCTCTCTAAGGCGTTGCTCCACCAGATCGAATAGTTAGGGCCCAAGAAGTAAACGCCAGAAGCATAAAATACAATATAAATGCAACAGCTTTTCCATCGTATAAAATGAATAATTGCAAAGAGTGTGAAAGTAATGGTCATTTCTACGTTCCGGGCAACCTAGGTTTCACTCTAGGGCGTTGCTCCACCACATCTAATGGTTAGTGCGTTAGAAGTCAACGTCAGAAGCATAAAATACAGTATAAATACAACAGTTCTTCCATCGTATAAAACGAATAATTGCAACCAGTATGAAAGTTATGGACATTTCTACTTTCCAGGCAACCTAGGCTTCACCCTAGGGCGTTGCTCCACTAGATCGAATAGTTAGGGCCATAGAAGACAACGCGCGAAACATAAAACACAAAATAAATAGAACAGTTTTTCCATTGTATAAATCGAATAATTGCTACCAGTGTGAAAGTTATGGCCATTTCTACGTTCCGGGAAACCTAGGCTTCACACTAGTGCGTTGGTCCACCTGATCGAATAGTTAAGGCCTAAGAAGTGAACGCCAGAAGCACTAAATACAATATAAATACAACAGTTTTTCCATCGTATAAAACGAATAATTGCAACCAGTGTGAAGGTTATGGTCATTTCTATGTTCCGGGCAACCTAAGCTTCACTCTAGGGCGTTGCACCACCAGATCGAACAGTTAGTGCCTTAGAAGTCAACGCCAGAAGCATAAAATACAATATAAATACAACAGATTTTCCATCGTATAAAACGAATAATTGCAACCAGTATGAAAGTCATGGTCATTTCTACGTTCCGGGAAACCAAGGCTTCACTCTAGGGCGTTGCTCCAATAGATCGAATTGTTAGTGCGTTAGAAGTCAACGTCAGAAGCATAAAATATAGTATAAATACAACAGTTCTTCCATCGTATAAAACGAGTAATAGCAACCAGTATGAAAGTTGTGGACATTTCTACGTTCCGGGAAACCTAGGCTTCACCCTAGGGCGATGTTCCACCATATCGAACAGTTAGGGCCTAAGAAGTGAGCGCAAGAAGCATAAAATACAATATAAATACAACAGCTTTTCCATCGTATAAAACGTATAATTGCAACGAGTATGAAAGTTATGGACATTTCTACTTTCCAGGCAACCTAGGCTTCACCCTAGGGCGTCGCTCCACTAGATCGAATAGTTAGGGCCATAGAAGACAACGCGCGAAACATAAAACACAAAATAAATAGAACAGTTTTTCCATTGTATAAATCGAATAATTGCTACCAGTGTGAAAGTTATGGCCATTTCTACGTTCCGGGAAACCTAGGCTTCACACTAGTGCGTTGGTCCACCAGATCGAATAGTTAAGGTCTAAGAAGTGAACGCCAGAAGCATAAAATACAATATAAATACAACAGTTTTTCCATCGTATAAAACGAATAATTGCAACCAGTGTGAAGGTTTTGGTCATTTCTATGTTCCGGGCAACCTAAGCTTCACTCTAGGGCGTTGCACCACGAGATCGAATTGTTAGTGCGTTAGAAGTCAACGTCAGAAGCATAAAATATAGTATAAATACAACAGTTCTTCCATCGTATAAAACGAGTAATTGCAACCAGTATGAAAGTTGTGGACATTTCTACGTTCCGGGAAACCTAGGCTTCACCCTAGGGCGATGTTCCACCATATCGAACAGTTAGGGCCTAAGAAGTGAGCGCAAGAAGCATAAAATACAATATAAATACAACAGCTTTTCCATCGTATAAAACGTATAATTGCAACGAGTATGAAAGTTATGGTCATTTCTACTTTCCGGGCAACGTAGGCTTCACCCTAGGGCGTTGCTCCAACAGATAGGACAGTTAGGGCCTTGGAAGTCAGCGCCCGAAGCATAAAATGCAATAAAAATGCAACAGTTTTTCCGTCATATAACAGGGATAGTTGCAACCAGTTTGAAAGTGATGGTCATTTCTACGTTCCGGGCACGTAGGCTTCACTCTAGGGCGTTGCTCCACTAGATCGAATAGTTAGTGCCTTAGAATTCAACGCCACAAGCATAAAATACAATATAAGTACAACAGTTTTTCCATCGTATAAAACGAATAATTGCAACCAGTATGAAAGTGATGGTCATTTCTACGTTCCGGGAAACCAAGGCTTCACTCTAAGGCGTTGCTCCAACAGATCGAATAGTTAGGGCCTAAGAAGTCAACGCCAGAAGCATAAAATACAATATAAATGCAACAGCTTTTCCATCGTATAAAATGAATAATTGCAAAGAGTGTGAATGAAATGGTCATTTCTACGTTCCGGGCAACCTAGGTTGCACTCTAGGGCGTAGCTCCAACAGATCGAATAGTTGAGGCCTAAGAAGTGATCGCCAGAAGCATAAAATACAATATAAATACACCAGTTTTTCCAACGTATAAACCAGATAATTGCAACCAGTATGAAAGTTATGGTCATTTCTACTTTCCGGGCAACCTAGGATTCACCCTGGGGCATGCTCCAAAAGATTGATTAGTTAGTGCCTTAGAAGTCAACGCCCGAAGCATAAAATGCAATAAAAATGCAACAGTTCTTCCGTCATATAACAGGGATAGTTGCAACCAGTTTGAAAGTGATGGTCATTTCTACGTTCCGGGCACCCTAGGCTTCACTCTAGGGCGTTGCTCCACTAGATCGAATAGTTAGGGCCTTAGAAGTCAACGCGCGAAACATAAAACACAAAATAAATAGAACAGCTTTTCCATTGTGTCAATCGAATAATTGCTACCAGTGTGAAAGTTATGGCCATTTCTACGTTCCGGGAAACCTAGGCTCCACCCAAGTGCGTTGTTCCACCAGATCGAATAGTTAAGGCCTAAGAAGTGAACGCCAGAAGCATAAAATACAATATAAATACAACAGTTTTCCATCGTATAAACCTGATAATTGCAACCAGTATGAAAGTTATGGTCATTTCTACTTTCCGGGCAACCTAGGATTCACCCTAGGGCGTTGCTCCAGCAGATTGAATAGTTAGTGCCTTAGAAGTCAACGCCCGAAGCATAAAATGCAATAAAAATACAACAGTTTTTCCATCATATAACAGGAGTAATTGCAACCAGTTTGAAAGTGATGGTCATTTCTACGTTCCGGGCACCCTAGGCTTCACTCTAGGGCGTTGCTCCACCATATCGAATACTTAGTGCCTTAGAAGTCAACGTCAGAAGCATAAAATACAGTATAAATACAACAGTTCTTCCATCGTATAAAACGAATAATTGCAACCAGTATGAAAGTTATGGACATTTCTACTTTCCAGGCAACCTAGGCTTCACCCTAGGGCGTTGCTCCACTAGATCGAATAGTTAGGGCCTTAGTAGACAACGCGCGAAACATGAAACACAAAATAAATAGAACAGTTTTTCCATTGTATAAATCGAATAATTGCTACCAGTGTGAAAGTTATGGCCATTTCTACGTTCCGGGAAACCTAGGCTTCACCCTAGTGCGTTGTTCCACCAGATCGAATAGTTAAGGCATAAGAAGTGAACGCCAGAAGCATAAAATACAATATAAATACAACAGTTTTTCCATCGTATAAAACGAATAATTGCAACCAGTGTGAAGGTTATGGTCATGTCTATGTTCGGGGCAACCTAAGCTTCACTCTAGGGCGTTTCACCACCAGATCGAACAGTTAGTGCCTTAGAAGTCAACGCCAGAAGCATAAAATACAATATAAATACAACAGTTTTTCCATCGTATAAAACGAATAATTGCAACCAGTATGAAAGTCATGGTCATTTCTACGTTCCGGGAAGCCAAGGCTTCACTCTAGGGCGTTGCTCCAATAGATCGAATAGTTAGTGCGTTAGAAGTCAACGTCAGAAGCATAAAATACAGTATAGATACAACAGTTTTTCCATCGTACAAAACGAATAATTGCAACCAGTTCGAAAGTGATGGTCATTTCTACGTTCCGGGCACCCTAGGCTTCACTCTAGGGCGTTGCTCCACCAGATCGAATAGTTAGTGCCTTAGAATTCAACGCCACAAGCATAAAATACAATATAGGTACAACTGTTTCTCCATCGGATAAAACGTATAATTGCAACCAGTATGAAAGTGATGGTCATTTCTCCGTTCCGGGAAACCACGGCTTCACTCTCTGGCGTTGCTCCACCAGATCGAATAGTTAGGGCCTAAGAAGTCAACGCTAGAAGCATAAAATACAATATAAATGCAACAGCTTTTCCATCGTATAACAGGAATAATTGCAACCCGTATGAAAGTTATGGTCATTTCTACTTCCCGGGCAATCTAGGATTCACCTTAGGTCGTTGCTCCACCAGATCGAATAGTTAGGGCCCAAGAAGTAAACGCCAGTAGCATAAAATACAATATAAATGCAACAGCTTTTCCATCGCATAAAATGAATAATTGCAAAGAGTGTGAAAGTAATGGTCATCTCTACGTTCCGGGCAACCTAGGTTTCACTCTAGGGCGTAGCTCCACCAGATCGAATAGTTAGTGCCTTAGAAGTCAACGTCAGAAGCATAAAATATAGTATAAATACAACAGTTCTTCCATCGTATAAAACGAATAATTGCAACCAGTGTGAAGGTTATGGTCATTTCTACGTTCCGGGCATCTTAGTCTTCACTCTAGGGCGTTGCTCCACCAGATCGAATAGTTAGTGCCTTAGAAGTCAACGCCCGAAACATAAAAAACAAAACTAATAGAACTGTTTTTCCATTGTATAAATCGAATAATTGCTACAACTGTGAAAGTTATGGTCATCTCTACGTTCCGGGAAACCTAGGCTTCACCCTAGGGCGATGTTCCACCATATCGAACAGTTAGGGCCTAAGAAGTGAGCGCAAGAAGCATAAAATACAATATAAATACAACAGCTTTTCCATCGTATAAAACGTATAATTGCAACGAGTATGAAAGTTATGGTCATTTCCACTTTCCGGGCAACCTAGGCTTCACCCTAGGGCGTTGCTCCAACAGATTGGACAGTTATGGCCTTGGAAGTCAGCGCCCGAAGCATAAAATGCAATAAAAATGCAACAGTTTTTCCATCATATAACAGGGATAGTTGCAACCAGTTTGAAAGTGATGGTCATTTCTACGTTCCGGGCACCCTAGGCTTCACTCTAGGGCGTTGCTCCGCCAGATCGAATAGTTAGGGCCTAAGAAGTCAACGCCAGAAGCTTAAAATGCAATATAAATGCAACAGCTTTTCCATCGTATAAAATGAATAATTGCAAAGAGTGTGAACGTAATGGTCATTTCTACTTTCCGGGCAACCTAGGCTTCACCCTAGGGCGTTGCTCCAACAGACTGAATAGTTATGGCCTTAGAAGTCAACGCCTGAAGCATAAAATGCAAAAAAATACAACAGTTTTTCCATCGTATAACAGGAATAATTGCAACCAGTGTGAAAGTGATGGTCATTTCTACGTTCCGGGCAACCTAGGCTTCACCCTAGGGCGTTGCTCCACCAGATCGAATAGTTAGGGCCTTAGAAGTCAACGCCAGAAGCATAAGGTACAATATGAATACAACAGCTTTTCCATCGTATAAAATGAATAATTGCAAAGAGTGTGAAAGTAATGGTCATTTCAACGTTCCGGGTAACCTAGGTTTCACTCTAGGGCGTTGCTCCAACAGACTGAATAGTTATGGCCTTAGAAGTCAACGCCTGAAGCATAAAATGCAAAAAAATACAACAGTTTTTCCATCGTATAACAGGAATAATTGCAACCAGTGTGAAAGTGATGGTCATTTCTACTTTCCGGGAAACCTAGGACTCACCCTAGGGCGTTGCTCCAACAGATTGAATAGTTAGTGCCTTAGAAGTCAACGCCCGAAGCATCAAATGCAACAAAAATACAACAGTTTTTCCATCGTATAACAGGAATAATTGTAACCAGTTTGAAAGTGATGGTCATTTCTACGTTCCGGGCAACCTAGGTTTCACTCTAGGGCGTTGCTCCACCAGATCGAATAGTTAGTGCGTTAGAAGTCAACGTCAGAAGCATAAAATACAGTATAAATACAACAGTTTTACCATCGTATAAAACGAATAATTGCAACCAGTATTAAAGTTATGGACATTTCTACTTTCCGGGCAACCTAGGCTTCACCCTAGGGCGATGCTCCACCAGATCGAATAGTTAGGGCCTTAGAAGTCAACGCGCGAAACATAAAACTCAAAATAAATAGAACAGTTTTTCCATTGTATAAATCGAATAATTTCCACCAGTGTGAAAGTTATGGCCTTTTCTACGTTCCGGAAAACCTAGGCTTCACCCTAGTGCGTTGGTCCACCAGATCGAATAATTAAGGCCTAAGAAGTGAACGCCAGAAGCATAATATACAATATAATTACAACAGTTTTTCCATCGTATAAAACGGATAATTGCCACCAGTATGAAAGTTATGGTCATTTCTACTTACCGGGCAACCTAGGATTCACCCTAGGGCGTTGCTCCAACAGATTGAATAGTTAGGGCCTCAGAAGTCGACGTCAGAAGCATAAAATACAATATAAATACAACAGTTTTTCCATCGTATAAAACGAATAATTGCAACCAGTATGAAAGTCATGGTCATTTCTACGTTCCGGGAAACCAAGGCTGCACTCTAGGGCGTTGCTCCAACAGATCGAATAGTTAGGGCCTCAGAAGTCAACGCCGGAAGCTGAAAATACAATATAAATACAACAGTTTTTCCATCGTATAAAGCGAATAATTGCAACCACTATGAAAGTTATGGTCATTTCTACTATCCGGGCAACCTAGGCTTCACCCTAGGGCGTTGCCCCACCAGATCGAATAGTTAGGGCCTTAGAAGTCGACGCCAGAAGCATAAGGTACTTATAAATATAACAGTTTTTCCGTCGAATAAGACGAATAATAGCCACCAGTGTGAAGGCTATGGTCATTTGTATGTTCCGGGAAACCAAGGCTCCACTCTAGGGCGTTGCTCAAACAGATCGAATTGTTAGGGCCTTAGAAGTCAGCGCCAGAAGCATAAAATACAATAAAAATGCAACAGTTTTTCCATCGTATAAAACGAATAATTGCTACCAGTATGAAAGTTATGGACATTTCTACTTTCCGGGCAACCTAGGCTTCACCCTAGGGCGTTGCTCCACCAGATCGAATAGTTAGGTCCTTAGAAGTCAACGCCCGAAGAATAAAATGCAATAAAAATGCAACAGTTTTTCCATCGTATAACAGGAATAATTGTAACCAGTTTGAAAGTGATGGTCATTTCTACGTTCCGGGCAGCTTAGGCGTCACTCTAAGGCGTTGCTCCACCAGATCGAATAGTTAGGGCCTAAGAAGTCAACGCCAGAAGCATAAAATACAATATAAATGCAACAGCTTTTCCATCGTATAAAATGAATAATTCCAAAGAGTGTGAAAGTAATGGTCATTTCCACGTTCCGGGCAACCTAGGTTTCACTCTAGGGCGTTGCTCCACCAGATCGAATAGTTAGTGCGTTAGAAGTCAACGTCAGAAGCATAAAATACAGTATAAATACAACAGTTTTTCCATCGTATAAAACGAATAATTGCAACCAGTATGAAAGTTATGGACATTTCTACTTTCAGGGCAACCTAGGCTTCACCCTAGGGCGATGCTCCACCAGATCGAATAGTTAGGGTCTTAGAAGTCAACGCGCGAAGCATAAAATACAATAGAAATACAACAGTTTTTCCATCGTATAAAACGACTAATTGCAACCACTATGAAAGTTATGGTCATTTCTACTATCCGGACAAACTAGGCTTCACCCTAGGGCGTTGTTCCACCGGATCGAATAGTTAGGGCCTAAGAAGTGAACGCCAGAAGCATATAATACAATATAAATACAACAGTTTTTCCATCGTATAAAACGAATAATTGCAACCAGTGTGAAAGTTATGGTCATTTCTACGTTCCGGGCAACCTAGGCTTCGCTCTAGGGCGTTACTCCAACAGATCGAATAGTTGGTGCCTTAGAAGTCAACGTCAGAAGCATAAAATACAATATAAATACAACAGTTTTTCCATCGTATAAAACGAATAATTGCAACCAGTATGAAAGTTATGGACATTTCTACTTTCCGGGCAACCTAGGCTTCACCCTAGGGCGATGCTCCACCAGATCGAATAGTTAGGGCCTTAGAAGTCAACGCGCGAAACATAAAACTCAAAATAAATAGAACAGTTTTTCCATTGTATAAATCGAATAATTTCTACCAGTGTGAAAGTTATGGTCTTTTCTACGTTCCGGAAAACCCAGGCTTCACCCTAGTGCGTTGTTCCACCAGATCGAATAGTTAAGGCCTAAGAAGTGAACGCCGGAAGCATAAAATACAATATAAATACAACAGTTTTTCCATCGTATAAAGCGAATAATTGCAACCACTATGAAAGTTATGGTCATTTCTACTATCCGGGCAACCTAGGCTTCACCCTAGGGCGTTGCTCCACCAGATCGAATAGTTAGGGCCTTAGAAGTCGACGCCAGAAGCATAAGGTACTTATAAATATAACAGTTTTTCCATCGAATAAGACGAATAATAGCCACCAGTGTGAAGGCCATGGTCATTTCTATGTTCCGGGAAACCAAGGCTTCACTCTAGGGCGTTGCTCAAACAGATCGAATTGTTAGGGCCTTAGAAGTCAGCGCCAGAAGCATAAAATACAATAAAAATGCAACAGCTTTTCCATCGCATAAAATGAATAATTGCAAAGAGTGTGAAAGTAATGGTCATTTCTACCTTCCGGGCAACCTAGGCTTCACTCTAGGGCGTTGCTCCACCAGATCGAATAGTTAGTGACTTAGAAGTCAACGTCAGAAGCATAAAATTCAGTATAAATACAACAGTTTTGCCATCGTATAAAACGAATAATTGCAACCAGTATGAAAGTTATGGACATTTCTACTTTCCGGGCAACCTAGGCTTCACCCTAGGGCGTTGCTCCACCAGGTCGAATAGTAAGGTCCTTAGAAGTCAACGCCCGAAGAATAAAATGCAATAAAAATGCAACAGTTTTTCCATCGTATAACAGGAATAATTGTAACCAGTTTGAAAGTGATGGTCATTTCTACGTTCCGGGCAGCCTAGGCGTCACTCTAAGGCGTTGCTCCACCAGATCGAACAGTTTGGCCCTAAGAAGTCAACGCCAGAAGCATAAAATACAATATAAATGCAACAGCTTTTCCATCGTATAACAGGAACAGTAGCAACCAGTGTCAAAGGTATGGTCATTTCTACGTTCCGGGCAACCTAGGCGTCACTCTAGGGCGTTGCTCCACCAGATCTAATAGATAGTGCGTTAGAAGTCAACGTCAGAAGCATAAAATACAGTATAAATACAACAGTTTTTCCATCGTATAAAACGAATAATTGCAACCAGTATGAAAGTTATGAACATTTCTAATTTCCGGGCAACCTAGGCTTCACCCTAGGGCGATGCCCCACCAGATCGAATAGTTAGGGCCTTAGAAGTCAACGCGCGAAACATAAAACACAAAATAAATAGAACAGTTTTTCCATTGTATAAATCGAATAATTTCTACCAGTGTGAAAGGTATGGTCTTTTCTATGTTCCGGGCAACCTAGGCTTCACCCTAGTGCGTTGTTCCACCAGATCGAATAGTTAAGGCCTAAGAAGTGAACGCCAGAAGCATAAAATACAATATAAATACAACAGTTTTTCCATCGTATAAAACGGATAATGCCACCAGTATGAAAGTTATGGTCATTTCTACTTACCGGGCAACCTAGGATTCTCCCTAGTGCGTTGTTCCACCAGATCGAATAGTTAGGGCCTAAGAAGTGAACGCCAGAAGCATAAAATACAATATAAACACAACAGTTTTTCCATCGTATAAAACGAATAATTGCAACCAGTGTGAAAGTTATGGTCATTTCTACGTTCCGGGCCGCCTAGGCTTCAGCCTAGGGCGTTTCTCCACCAGATCGAATAGTTAGGGCCTTAGAAGTCAACGCCAGAAGCATAAGGTACAATATAAAAACAACAGCTTTTACATCGTATAACAGAAACAATAGCAACCAGTGTGAAAGATATGGTCATTTCTACGTTCCGGGCAACCTAGGCGTCTCTCTAAGGCGTTGCTCCACCAGATCGAATAGTTAGGGCCCAAGAAGTAAACGCCAGAAGCATAAAATACAATATAAATGCAACAGCTTTTCCATCGTATAAAATGAATAATTGCAAAGAGTGTGAAAGTAATGGTCATTTATACGTTCCGGGCAACCTAGATTTCACTCTAGGGCGTTGCTCCACCACATCTAATAGTTAGTGCGTTAGAAGTCAACGTCAGAAGCATAAAATACAGTATAAATACAACAGTTCTTCCATCGTATAAAACGAATAATTGCAACCAGTATGAAAGTTATGGACATTTCTACTTTCCAGGCAACCTAGGCTTCACCCTAGGGCGTTGCTCCACTAGATCGAATAGTTAGGGCCATAGAAGACAACGCGCGAAACATAAAACACAAAATAAATAGAACAGTTTTTCCATTGTATAAATCGAATAATTGCTACCAGTGTGAAAGTTATGGCCATTTCTACGTTCCGGGAAACCTAGGCTTCACCCTAGTGCGTTGGTCCACCAGATCGAATAGTTAAGGCCTAAGAAGTGAACGCCAGAAGCATAAAATACAATATAAATACAACAGTTTTTCCATCGTATAAAACGAATAATTGCAACCAGTGTGAAGGTTATGGTCATTTCTATGTTCCGGGCAACCTAAGCTTCACTCTAGGGCGTTGCACCACCAGATCGAACAGTTAGTGCCTTAGAAGTCAACGTCAGAAGCATAAAATATAGTATAAATACAACAGTTCTTCCATCGTATAAAACGAGTAATTGCAACCAGTATGAAAGTTGTGGACATTTCTACGTTCCGGGAAACCTAGGCTTCACCCTAGGGCGATGTTCCACCATATCGAACAGTTAGGGCCTAAGAAGTGAGCGCAAGAAGCATAAAATACAATATAAATACAACAGCTTTTCCATCGTATAAAACGTATAATTGCAACGAGTATGAAAGTTATGGTCATTTCTACTTTCCGGGCAACGTAGTCTTCACCCTAGGGCGTTGCTCCAACAGATTGGACAGTTAGGGCCTTGGAAGTCAGCGCCCGAAGCATAAAATGCAATAAAAATGCAACAGTTTTTCCGTCATATAACAGGGATAGTTGCAACCACTTTGAAAGTGATGGTCATTTCTACGTTCCGGGCAACCTAGGCTTCACCCTAGGGCGTTGCTCCACCAGATCGAATAGTTAGGGCCTTAGAAGTCAACGCCAGAAGCATAATGTACAATACAAGTACAACAGTTTTTCCATCGTATAAAACGAATAATTGCAACCAGTGTGAAAGATATGGTCATATCTACGTTCCGGGCAACCTAGGCGTCACTCTAAGGCGTTGCTCCACCAGATCGAATAGTTAGGGATTAAGAAGTCAACGCCAGAAGCATAAAATACAATATAAATGCAACAGCTTTTCCATCGTATAAAATGAATAATTGCAAAGAGTGTGAGAGTAATGGTCATTTCTACGTTCCGGGCAACCTAGGTTTCACTCTTGGGCGTTGCTCCACCAGATCGAATAGTTAGTGCCTTAGAAGTCAACGTCAGAAGCATAAAATACAGTATACATACAACAGTTTTTCTATCGTATAAAACGAATAATTGCAACCAGTGTGAAAGTTATGGTCATTTCTACGTTCCGGGCAGCCTAGGCTTCACTCTAGGGCGACGTTCCACCAGATCGAATATTTAAGGCCCAAGAAGTGAACGCCAGAAGCATAAAATACAATATAAATACAACAGTTTTTCCATCGTATAAAACGGATAATTGCAACCATTATGAAAGTAATGGTCATATCTACTTCCCGGGCAACCTAGGACTCACACTAGGGCGTTGCTCCAACAGATTGAATAGTTAGTGCCTTAGAAGTCAACGCGGGAAACATAAATCTCAAAATAAATAGAACAGCTTTTCCATTGTATAAATCGAATAATTTCTACCAGTGTGAAAGTTATGGTCTTTTCTACGTTCCGGAAAACCTAGGCTTCACCCTAGTGCGTTGTTCCACCAGATCGAATAGTTGAGGCCTTAGAAGTCAACGCCAGAAGCATAATGTACAATACAAATACAACAGCTTTTCCATCGTATAACAGGAACAATAGCAACCAGTGTGAAAGGTATGGTCATTTCTACGTTCCGAGCCACCTACGCTTCACTCTAGGGCGTTGCTCCACCAGATCGAAAGGTTAGGGCCTTAGAAGTCAACGCCAGAAGCATAAGGTACAATATATATACAACAGGTTTTCCATCCTATAACATCAATAATTGCAACCAGTGTGAAAGTTATGGTCATTTCTACGTTCCGGGCAACCTAGGTTCCACTCTAGGGCGTTGCTCCACCAGATCGAAAGGTTAGGGCCTTAGAAGTCAACGCGCGAAGCATAAAATACAATAGAAATACAACAGTTTTTCCATCGTATAAAACGAATAATTGCAACCACTATGAAAGTTATGGTCCTTTCTACTATCCGGGCAACCTAGGCTTCACCCTAGGGCGTTGCTCCACCAGATCGAATAGTTAGGGCCTTAGAAGTCAACGCCAGAAGCATAAGGTACAATATATATACAACAGCTTTTCCATCGTATAACAGGAACAATAGCAACCAGTGTGAACGGTATGGTCATTTCTACGTTCCGGGCAACCTAGGCGTCACTCTAGGGCGTTGCTCCACCAGATCGAATAGATAGTGCGTTAGAAGTCAACGTCAGAAGCGTAAAATACAGTATAAATACAACAGTTTTTCCATCGTATAAAACGAATAATTACAACCGGTATGAAAGTTATGGACATTTCTACTTTCCGGGCAACCTAGGCTTCACCCTAGGGCGATGCTCCACCAGATCGAATAGTTAGGGCCTTAGAAGTCAACGCCCGAAGCATAAAATGCAATAAAAATGCAACAGTTTTTCCGTCATATAACAGGGATAGTTGCAACCACTTTGAAAGTGATGGTCATTTCTACGTTCCGGGCAACCTAGGCTTCACCCTAGGGCGTTGCTCCACCAGATCGAATAGTTAGGGCCTTAGAAGTCAACGCCAGAAGCATAATGTACAATACAAGTACAACAGTTTTTCCATCGTATAAAACGAATAATTGCAACCAGTGTGAAAGATATGGTCATATCTACGTTCCGGGCAACCTAGGCGTCACTCTAAGGCGTTGCTCCACCAGATCGAATAGTTAGGGATTAAGAAGTCAACGCCAGAAGCATAAAATACAATATAAATGCAACAGCTTTTCCATCGTATAAAATGAATAATTGCAAAGAGTGTGAGAGTAATGGTCATTTCTACGTTCCGGGCAACCTAGGTTTCACTCTTGGGCGTTGCTCCACCAGATCGAATAGTTAGTGCCTTAGAAGTCAACGTCAGAAGCATAAAATACAGTATACATACAACAGTTTTTCTATCGTATAAAACGAATAATTGCAACCAGTGTGAAAGTTATGGTCATTTCTACGTTCCGGGCAGCCTAGGCTTCACTCTAGGGCGACGTTCCACCAGATCGAATATTTAAGGCCCAAGAAGTGAACGCCAGAAGCATAAAATACAATATAAATACAACAGTTTTTCCATCGTATAAAACGGATAATTGCAACCATTATGAAAGTAATGGTCATATCTACTTCCCGGGCAACCTAGGACTCACACTAGGGCGTTGCTCCAACAGATTGAATAGTTAGTGCCTTAGAAGTCAACGCGGGAAACATAAATCTCAAAATAAATAGAACAGCTTTTCCATTGTATAAATCGAATAATTTCTACCAGTGTGAAAGTTATGGTCTTTTCTACGTTCCGGAAAACCTAGGCTTCACCCTAGTGCGTTGTTCCACCAGATCGAATAGTTGAGGCCTTAGAAGTCAACGCCAGAAGCATAATGTACAATACAAATACAACAGCTTTTCCATCGTATAACAGGAACAATAGCAACCAGTGTGAAAGGTATGGTCATTTCTACGTTCCGAGCCACCTACGCTTCACTCTAGGGCGTTGCTCCACCAGATCGAAAGGTTAGGGCCTTAGAAGTCAACGCCAGAAGCATAAGGTACAATATATATACAACAGGTTTTCCATCCTATAACATCAATAATTGCAACCAGTGTGAAAGTTATGGTCATTTCTACGTTCCGGGCAACCTAGGTTCCACTCTAGGGCGTTGCTCCACCAGATCGAAAGGTTAGGGCCTTAGAAGTCAACGCGCGAAGCATAAAATACAATAGAAATACAACAGTTTTTCCATCGTATAAAACGAATAATTGCAACCACTATGAAAGTTATGGTCATTTCTACTACCCGGGCAACCTAGGCTTCACCCTAGGGCGTTGCTCCACCAGATCGAATAGTTAGGGCCTTAGAAGTCAACGCCAGAAGCATAAGGTACAATATATATACAACAGCTTTTCCATCGTATAACAGGAACAATAGCAACCAGTGTGAACGGTATGGTCATTTCTACGTTCCGGGCAACCTAGGCGTCACTCTAGGGCGTTGCTCCACCAGATCGAATAGATAGTGCGTTAGAAGTCAACGTCAGAAGCGTAAAATACAGTATAAATACAACAGTTTTTCCATCGTATAAAACGAATAATTACAACCGGTATGAAAGTTATGGACATTTCTACTTTCCGGGCAACCTAGGCTTCACCCTAGGGCGATGCTCCACCAGATCGAATAGTTAGGGCCTTAGAAGTCAACGCGCGAAACATAAAACACAAAATAAATAGAACAGATTTTCCATTGTATAAATCGAATAATTTCTACCAGTGTGAAAGGTATGGTCTTTTCTACGTTCCGGGCAACCTAGGTTTCACCCTAGTGCGATGTTCCACCAGATCGAATAGTTAAGGCCTAAGAAGTGAACGCCAGAAGCATAAAATACAATATAAATACAACAGTTTTTCCATCGTATAAAACGGATAATGCCACCAGTATGAAAGTTATGGTCATTTCTACTTACCGGGCAACCTAGGATTCACCCTAGGGCGTTGCTCCGACAGATTGAATAGATAGGGCCTCAGAAGTCAACGCCAGAAGCATAAAATACAATATAAATAAACCAGCTTTTCCATCGCATAACAGGAACAGTAGCAACCAGTGTCAAAGGTATGGTCATTTCTACGTTCCGGGCAACCTAGGCGTCACTCTAGGGCGTTGCTCCACCAGATCTAATAGATAGTGCGTTAGAAGTCAACGTCAGAAGCATAAAATACAGTATAAATACAACAGTTTTTCCATCGTATAAAACGAATAATTGCAACCAGTATGAAAGTTATGAACATTTCTAATTTCCGGGCAACCCAGGCTTCACCCTAGGGCGATGCCCCACCAGATCGAATAGTTAGGGCCTTAGAAGTCAACGCGCGAAACATAAAACACAAAATAAATAGAACAGTTTTTCCATTGTATAAATCGAATAATTTCCACCAGTGTGAAAGTTATGGCCTTTTCTACGTTCCGGAAAACCTAGGCTTCACCCTAGTGCGTTGGTCCACCAGATCGAATAGTTAAGGCCTAAGAAGTGAACGCCAGAAGCATAATATACAATATAATTACAACAGTTTTTCCATCGTATAAAACGGATAATTGCCACCAGTATGAAAGTTATGGTCATTTCTACTTACCGGGCAACCTAGGATTCACCCTAGGGCGTTGCTCCAACAGATTGAATAGTTAGGGCCTCAGAAGTCGACGCCAGAAGCATAAAATACAATATAAATACAACAGTTTTTCCATCGTATAAAACGAATAATTGCAACCAGTATGAAAGTCATGGTCATTTCTACGTTCCGGGAAACCAAGGCTGCACTCTAGGGCGTTGCTCCAACAGATCGAATAGTTAGGGCCTCAGAAGTCAACGCCGGAAGCAGAAAATACAATATAAATACAACAGTTTTTCCATCGTATAAAGCGAATAATTGCAACCACTATGAAAGTTATGGTCATTTCTACTATCCGGGCAACCTAGGCTTCACCCTAGGGCGTTGCTCCACCAGATCGAATAGTTAGGGCCTTAGAAGTCGACGCCAGAAGCATAAGGTACTTATAAATATAACAGTTTTTCCGTCGAATAAGACGAATAATAGCCACCAGTGTGAAGGCTATGGTCATTTGTATGTTCCGGGAAACCAAGGCTTCACTCTAGGGCGTTGCACAAACAGATCGAATAGTTAGTGCGTTAGAAGTCAACGTCAGAAGCATAAAATACAGTATAAATACAACAGTTTTTCCATCGTATAAAACGAATAATTGCAACCAGTATGAAAGTTATGGACATTTCTACTTTCCGGGCAACCTAGGCTTCACCCTAGGGCGATGCTCCACCAGATCGAATAGTTAGGGCCTTAGAAGTCAACGCGCGAAACATAAAACTCAAAATAAATAGAACAGTTTTTCCATTGTATAAATCGAATAATTTCCACCAGTGTGAAAGTTATGGCCTTTTCTACGTTCCGGAAAACCTAGGCTTCACCCTAGTGCGTTGGTCCACCAGATCGAATAGTTAAGGCCTAAGAAGTGAACGCCAGAAGCATAATATACAATATAATTACAACAGTTTTTCCATCGTATAAAACGGATAATTGCCACCAGTATGAAAGTTATGGTCATTTGTACTTACCGGGCAGCCTAGGATTCACCCTAGGGCGTTGCTCCAACAGATTGAATAGTTAGGGCCTCAGAAGTCGACGCCAGAAGCATAAAATACAATATAAATACAACAGTTTTTCCATCGTATAAAACGAATAATTGCAACCAGTATGAAAGTCATGGTCATTTCTACGTTCCGGGAAACCAAGGCTCCACTCTAGGGCGTTGCTCCAACAGATCGAATAGTTAGGGCCTCAGAACTCAATGCCTGAAGCATAAAATACAATATAAATACAACAGTTTTTCCATCGTAGAAAGCGAATAATAGCAACCACTATGAAAGTTATGGTCATTTCTACTATCCGGGCAACCTAGGCTTCACCCTAGGGCGTTGCTCCACCAGATCGAATAGTTAGGTCCTTAGAAGTCAATGCCAGAAACATAGGGTACTTATAAATATAACAGTTTTTCCATCGAATAAGACGATTAATAGCCACCAGTGTGAAAGATATGGTCATTTCTACGTTTCGGGCAACCTAGGCGTCACTCTAAGGCGTTGCTCCACCAGATCGAATAGTTAGGGCCTAAGAAGTCAACGCCAGAAGCATAAAATGCAATACAAATGCAACAGCTTTTCCATCGTATAAAATGAATATTTGCAAAGAGTGTGAAAGTAATGGTCATTTCTACGTTCCGGGCAACCTAGGTTTCACTCTAGGTCGTTGCTCCACCAGATCGAATAGTTAGTGTGTTAGAAGTCAACGTCAGAAGCATAAAATACAGTATAAATACAACAGTTTTTCCATCGTATAAAACGAATAATTGCAACCAGTATGAAAGTTATGGACATTTCTACTTTCCGGGCAACCTAGGCTTCACCCTAGGGCGATGCTCCACCAGATCGAATAGTTAGGGCCTTAGAAATCAACGCGCGAAGCATAAAACACAAAATAAATAGAACAGTTTTTCCATTGTATAAATCGAATAATTTCTACCAGTGTGAAAGTTATGGTCTTTTCTACGTTCCGGGCAACCTAGGCTTCACCCTAGGGCGTTGCTGCAACAGATTAAATAGTTAGGGCCTCAGATGTCAACGCCAGAAGCATAAAATACAGTATAAATACAACAGTTTTTCCATCGTATAAAGCGAATAATTGCAACCAGTATGAAAGTCATGGTCATTTCTACGATCCGGGAAACCAAGGCTTCACTCTAGGGCGTTGCTCCAGCAGATCGAATAGTTAGGGCCTCAGAAGTCAACGCCCGAAGAATAAAATGCAATAAAAATGCAACAGTTTTTCCATCGTATAACAGGAATAATTGTAACCAGTTTGAAAGTGATGGTCATTTCTACGTTCCGGGCCGCCTAGGCGTCACTCTAAGGCGTTGCTCTACCAGATCGAATAGTTTGGGCCTAAGAAGTCAACGCCAGAAGCATAAAATACAATATAAATGCAACAGCTTTTCCATCGTATAAAATGAATAATTGCAGAGAGTGTGATAGTAATGGTCATTTCTACGTTCCGGGCAACCTAGGTTTCACTCTAGGGCGTTGCTGCACCAGATCGAATAGTTAGTGCGTTAGAAGTCAACGTCAGAAGCATAAAATACAGTATAAATACAACAGTTTTTCCATCGTATAAAACGAATAATTGCAACCAGTATGAAAGTTATGGACATTTCTACTTTCAGGGCAACCTAGGCTTCACCCTAGGGCGATGCTCCACCAGATCGAATAGTTAGGGCCTTACAAGTCAACGCGCGAAACATAAAACTCAAAATAAATAGAACAGTTTTTCCATTGTATAAATCGAATAATTTCTACCAGTGTGAAAGTTATGGTCTTTTCTACGTTCCGGAAAACCTAGGCTTCACCCAAGTGCGTTGTTCCACCAGATCGAATAGTTAAGGCCTTAGAAGTCAACGCCAGAAGCATAATGTACAATACAAATACAACAGCTTTTCCATCGTATAACAGGAACAATAGCAACCAGTGTGAAAGGTATGGTCATTTCTACGTTCCGGGCAACCTAGGCGTCACTCTAGGGCGTTGCTCCACCAGACCGAATAGGTAGTGCGTTTGAAGTCAACGTCAGAAGCGTAAAATACAGTATAAATACAACAGTTTTTCCATCGTATAAAACGAATAATTGCAACCGGTATGAAAGTTATGGACATTTCTACTTTCCGGGCAACCTAGGCTTCACCCAAGTGCGTTGTTCCACCAGATCGAATAGTTAAGGCCTTAGAAGTCAACGCCAGAAGCATAATGTACAATACAAATACAACAGCTTTTCCATCGTATAACAGGAACAATAGCAACCAGTGTGAAAGGTATGGTCATTTCTACGTTCCGAGCCACCTACGCTTCACTCTAGGGCGTTGCTCCACCAGATCGAAAGGTTAGGGCCTTAGAAGTCAACGCCAGAAGCATAAGGTACAATATATATACAACAGGTTTTCCATCATATAACATCAATAATTGCAACCAGTGTGAAAGTTATGGTCATTTCTACGTTCCGGGCAACCTAGGTTCCACTCTAGGACGTTGCTCCACCAGATCGAAATGTTAGGGCCTTAGAAGTCAACGCGCGAAGCATAAAATGCAATAGAAATACAACAGTTTTTCCATCGTATAAAACGAATAATTGCAACCACTATGAAAGTTATGGTCATTTCTACTATCCGGGCAACCTAGGCTTCACCCTAGGGCGTTGCTCCACCAGATCGAATAGTTAGGGTCTTAGAAGTCAACGCCAGAAGCATAAGGTACAATATATATACAACAGCTTTTCCATCGTATAACAGGAACAATAGCAACCAGTGTGAAAGGTATGGTCATTTCTACGTTCCGGGCAACCTAGGCGTCACTCTAGGGCGTTGCTCCACCAGACCGAATAGGTAGTGCGTTTGAAGTCAACGTCAGAAGCGTAAAATACAGTATAAATACAACAGTTTTTCCATCGTATAAAACGAATAATTGCAACCGGTATGAAAGTTATGGACATTTCTACTTTCCGGGCAACCTAGGCTTCACCCTAGGGCGATGCTCCACCAGATCGAATAGTTAGGGCCTTAGAAGTCAACGCCAGAAGCATAAAATACAATATAAATAAACCAGCTTTTCCATCGTATAACACGAACAGTAGCAACCAGTGTCAAAGGTATGGTCATTTCTACGTTCCGGGCAACCTAGGCGTCACTCTAGGGCGTTGCTCCACCAGATCGAATAGATAGTGCGTTAGAAGTCAACGTCAGAAGCATAAAATACAGTATAAATACAACAGTTTTTCCATCGTATAAAACGAATAATTGCAACCAGTATGAAAGTTATGAACATTTCTAATTTCCGGGCAACCTAGGCTTCACCCTAGGGCGATGCCCCACCAGATCGAATAGTTAGGGCCTTAGAAGTCAACGCGCGAAACATAAAACACAAAATAAATAGAACAGTTTTTCCATTGTATAAATCGAATAATTTCTACCAGTGTGAAAGGTATGGTCTTTTCTATGTTCCGGGCAACCTAGGCTTCACCCTAGTGCGTTGTTCCACCAGATCGAATAGTTAAGGCCTAAGAAGTGAACGCCAGAAGCATAAAATACAATATAAATACAACAGTTTTTCCATCGTATAAAACGGATAATGCCACCAGTATGAAAGTTATGGTCATTTCTACTTGCCGGGCAACCTAGGATTCACCCTAGTGCGTTGTTCCACCAGATCGAATAGTTAGGGCCTAAGAAGTGAACGCCAGAAGCATAAAATACAATATAAACACAACAGTTTTTCCATCGTATAAAATGAATAATTGCAACCAGTGTGAAAGTTATGGTCATTTCTACGTTCCGCGCAACCTAGGTTTCACCCTAGGGCGTTGCTCCACTAGATCGAATGGTTCGAGCCTTAGAAGTCAACGTCAGAAGCATAAAATACAATATAAATGCAACAGTTTTTCCATCGTATAAAACGAATAATTGCAACCAGTATGAAAGTCATGGTCATTTCTACGTTCCGGGAAACGAAGGCTCCACTCTAGGGCGTTGCTCCAACAGATCGAATAGTTAGGGCCTCAGAACTCAATGACTGAAGCATAAAATACAATATAAATACAACAGTTTTTCCATCGTAGAAAGCGAATAATAGCAACCACTATGAAAGTTATGGTCATTTCTACTATCCGGGCAACCTAGGCTTCACCCTAGGGCGTTGCTCCACCAGATCGAATAGTTAGGTCCTTAGAAGTCAATGCCAGAAACATAGGGTACTTATAAATATAACAGTTTTTCCATCGAATAAGACGAATAATAGCCACCAGTGTGAAAGATATGGTCATTTCTACGTTTCGGGCAACCTAGGCGTCACTCTAAGGCGTTGCTCCACCAAATCGAATAGTTAGGGCCTAAGAAGTCAACGCCAGAAGCATAAAATGCAATACAAATGCAACAGCTTTTCCATCGTATAAAATGAATAATTGCAAAGAGTGTGAAAGTAATGGTCATTTCTACGTTCCGGGCAACCTAGGATTCACTCTAGGTCGTTGCTCCACCAGATCGAATAGTTAGTGTGTTAGAAGTCAACGTCAGAAGCATAAAATACAGTATAAATACAACAGTTTTTCCATCGTATAAAACGAATAATTGCAACCAGTATGAAAGTTATGGACATTTCTACTTTCCGGGCAACCTAGGCTTCACCCTAGGGCGATGCTCCACCAGATCGAATAGTTAGGGCCTTAGAAATCAACGCGCGAAGCATAAAACACAAAATAAATAGAACAGTTTTTCCATTGTATAAATCGAATAATTTCTACCAGTGTGAAAGTTATGGTCTTTTCTACGTTCCGGGCAACCTAGGCTTCACCCTAGGGCGTTGCTCCAACAGATTAAATAGTTAGGGCCTCAGATGTCAACGCCAGAAGCATAAAATACAATATAAATACAACAGTTTTTCCATCGTATAAAGCGAATAATTGCAACCAGTATGAAAGTCATGGTCATTTCTACGTTCCGGGAAACCAAGGCTTCACTCTAGGGCGTTGCTCCAGCAGATCGAATAGTTAGGGCCTCAGAAGTCAACGCCCGAAGAATAAAATGCAATAAAAATGCAACAGTTTTTCCATCGTATAACAGGAATAATTGTAACCAGTTTGAAAGTGATGGTCATTTCTACGTTCCGGGCAGCCTAGGCGTCACTCTAAGGCGTTGCTCTACCAGATCGAATAGTTTGGGCCTAAGAAGTCAACGCCAGAAGCATAAAATACAATATAAATGCAACAGCTTTTCCATCGTATAAAATGAATAATTGCAGAGAGTGTGATAGTAATGGTCATTTCTACGTTCCGGGCAACCTAGGTTTCACTCTAGGGCGTTGCTCCACCAGATCGAATAGTTAGTGACTTAGAAGTCAACGTCAGAAGCATAAAATACAATATAAATACAACAGTTTTTCCATCGTATAAAGCGAATAATTGCAACCAGTATGAAAGTCATGGTCATTTCTACGTTCCGGGAAACCAAGGCTTCACTGTAGGGCGTTGCTCCAGCAGATCGAATAGTTAGGGCCTCAGAAGTCAACGCCCGAAGAATAAAATGCAATAAAAATGCAACAGTTTTTCCATCGTATAACAGGAATAATTGTAACCAGTTTGAAAGTGATGGTCATTTCTACGTTCCGGGCAGCCTAGGCGTCACTCTAAGGCGTTGCTCTACCAGATCGAATAGTTTGGGCCTAAGAAGTCAACGCCAGAAGCATAAAATACAATATAAATGCAACAGCTTTTCCATCGTATAAAATGAATAATTGCAGAGAGTGTGATAGTAATGGTCATTTCTACGTTCCGGGCAACCTAGGTTTCACTCTAGGGCGTTGCTGCACCAGATCGAATAGTTAGTGCGTTAGAAGTCAACGTCAGAAGCATAAAATACAGTATAAATACAACAGTTTTTCCATCGTATAAAACGAATAATTGCAACCAGAATGAAAGTTATGGACATTTCTACTTTCAGGGCAACCTAGGCTTCACCCTAGGGCGATGCTCCACCAGATCGAATAGTTAGGGCCTTAGAAGTCAACGCGCGAAACATAAAACTCAAAATAAATAGAACAGTTTTTCCATTGTATAAATCGAATAATTTCTACCAGTGTGAAAGTTATGGTCTTTTCTACGTTCCGGAAAACCTAGGCTTCACCCTAGTGCGTTGTTCCACCAGATCGAATAGTTAAGGCCTTAGAAGTCAACGCCAGAAGCATAATGTACAATACAAATACAACAGCTTTTCCATCGTATAACAGGAACAATAGCAACCAGTGTGAAAGCTATGGTCATTTCTACGTTCCGAGCCACCTACGCTTCACTCTAGGGCGTTGCTCCACCAGATCGAAAGGTTAGGGCCTTAGAAGTCAACGCCAGAAGCATAAGGTACAATATATATACAACAGGTTTTCCATCCTATAACATCAATAATTGCAACCAGTGTGAAAGTTATGGTCATTTCTACGTTCCGGGCAACCTAGGCTTCACTCTAGGGCGTTGCTCCACCAGATCGAATAGTTAGTGACTTAGAAGTCAACGTCAGAAGCATAAAATACAGTATAAATACAACAGTTTTGCCATCGTATGAAACGAATAATTGCAACCAGTATGAAAGTTGTGGACATTTCTACTTTCCGGGCAACCTAGGCATCACCCTAGGGCGTTGCTCCACCAGATCGAATAGTTAGGTCCTTAGAAGTCAACGCCCGAAGAATAAAATGCAATAAAAATGCAACAGTTTTTCCATCGTATAACAGGAATAGTTGTAACCAGTTTGAAAGTGATGGTCATTTCTACGTTCCGGGCAGCCTAGGCGTCACTCTAAGGCGTTGCTCCACCAAATCGAATAGTTTGGGCCTCAGGAGTCAACGCCAGACGCATAAAATACAATATAAATGCAACAGCTTTTCCATCGTATAAAATGAATAATTGCAGAGAGTGTGATAGTAATGGTCATTTCTACGTTCCGGGCAACCTAGGTTTCACTCTAGGGCGTTGCTGCACCAGATCGAATAGTTAGTGCGTTAGAAGTCAACGTCAGAAGCATAAAATACAGTATAAATACATCAGTTTTTCCATCGTATAAAACGAATAATTGCAACCAGTATGAAAGTTATGGACATTTCTACTTTCAGGGCAACCTAGGCTTCACCCTAGGGCGATGCTCCACCAGATCGAGTAGTTAGGGCCTTAGAAGTCAACGCGCGAAACATAAAACTCAAAATAAATAGAACAGTTTTTCCATTGTATAAATCGAATAATTGCTACCAGTGTGAAAGTTATGGCCATTTCTACGTTCCGGGAAACCTAGGCTTCACCCTAGTGCGTTGGTCCACCAGATCGAATAGTTAAGGCCTAAGAAGTGAACGCCAGAAGCATAAAATACAATATAAATACAACAGTTTTTCCATCGTATAAAACGAATAATTGCAACCAGTGTGAAGGTTATGGTCATTTCTATGTTCCGGGCAACCTAAGCTTCACTCTAGGGCGTTGCACCACCAGATCGAACAGTTAGTGCCTTAGAAGTCAACGTCAGAAGCATAAAATATAGTATAAATACAACAGTTCTTCCATCGTATAAAACGAGTAATTGCAACCAGTATGAAAGTTGTGGACATTTCTACGTTCCGGGAAACCTAGGCTTCACCCTAGGGCGATGTTCCACCATATCGAACAGTTAGGGCCTAAGAAGTGAGCGCAAGAAGCATAAAATACAATATAAATACAACAGCTTTTCCATCGTATAAAACGTATAATTGCAACGAGTATGAAAGTTATGGTCATTTCTACTTTCCGGGCAACGTAGTCTTCACCCTAGGGCGTTGCTCCAACAGATTGGACAGTTAGGGCCTTGGAAGTCAGCGCCCGAAGCATAAAATGCAATAAAAATGCAACAGTTTTTCCGTCATATAACAGGGATAGTTGCAACCACTTTGAAAGTGATGGTCATTTCTACGTTCCGGGCAACCTAGGCTTCACCCTAGGGCGTTGCTCCACCAGATCGAATAGTTAGGGCCTTAGAAGTCAACGCCAGAAGCATAATGTACAATACAAGTACAACAGTTTTTCCATCGTATAAAACGAATAATTGCAACCAGTGTGAAAGATATGGTCATATCTACGTTCCGGGCAACCTAGGCGTCACTCTAAGGCGTTGCTCCACCAGATCGAATAGTTAGGGATTAAGAAGTCAACGCCAGAAGCATAAAATACAATATAAATGCAACAGCTTTTCCATCGTATAAAATGAATAATTGCAAAGAGTGTGAGAGTAATGGTCATTTCTACGTTCCGGGCAACCTAGGTTTCACTCTTGGGCGTTGCTCCACCAGATCGAATAGTTAGTGCCTTAGAAGTCAACGTCAGAAGCATAAAATACAGTATACATACAACAGTTTTTCTATCGTATAAAACGAATAATTGCAACCAGTGTGAAAGTTATGGTCATTTCTACGTTCCGGGCAGCCTAGGCTTCACTCTAGGGCGACGTTCCACCAGATCGAATATTTAAGGCCCAAGAAGTGAACGCCAGAAGCATAAAATACAATATAAATACAACAGTTTTTCCATCGTATAAAACGGATAATTGCAACCATTATGAAAGTAATGGTCATATCTACTTCCCGGGCAACCTAGGACTCACACTAGGGCGTTGCTCCAACAGATTGAATAGTTAGTGCCTTAGAAGTCAACGCGGGAAACATAAATCTCAAAATAAATAGAACAGCTTTTCCATTGTATAAATCGAATAATTTCTACCAGTGTGAAAGTTATGGTCTTTTCTACGTTCCGGAAAACCTAGGCTTCACCCTAGTGCGTTGTTCCACCAGATCGAATAGTTGAGGCCTTAGAAGTCAACGCCAGAAGCATAATGTACAATACAAATACAACAGCTTTTCCATCGTATAACAGGAACAATAGCAACCAGTGTGAAAGGTATGGTCATTTCTACGTTCCGAGCCACCTACGCTTCACTCTAGGGCGTTGCTCCACCAGATCGAAAGGTTAGGGCCTTAGAAGTCAACGCCAGAAGCATAAGGTACAATATATATACAACAGGTTTTCCATCCTATAACATCAATAATTGCAACCAGTGTGAAAGTTATGGTCATTTCTACGTTCCGGGCAACCTAGGTTCCACTCTAGGGCGTTGCTCCACCAGATCGAAAGGTTAGGGCCTTAGAAGTCAACGCGCGAAGCATAAAATACAATAGAAATACAACAGTTTTTCCATCGTATAAAACGAATAATTGCAACCACTATGAAAGTTATGGTCATTTCTACTATCCGGGCAACCTAGGCTTCACCCTAGGGCGTTGCTCCACCAGATCGAATAGTTAGGGCCTTAGAAGTCAACGCCAGAAGCATAAGGTACAATATATATACAACAGCTTTTCCATCGTATAACAGGAACAATAGCAACCAGTGTGAACGGTATGGTCATTTCTACGTTCCGGGCAACCTAGGCGTCACTCTAGGGCGTTGCTCCACCAGATCGAATAGATAGTGCGTTAGAAGTCAACGTCAGAAGCGTAAAATACAGTATAAATACAACAGTTTTTCCATCGTATAAAACGAATAATTACAACCGGTATGAAAGTTATGGACATTTCTACTTTCCGGGCAACCTAGGCTTCACCCTAGGGCGATGCTCCACCAGATCGAATAGTTAGGGCCTTAGAAGTCAACGCCCGAAGCATAAAATGCAATAAAAATGCAACAGTTTTTCCGTCATATAACAGGGATAGTTGCAACCACTTTGAAAGTGATGGTCATTTCTACGTTCCGGGCAACCTAGGCTTCACCCTAGGGCGTTGCTCCACCAGATCGAATAGTTAGGGCCTTAGAAGTCAACGCCAGAAGCATAATGTACAATACAAGTACAACAGTTTTTCCATCGTATAAAACGAATAATTGCAACCAGTGTGAAAGATATGGTCATATCTACGTTCCGGGCAACCTAGGCGTCACTCTAAGGCGTTGCTCCACCAGATCGAATAGTTAGGGATTAAGAAGTCAACGCCAGAAGCATAAAATACAATATAAATGCAACAGCTTTTCCATCGTATAAAATGAATAATTGCAAAGAGTGTGAGAGTAATGGTCATTTCTACGTTCCGGGCAACCTAGGTTTCACTCTTGGGCGTTGCTCCACCAGATCGAATAGTTAGTGCCTTAGAAGTCAACGTCAGAAGCATAAAATACAGTATACATACAACAGTTTTTCTATCGTATAAAACGAATAATTGCAACCAGTGTGAAAGTTATGGTCATTTCTACGTTCCGGGCAGCCTAGGCTTCACTCTAGGGCGACGTTCCACCAGATCGAATATTTAAGGCCCAAGAAGTGAACGCCAGAAGCATAAAATACAATATAAATACAACAGTTTTTCCATCGTATAAAACGGATAATTGCAACCATTATGAAAGTAATGGTCATATCTACTTCCCGGGCAACCTAGGACTCACACTAGGTCGTTGCTCCAACAGATTGAATAGTTAGTGCCTTAGAAGTCAACGCGGGAAACATAAATCTCAAAATAAATAGAACAGCTTTTCCATTGTATAAATCGAATAATTTCTACCAGTGTGAAAGTTATGGTCTTTTCTACGTTCCGGAAAACCTAGGCTTCACCCTAGTGCGTTGTTCCACCAGATCGAATAGTTGAGGCCTTAGAAGTCAACGCCAGAAGCATAATGTACAATACAAATACAACAGCTTTTCCATCGTATAACAGGAACAATAGCAACCAGTGTGAAAGGTATGGTCATTTCTACGTTCCGAGCCACCTACGCTTCACTCTAGGGCGTTGCTCCACCAGATCGAAAGGTTAGGGCCTTAGAAGTCAACGCCAGAAGCATAAGGTACAATATATATACAACAGGTTTTCCATCCTATAACATCAATAATTGCAACCAGTGTGAAAGTTATGGTCATTTCTACGTTCCGGGCAACCTAGGTTCCACTCTAGGGCGTTGCTCCACCAGATCGAAAGGTTAGGGCCTTAGAAGTCAACGCGCGAAGCATAAAATACAATAGAAATACAACAGTTTTTCCATCGTATAAAACGAATAATTGCAACCACTATGAAAGTTATGGTCATTTCTACTATCCGGGCAACCTAGGCTTCACCCTAGGGCGTTGCTCCACCAGATCGAATAGTTAGGGCCTTAGAAGTCAACGCCAGAAGCATAAGGTACAATATATATACAACAGCTTTTCCATCGTATAACAGGAACAATAGCAACCAGTGTGAACGGTATGGTCATTTCTACGTTCCGGGCAACCTAGGCGTCACTCTAGGGCGTTGCTCCACCAGATCGAATAGATAGTGCGTTAGAAGTCAACGTCAGAAGCGTAAAATACAGTATAAATACAACAGTTTTTCCATCGTATAAAACGAATAATTACAACCGGTATGAAAGTTATGGACATTTCTACTTTCCGGGCAACCTAGGCTTCACCCTAGGGCGATGCTCCACCAGATCGAATAGTTAGGGCCTTAGAAGTCAACGCGCGAAACATAAAACACAAAATAAATAGAACAGATTTTCCATTGTATAAATCGAATAATTTCTACCAGTGTGAAAGGTATGGTCTTTTCTACGTTCCGGGCAACCTAGGTTTCACCCTAGTGCGATGTTCCACCAGATCGAATAGTTAAGGCCTAAGAAGTGAACGCCAGAAGCATAAAATACAATATAAATACAACAGTTTTTCCATCGTATAAAACGGATAATGCCACCAGTATGAAAGTTATGGTCATTTCTACTTACCGGGCAACCTAGGATTCACCCTAGGGCGTTGCTCCGACAGATTGAATAGATAGGGCCTCAGAAGTCAACGCCAGAAGCATAAAATACAATATAAATAAACCAGCTTTTCCATCGTATAACAGGAACAGTAGCAACCAGTGTCAAAGGTATGGTCATTTCTACGTTCCGGGCAACCTAGGCGTCACTCTAGGGCGTTGCTCCACCAGATCTAATAGATAGTGCGTTAGAAGTCAACGTCAGAAGCATAAAATACAGTATAAATACAACAGTTTTTCCATCGTATAAAACGAATAATTGCAACCAGTATGAAAGTTATGAACATTTCTAATTTCCGGGCAACCCAGGCTTCACCCTAGGGCGATGCCCCACCAGATCGAATAGTTAGGGCCTTAGAAGTCAACGCGCGAAACATAAAACACAAAATAAATAGAACAGTTTTTCCATTGTATAAATCGAATAATTTCCACCAGTGTGAAAGTTATGGCCTTTTCTACGTTCCGGAAAACCTAGGCTTCACCCTAGTGCGTTGGTCCACCAGATCGAATAGTTAAGGCCTAAGAAGTGAACGCCAGAAGCATAATATACAATATAATTACAACAGTTTTTCCATCGTATAAAACGGATAATTGCCACCAGTATGAAAGTTATGGTCATTTCTACTTACCGGGCAACCTAGGATTCACCCTAGGGCGTTGCTCCAACAGATTGAATAGTTAGGGCCTCAGAAGTCGACGCCAGAAGCATAAAATACAATATAAATACAACAGTTTTTCCATCGTATAAAACGAATAATTGCAACCAGTATGAAAGTCATGGTCATTTCTACGTTCCGGGAAACCAAGGCTGCACTCTAGGGCGTTGCTCCAACAGATCGAATAGTTAGGGCCTCAGAAGTCAACGCCGGAAGCAGAAAATACAATATAAATACAACAGTTTTTCCATCGTATAAAGCGAATAATTGCAACCACTATGAAAGTTATGGTCATTTCTACTATCCGGGCAACCTAGGCTTCACCCTAGGGCGTTGCTCCACCAGATCGAATAGTTAGGGCCTTAGAAGTCGACGCCAGAAGCATAAGGTACTTATAAATATAACAGTTTTTCCGTCGAATAAGACGAATAATAGCCACCAGTGTGAAGGCTATGGTCATTTGTATGTTCCGGGAAACCAAGGCTTCACTCTAGGGCGTTGCTCAAACAGATCGAATAGTTAGTGCGTTAGAAGTCAACGTCAGAAGCATAAAATACAGTATAAATACAACAGTTTTTCCATCGTATAAAACGAATAATTGCAACCAGTATGAAAGTTATGGACATTTCTACTTTCCGGGCAACCTAGGCTTCACCCTAGGGCGATGCTCCACCAGATCGAATAGTTAGGGCCTTAGAAGTCAACGCGCGAAACATAAAACTCAAAATAAATAGAACAGTTTTTCCATTGTATAAATCGAATAATTTCCACCAGTGTGAAAGTTATGGCCTTTTCTACGTTCCGGAAAACCTAGGCTTCACCCTAGTGCGTTGGTCCACCAGATCGAATAGTTAAGGCCTAAGAAGTGAACGCCAGAAGCATAATATACAATATAATTACAACAGTTTTTCCATCGTATAAAACGGATAATTGCCACCAGTATGAAAGTTATGGTCATTTGTACTTACCGGGCAGCCTAGGATTCACCCTAGGGCGTTGCTCCAACAGATTGAATAGTTAGGGCCTCAGAAGTCGACGCCAGAAGCATAAAATACAATATAAATACAACAGTTTTTCCATCGTATAAAACGAATAATTGCAACCAGTATGAAAGTCATGGTCATTTCTACGTTCCGGGAAACCAAGGCTCCACTCTAGGGCGTTGCTCCAACAGATCGAATAGTTAGGGCCTCAGAACTCAATGCCTGAAGCATAAAATACAATATAAATACAACAGTTTTTCCATCGTAGAAAGCGAATAATAGCAACCACTATGAAAGTTATGGTCATTTCTACTATCCGGGCAACCTAGGCTTCACCCTAGGGCGTTGCTCCACCAGATCGAATAGTTAGGTCCTTAGAAGTCAATGCCAGAAACATAGGGTACTTATAAATATAACAGTTTTTCCATCGAATAAGACGATTAATAGCCACCAGTGTGAAAGATATGGTCATTTCTACGTTTCGGGCAACCTAGGCGTCACTCTAAGGCGTTGCTCCACCAGATCGAATAGTTAGGGCCTAAGAAGTCAACGCCAGAAGCATAAAATGCAATACAAATGCAACAGCTTTTCCATCGTATAAAATGAATATTTGCAAAGAGTGTGAAAGTAATGGTCATTTCTACGTTCCGGGCAACCTAGGTTTCACTCTAGGTCGTTGCTCCACCAGATCGAATAGTTAGTGTGTTAGAAGTCAACGTCAGAAGCATAAAATACAGTATAAATACAACAGTTTTTCCATCGTATAAAACGAATAATTGCAACCAGTATGAAAGTTATGGACATTTCTACTTTCCGGGCAACCTAGGCTTCACCCTAGGGCGATGCTCCACCAGATCGAATAGTTAGGGCCTTAGAAATCAACGCGCGAAGCATAAAACACAAAATAAATAGAACAGTTTTTCCATTGTATAAATCGAATAATTTCTACCAGTGTGAAAGTTATGGTCTTTTCTACGTTCCGGGCAACCTAGGCTTCACCCTAGGGCGTTGCTGCAACAGATTAAATAGTTAGGGCCTCAGATGTCAACGCCAGAAGCATAAAATACAGTATAAATACAACAGTTTTTCCATCGTATAAAGCGAATAATTGCAACCAGTATGAAAGTCATGGTCATTTCTACGATCCGGGAAACCAAGGCTTCACTCTAGGGCGTTGCTCCAGCAGATCGAATAGTTAGGGCCTCAGAAGTCAACGCCCGAAGAATAAAATGCAATAAAAATGCAACAGTTTTTCCATCGTATAACAGGAATAATTGTAACCAGTTTGAAAGTGATGGTCATTTCTACGTTCCGGGCCGCCTAGGCGTCACTCTAAGGCGTTGCTCTACCAGATCGAATAGTTTGGGCCTAAGAAGTCAACGCCAGAAGCATAAAATACAATATAAATGCAACAGCTTTTCCATCGTATAAAATGAATAATTGCAGAGAGTGTGATAGTAATGGTCATTTCTACGTTCCGGGCAACCTAGGTTTCACTCTAGGGCGTTGCTGCACCAGATCGAATAGTTAGTGCGTTAGAAGTCAACGTCAGAAGCATAAAATACAGTATAAATACAACAGTTTTTCCATCGTATAAAACGAATAATTGCAACCAGTATGAAAGTTATGGACATTTCTACTTTCAGGGCAACCTAGGCTTCACCCTAGGGCGATGCTCCACCAGATCGAATAGTTAGGGCCTTAGAAGTCAACGCGCGAAACATAAAACTCAAAATAAATAGAACAGTTTTTCCATTGTATAAATCGAATAATTTCTACCAGTGTGAAAGTTATGGTCTTTTCTACGTTCCGGAAAACCTAGGCTTCACCCAAGTGCGTTGTTCCACCAGATCGAATAGTTAAGGCCTTAGAAGTCAACGCCAGAAGCATAATGTACAATACAAATACAACAGCTTTTCCATCGTATAACAGGAACAATAGCAACCAGTGTGAAAGGTATGGTCATTTCTACGTTCCGAGCCACCTACGCTTCACTCTAGGGCGTTGCTCCACCAGATCGAAAGGTTAGGGCCTTAGAAGTCAACGCCAGAAGCATAAGGTACAATATATATACAACAGGTTTTCCATCATATAACATCAATAATTGCAACCAGTGTGAAAGTTATGGTCATTTCTACGTTCCGGGCAACCTAGGTTCCACTCTAGGACGTTGCTCCACCAGATCGAAATGTTAGGGCCTTAGAAGTCAACGCGCGAAGCATAAAATGCAATAGAAATACAACAGTTTTTCCATCGTATAAAACGAATAATTGCAACCACTATGAAAGTTATGGTCATTTCTACTATCCGGGCAACCTAGGCTTCACCCTAGGGCGTTGCTCCACCAGATCGAATAGTTAGGGCCTTAGAAGTCAACGCCAGAAGCATAAGGTACAATATATATACAACAGCTTTTCCATCGTATAACAGGAACAATAGCAACCAGTGTGAAAGGTATGGTCATTTCTACGTTCCGGGCAACCTAGGCGTCACTCTAGGGCGTTGCTCCACCAGACCGAATAGGTAGTGCGTTTGAAGTCAACGTCAGAAGCGTAAAATACAGTATAAATACAACAGTTTTTCCATCGTATAAAACGAATAATTGCAACCGGTATGAAAGTTATGGACATTTCTACTTTCCGGGCAACCTAGGCTTCACCCAAGTGCGTTGTTCCACCAGATCGAATAGTTAAGGCCTTAGAAGTCAACGCCAGAAGCATAATGTACAATACAAATACAACAGCTTTTCCATCGTATAACAGGAACAATAGCAACCAGTGTGAAAGGTATGGTCATTTCTACGTTCCGAGCCACCTACGCTTCACTCTAGGGCGTTGCTCCACCAGATCGAAAGGTTAGGGCCTTAGAAGTCAACGCCAGAAGCATAAGGTACAATATATATACAACAGGTTTTCCATCATATAACATCAATAATTGCAACCAGTGTGAAAGTTATGGTCATTTCTACGTTCCGGGCAACCTAGGTTCCACTCTAGGACGTTGCTCCACCAGATCGAAATGTTAGGGCCTTAGAAGTCAACGCGCGAAGCATAAAATGCAATAGAAATACAACAGTTTTTCCATCGTATAAAACGAATAATTGCAACCACTATGAAAGTTATGGTCATTTCTACTATCCGGGCAACCTAGGCTTCACCCTAGGGCGTTGCTCCACCAGATCGAATAGTTAGGGCCTTAGAAGTCAACGCCAGAAGCATAAGGTACAATATATATACAACAGCTTTTCCATCGTATAACAGGAACAATAGCAACCAGTGTGAAAGGTATGGTCATTTCTACGTTCCGGGCAACCTAGGCGTCACTCTAGGGCGTTGCTCCACCAGACCGAATAGGTAGTGCGTTTGAAGTCAACGTCAGAAGCGTAAAATACAGTATAAATACAACAGTTTTTCCATCGTATAAAACGAATAATTGCAACCGGTATGAAAGTTATGGACATTTCTACTTTCCGGGCAACCTAGGCTTCACCCTAGGGCGATGCTCCACCAGATCGAATAGTTAGGGCCTTAGAAGTCAACGCCAGAAGCATAAAATACAATATAAATAAACCAGCTTTTCCATCGTATAACACGAACAGTAGCAACCAGTGTCAAAGGTATGGTCATTTCTACGTTCCGGGCAACCTAGGCGTCACTCTAGGGCGTTGCTCCACCAGATCGAATAGATAGTGCGTTAGAAGTCAACGTCAGAAGCATAAAATACAGTATAAATACAACAGTTTTTCCATCGTATAAAACGAATAATTGCAACCAGTATGAAAGTTATGAACATTTCTAATTTCCGGGCAACCTAGGCTTCACCCTAGGGCGATGCCCCACCAGATCGAATAGTTAGGGCCTTAGAAGTCAACGCGCGAAACATAAAACACAAAATAAATAGAACAGTTTTTCCATTGTATAAATCGAATAATTTCTACCAGTGTGAAAGGTATGGTCTTTTCTATGTTCCGGGCAACCTAGGCTTCACCCTAGTGCGTTGTTCCACCAGATCGAATAGTTAAGGCCTAAGAAGTGAACGCCAGAAGCATAAAATACAATATAAATACAACAGTTTTTCCATCGTATAAAACGGATAATGCCACCAGTATGAAAGTTATGGTCATTTCTACTTACCGGGCAACCTAGGATTCACCCTAGTGCGTTGTTCCACCAGATCGAATAGTTAGGGCCTAAGAAGTGAACGCCAGAAGCATAAAATACAATATAAACACAACAGTTTTTCCATCGTATAAAATGAATAATTGCAACCAGTGTGAAAGTTATGGTCATTTCTACGTTCCGCGCAACCTAGGTTTCACCCTAGGGCGTTGCTCCACTAGATCGAATGGTTCGAGCCTTAGAAGTCAACGTCAGAAGCATAAAATACAATATAAATACAACAGTTTTTCCATCGTATAAAACGAATAATTGCAACCAGTATGAAAGTCATGGTCATTTCTACGTTCCGGGAAACGAAGGCTCCACTCTAGGGCGTTGCTCCAACAGATCGAATAGTTAGGGCCTCAGAACTCAATGACTGAAGCATAAAATACAATATAAATACAACAGTTTTTCCATCGTAGAAAGCGAATAATAGCAACCACTATGAAAGTTATGGTCATTTCTACTATCCGGGCAACCTAGGCTTCACCCTAGGGCGTTGCTCCACCAGATCGAATAGTTAGGTCCTTAGAAGTCAATGCCAGAAACATAGGGTACTTATAAATATAACAGTTTTTCCATCGAATAAGACGAATAATAGCCACCAGTGTGAAAGATATGGTCATTTCTACGTTTCGGGCAACCTAGGCGTCACTCTAAGGCGTTGCTCCACCAAATCGAACAGTTAGGGCCTAAGAAGTCAACGCCAGAAGCATAAAATGCAATACAAATGCAACAGCTTTTCCATCGTATAAAATGAATAATTGCAAAGAGTGTGAAAGTAATGGTCATTTCTACGTTCCGGGCAACCTAGGATTCACTCTAGGTCGTTGCTCCACCAGATCGAATAGTTAGTGTGTTAGAAGTCAACGTCAGAAGCATAAAATACAGTATAAATACAACAGTTTTTCCATCGTATAAAACGAATAATTGCAACCAGTATGAAAGTTATGGACATTTCTACTTTCCGGGCAACCTAGGCTTCACCCTAGGGCGATGCTCCACCAGATCGAATAGTTAGGGCCTTAGAAATCAACGCGCGAAGCATAAAACACAAAATAAATAGAACAGTTTTTCCATTGTATAAATCGAATAATTTCTACCAGTGTGAAAGTTATGGTCTTTTCTACGTTCCGGGCAACCTAGGCTTCACCCTAGGGCGTTGCTCCAACAGATTAAATAGTTAGGGCCTCAGATGTCAACGCCAGAAGCATAAAATACAATATAAATACAACAGTTTTTCCATCGTATAAAGCGAATAATTGCAACCAGTATGAAAGTCATGGTCATTTCTACGTTCCGGGAAACCAAGGCTTCACTCTAGGGCGTTGCTCCAGCAGATCGAATAGTTAGGGCCTCAGAAGTCAACGCCCGAAGAATAAAATGCAATAAAAATGCAACAGTTTTTCCATCGTATAACAGGAATAATTGTAACCAGTTTGAAAGTGATGATCATTTCTACGTTCCGGGCAGCCTAGGCGTCACTCTAAGGCGTTGCTCTACCAGATCGAATAGTTTGGGCCTAAGAAGTCAACGCCAGAAGCATAAGGTACAATATATATACAACAGGTTTTCCATCCTATAACATCAATAATTGCAACCAGTGTGAAAGTTATGGTCATTTCTACGTTCCGGGCAACCTAGGCTTCACTCTAGGGCGTTGCTCCACCAGATCGAAAGGTTAGGGCCTTAGAAGTCAACGCCAGAAGCATAAGGTACAATATATATACAACAGGTTTTCCATCCTATAACATCAATAATTGCAACCAGTGTGAAAGTTATGGTCATTTCTACGTTCCGGGCAACCTAGGCTTCACTCTAGGGCGTTGCTCCACCAGATCGAATAGTTAGTGACTTAGAAGTCAACGTCAGAAGCATAAAATACAGTATAAATACAACAGTTTTGCCATCGTATGAAACGAATAATTGCAACCAGTATGAAAGTTATGGACATTTCTACTTTCCGGGCAACCTAGGCATCACCCTAGGGCGTTGCTCCACCAGATCGAATAGTTAGGTCCTTAGAAGTCAACGCCCGAAGAATAAAATGCAATAAAAATGCAACAGTTTTTCCATCGTATAACAGGAATAGTTGTAACCAGTTTGAAAGTGATGGTCATTTCTACGTTCCGGGCAGCCTAGGCGTCACTCTAAGGCGTTGCTCCACCAGATCGAATAGTTTGGGCCTCAGGAGTCAACGCCAGACGCATAAAATACAATATAAATGCAACAGCTTTTCCATCGTATAAAATGAATAATTGCAGAGAGTGTGATAGTAATGGTCATTTCTACGTTCCGGGCAACCTAGGTTTCACTCTAGGGCGTTGCTGCACCAGATCGAATAGTTAGTGCGTTAGAAGTCAACGTCAGAAGCATAAAATACAGTATAAATACATCAGTTTTTCCATCGTATAAAACGAATAATTGCAACCAGTATGAAAGTTATGGACATTTCTACTTTCAGGGCAACCTAGGCTTCACCCTAGGGCGATGCTCCACCAGATCGAGTAGTTAGGGCCTTAGAAGTCAACGCGCGAAACATAAAACTCAAAATAAATAGAACAGTTTTTCCATTGTATAAATCGAATAATTTCTACCAGTGTGAAAGGTATGGTCTTTTCTATGTTCCGGCCAACCTAGGCTTCACCCTAGTGCGTTGTTCCACCAGATCGAATGGTTAGGGCCTAAGAAGTCAACGCCAGAAGCATAAAATACAATATAAATACAACAGTTTTTCCATCGTATAACAGGAATAATTGCCACCAGTTTGAAAGTTATGGTCATTTCTGCTTTCCGGGCAACATAGGCTTCACCCTAGGACGTTGTTCCACCCGATCGAATAGTTAGGGCCTAAGAAGTGAACGCCAGAAGCATAAAATACAATATAAATACAACAGTTTTTCCATCGTATAAAACGAATAATTGCAACCAGTGTGAAGGTTATGGTCATTTCTACGTTCCGGGCAACCTATGTTTCACTCTAGGGCGTTGCTCCACCAGATCTAATAGTTCGAGCCTTAGAAGTCAACGCTAGAGGCATAAAATACAATATAAATACAACAGTTTTTCCATCGTATAAAACGAATAATTGCAACCAGTATGAAAGTCATGGTCATTTCTACGTTCCGGGAAACCAAGGCTTCACTCTAGGGCGTTGCTCCAACAGATCGAATTGTTAAGGCCTTAGAAGTCAGCGCCAGAAGAATAAAATACAATAAAAATAAACAGTTGTTCCAACGTATACCAGGAATAATTGCAACCAGTGTGAAAGTAATGTGCATTTCTACGTTCCGTGCAACATAGGCTTCACTCTAGGGAGTTGGACCTCCAGATCCAATAGTTAGGGCCTATGAAGTCAACGCCAGAAGCACCAAATACAAAATAAATACAACAGTTCTTCCATCGTATAAAACGAATAATTGCACCAGTGTGAATGTAATGGTCATTTTTACGTTTCGGGAAACATACGCTTTACTCTTTGACGTTGCACCACCATGTCGAATAGTTAGAGTCTTAGAAAACAACTCCAGACGCATAAAATACAGTAAAAATACATCAGTTTTTCCATCGTATAATAAGTATAATTGCAACCACTGTGAAAGTAATGGTCATTTTTACGTTTCGGGAAACATACGCTTTACTCTTGGACGTTGCCCAACGAGATCGAATAGCTAGGATCTTTGGTGTCAACGCCAGAAGCATAAAATACAATATAAATAAAGAAGTTTTTCCATTGTATATCTCCAATAATTGCAACCAGTGTGAAAGATATGGTCATTTCTACGTTACGGGCAACATAGGCTTCACCCTTGGACGTTGCCCGACGAGATCGAGTAGCTCGGACCCTAGGAGTAAGCGCAAGAAGCATAAAATACAATAAAAATACAACAGGTTTTCCATCGTATAGCATGAATAATTGAAACCAGTGTGAGGGTTATGGTCATTTCTACGTTCCGGGCAACAGAGCCTTCACTCTAGGGCGTTGCTCCACCAGATCGAATAGCTAGGGACTTAGAGTTCAACGCCAGAAGAATAAAATACAATATAAGTACAACAGTTTTTCCATCGGATAAAACGAATAACTGCAACCACTGTGAATGTAATGGCCATTTCTACGTTCCCGGCAACCTAGGCTTCACTCTAGGGTGTTGCTCCACCACGTCGAATAGCTACTGCGTTGGAAGTCAATGCCAGAAGCATAAAATACAATATAAATACAGAAGTTTTTCCATTGTATAACAGGAATAATTGCAACCAATGAGGACGTGATGGTCATTTCTACGTTCCGGGCAACACAGGCTTAACTCTTGGGCGTCGCTCCACCAGATCGAATATTTAGGGCCTTATAAGTCAGCGAACGAAGCATAAAATACAATAAAGGTAGAACAGTTTTTCCATTGTATAACAGGAACAATTGCAACCAGTGTGAAGGTAACGGTCATTTATACGTTTCGGGAGACCTAGGCTACACTCTATGGCGTTGCTCCACCAGTTCGAATAGTTAGGGCCTTAGATGTCAACGCCCGAAGCATAAAATGCAATAAAAATACAAGAGTTTTTCCATCGTATAACAGGAATAATTGCAACCAGTGAGAAAGTAATGGTCTTTTCTACGTTCCATGCAACCTGGGCTTCACCCCAGGGCGTTGTTCCACCAGATGGAATATTTAGGGCCTAAGAAGTCAACGCCAGAAGCTTAAAACACGATGTAAATACAACAGCTTTTCCATCGTATAAAACGAATAATGGCAACCAGTGTGAAAGTAATGGTCATTTCTACGTTCTGGGCAACCTAGGCTTCACTCTAGGGCGTTGTTCCACCAGATCGAATAGTTAAGGCCTAAGAAGTTAACGCCAGAAGCATAAAATACAATATAAATACAACAGTTTTTCCATCGTATAAAACGGATAATTGCCACCAGTATGAAAGTTATGGTCATTTCTACTTACCGTGCAACCTAGGATTCACCCTAGGGCGTTGCTCCAACAGATTGAATAGATAGGGCCTCAGAAGTCAACGCCAGAAGCATAAAATACAATATAAATACAACAGTTTTTCCATCGTATAACAGGAATAATTGCAACCAGTTTGAAAGTTATGGTCATTTCTGCTTGCCGGGCAACATAGGCTTCAACCTAGGGCGTTGTTCCACCCGATCGAATAGTTAGGGCCTAAGAAGTGAACGCCAGAAGCATAAAATGCAATAAAAATGCAATAGTTTTTCCATCGTATAAAAGGAATAATTGCAAGGAGTGTGAAGGTACTGGTCATTTCTACGTTCCGGGCAACCTAGGCTTCACTGTAGGGCGTTGGTCCACCAGATCGAATAGTTGGGGCGTATGAAGTCAACGCCAGAAGCATAAAGTACAAAATAAATACAACAGTTTTTCCATCGTATAAAACGGATAATTGCCACCAGTATGAAAGTTATGGTCATTTCTACTTACCGTGCAACCTAGGATTCACCCTAGGGCGTTGCTCCAACAGATTGAATAGATAGGGCCTCAGAAGTCAACGCCAGAAGCATAAAATACAATATAAATACAACAGTTTTTCCATCGTATAACAGGAATAATTGCAACCAGTTTGAAAGATATGTTCATTTCTGCTTGCCGGGCAACATAGGCTTCAACCTAGGGCGTTGTTCCACCCGATCGAATAGTTAGGGCCTAAGAAGTGAACGCCAGAAGCATAAAATGCAATAAAAACACAATAGTTTTTCATCGTATAACAGGAATAATTGCAACCAGCGTGAAAGTAATGGTCATTTCTACGTTCCGGGCAACCTAGGCTCCACTCTAGGGCGTTCCTCCTCCAGATCGAATAGTTAGGGCATAAGAAGTTAACACCAGAAGCATAAAATACAATATAAATACTACAGCTTTTCCACCGTATGACAGGAATAACTGCAACCAGTGTGATGGTACTGGTAATTTCTACGTTCCGGGCATTAGAGACTTCACCCTAGCGCGTTGCTCCACGGGATCGCATAGCTAGGGCCTAAGAAGTAAACGCCAGAATCATAAAATATAAAAGAAATACAACAGTTTTTCCATCGTATAAAACGGATAATGGCAACCAGTGTGAAAGTGATGGTCATTTCTACGTTCCGGGCAATCTAGGCTTGACTCTAGGTCGTAGATCGACCACATCGAATAGCTACGACCTAAGAAGTCAACGCCAGAAGCATAAAATACGATAAGAATGCGTCAGTTTTTCCATCGTATAGCAGAAATAACTGCAACCAGTTTGAAAGTGATAGTCTTTTCTACGTTCCGGGCAACCTAGGCTTCACTCTAGGGCGTTGGTCCACCAGATAGAATAGTTAGGGCCTAAGAAGTCAACGCCAGAAGCATAAAGTACAAAATAAACACAACAGCTTTTTCATCGTATAAAACGGATAATTGCGTCCAGTGTGAAAGTACTGGTCGTTTCTACGTTCCGGGCAACGTAGGTTTCACTCTAGGGCGTTGCTCCACCACATCAAATAGCTACGGCCTTAGAAGTCAATGCCACTAGCATAAAATACAATATAAATACAGCTGCTGTTTCATCGTATAAAATGATTAATTGCAAACAGTGTGAAAGTAATGGTCATTTCTACGTTCCGGGCAACCTAGGCTCCACTCTAGGGCGTTGCTCCACCAGACCGAATATTTAGGGCCTTAGAAGACAACACCAGAAGCATTAAATGCAATAAAGATGCAACAGTTTTTCCATCGTATAACAGGAATAACTGTAACCAGTTTGAAAGTACTGGTCATTTCTACGTTCCGGGCAACCTAGGCTTCACTCTAGGGCGTTGGTCCACCAGATCGAATAGATAGGGCCTGAGAAGTCAACGCCAGAAGCATAAAGTACAAAATAAATACAACAGCTTTTCCATCGTATAAAACGCATAATTGCAACCAGTGTGAAAGTACTGGACATTTCTACGTTCCGGTCAACGTAGGCTTCACTCTAGGGCGTTGCTCCACCACATCAAATAGCTACGGCCTTCGAAGTCAACGTCACTAGCATAAAATACAATATAAATACAGCAGCTGTTTCATCGTATAAAATGATTAATTGCAAACAGTGTGAAAGTAATGGTCATTTCTACGTTCCGGGCAACCTAGGCTCCACTCTAGGGCGTTGCTCCACCAGATCGAATATTTAGGGCCTTAGAAGTCAACGCCTGGAGCATAAAATACAATAAAGATGCAACAGTTTTTCCACCGAATAACAGGAATATTTGCAACAAGAGTGAAGGTGATGGTCATTTCCACGTTCCGGGCAACCTAGCCTTCACTCTAGGGCGTTGGTCGACCACAGCGAATAGTTAGGGCCTAAGAAGTCAACGTCAGAATCATAAAATACAAAACAAATACAACAGTTTTTCCATCGTATAAAAAGGATAATTGCAACCAGTGTGAAAGTTATGGTCACTTCTACGTTTCGTGCAACCTAGGCTTCACACCAGCGCGTTCCTCCACCAGATGGAATAGTTAGGGCCTTAGAAGTCAACGCCGGAAGCATAAAACACAATATAAATAAAACAGCTTTTCCACTGTATAAATTGAATATTTGCAAACAGTGCGAAAATAATGGTCATTTCTACGTACCGGGCTACCTAGGCTTCAGTCTAGGGCGTTGCTCCACCACGTAGAATAGCTACGACCTTAGAAGACAACGCCTGAAGCATAAAGTACAATAAAAATACAACAGTTTTTCCATCGTATAACAGGAGTAATTGCAACCAGTGTGAAAGACATAGTCATTCCTTTGTTCCGAGCAACCTAGGCGTCACTCTGGGACGTTGCCCCACGACATCGAATAGCTACGGCCTTAGAAGACAACGCCAGAAGCATAAAATACAATATGAAGAAAACAGTTTTTCCATCGAATAAAATGAATAATTGCAACCAGTGTGGAAGTAATGGCCATTTCTACGTTCCGTGCAACCTAGGCGTCACTTTAAGGCGATGCTCCACCAGATCGAATAGTTAGGGCCCTAGAAAACAACGACAGAAGAATGAAATGCAATAAAAATACCATAGTTTTTCCATTTTGTAGCAGGAATAATTGCAACCAATGTGGAAGTAATGGTCATTTCTACGTTCCGGGCAACCTAGGCTTCACTCTAGGGCGTTGTTCCACCAGACCGAATAGTTAGGGCCTAAGAAGTCAACGCCAGAAGCATAAAATCCAATAAAAACGTAATAGCTTTTCCATCGTATAACACGAATAATTGTAACCAGCGTGAAAGTTATGGTCATTTCTGCGTTTCGGGCAACCTAGGCTTCACACCATGGCGTTGCTCCACCAGATCGAATAGTTAGGGCCTTAAAAGTCAACGCCCGAAGTATAAAACACAACATAAATACAACAGCTTTTCCACTGTATAAAACGAATATTTGCAAACAGTGCGAAAATAATGGTCATTTCTACGTACCGGGCTACCTAGGCTTCAGTCTAGGGCGTTGCTCCACCACGTAGAATAGCTACGACCTTAGAAGACAACGCCTGAAGCATAAAGTACAATAAAAATACAACAGTTTTTCCATCGTATAACAGGAGTAATTGCAACCAGTGTGAAAGACATAGTCATTCCTTTGTTCCGAGCAACCTAGGCGTCACTCTGGGACGTTGCCCCACGAGATCGAATAGCTACGGCCTTAGAAGACAACGCCAGAAGCATAAAATACAATATGAAGAAAACAGTTTTTCCATCGTATAAAATGAATAATTGCAACCAGTGTGGAAGTAATGGCCATTTCTACGTTCCGTGCAACCTAGGCGTCACTTTAAGGCGATGCTCCACCAGATCGAATAGTTAGGGCCCTAGAAAACAACGACAGAAGAATGAAATGCAATAAAAATACCATAGTTTTTCCATTTTGTAGCAGGAATAATTGCAACCAATGTGGAAGTAATGGTCATTTCTACGTTCCGGGCAACCTAGGCTTCACTCTAGGGCGTTGTTCCACCAGACCGAATAGTTAGGGCCTAAGAAGTCAACGCCAGAAGCATAAAATCCAATAAAAACGTAATAGCTTTTCCATCGTATAACACGAATAATTGTAACCAGCGTGAAAGTTATGGTCATTTCTTCGTTTCGGGCAACCTAGGCTTCACACCATGGCGTTGCTCCACCAGATCGAATAGTTAGGGCCTTAAAAGTAAACGCCCGAAGTATAAAACACAACATAAATACAACAGCTTTTCCACTGTATAAAACGAATATTTGCAAACAGTGCGAAAATAATGGTCATTTCTACGTACCGGGCTACCTAGGCTTCAGTCTAGGGCGTTGCTCCACCACGTAGAATAGCTACGACCTTAGAAGACAACGCCTGAAGCATAAAGTACAATAAAAATACAACAGTTTTTCCATCGTATAACAGGAGTAATTGCAACCAGTGTGAAAGACATAGTCATTCCTTTGTTCCGAGCAAGCTAGGCGTCACTCTAGGACGTTGCCCCACGAGATCGAATAGCTACGGCCTTAGAAGACAACGCCAGAAGCATAAAATACAATATGAAGAAAACAGTTTTTCCATCGTATAAAATGAATAATTGCAACCAGTCTGAAAGTAATGGCCATTTCTATGTTCCCGGCAACCTAGGCTTCACTCTAGGGCGTTGCTCCACCAGATCGACAAGTTAGGGCCTAAGACGTCAACGCCAGAAGCATAAAATACAATATAAATACAACAGTTTTTCCATCGTATAACAGGAATAATTGCAAACAGTGTGAAAGTAATGTTCATTTCTGCGCTCCCGGCAACCTAGGCTTCACTCTAAGGTGTTGCCCCACCACATCGAATAGCTACGGCCTTAGAAGTCAACGCCACTAGCATAAAATACAATATAAATACAACAGTTTTTCCATCGTATAAAACGAATAATTGCAACCATAATTAAAGTTATGGTTATTTCTACGTTCCGGACAACCTAGGCTTCACTCTAGGGCGTTGTTCCACCAGACCGAATAGTTTGGGCCTGAGTAGTCAACGCCAGAATCATAAAACACAATAAAAATCAAACAGCTTTTCCATCGTATAAAACGAATAATTGCAACCAGCGTGAAAGTTATGGTCATTTCTACGTTTCGTGCAACCTAGGCTTCACACCAGCGCGCTCCTCCACCAGATGGAATAGTTAGGGCCTTAGAAGTCAACGCCCGAAGCATAAAACGCAACATATATACAACAGCTTTTCCACTGTATAAATTGGATATTTGCAAACAGTGTGAAAGTAATGGTCATTTCCACGTTCCGGGCAACCGAGGCTTCACTCTAGGGCGTTGCTCCACCAGATCGAATAGTTAGGGCCTTAGAAGTCAACGCCCGAAGCATCAAACAGAATATAAGTGCAACAGATTTTCCACTGTATAAAATGAATATTTGCAAACAGTGTGAAAGTAATGGTCATTTCTACGTTCCGGGCAACCTAGGCTTCACTCTAGGGCGTTGCTCCACCAGATCGACAAGTTAGGGCCTCAGAAGTCAACGCCTGGAGCATAAAATACAATAAAGATGCAACAGTTTTTCCATCAAATAACAGGAATATTTGCATCAAGAGTGAAGGTGATGGTCATTTCCACGTTCTGGGCAACCTAGCCTTCACTCTAGGGCGTTGGTCAACCAGAGCGAATAGTTAGGGCCTAAGAAGTCAACGTCAGAATCATAAAATACAAAATAAACACAACAGTTTTTCCATCGTATAAAAAGGATAATTGCAACCAGTGTGAAAGCTATGGTCACTTCTACGTTCCGGGCAACCTAGGCTTGACTCTAGGGCGTTGCTCCTCCAGATGGAGTAGGTATGGCTATAGAAGTCAATGCGTGAAGCATAAAATACAATAAAGATACAAGAGTTTCTCCACCGTATAACAGGTATAATTGCAACCAGTGTGAAAGTAATGGTCATTTCTACGTTCCGTGCAACCTAGACGTCACTCTAGGTCGCTGCTCCACCACATCTAATAGCCACGGCCTTAGAAGTCAACGCCAGAAGCGTAAAATACAATATAAATACAACAGCTTTTCCATTGTATAAAATGAATAATTGCAAACAGTGTGAAAGTGCTGGTCATTTCTAGGTTCCAGGCAACCTGGGCTCCGCTCTCGGGCGTTGCTCCACCAGATCGAATAGCTAGGGACTTAGAATTCAACGCAACAGGCAAAAAATACAATAAAAATACAACAGCTTTTCCATCGTATAAAAGGAATAATTGCAACCAGTGTGAAAGTAATGGTCGTTTCTACGTTCCGGGCAACCTAGACTTCACTCTAGGGCGTTGCTCCACCAGATCGAATAGCTAGGGCCTTAGAAGTCAACGCCATAGGCATAAGATACAATATAAATACAACAGATTTTCCATCGTAAAACAGGAATAATTGCAACCAGTGTGAAAGTAATGGTCGTTTCTACGTTCCGGGCAACCTAGGCTTCACTCTAGGGCGTTACCCCCGCACATCGAATAGCTACGGCCTTAGAAGTCAACGCCAGAGGCATAAAATACAATAAAAATACAACAGAATTTCCATCGTATAGCAGGAATAATTGCAACCAGTGTGAAGCTAATGGTCATTTCTACGTTCCGGGCAACAGAGGCTTCCCTCTAGGGCGTTGCTCGTCCTGATCGAGTAGTTAGGGCCTTAAAAGTCAACGCCGGAAGCATAAAACACAATATAAATACAACAGCTTTTCCACTGTATAAATTGAATATTTGCAAACAGTGTGAAAGTAATGGTCATTTCCACGTTCCGGGCAACCTAGGCTTCACTCTGGGGCGTTGCCCCACGAAACCGAACAGCTACGGCCTTAGAAGTCAACGCCAGAAGCATAAAATACAATATGAATAAAACAGTTTTTCCATTGTATAAAGTGAATAATTGCAAGCAGTGTGAAAGTAACAGTCATTTCTACGTTCCAGGCAACCTAGGCTTCACTCTAGGGCGTTGCTCCACCAGATCGAATAGTTAGGCCTTATGATGTCAACGGCAGAAGGATGAAGAACAATAAAAACACAACAGTTTTTCATCGTGTAACAGGAATAATTGCAACCAGCGTGAAAGTAATGGTCATTTCTACGTTCCGGGCAACCTAGGCTTCACACCAGCGCGCTCCTCCACCAGATCGAATAGTTAGGGCCTTAGAAGTCAACGCCCGAAGCATAAAACACAACATATATACAACAGCTTTTCCACTGTATAAATTGGATATTTGCAAACAGTGTGAAAGTAATGGTCATTTCCACGTTCCGGGCAACCGAGGCTTCACTCTAGGGCGTTGCTCCACCAGATCGAATAGTTAGGGCCTTAGAAGTCAACGCCCGAAGCATCAAACAGAATATAAGTGCAACAGATTTTCCACTGTATAAAATGAATATTTGCAAACAGTGTGAAAGTAATGGTCATTTCTACGTTCCGGGCAACCTAGGCTTCACTCTAGGGCGTTGCTCGTCCAGATCGAATAGCAATGGCATTAGAAGTAAACGCCAGAAGCATAAAATAAAATAAAGTTACAACAGTTTTTCCATTGTATAACAGGAATAATTGCAGCCAGTGTGAAAGTAATGGCCATTTCTACGTTCCGTGCAACAGAGGCTTCCCTCTAGGGCGTTGCTCGTCCTGATCGAATAGTTAGGGCCTTAAAAGTCAACGCCCGAAGTATAAAACACAACATAAATACAACAGCTTTTCCACTGTATAAAATGAATATTTGCAAACAGTGCGACAGTAATGGTCATTTCTACGTTCCGGGCAACCTAGGCTTCACTCTAGGGCGTTGCTCCACCAGATCGACAAGTTAGGGCCTAAGAAGTCAACGGCAGAAGCATAAAATACAATATAAATAGAAGAGCTTTTCCATCGCATAAAATGAATATCTGCAACCAGTGTGAAAGTACTGGTCATTTCTACGTTCCTGGCAACCTAGGCTCAACTCTAGGGCGTTGCTCCACCAGATCGAATAGTTAGGGCCTTAGAAGCCAACCCCAGAAGCATTAAATACAATAAAGATGCAACAGTTTATCCATCGTGTAGCAGGAATAATAGCAACCAGTGTGAAAGTGATAGTCATTTCTACGTTCCGGGCTACCTAGGCTTCAATCTATGGCGTTGTTCCACCAGATGGAATAGTTAGGGCCTGAGAAGTCAACGTCAGAAGCATAAAATACAATATAAATACAACAGCTTTTCCATCGTATAAAACGGATAATTGCAACCAGTGTGAAAGTAATAGTGTTTTCTACGTTCCGGGCAACCTAGGCTTCACTCTAGGGCGTTGCTCCACCAGATCGAATAGTTGGGGCCTGAGAAGTCTACGTCAGAGGCATAAAATACAATATAAACACAACAGCTTTTTCATCGTATAAAACGGATAATTGCGACCAGTGTGAAAGTACTGGTCATTTCTACGTTCCGGGCAACCTAGGCTCCACTCTAGGGCGTTGCTCCACCAGATCGAATATTTAGGGCCTTAGAAGTCAACGCCTGGAGCATAAAATACAATAAAGATGCAACAGTTTTTCCACCGAATAACAGGAATATTTGCAACAAGAGTGAAGGTGATGGTCATTTCCACGTTCCGGGCAACCTAGCCTTCACTCTAGGGCGTTGGTCGACCAGAGCGAATAGTTAGGGCCTAAGAAGTCAACGTCAGAATCATAAAATACAAAACAAATACAACAGTTTTTCCATCGTATAAAAAGGATAATTGCAACCAGTGTGAAAGTTATGGTCACTTCTACGTTTCGTGCAACCTAGGCTTCACACCAGCGCGTTCCTCCACCAGATGGAATAGTTAGGGCCTTAGAAGTCAACGCCGGAAGCATAAAACACAATATAAATACAACAGCTTTTCCACTGTATAAATTGAATATTTGCAAACAGTGTGAAAGTAATGGTCATTTCCACGTGCCGGGCAACCTAGGCTTCACTCTGGGGCGTTGCCCCACGAAATCGGACAGCTACGGCCTTAGAAGTCAACGCCAGAAGCATAAAATACAATATGAATAAAACAGTTTTTCCATTGTATAAAGTGAATAATTGCAAGCAGTGTGAAAGTAACGGTCATTTCTACGTTCCAGGCAATCTAGGCTTCACTCTAGGGCGTTGCTCCACCAGATCGTATAGTCAGGGCCATAGAAAACAGCGACAGAAGCATAAAATATAATAAAATTACAAGAGTTTTCCATCGTATATAAGGAACAATTGCAACCAGTGTGAAAGTGATGGTCATTTCTACGTTCCGGGCAACCTAGGCTTCACTGTACGGCGGTGTTCCACCAGACCGAATAGTTAGGGCCTAAGAAGTCAAAGCCTGAATCATAAAATACAATAAAAATCCAACAGCTTTTCCATCGTATAAAACGAATAATTGCAACCAGCGTGAAAGTTATGGTCATTTCTACGGTTCGGGCAACCTAGGCTTCACACCAGGGCGTTGCTCCACCAGATCGAATAGTTAGGGCCTTAGAAGTCAACGCCCGAAGCATCAAACACAGTATAACTGCAACAGCTTTTCCACTGTATAAAATGAATATTTGCAAACAGTGTGAAAGTAATGGTCATTTCTACGTTCCGGGCAAAATAGTCTTCACTCTAGGGCGTTGCTCGTCCAGATCGAATAGCAATGGCATTAGAAGTCAACGCCAGAAGCATAAAATAAAATAAAGCTACAACAGTTTTTCTATTGTATAACAGGAATAATTGCAACCAGTGTGGAAGTAATGGCCATTTCTACGTTCCGTGCAACCTAGGCGTCACTTTAAGGCGATGCTCCACCAGATCGAATAGTTAGGGCCCTAGAAAACAACGACAGAAGAATGAAATGCAATAAAAATACCATAGTTTTTCCATTTTGTAGCAGGAATAATTGCAACCAATGTGGAAGTAATGGTCATTTCTACGTTCCGGGCAACCTAGGCTTCACTCTAGAGCGTTGTTCCACCAGACCGAATAGTTAGGGCCTAAGAAGTCAACGCCAGAAGCATAAAATACAATAAAAATCCAACAGCTTTTCCATCGTATAAAACGAATAATTGCAACCAGCGTGAAAGTTATGGTCATTTCTACGGTTCGGGCAACCTAGGCTTCACACCAGGGCGTTGCTCCACCAGATCGAATAGTTAGGGCCTTAGAAGTCAACGGCCGAAGCATCAAACACAATATAACTGCAACAGCTTTTCCACTGTATAAAACGAATATTTGCAAACAGTGTGAAAGTAATGGTCATTTCTACGTACCGGGCCACCTAGGCTTCAGTCTAGGGCGTTGCTCCACCACGTAGAATAGCTACGACCTTAGAAGACAACGCCTGAAGCATAAAGTACAATAAAAATGCAACAGTTTTTCCATCGTATAACAGGAGTAATTGCAACCAGTGTGAAAGACATAGTCATTCCTTTGTTCCGAGCAACCTAGGCGTCACTCTGGGACGTTGCCCCACGAGATCGAATAGCTACGGCCTTAGAAGACAACGCCAGAAGCATAAAATACAATATGAAGAAAACAGTTTTTCCATCGTATAAAATGAATAATTGCAACCAGTCTGAAAGTAATGGCCATTTCTATGTTCCCGGCAACCTAGGCTTCACTCTAGGGCGTTGCTCCACCAGATCGACAAGTTAGGGCCTAAGACGTCAACGCCAGAACCATAAAATACAATATAAATACAACAGTTTTTCCATCGTATAACAGGAATAATTGCAAACAGTGTGAAAGTAATGTTCATTTCTGCGCTCCCGGCAACCTAGGCTTCACTCTAAGGTGTTGCCCCACCACATCGAATAGCTACGGCCTTAGAAGTCAACGCCACTAGCATAAAATACAATATAAATACAACAGTTTTTCCATCGTATAAAACGAATAATTGCAACCATAATTAAAGTTATGGTCATTTCTACGTTCCGGACAACCTAGGCTTCACTCTAGGGCGTTGTTCCACCAGACCGAATAGTTTGGGCCTGAGTAGTCAACGCCAGAATCATAAAACACAATAAAAATCAAACAGCTTTTCCATCGTATAAAACGAATAATTGCAACCAGCGTGAAAGTTATGGTCATTTCTACGTTTCGTGCAACCTAGGCTTCACACCAGCGCGCTCCTCCACCAGATGGAATAGTTAGGGCCTTAGAAGTCAACGCCCGAAGCATAAAACACAACATATATACAACAGCTTTTCCACTGTATAAATTGGATATTTGCAAACAGTGTGAAAGTAATGGTCATTTCCACGTTCCGGGCAACCGAGGCTTCACTCTAGGGCGTTGCTCCACCAGATCGAATAGTGAGGGCCTTAGAAGTCAACGCCCGAAGCATCAAACAGAATATAAGTGCAACAGATTTTCCACTGTATAAAATGAATATTTGCAAACAGTGTGAAAGTAATGGTCATTTCTACGTTCCGGGCAACCTAGGCTTCACTCTAGGGCGTTGCTCGTCCAGATCGAATAGCAATGGCATTAGAAGTAAACGCCAGAAGCATAAAATAAAATAAAGTTACAACAGTTTTTCCATTGTATAACAGGAATAATTGCAGCCAGTGTGAAAGTAATGGCCATTTCTACGTTCCGTGCAACAGAGGCTTCCCTCTAGGGCGTTGCTCGTCCTGATCGAATAGTTAGGGCCTTAAAAGTCAACGCCCGAAGTATAAAACACAACATAAATACAACAGCTTTTCCACTGTATAAAATGAATATTTGCAAACAGTGCGACAGTAATGGTCATTTCTACGTTCCGGGCAACCTAGGCTTCACTCTAGGGCGTTGCTCCACCAGATCGACAAGTTAGGGCCTAAGAAGTCAACGGCAGAAGCATAAAATACAATATAAATAGAAGAGCTTTTCCATCGCATAAAATGAATATCTGCAACCAGTGTGAAAGTACTGGTCATTTCTACGTTCCTGGCAACCTAGGCTCCACTCTAGGGCGTTGCTCCACCAGATCGAATAGTTAGGGCCTTAGAAGCCAACCCCAGAAGCATTAAATACAATAAAGATGCAACAGTTTATCCATCGTGTAGCAGGAATAATAGCAACCAGTGTGAAAGTGATAGTCATTTCTACGTTCAGGGCTACCTAGGCTTCAATCTATGGCGTTGTTCCACCAGATCGAATAGTTAGGGCCTGAGAAGTCAACGTCAGAAGCATAAAATACAATATAAATACAACAGCTTTTCCATCGTATAAAACGGATAATTGCAACCAGTGTGAAAGTAATATTGTTTTCTACGTTCCGGGCAACCTAGGCTTCACTCTAGGGCGTTGCTCCACCAGATCGAATAGTTGGGGCCTGAGAAGTCTACGTCAGAGGCATAAAATACAATATAAACACAACAGCTTTTTCATCGTATAAAACGGATAATTGCGACCAGTGTGAAAGTACTGGTCATTTCTACGTTCCGGGCAACCTAGGCTCCACTCTAGGGCGTTGCTCCACCAGATCGAATATTTAGGGCCTTAGAAGTCAACGCCTGGAGCATAAAATACAATAAAGATGCAACAGTTTTTCCACCGAATAACAGGAATATTTGCAACAAGAGTGAAGGTGATGGTCATTTCCACGTTCCGGGCAACCTAGCCTTCACTCTAGGGCGTTGGTCGACCAGAGCGAATAGTTAGGGCCTAAGAAGTCAACGTCAGAATCATAAAATACAAAACAAATACAACAGTTTTTCCATCGTATAAAAAGGATAATTGCAACCAGTGTGAAAGTTATGGTCACTTCTACGTTTCGTGCAACCTAGGCTTCACACCAGCGCGTTCCTCCACCAGATGGAATAGTTAGGGCCTTAGAAGTCAACGCCGGAAGCATAAAACACAATATAAATACAACAGCTTTTCCACTGTATAAATTGAATATTTGCAAACAGTGTGAAAGTAATGGTCATTTCCACGTGCCGGGCAACCTAGGCTTCACTCTGGGGCGTTGCCCCACGAAATCGGACAGTTACGGCCTTAGAAGTCAACGCCAGAAGCATAAAATACAATATGAATAAAACAGTTTTTCCATTGTATAAAGTGAATAATTGCAAGCAGTGTGAAAGTAACGGTCATTTCTACGTTCCAGGCAATCTAGGCTTCACTCTAGGGCGTTGCTCCACCAGATCGTATAGTCAGGGCCATAGAAAACAGCGACAGAAGCATAAAATATAATAAAATTACAAGAGTTTTCCATCGTATATAAGGAACAATTGCAACCAGTGTGAAAGTGATGGTCATTTCTACGTTCCGGGCAACCTAGGCTTCACTGTACGGCGGTGTTCCACCAGACCGAATAGTTAGGGCCTAAGAAGTCAAAGCCTGAATCATAAAATACAATAAAAATCCAACAGCTTTTCCATCGTATAAAACGAATAATTGCAACCAGCGTGAAAGTTATGGTCATTTCTACGGTTCGGGCAACCTAGGCTTCACACCAGGGCGTTGCTCCACCAGATCGAATAGTTAGGGCCTTAGAAGTCAACGCCCGAAGCATCAAACACAATATAACTGCAACAGCTTTTCCACTGTATAAAATGAATATTTGCAAACAGTGTGAAAGTAATGGTCATTTCTACGTTCCGGGCAAAATAGTCTTCACTCTAGGGCGTTGCTCGTCCAGATCGAATAGCAATGGCATTAGAAGTCAACGCCAGAAGCATAAAATAAAATAAAGCTACAACAGTTTTTCTATTGTATAACAGGAATAATTGCAACCAGTGTGGAAGTAATGGCCATTTCTACGTTCCGTGCAACCTAGGCGTCACTTTAAGGCGATGCTCCACCAGATCGAATAGTTAGGGCCCTAGAAAACAACGACAGAAGAATGAAATGCAATAAAAATACCATAGTTTTTCCATTTTGTAGCAGGAATAATTGCAACCAATGTGGAAGTAATGGTCATTTCTACGTTCCGGGCAACCTAGGCTTCACTCTAGAGCGTTGTTCCACCAGACCGAATAGTTAGGGCCTAAGAAGTCAACGCCAGAAGCATAAAATACAATAAAAATCCAACAGCTTTTCCATCGTATAAAACGAATAATTGCAACCAGCGTGAAAGTTATGGTCATTTCTACGGTTCGGGCAACCTAGGCTTCACACCAGGGCGTTGCTCCACCAGATCGAATAGTTAGGGCCTTAGAAGTCAACGGCCGAAGCATCAAACACAATATAACTGCAACAGCTTTTCCACTGTATAAAACGAATATTTGCAAACAGTGTGAAAGTAATGGTCATTTCTACGTACCGGGCCACCTAGGCTTCAGTCTAGGGCGTTGCTCCACCACGTAGAATAGCTACGACCTTAGAAGACAACGCCTGAAGCATAAAGTACAATAAAAATGCAACAGTTTTTCCATCGTATAACAGGAGTAATTGCAACCAGTGTGAAAGACATAGTCATTCCTTTGTTCCGAGCAACCTAGGCGTCACTCTGGGACGTTGCCCCACGAGATCGAATAGCTAGGGCCTTAGAAGACAACGCCAGAAGCATAAAATACAATATGAAGAAAACAGTTTTTCCATCGTATAAAATGAATAATTGCAACCAGTCTGAAAGTAATGGCCATTTCTATGTTCCCGGCAACCTAGGCTTCACTCTAGGGCGTTGCTCCACCAGATCGACAAGTTAGGGCCTAAGACGTCAACGCCAGAAGCATAAAATACAATATAAATACAACAGTTTTTCCATCGTATAACAGGAATAATTGCAAACAGTGTGAAAGTAATGTTCATTTCTGCGCTCCCGGCAACCTAGGCTTCACTCTAAGGTGTTGCCCCACCACATCGAATAGCTACGGCCTTAGAAGTCAACGCCACTAGCATAAAATACAATATAAATACAACAGTTTTTCCATCGTATAAAACGAATAATTGCAACCATAATTAAAGTTATGGTCATTTCTACGTTCCGGACAACCTAGGCTTCACTCTAGGGCGTTGTTCCACCAGACCGAATAGTTTGGGCCTGAGTAGTCAACGCCAGAATCATAAAACACAATAAAAATCAAACAGCTTTTCCATCGTATAAAACGAATAATTGCAACCAGCGTGAAAGTTATGGTCATTTCTACGTTTCGTGCAACCTAGGCTTCACACCAGCGCGCTCCTCCACCAGATGGAATAGTTAGGGCCTTAGAAGTCAACGCCCGAAGCATAAAACACAACATATATACAACAGCTTTTCCACTGTATAAATTGGATATTTGCAAACAGTGTGAAAGTAATGGTCATTTCCACGTTCCGGGCAACCGAGGCTTCACTCTAGGGCGTTGCTCCACCAGATCGAATAGTTAGGGCCTTAGAAGTCAACGCCCGAAGCATCAAACAGAATATAAGTGCAACAGATTTTCCACTGTATAAAATGAATATTTGCAAACAGTGTGAAAGTAATGGTCATTTCTACGTTCCGGGCAACCTAGGCTTCACTCTAGGGCGTTGCTCGTCCAGATCGAATAGCAATGGCATTAGAAGTAAACGCCAGAAGCATAAAATAAAATAAAGTTACAACAGTTTTTCCATTGTATAACACGAATAATTGCAGCCAGTGTGAAAGTAATGGCCATTTCTACGTTCCGTGCAACAGAGGCTTCCCTCTAGGGCGTTGCTCGTCCTGATCGAATAGTTAGGGCCTTAAAAGTCAACGCCCGAAGTATAAAACACAACATAAATACAACAGCTTTTCCACTGTATAAAATGAATATTTGCAAACAGTGCGACAGTAATGGTCATTTCTACGTTCCGGGCAACCTAGGCTTCACTCTAGGGCGTTGCTCCACCAGATCGACAAGTTAGGGCCTAAGAAGTCAACGGCAGAAGCATAAAATACAATATAAATAGAAGAGCTTTTCCATCGCATAAAATGAATATCTGCAACCAGTGTGAAAGTACTGGTCATTTCTACGTTCCTGGCAACCTAGGCTCCACTCTAGGGCGTTGCTCCACCAGATCGAATAGTTAGGGTCTTAGAAGCCAACCCCAGAAGCATTAAATACAATAAAGATGCAACAGTTTATCCATCGTGTAGCAGGAATAATAGCAACCAGTGTGAAAGTGATAGTCATTTCTACGTTCCGGGCTACCTAGGCTTCAATCTATGGCGTTGTTCCACCAGATCGAATAGTTAGGGCCTGAGAAGTCAACGTCAGAAGCATAAAATACAATATAAATACAGCTGCTGTTTCATCGTATAAAATGATTAATTGCAAACAGTGTGAAAGTAATGCCCATTTCTACCTTCCGGGCATCCTAGGCTTCACTCTACGGCGTTGCTTCACCAGATCCTATTGTTAGGTCCATAGAAAACAACGACAGAAGCATAAAATATAATAAAAATTCAAGAGTATTTCCATGGTATATAAGGAACAATTGCAACCAGTGTGAAAGAGCTGGTGATTTCTACGTTCCGGGCAACCTACGCTGCACTCTAGAGCGTTGCTCCACCAGACCGAATAGTTAGGGCATAAGTAGTCAACTCAAGAAGCATAAAATACAATAAAAATGTAACAGATTTCCCATCCTATAAAACGAATAATTGCTAGCAGTGTGATAGTTATGGACATTTCCACGTTTCGGGCAACCTAGGCTTCACTCTAGGGCGTTGCTCCACCAGATGGAATAGTTAGGGCCTTAGAAGTCAACGCCGGAAGCATAAAACACAATATAAATACAACAGCTTTTCCACTGTATAAATTGAATATTTGCAAACAGTGTGAAAGTAATGGTCATTTCCACGTTCCGGGCAACCTAGGCTTCACTCTGGGGCGTTGCCCCACGAAATCGAACAGCTACGGCCTTAGAAGTCAACGCCAGAAGCATAAAATACAATATGAATAAAACAGTTTTTCCATTGTATAAAGTGAATAATTGCAAGCAGTGTGAAAGTAACGGTCATTTCTACGTTCCAGGCAACCTAGGCTTCACTCTAGGGCGTTGCTCCACCAGATCGAATAGTTAGGCCTTATGATGACAACGGCAGAAGGATGAAGAACAATAAAAACACAATAGGTTTTCATCGTATAACAGGAATAATTGCAACCAGCGTGAAAGTAATGGTCATTTCTACGTTCCGGCAACCTAGTTTCCACTCTAGGGCGTTCCTCCTCCAGATCGAATGGTTACGGCCTAAGAAGTTAACACCAGAAGCATAAAATACAATATAAATGCTACAGCTTTTCCACCGTATGACAGGAATAACTGCAACCAGTGTGATGGTACTGGTAATTTCTACGTTCCGGGCATTAGAGGCTTCACCCTAGCGCGTTGCTCCACGGGATCGAATAGCTGGGGCCTAAGATGTCAACGCCAGAACCATAAAATATAAAAGAAATACAACAGTTTTTCCATCGTATAAAACGGATAATGGCAACCAGTGTGAAAGTGATGGTCGTTTCTACGCTCCGGGCAACCTAGGCTTGACTCTAGGTCGTAGATCCACCACATCGAATAGCTACGACCTAAGAAGTCAACGCCAGAAGCATAAAATACAATAAGAATGCAACAGTTTTTCCATCGTATAGCAGGAATAACTGCAACCAGTTTGAAAGTAATAGTGTTTTCTACGTTCCGGGCAACCTAGGCTTCACTCTAGGGCGTTGCTCCACCAGATCGAATAGTTGGGGCCTGAGAAGTCTACGTCAGAGGCATAAAATACAATATAAACACAACAGCTTTTTCATCGTATAAAACGGATAATTGCGACCAGTGTGAAAGTACTGGTCATTTCTACGTTCCGGGCAACCTAGGCTCCACTCTAGGGCGTTGCTCCACCAGATCGAATATTTAGGGCCTTAGAAGTCAACGCCTGGAGCATAAAATACAATAAAGATGCAACAGTTTTTCCACCGAATAACAGGAATATTTGCAACAAGAGTGAAGGTGATGGTCATTTCCACGTTCCGGGCAACCTAGCCTTCACTCTAGGGCGTTGGTCGACCAGAGCGAATAGTTAGGGCCTAAGAAGTCAACGTCAGAATCATAAAATACAAAACAAATACAACAGTTTTTCCATCGTATAAAAAGGATAATTGCAACCAGTGTGAAAGTTATGGTCACTTCTACGTTTCGTGCAGCCTAGGCTTCACACCAGCGCGTTCCTCCACCAGATGGAATAGTTAGGGCCTTAGAAGTCAACGCCGGAAGCATAAAACACAATATAAATACAACAGCTTTTCCACTGTATAAATTGAATATTTGCAAACAGTGTGAAAGTAATGGTCATTTCCACGTGCCGGGCAACCTAGGCTTCACTCTGGGGCGTTGCCCCACGAAATCGAACAGCTACGGCCTTAGAAGTCAACGCCAGAAGCATAAAATACAATATGAATAAAACAGTTTTTCCATTGTATAAAGTGAATAATTGCAAGCAGTGTGAAAGTAACGGTCATTTCTACGTTCCAGGTAATCTAGGCTTCACTCTAGGGCGTTGCTCCACCAGATCGTATAGTCAGGGCCATAGAAAACAGCGACAGAAGCATAAAATATAATAAAATTACAAGAGTTTTCCATCGTATATAAGGAACAATTGCAACCAGTGTGAAAGTGATGGTCATTTCTACGTTCCGGGCAACCTAGGCTTCACTGTACGGCGGTGTTCCACCAGACCGAATAGTTAGGGCCTAAGAAGTCAAAGCCTGAATCATAAAATACAATAAAAATCCAACAGCTTTGCCATCGTATAAAACGGATAATTGCAACCAGCGTGAAAGTTATGGTCATTTCTACGGTTCGGGCAACCTAGGCTTCACACCAGGGCGTTGCTCCACCAGATCGAATAGTTAGGGCCTTAGAAGTCAACGCCCGAAGCATCAAACACAATATAACTGCAACAGCTTTTCCACTGTATAAAATGAATATTTGCAAACAGTGTGAAAGTAATGGTCATTTCTACGTTCCGGGCAAAATAGTCTTCACTCTAGGGCGTTGCTCGTCCAGATCGAATAGCAATGGCATTAGAAGTCAACGCCAGAAGCATAAAATAAAATAAAGCTACAACAGTTTTTCTATTGTATAACAGGAATAATTGCAACCAGTGTGGAAGTAATGGCCATTTCTACGTTCCGTGCAACCTAGGCGTTACTTTAAGGCGATGGTCCACCAGATCGAATAGTTAGGGCCCTAGAAAACAACGACAGAAGAATGAAATGCAATAAAAATACCATAGTTTTTCCATTTTGTAGCAGGAATAATTGCAACCAATGTGGAAGTAATGGTCATTTCTACGTTCCGGGCAACCTAGGCTTCACTCTAGAGCGTTGTTCCACCAGACCGAATAGTTAGGGCCTAAGAAGTCAACGCCAGAAGCATAAAATACAATAAAAATCCAACAGCTTTTCCATCGTATAAAACGAATAATTGCAACCAGCGTGAAAGTTATGGTCATTTCTACGGTTCGGGCAACCTAGGCTTCACACCAGGGCGTTGCTCCACCAGATCGAATAGTTAGGGCCTTAGAAGTCAACGGCCGAAGCATCAAACACAATATAACTGCAACAGCTTTTCCACTGTATAAAACGAATATTTGCAAACAGTGTGAAAGTAATGGTCATTTCTACGTACCGGGCTACCTAGGCTTCAGTCTAGGGCGTTGCTCCACCACGTAGAATAGCTACGACCTTAGAAGACAACGCCTGAAGCATAAAGTACAATAAAAATGCAACAGTTTTTCCATCGTATAACAGGAGTAATTGCAACCAGTGTGAAAGACATAGTCATTCCTTTGTTCCGAGCAACCTAGGCGTCACTCTGGGACGTTGCCCCACGAGATCGAATAGCTACGGCCTTAGAAGACAACGCCAGAAGCATAAAATACAATATGAAGAAAACAGTTTTTCCATCGTATAAAATGAATAATTGCAACCAGTCTGAAAGTAATGGCCATTTCTATGATCCCGGCAACCTAGGCTTCACTCTAGGGCGTTGCTCCACCAGATCGACAAGTTAGGGCCTAAGACATCAACGCCAGAAGCATAAAATACAATATAAATACAACAGTTTTTCCATCGTATAACAGGAATAATTGCAAACAGTGTGAAAGTAATGGTCATTTCTGCGCTCCCGGCAACCTAGGCTTCACTCTAAGGTGTTGCCCCACCACATCGAATAGCTACGGCCTTAGAAGTCAACGCCACTAGCATAAAATACAATATAAATACAACAGTTTTTCCATCGTATAAAACGAATAATTGCAACCATAATTAAAGTTATGGTCATTTCTACGTTCCGGACAACCTAGGCTTCACTCTAGGGCGTTGTTCCACCAGACCGAATAGTTTGGGCCTGAGTAGTCAACGCCAGAATCATAAAATACAATAAAAATCCAACAGCTTTTCCATCGTATAAAACGAATAATTGTAACCAGCGTGAAAGTTATGGTCATTTCTACGTTTCGTGCAACCTAGGCTTCACACCAGCGCGCTCTTCCACCAGATGGAATAGTTAGGGCCTTAGAAGTCAACGACGGAAGCATAAAACACAACATATATACAACAGCTTTTCCACTGTATAAATTGGATATTTGCAAACAGTGTGGAAGTAATGGTCATTTCCACGTTCCGGGCAACCGAGGCTTCACTCTAGGGCGTTGCTCCACCAGATCGAATAGTTAGGGCCTTAGAAGTCAACGACCGAAGCATCAAACGGAATATAAGTGCAACAGATTTTCCACTGTATAAAATGAATATTTGCAAACAGTGTGAAAGTAATGGTCATTTCTACGTTCCGGGCAACCTAGGCTTCACTCTAGGGCGTTGCTCGTCCAGATCGAATAACAATGGCATTAGAAGTAAACGCCAGAAGCATAAAATAAAATAAAGTTACAACAGTTTTTCCATTGTATAACAGGAATAATTGCAACCAGTGTGAAAGTAATGGCCATTTCTACGTTCCGTGCAACCTAGGCGTCGCTTTAAGGCGATGCTCCACCAGATCGAATAGTTAGGGCCCTAGAAGACAACGACAGAAGCATGAAATGCAATAAAAATACCATAGTTTTTCCATCTTGTAGCAGGAATAATTGCAACCAATGTGGAAGTAATGGTCATTTCTAGGTTCCGGGCAACCTAGACTTCACCCTAGGGCGTTCCTCCACCACATCGAATAGCTACGACCTTAGAAGACTACGACTGAAGCACAAAATAAAATAAAAATACTACAGTTTTTCCATCGTATAACAGGAATAATTGCAACCAGTGTGAAAGATATGGTCATTTCTAGGTTCCGGGCAACGGAGGCTTCACTCTAGGGCGTTGCTCCACCAGATCGACAAGCTAGGGCCTCAGAAGTCAACGCCTGGAGCATAAAATACAATAAAGATGCAACAGTTTTTCCATCAAATAACAGGAATATTTGCAACAAGAGTGAAGGTGATGGTCATTTCCACGTTCCGGGCAACCTAGCCTTCACTCTAGGGCGTTGGTCAACCAGAGCGAATAGTTAGGGCCTAAGAAGTCAACGTCAGAATCATAAAATACAAAATAAACACAACAGTTTTTCCATCGTATAAAAAGGATAATTGCAACCAGTGTGAAAGCTATGGTCACTTCTACGTTCCAGGCAACCTAGGCTTGACTCTAGGGCGTTGCTCCTCCAGATGGAATAGGTATGGCTATAGAAGTCAATGCCTGAAGCATAAAATACAATAAAGATACAAGAGTTTCTCCACCGTATAACAGGTATAATTGCAACCAGTGTGAAGGTAATGGTCATTTCTACGTTCCGTGCAACCTAGACGTCACTCTAGGTCGCTGATCCACCACATCTAATAGCCACGGCCTTAGAAGTCAACGCCAGAAGCGTAAAATACAATATAAATACAACAGCTTTTCCATTGTATAAAATGAATAATTGCAAACAGTGTGAAAGTGATGGTCATTTCTAGGTTCCAGGCAACCTGGGCTCCGCTCTCCGGCGTTGCTCCACCAGATCGAATAGCTAGGGACTTAGAATTCAACGCAACAGGCAAAAAATACAATAAAAATACAACAGCTTTTCCATCGTATAAAAGGAATAATTGCAACCAGTGTGAAAGTAATGGTCGTTTCTACGTTCCGGGCAACCTAGACTTCACTCTAGGGCGTTGCTCCACCAGATCGAATAGCTAGGGCCTTAGAAGTCAACGCCATAGGCATAAAATACAATATAAATACAACAGATTTTCCATCGTAAAACAGGAATAATTGCAACCAGTGTGAAAGTAATGGTCGTTTCTACGTTCCGGGCAACCTAGGCTTCACTCTAGGGCGTTACCCCCCCACATCGAATAGCTACGGCCTTAGAAGTCAACGCCAGAGGCTTAAATACAATAAAAATACAACAGCTTTTCCATCGTATAGCAGGAATAATTGCAACCAGTGTGAAGCTAATGGTCATTTCTACGTTCCGGGCAACAGAGGCTTCCCTCTAGGGCGTTGCTCGTCCTGATCGAATAGTTAGGGCCTTAAAAGTCAACGCCCGAAGTATAAAACACAACATAAATACAACAGCTTTTCCACTGTATAAAATGAATATTTGCAAACAGTGCGACAGTAATGGTCATTTCTACGTTCCGGGTAACCTAGGCTTCACTCTAGGGCGTTGCTCCACCAGATCAAATAGTTAGGGCCTTAGAAGTCAACCCCAGAAGCATTAAATACAATAAAGATGCAACAGTTTATCCATCGTGTAGCAGGAATAATAGCAACCAGTGTGAAAGTGATAGTCATTTCTACATTCCGGGCTACCTAGGCTTCAATCTATGGCGTTGTTCCACCAGATCGAATAGTTAGGGCCTCAGAAGTCAACGCCAGAAGCATAAAATACAAAATAAACACAACAGTTTTTCCATCGTATAAAAAGGATAATTGCAACCAGTGTGAAAGCTATGGTCACTTCTACGTTCCGGGCAACCTAGGCTTGACTCTAGGGCGTTGCTCCTCCAGATGGAATAGGTATGGCTATAGAAGTCAATGCCTGAAGCATAAAATACAATAAAGATACAAGAGTTTCTCCACCGTATAACAGGTATAATTGCAACCAGTGTGAAAGTAATGGTCATTTCTACGTTCCGTGCAACCTAGACGTCACTCTAGGTCGCTGCTCCACCACATCTAATAGCCACGGCCTTAGAAGTCAACGCCAGAAGCGTAAAATACAATACAAATACAACACTTTTGCCATAGTATAACAGGAATAATTGCAACCAGTGTGAAGGTAATGGTATGTTGCACGTTCCGGGCAACCTAGGCTTCACTTTAGGGCGGTGTTCCACCAGATCAAATAGCTACGACCTAAGAAGTCAACGCCAGAAGCATAAAATACAATATAAATACAACAGTTTTGCCATAGTATAACAGGAATAATTCCAACCAGTGTGAAGGTAATGGCCTTTTCTATGTTCCGGGCAACCTAGGCTTCACTCTAGGGCGGTGCTCCACCAGATCAAATAGTTAGGGCCTAAGAAGTTAGCGCCAGAAGCATAAAATACAATATAAATGCAACAGCTTTTCCATCGTTGAGATTGTATATTTGCAATCATTGTGAAAGGAATGGCCATTTCTACGTTCCGGGCAACCTGGGCTCCGCTCTCGGGCGTTGCTCCACCAGATCGAATAGCTAGGGACTTAGAATTCAACGCAACAGGCAAAAAATGCAATAAAAATACAACAGCTTTTCCATCGTATAAAAGGAATAATTGCAACCAGTGTGAAAGTAATGGTCGTTTCTACATTCCGGGCAACCTAGACTTCACTCTAGGGCGGTGCTCCACCAGATCGAATAGCTAGGGCCTTAGAAGTCAACGCCATAGGCATAAAATACAATATAAATACAACAGATTTTCCATCGCAAAACAGGAATAATTGCAACCAGTGTGAAAGTAATGGTCGTTTCTACGTTCCGGGCAACCTAGGCTTCACTCTAGGGCGTTACCCCCCCACATCGAATAGCTACGGCCTTAGAAGTCAACGCCAGAGGCATAAAATACAATAAAAATACAACAGCTTTTCCATCGTATAGCAGGAATAATTGCAACCAGTGTGAAGCTAATGGTCATTTCTACGTTCCGGGCAACAGAGGCTTCCCTCTAGGGCGTTGCTCGTCCTGATCGAATAGTTAGGGCCTTAAAAGTCAACGCCCGAAGTATAAAACACAACATAAATACAACAGCTTTTCCACTGTATAAAATGAATATTTGCAAACAGTGCGACAGTAATGGTCATTTCTACGTTCCGGGCAACCTAGGCTTCACTCTAGGGCGTTGCTCCACCAGATCGACAAGTTAGGGCCTAAGAAGTCAACGGCAGAAGCATAAAATACAATATAAATAGAAGAGCTTTTCCATCGCATAAAATGAATATCTGCAACCAGTGTGAAAGTACTGGTCATTTCTACGTTCCTGGCAACCTAGGCTCCACTCTAGGGCGTTGCTCCACCAGATCGAATAGTTAGGGCCTTAGAAGTCAACCCCAGAAGCATTAAATACAATAAAGATGCAACAGTTTATCCATCGTGTAGCAGGAATAATAGCAACCAGTGTGAAAGTGATAGTCATTTCTACGTTCCGGGCTACCTAGGCTTCAGTCTATGGCGTTGTTCCACCAGATCGAATAGTTAGGGCCTGAGAAGTCAACGTCAGAAGCATAAAATACAATATAAATACAACAGCTTTTCCATCGTATAAAACGGATAATGGCAACCAGTGTGAAAGTACTGGTCAGTTCTACGTCACGGGCAACGTAGGCTTCACTCTAGGGCGTTGCTCCACCACATCAAATGGCAACGGCCTTAAAAGTCAACGTCACTAGAATAAAATACAATATAAATACAGCTGCTGTTTCATCGTATAAAATGATTAATTGCAAACAGTGTGAAAGTAATGCCCATTTCTACCTTCCGGGCATCCTAGGCTTCACTCTACGGCGTTGCTTCACCAGATCCTATTGTTAGGTCCATAGAAAACAACGACAGAAGCATAAAATATAATAAAAATACAAGAGTATTTCCATGGTATATAAGGAACAATTGCAACCAGTGTGAAAGAGCTGGTGATTTCTACGTTCCGGGCAACCTACGCTGCACTCTAGAGCGTTGCTCCACCAGTTCGAATAGTTAGGGCCTTAGATGTCAACGCCCGAAGCATAAAATGCAATAAAAATACATGAGTTTTTCCATCGTATAACAGGAATAATTGCAACCAGTGAGAAAGTGATAGTCTTTTCTACGTTCCGATCAACCTAGGCTTCACACTAGGGCGTTGTTCCACCAGATCGAATAATCACGGCCTTAGAAGTTTACGCCATAAGCATAAATTACAATATAAATACAACAGTTTTTCCATTGTATAAGACGAATAATTGCAACCACTGTGAAAGTTACGTTCATTTCTATGTTCCGGGCAGCATAGGCTTCACTTCTGGACGTTGCCCCACCAGATCGAATAGCTGGGACTGTAGAAGTCTAAGCCAGAAGCATAAAATACAATATAAATACAACAGCTTTTCCATCGTATAAAATGAATAATTGCAAACAGAGTGAAAGTAATGGCCATTTCTACGTTCCGCGCAACCTAGGCATCACCCTAGGGCGTTCTTCCACCAGATGGAATAGTTAGGGCCTATGAAATCAAAGCCTGAATCATAAAATACAATAAAAATCCAACAGCTTTTCCATCGTATAAAACGAATAATTGCAACCAGCGTGAAAGTTATGGTCATTTCTACGGTTCGGGCAACCTAGGCTTCACGCCAGGGCGTTGCTCCACCAGATCGAATAGTTGGGGCCTGAGAAGTCTACGTCAGAGGCATAAAATACAATATAAACACAACAGCTTTTTCATCGTATAAAACGGATAATTGCGACCAGTGTGAAAGTACTGGTCGTTTCTACGTTCCGGGCAACGTAGGTTTCACTCTAGGGCGTTGCTCCACCACATCAAATAGCTACGGCCTTAGAAGTCAATGCCACTAGCATAAAATACAATATAAATACAGCAGCTGTTTCATCGTATAAAATGATTAATTGCAAACAGTGTGAAAGTAATGGTCATTTCTACGTTCCGGGCAACCTAGGCTCCACTCTAGGGCGTTGCTCCACCAGATCGAATATTTAGGGCCTTAGAAGTCAACGCCTGGAGCATAAAATACAATAAAGATGCAACAGTTTTTCCACCGAATAACAGGAATATTTGCAACAAGAGTGAAGGTGATGGTCATTTCCACGTTCCGGGCAACCTAGCCTGCACTCTAGGGCGTTGGTCGACCAGAGCGAATAGTTAGGGCCTAAGAAGTCAACGTCAGAATCATAAAATACAAAACAAATACAATAGTTTTTCCATCGTATAAAAAGGATAATTGCAACCAGTGTGAAAGCTATGGTCACTTCTACGTTCCGGGCAACCTAGGCTTGACTCTAGGGCGTTGCTCCTCCAGATGGAATAGTTAGGGCCTTAGAAGTCAATGCCTGAAGCATAAAATACAATAAAGATACAAGAGTTTCTCCACCGTATAACAGGTATAATTGCAACCAGTGTGAAAGTTATGGACATTTCTACACTCCGAGCAACCTAGGCTTCACTCTAGGGCGTTGCTCCACCAGGTCGAATAGTTAGGACCTTAGAAGTCAACGCCAGAAGCATAAAATGCAATAAGTATGCAACAGTTTTTCCATCGTATAACAGGAATAACTGCAACCAGTGTGAAAGTACTGGTCATTTCTACGTCCCGGGTAACCTAGGTTTCACTCTAGGGCGTTGCTCAACCAGATCGAATAGCTGGGGACTTAGAATTCAACGCCAGAAGGATAAAATACAATAAAGATGCAACCGTTTTGCCATCGTGTAACAGGAATAATTCCAACCAGTGTGAAGGTAATGGTCTTTTCTACGTTGCGGGCAACCTAGGCTCCACTCTAGGGCGGTGCTCCACCAGATCAAATAGCTAGGGCCTAAGAAGTCAGCGCCAGAAGCATAAAATACAATATAAATACAACAGATTTTCCTTCGTATAGAATGTATATTTGCAAACAGTGTGAAGGTAATGGTCATTTCTACGTTGCGGGCAACCTAGGCTTCACTCTAGGGCGTTGCTCGACGAGATGGAATAGTTAGAGTCTTAGAATTCAACGCCAGAAGCATAAAATACAATAAAAATGCAACAGTTTTTCCGTCGTATAGCAGGAATAACTACAACGAGTGTGAAAGTACTGGTCATTTTTACGTTCCGGCTAACCTGGGTATCACTCTGGGGCGTTGTTCCACAAGATCGAACAGCTAGGGACTTAGAATTCAACACCAGAAGGATAAAATACAATATAAGTACAACAATTTTTGCCATCGTATAAAATGAATAATTGCAAACAGTGTGAAAGTAATGGTCATTTCTACTTTCAGGGCAACCTAGACTTTACCCAAGGGCGTTATTCCAACAGATTGCATAGTTAGGGCCTCGGAAGTCAACGCCAGAAGCATAAAATACAAAATAAACACAACAGTTTTTCCATCGTATAAAAAGGATAATTGCAACCAGTTTGAAAGCTATGGTCACTTCTACGTTCCGGGCAACCTAGGCTTGACTCTAGGGCGTTGCTCCTCCAGATGGAATAGGTATGGCTATAGAAGTCAATGCCTGAAGCATAAAATACGATAAAGATACAAGAGTTTCTCCACCGTATAACAGGTATAATTGCAACCAGTGTGAAAGTAATGGTCATTTCTACGTTCCGTGCAACCTAGACGTCACTCTAGGTCGCTGCTCCACCGCATCTAATAGCCACGGCCTTAGAAGTCAACGCCAGAAGCGTAAAATACAATATAAATACAACAGCTTTTCCATTGTATAAAATGAATAATTGCAAACAGTGTGAAAGTGATGGTCATTTCTAGGTTCCAGGCAACCTGGGCTCCGCTCTCGGGCGTTGCTCCACCAGATCGAATAGCTAGGGACTTAGAATTCAACGCAACAGGCAAAAAATACAATAAAAATACAACAGCTTTTCCATCGTATAAAAGGAATAATTGCAACCAGTGTGAAAGTAATGGTCGTTTCTACGTTCCGGGCAACCTAGACTTCACTCTAGGGCGTTGCTCCACCAGATCGAATAGCTAGGGCCTTAGAAGTCAACGCCATAGGCATAAAATACAATATAAATACAACAGATATTCCATCGCAAAACAGGAATAATTGCAACCAGTGTGAAAGTAATGGTCGTTTCTACGTTCCGGGCAACCTAGGCTTCACTCTAGGGCGATACCCCCTCACATCGAATAGCTACGGCCTTAGAAGTCAACGCCAGAGGCATAAAATACAATAAAAATACAACAGCTTTTCCATCGTATAGCAGGAATAATTGCAACCAGTGTGAAGCTAATGGTCATTTCTACGTTCCGGGCAACAGAGGCTTCCCTCTAGGGCGTTGCTCGTCCTGATCGAATAGTTAGGGCCTTAAAAGTCAACGCCCGAAGTATAAAACACAACATAAATACAACAGCTTTTCCACTGTATAAAATGAATATTTGCAAACAGTGCGACAGTAATGGTCATTTCTACGTTCCGGGCAACCTAGGCTTCACTCTAGGGCGTTGCTCCACCAGATCGACAAGTTAGGGCCTAAGAAGTCAACGGCAGAAGCATAAAATACAATATAAATAGAAGAGCTTTTCCATCGCATAAAATGAATATCTGCAACCAGTGTGAAAGTACTGGTCATTTCTACGTTCCTGGCAACCTAGGCTCCACTCTAGGGCGTTGCTCCACCAGATCGAATAGTTAGGGCCTTAGAAGTCAGCCCCAGAAGCATTAAATACAATAAAGATGCAACAGTTTATCCATCGTGTAGCAGGAATAATAGCAACCAGTGTGAAAGTGATAGTCATTTCTACGTTCCGGGCTACCTAGGCTTCAATCTATGGCGTTGTTCCACCAGATCGAATAGTTAGGGCCTGAGAAGTCAACGTCAGAAGCATAAAATACAATATAAATACAACAGCTTTTCCATCGTATAAAACGGATAATTGCAACCAGTGCGAAAGTACTGGTCATTTCTACGTTACGGGCAACGTAGGCTTCACTCTAGGGTGTTGCTCCACCACATCAAATAGCAACGGCCTTAAAAGTCAACGTCACTAGCATAAAATACAATATAAATACAGCTGCTGTTTCATCGTATAAAATGATTAATTGCAAACAGTGTGAAAGTAATGGTCATTTCTACGTTCCGGGCAACCTAGGCTCCACTCCAGGGCGTTCCTCCTCCAGATCGAATACTTAGGGCCTAAGAAGTTAACACCAGGAGCATAAAATACAATATAAATACTACAGCTTTTCCATCGTATGACAGGAATAACAGCAAGCAGTGTGATGGTACTGGTCATTTCTACGTTCCGGGCATCCGATGCTTCACTCTAGCGCGTTGCTCCACGAGATCGAATAGCTGGGGCCTAAGAAGCCAACGCCAGAAGCATAAAATGCAAAATAAATGCAACAGCTTTTACATCGTATAAAAGGGATAATGGCAACCAGTGTGAAAGTGATGGTCATTTCTACGTTCCGGGCAACCTAGGCTTGACTCTAGGGCGTAGCTCCACCACATCGAATAGCTACGGCCTAAGAAGTGAACGCCAGAAACACAAAATACAATAAAGATACAACAGTTTTTCCATCGTATAGCAGGAATAATAGCAACCAGTGTGAAGGTTATGGTCATTTCTACGTTCCGGGCGAACTAGGCTTCAATATATGGCGTTGCTCCACCAGATCGAATTGTTAGGGCCGTAGAAGTCAACGCCAGAAGCATAAAATACAATAAAGATGCAACAGTTTTTCCATCGTATAACAGGAATAGTTGCAACCAGTGTGAAGGTAATGGTATGTTCTACGTTCCGGGCAACCTAGGTTTCACTCTAGGGCGGTGCTCCATCAGATCAAACAGTTAGGGCCTAAGAAGTCAACGCCAGAAGCATAAAATACAATATAAATACAACAGCTTTTCCATCGTATATAAAGTATATTTGCAAACAGTGGGATAGTAATGGCCAGTTCTGCGTTCCGGGCAACCTATGTTACACTCTAGGGCGTTGCTCCACGAGATCCAATAGTTAGGGCCTTAGAAGTCAACGCCAGGAGCATAAAATACAATAAAGATGCAACAGCTTTTCCATCGTATAACAGGAATAATTGCAACCGGTGTGAAGGTAATGGTATGTTCTACGTTCCGGGCAACCTAGGCTTCACTCTAGGGCGGTGATCCACCAGATCAAGTAGTTAGGGCCTAAGAAGTCAACGCCAGAAGCTTAAAATACAATATAAATACAACAGCTCTTCCGTCGCATATAAAGTATATTTGCAAACAGTGTGAAAGTAATGGACAATTCTACATTTCGAGCAACCTAGGCTTCACTCTAGGGCGTTGCTCCACCAGATCGAATAGTTAGGGCCATAGAAGTCAACGCCAGGAGCATAAAATACAAAATAAATACGACAGATTTTCCATCGTATAAAACGAATAATTGCAGCCAGTGTGAAAGTAATGGCCATTTCTACGTTTCGGGTATCCTAGACTTAACTCTAAGGCATTGCTCCACCAGATCGAATACGTAGGGCCTTAGAAGTCAACGCAACAAGCATAAAATAGAATGTATATACAACAGCTTTTCCATTGTATAAAACTAATAATTGCAACCAGTGTGAAAGTAATGGTCATTTCTATGTACCGGCAGCCTAGGTTTCGCTCTAGTGCGTTGCTCCACCACATCGAATAGCTAGGGACTTAGAAGTCAACGATAGAAGCATAAAATACAATACAAATGCAACTGCTTTGCCATCGTATAAAGTGAATAACTGCAAACAGTGTGAAAGTATAGGTCCTTTCTACGATCGGAGCAACCTAGGCTTCACTCTAGGGCGTTGCTCCACCAGATCGATTAATTAGGGCCTTAGAAGTCAACGCCAGAAGCATAAAGTACAATAAGGATGCAACAGTTTTTCCATCCTATAACAGGTATAACTGCAACCAGTGTGAAAGTTATGGACATTTCTACACTCCGAGCAACCTAGGCTTCACTCTAGGGCGTTGCTCCACCAGGTCGAATAGTTAGGACCTTAGAAGACAACGCCAGAAGCATAAAATACAATAAGGATGCAACAGTTTTTCCATCGTATAACAGGAATAACTGCAACCAGTGTGAAAGTACTGGTCATTTCTACGTCCCGGGTAACCTAGGTTTCACTCTAGGGCGTTGCTCAACCAGATCGAATAGCTGGGGACTTAGAATTCAACGCCAGAAGGATAAAATACAATAAAGATGCAACCGTTTTGCCATCGTGTAACAGGAATAATTCCAACCAGTGTGAAGGTAATGGTCATTTCTACGTTGCGGGCAACCTAAGCTTCACTCTAGGGCGTTGCTCAACGAGATGGAATAGTTAGAGTCTTAGAATTCTACGCCAGAAGCATAAAATCCAATAAAAATGCAACAGTTTTTCCATCGTATAGCAGGAATAACTACAACGAGTGTGAAAGTACTGGTCATTTCTACGTTCCGGCTAACCTGGGTATCACTCTGGGGCGTTGTTCCACAAGATTGAACAGCTAGGGACTTAGAAGTCAACACCAGAAGGATAAAATACAGTATAAGTACAACAATTTTTGCCATCGTATAAAATGAATAATTGCAAACAGTGTGAAAGTAATGGTCATTTCTACTTTCAGGGCAACCTAGACTTTACCCAAGGGCGTTCTTCCAACAGATTGCATAGTTAGGGCCTCAGAAGTCAACGCCAGAAGCATAAAATACAAAATAGACACAACAGTTTTTCCATCGTATAAAAAGGATAATTGCAACCAGTGTGAAAGCTATGGTCACTTCTACGTTCCGGGCAACCTAGGCTTGACTCTAGGGCGTTGCTCCTCCAGATGGAATAGGTATGGCTATAGAAGTCAATGCCTGAAGCATAAAATACAATAAAGATACAAGAGTTTCTCCACCGTATAACAGGTATAATTTCAACCAGTGTGAAAGTAATGGTCATTTCTACGTTCCGTGCAACCTAGACGTCACTCTAGGTCGCTGCTCCACCACATCTAATAGCCACGGCCTTAGAAGTCAACGCCAGAAGCGTAAAATACAATATAAATACAACAGCTTTTCCATTGTATAAAATGAATAATTGCAAACAGTGTGAAAGTGATTGTCATTTCTAGGTTCCAGGCAACCTGGGCTCCGCTCTCGGGCGTTGCTCCACCAGATCGAAAGGCTAGGGACTTAGAATTCAACGCAACAGGCAAAAAATACAATAAAAATACAACAGCTTTTCCATCGTATAAAAGGAATAATTGCAACCAGTGTGAAAGTAATGGTCGTTTCTACGTTCCGGGCAACCTAGACTTCACTCTAGGGCGTTGCTCCACCAGATCGAATAGCTAGGGCCTTAGAAGTCAACGCCATAGGCATAAAATACAATATAAATACAACAGATTTTCCATCGCAAAACAGGAATAATTGCAACCAGTGTGAAAGTAATGGTCGTTTCTACGTTCCGGGCAACCTAGGCTTCACTCTAGGGCGTTACCCCCCCACATCGAATAGCTACGGCCTTAGAAGTCAACGCCAGAGGCATAAAATACAATAAAAATACAACAGCTTTTCCATCGTATAGCAGGAATAATTGCAACCAGTGTGAAGCTAATGGTCATTTCTACGTTCCGGGCAACAGAGGCTTCCCTCTAGGGCGTTGCTCGTCCTGATCGAATAGTTAGGGCCTTAAAAGTCAACGCCCGAAGTATAAAACACAACATAAATACAACAGCTTTTCCACTGTATAAAATGAATATTTGCAAACAGTGCGACAGTAATGGTCATTTCTACGTTCCGGGCAACCTAGGCTTCACTCTAGGGCGTTGCTCCACCAGATCGACAAGTTAGGGCCTAAGAAGTCAACGGCAGAAGCATAAAATACAATATAAATAGAAGAGCTTTTCCATCGCATAAAATGAATATCTGCAACCAGTGTGAAAGTACTGGTCATTTCTACGTTCCTGGCAACCTAGGCTCCACTCTAGGGCGTTGCTCCACCAGATCGAATAGTTAGGGCCTTAGAAGTCAACCCCAGAAGCATTAAATACAATAAAGATGCAACAGTTTATCCATCGTGTAGCAGGAATAATAGCAACCAGTGTGAAAGTGATAGTCATTTCTACGTTCCGGGCTACCTAGGCTTCAATCTATGGCGTTGTTCCACCAGATCGAATAGTTAGGGCCTGAGAAGTCAACGTCAGAAGCATAAAATACAATATAAATACAACAGCTTTTCCATCGTATAAAACGGATAATTGCAACCAGTGTGAAAGTACTGGTCAGTTCTACGTTACGGGCAACGTAGGCTTCACTCTAGGGCGTTGCTCCACCACATCAAATAGCAACGGCCTTAAAAGTCAACGTCACTAGCATAAAATACAATATAAATACAGCTGCTGTTTCATCGTATAAAATGATTAATTGCAAACAGTGTGAAAGTAATGGTCATTTCTACGTTCCGGGCAACCTAGGCTCCACTCTAGGGCGTTCCTCCTCCAGATCGAATACTTAGGGCCTAAGAAGTTAACACCAGGAGCATAAAATACAATATAAATACTACAGCTTTTCCATCGTATGACAGGAATAACTGCAAGCAGTGTGATGGTACTGGTCATTTCTACGTTCCGGGCATCCGATGCTTCACTCTAGCGCGTTGCTCCACGAGATCGAATAGCTGGGGCCTAAGAAGTCAACGCCAGAAGCATAAAATGCAAAATAAATGCAACAGCTTTTACATCGTATAAAAGGGATAATGGAAACCAGTGTGAAAGTGATGGTCATTTCTACGTTCCGGGCAACCTAGGCTTGACTCTAGGGCGTAGCTCCACCACATCGAATAGCTACGGCCTAAGAAGTGAACGCCAGAAACACAAAATACAATAAAGATACAACAGTTTTTCCATCGTATAGCAGGAATAATAGCAACCAGTGTGAAGGTTATGGTCATTTCTACGTTCCGGGCGAACTAGGCTTCAATATATGGCGTTGCTCCACCAGATCGAATGGTTAGGGCCGTAGAAGTCAACGCCAGAAGCGTAAAATACAATAAAGATGCAACAGTTTTTCCATCGTATAACAGGAATAGTTGCAACCTGTGTGAAGGTAATGGTAGGTTCTACGTTCCGGGCAACCTAGGTTTCACTCTAGGGCGGTGCTCCATCAGATCAAACAGTTAGGGCCTAAGAAGTCAACGCCAGAAGCATAAAATACAATATAAATACAACAGATCTTCCATCGTATAAAACGAATAATTCCAACCAGTGTGAAGGTAATGGCCTTTTCTATGTTCCGGGCAACCTAGGCTTCACTCTATGGCGGTGCTCCAACAGATCAAGTAGTTAGGGCCTAAGAAGTTAGCGCCAGAAGCATAAAATACAATATAAATGCAACAGCTTTTCCATCGTTGAGATTGTATATTTGCAATCATTGTGAAAGGAATGGCCATTTCTACGTTCCGGGCAACCTGGGCTCCGCTCTCGGGCGTTGCTCCACCAGATCGAATAGCTAGGGACTTAGAATTCAACGCAACAGGCAAAAAATACAATAAAAATACAACAGCTTTTCCATCGTAAAACAGGAATAATTGCAACCAGTGTGAAAGTAATGGTCGTTTCTACGTTCCGGGCAACCTAGACTTCACTCTAGGGCGTTGCTCCACCAGATCGGATAGCTAGGGCCTTAGAAGTCAACGCCAGAGGCACAAAATGCAATAAAAATACAACAGCTTTTCCATCGTATAGCAGGAATAATTGCAACCAGTGTGAAGCTAATGGTCATTTCTACGTTCCGGGCAACAGATTCTTCCCTCTAGGGCGTTGCTCGTCCAGATCGAATAGTTAGGGCCAATAAAGTCAACGCCCGAAGTATAAAACACAACATAAATACAACAGCTTTTCCACTGTATAATATGAATATTTGCAAACAGTGCGAAAGTAATGGTCTTTTCTACGTTGCGGGCAACCTAGGCTCCACTCTAGGGCGTTGCTCCACCACATCAAATAGCTACGGCCTTAGAAGTCAATGCCACTAGCATAAAATACAATATAAATACAGCAGCTGTTTCATCGTATAAAATGATTAATTGCAAACAGTGTGAAAGTAATGGTCATTTCTACGTTCCGGGCAACCTAGGCTCCACTCTAGGGCGTTGCTCCACCAGATCGAATATTTAGGGCCTTAGAAGTCAACGCCTGGAGCATAAAATACAATAAAGATGCAACAGTTTTTCCATCGAATAACAGGAATATTTGCAACAAGACTGAAGGTGATGGTCGTTTCCACGTTCCGGCCAACCTAGCCTTCACTCTAGGGCGTTGGTCGACCAGAGCGAATAGTTAGGGCCTAAGAAGTCAACGTCAGAATCATAAAATACAAAACAAATACAACAGTTTTTCCATCGTATAAAAAGGATAATTGCAACCAGTGTGAAAGTTATGGTCACTTCTACGTTTCGTGCAACCTAGGCTTCACACCAGCGCGTTCCTCCACCAGATGGAATAGTTAGGGCCTTAGAAGTCAACGCCGGAAGCATAAAACACAATATAAATACAACAGCTTTTCCACTGTATAAATTGAATATTTGCAAACAGTGTGAAAGTAATGGTCATTTCTACGTTCCAGGCAACCTAGGCTTCACTCTAGGGCGTTGCTCCACCAGATCGTATAGTTAGGGCCATAGAAAACAGCGGCAGAAGCATGAAATATAATAAAAATACAAGAGTCCTTCCATTGTATATAAGGAACAATTGCAACCAGTGTGAAAGTGATGGTCATTTCTATGTTCCTGGCAACCTAGGCTCCACTCTAGGGCGTTGCTCCACCATATCGAATAGTTAGGGCCTTAGAAGTCAACCCCAGAAGCATTAAATACAATAAAGATGCAACAGTTTTTCCATCGTATAACAGGAATAACTGCCACTAGTTTGAAAGTGCTGGTAATTTCTACGTTCCGGGCAACCTAGGCTTCACTCTAGGGCGTTGCTCCACCAGATCGAATAGTTAGGGCCTAAGAAGTCAACGCTAGAAGCATACAATACAATATAAATACAACAGCTTTTCCATCGTATAAAACGGATACTTGCAACCAGTGTGAAAGTAATGGTCATTTCTACGTTCCGGGCTAACTAGGCTTCACTCTAGGGCGGTGCTCCACCAGATCAAATAGTTAGGGCGTAAGAAGTCAGCGCCAGGAGCATAAAATACAATATAAATACAACAGCTTTTCCATCGTATAGAATGTATATTTGCAAACAGTGTGAAAGTAATGAACAGTTCTACATTCCGAGCAACCTAGGCTTCACTCTAGGGCGTTGCTCCACCAGATCGAATAGTGAGTGCCATAGGAGTCAACGCCAGAAGCATGAAATACAACATAAATGCAACAGTTTTTCCATCGCCTAACAGGAATAATTGCAAACAGTGTGAAGGTAATGGTCATTTCTGCGCTCCGCGCAACCTAGGCTTCACTCTAGTGTGTTGCTCCACCACATCGAATAGTTATGGCCTTAGAAGTCAACGGCAGAAGAATAAAATATAATATAAATAGAAGAGCTTTTCCATCGCATAAAATGAATATCTGCAACCAGTGTGAAAGTACTGGTCATTTCTACGTTCCGGGCAAGATAGGCTCCATTCTAGGGCGTTGCTCCACCAGATCGAATAGTTAGGGCCTTAGAAGTCAACGCTAGAAGCATTAAATACAATAAAGATGCAACAGTTTATCCATCGTGTAGCAGGAATAATAGCAACCAGTGTGAAAGTGATAGTCATTTCTACGTTCCGGGCTACCTAGGCTTCAATCTATGGCGTTGTTCCACCAGATCGAATAGTTAGGGCCTGAGAAGTCAACGTGAGAAGCATAAAATACAATATAAATACAACAGCTTTTCCATCGTATAAAAAGGATAATTGCAACCAGTGTGAAAGTACTGGTCATTTCTACGTTCCGGGCAACCGAGGCTTCACTATCGCGCGTTGCTCCACGAGATCGAATAGCTGGGGCCTAAGAAGTCAACGCCAGAAGCATAAAATGCAAAATAAATGCAACAGCTTTTACATCGTATAAAAGGGATAATGGCAACCGGTGTGAAAGTGATGGTCATTTCTACGTTCCGGGCAACCTAGGCTTGACTCTAGGGCGTAGCTCCACCACATCGAATAGCTACGGCCTAAGAAGTGAACGCCAGAAACACAAAGTACAATAAAGATACAACAGTTTCTCCATCGTATAGCAGGAATAATAGCAACCAGTGTGAAGGTTATGGTCATTTCTACGTTCCGGGCGAACTAGGCTTCAATATATGGCGTTGCTCCACCAGATCGAATGGTTAGGGCCGTAGAAGTCAACGCCAGAAGCATAAAATACAATAAAGATGCAACAGTTTTTCCATCGTATAACAGGAATAGTTGCAACCAGTGTGAAAGTAATGGTCATTTCTGCGTTCCGGGCATGCTAGGTTTCACTCTATGGCGTTCCTCCACCAGATCGAATAGTTAGGGCATAAGAAGTCAACGCCAGAAGCATATAATACAATATAAATACAACAGATCTTCCATCGTATAAAACGAATAATTGCAACCAGTGTGAAAGTTATGGTCAGTTCTACGTTCCGGGTGACCTAGGCTTCAATCTAGGGCGTTGCTCCACTAGATCAAATAGCTAGGGCCTAAGAAGTCAACGCCAGAAGCATAAAATACAATACAAATACAACACTTTTGCCATAGTATAACAGGAATAATTGCAACCAGTGTGAAGGTAATGGTATGTTGCACGTTCCGGGCAACCTAGGCTTCACTTTAGGGCGGTGCTCCACCAGATCAAATAGCTACGACCTAAGAAGTCAACGCCAGAAGCATAAAATACAATATAAATACAACAGTTTTGCCATAGTATAACAGGAATAATTCCAACCAGTGTGAAGGTAAAGGCCTTTTCTACGTTCCGGGCAACCTAGGCTTCACTCCAGGGCGGTGCTGCACCAGATCAAATAGTTAGGGCCTAAGAAGTTAGCGCCAGAAGCATAAAATACAATATAAATGCAACAGCTTTTCCATCGTTGAGATTGTATATTTGCAATCATTGTGAAACGAATGGCCATTTCTACGTTCCGGGCAACCTAGGCTTCACTCTAGGGCGTTGCTCGACGAGATGGAATAGTTAGGGACGTAGAATTCAACGCCAGAAGCATAAAATTCAATAGAAATGGAACAGTTTTTCCATCGTATAGCAGGAATAACTGCAACGAGTGTGAAAGTACTGGTCATTTCTACGTACCGGGTAACTTGGGTTTCACACAGTGGCGTTGCTCCACCAGATCGAATAGCTAGGACCTTAGAAGTCAACGCCAGAAGCATGAAATACAATATACATACAACAGCTTTTCCATCGTATAAAACGAATAATTGAAACCAGTGTGAAAGTTATGGACATTTCTATATTCCGAGCAACCTAGGCTTCACTCTAGGGCGTTGCTCCACCAGATCGAATAGTTAGGGCCTTAGAAGTAAACGCCAGGAGCATAAAATACAATAAAGATGCAACAGTTTTTCCATCGTATAACAGGAATAATTGCAACCAGTGTGAAGGTAATGGTTTGTTGTACGTTCCGGGCAACCTAGGCTTCACTTTAGGGCGGTGCTCCACCAGATCAAATAGTTAGGGCGTAAGAGGTCAACGCCAGAAGCATAAAATACAATATAAATACAACAGTTTTGCCATCGTATAACAGGAATAATTCCAACCAGTGTGAAGGTAATGGCCTTTTCTACGTTCCGGGTAACCTAGGTTTCACTCTAGGGCGTTGCTCCACCAGGTCGAATGGCTAGGGCCTTAGAAGACAACGCCAGAAGCATAAAATACAATATAAATACAACAGCTTTTCCATCGTATAAAACGAATAATTGAAACCAGTGTGAAAGTTATGGACATTTCTACATTCCGAGCAACCTAGGCTTCACTCTAGGGCGTTGCACCACCAGATCGAATAGTTAGGGCCTTAGAAGTCAACGCCAGAAGCATGAAATACAATATACATACAACAGCATTTCCATCGTATAAAACGAATAATTGAAACCAGTGTGAAAGTTATGGACAATTCTACATTCCGAGCAACCTAGGCTTCACTCTAGGGCGTTGCTCCACCAGATCGAATAGTTAGGGCCTAAGAAGTCAACGCCAGAAGCATAAAATGCAATATAAATACAATTGCTTTTGCATCGTATAAAACTAATAATTGCAACAGTGTGAAAGTCATGGTCGTTTCTACGTTCCGGGAAACCTAGCCTTCACTCTAGGGCGTTACTCCACCACATCGAATAGCTACGGCCTTAGAAGTCAACGCCAGAAGCATAAAATGCAATAAAAATACAGCAGTTTTTCCGTCGTATAACAGGAGTAATTGCAACCAGAGTGAAGGTGATGGTCATTTCTACGTTCCGGGCAACCTAGGCTTCACTCTAGGGCGTTGGTCAACCAGAGCGTATAGTTAGGGCCTAAGAAGTCAACGTTAGAATCATAAAATACAGAATAAATACAACAGTTTTTCCATCGCATAAAAAGTATAATTGCAACCAGTGTGAAAGCTATGGTCACTTCTACGTGCCGGGCAACCTCGGCTTCACCCTAGGGCGTTGCTCCACCAGATCGAAGAGTGAGAGCCTTAGACGTCAACACCAGAAGCAGAAAATGCAATAAAAATGCAACAGTTTTTCCATCGTATAGCATGAATAATTGCAACCAGAGCGAAGGTGATGGACATTTGTACGTTCCGGGCAACCTAGGCTTCACTCTACGGCGTTGCTTCACCAGATCGAATAGTTAGGGCCTTCCAAGTCAACGCCGGAAGCATAAAATACAATAAAGATGCAACATTTTTTCCATCGTATAAGAGGAATAATTACAACCAGTGTGAAAGTAATGGTCATTGCTGCGTTCCGGGCAACACAGGTTTCACTCTAGGGCGTTACTCCACCAGATCGAGTAGTTGGGGCCTTAGAAGTCAACGACAGATGCATAAAATACAATAAAGATGAAACCGTTTTGCCATCCTGTAACAGGAATAATTCCAACCAGTGTGAAGGTAATGGTCTTTTCTACGTTGCGGGCAACCTAGGCTCCACTCTAGGGCGGTGCTCCACCAGATCAAATAGTTAGGGCCTAAGAAGTCAGCGCCAGAAGCATAAAATACAATATAAATACAACAGATTTTCCTTCGTATAGAATGTATATTTGCAAACAGTGTGAAGGTAATGGTCATTTCTACGTTGCGGGCAACCTAGGCTTCACTCTAGGGCGTTGCTCGACGAGATGGAATAGTTAGAGTCTTAGAATTCAACGCCAGAAGCATAAAATGCAATAAAAATGCAACAGTTTTTCCATCGTATAGCAGGAATAACTACAACGAGTGTGAAAGTAATGATCATTTCTACGTTCCGTGCAACCTAGGCGTCACTCTAGCGCGTTCCTCCACCACATCTAATAGCTACGGCCTTAGAAGTCAACGCCTGAAGCATAAAATACAGTAAAGATATAAGAGCTTCTCCATACTATAACAGGTATAATTGCAACCAGTGTGAAAGTGATAGTCATTTCTACGTTCCGGGCAACCTAGGCTCGGCTCTAGGGCGTTGCTCCACCAGATCGAATAGCTAGGGACTTAGACTTCAACGCCAGATGCATAAAATACAATAAAAATGCAGCAGTTTTTCCATTGTATAACAGGAATAATTGCAAGCAGTGTGAAAGTAATGGTCATTTCTACGTTCCGTGCAACCTAGGCGTCACTCTAGCGCGTTCCTCCACCACATCTAATAGCTACGGCCTTAGAATTCAACGCCAGAAGCATAAAATACAATAAAACTACAACAGCTTTTCCATCGTATAACAGGAATAATTACAACCAGTGTGAAAGTAATGCTCGTTTCTACGTTCTGGGCAACCTAGGCTTCACTCTAGGGCGTTGCTCCACCACATCGAATAGCTACGGCCTTAGAAGTCAACGCCAGAAGCATAAAATACAATATAAGTACAACAGCTTTTCCATCGTATAAAATGAATAATTGCAAACAGTGTGAAAGTAATGGTCATTTCTACGTTCCGGGCAACCTAGGCTCCGCTCTAGGGCGTTGCTCCACCAGATCGAATAGCTAGGGACTTAGAATTCAACACCAGATGCATAAAATGCAATAAAAATGCAACAGTTTTTCCATTGTATAACAGGAATAATTGCAAGCAGTGTGAAAGTAATGGTCATTTCTACGTTCCGTGCAACCCAGGCGTCACTCTAGGGCGTTACTCCACCACATCGAATAGCTACGGCCTTAGAAGTCAACGCCAGAAGCATAAAATGCAATAAAAATACAGCAGTTTTTCCGTCGTATAACAGGAGTAATTGCAACCAGAGTGAAGGTGATGGTCATTTCTACGTTCCAGGCAACCTAGGCTTCACTCTAGGGCGTTGGTCAACCAGAGCGTATAGTTAGGGCCTAAGAAGACAACGTTAGAATCATAAAATACAAAATAAATACAACAGTTTTTCCATCGCATAAAAAGTATAATTGCAACCAGTGTGAATGCTATGGTCACTTCTATGTTCCGGGCAACCTCGGCTTCACCCTAGGGCGTTGCTCCACCAGATCGAAGAGTGAGAGCCTTAGGCGTCAACACCAGAAGCAGAAAATGCAATCAAAATGCAACAGTTTTTCCATCGTATAGCATGAATAATTGCTACCAGAGTGAAGGTGATGGTCATTTTTACGTTCCGGGCAACCTAGGCTTCACTCTACGGCGTTGCTTCACCAGATCGAATAGTTAGGGCCTTACAAGTCAACGCCGGAAGCATAAAATACAATAAAGATGCAACAGTTTTTCCATCGTATATGAGGAATAATTACAACCAGTGTGAAAGTAATGGTCATTGCTGCGTTCCGGGCAACCTAGGCTTCACTCTAGTGTGTTGCTCCACCAGATCGAATATCTAGGGACTTAGAATTCAACTCAAGAAGCATAAAATACAATAAAAATACAACAGTTTTTCCATGGTATAACAGGAATAATTGCAACCAGTGTGAAAATAATGGTCGTTTCTACGTTCCCGGCAACCTAGGCTTCACTCTACGGCGTTGCTTCACCAGATCGAATAGTTAGGGCCTTACAAGTCAACGCCGGAAGCATAAAATACAATAAAGATGCAACAGTTTTTCCATCGTATAAGAGGAATAATTACAACCAGTGTGAAAGTAATGGTCATTGCTGCGTACCGGGCAACCTAGGCTCCTCTCTAGGGCATTGCTCCACCAGATCGAATAGCTAGGGTCTTAGAATTCAACGCCAGATGCATAAAATACAATAAAAATGCAACAGTTTTTCCACCGTATAAAATGAATAGTTGCAAACAGCGTGAAAGTAATGGTCATTTCGACGTTCCGGGCAACCTAGGCTTCACTCTAGGGCGTTGCTCCACCAGATCGAATAGCTAGGGCCTTAGAATTCAACGCCAGAAGCATAAAATACTATATAAATACAACAGCTTTTCCATCGTATAAAATGAATAATTGCAAACAGTGTGAAAGTGATGGTCATTTCTACGTTCCGGGCAACCTAGGCTCCGGTATAGGGCGTTGTCCACCAGATCGAATAGCTAGGGACTTAGAATTCAACACCAGATGCATAAAATGCAATAAAAATGCAACAGTTTTTCCATTGTATAACAGGAATAATTGCAAGCAGTGTGAAAGTAATGGTCATTTCTACGTTCCGTGCAACCCAGGCGTCACTCTAGCGCGTTCCTCCACCACATCTAATAGCTACGGCCTTAGAAGTCAACGCCAGAAGCATAAAATACAATATAAATACAACAGCTTTTCCATCGTATAAAATGAATAATTGCAGACAGAGTGAAAGTAATGGTCATTGCTGCGTTCCGGGCAACCTAGGCTCCTCTCTAGGGCGTTGCTCCACCATATCGAATAGCTAGGGACTTAGAATTCAACGCCAGATGCATAAAATACAATAAAAATGCAACAGTTTTTCCATTGTATAACAGGAATAATTGCAAGCAGTGTGAAAGTCATGGTCGTTTCTACGTTCCGGGAAACCTAGCCCTCACTCTAGGGCGTTACTCCACCACATCGAATAGCTACGGCCTTAGAAGTCAACGCCAGAAGCATAAAATGCAATAAAAATACAGCAGTTTTTCCGTCGTATAACAGGAGTAATTGCAACCAGAGTGAAGGTGATGGTCATTTCTACGTTCCAGGCAACCTAGGCTTCACTCTAGGGCGTTGGTCAACCAGAGCGTATAGTTAGGGCCTAAGAAGACAACGTTAGAATCATAAATTACAAAATAAATACAACAGTTTTTCCATCGCATAAAAAGTATAATTGCAACCAGTGTGAATGCTATGGTCACTTCTATGTTCCGGGCAACCTCGGCTTCACCCTAGGGCGTTGCTCCACCAGATCGAAGAGTGAGAGCCTTAGGCGTCAACACCAGAAGCAGAAAATGCAATCAAAATGCAACAGTTTTTCCGTCGTATAGCATGAATAATTGCTACCAGAGTGAAGGTGATGGTCATTTTTACGTTCCGGGCAACCTAGGCTTCACTCTACGGCGTTGCTTCACCAGATCGAATAGTTAGGGCCTTACAAGTCAACGCCGGAAGCATAAAATACAATAAAGATGCAACAGTTTTTCCATCGTATATGAGGAATAATTACAACCAGTGTGAAAGTAATGGTCATTGCTGCGTTCCGGGCAACCTAGGCTTCACTCTAGGGTGTTGCTCCACCAGATCGAATATCTAGGGACTTAGAATTCAACTCAAGAAGCATAAAATACAATAAAAATACAACAGTTTTTCAATGGTATAACAGGAATAATTGCAACCAGTGTGAAAATAATGGTCGTTTCTACGTTCCCGGCAACCTAGGCTTCACTCTACGGCGTTGCTTCACCAGATCGAATAGTTAGGGCCTTACAAGTCAACGCCGGAAGCATAAAATACAATAAAGATGCAACAGTTTTTCCATCGTATAAGAGGAATAATTACAACCAGTGTGAAAGTAATGGTCATTGCTGCGTACCGGGCAACCTAGGCTCCTCTCTAGGGCATTGCTCCACCAGATCGAATAGCTAGGGTCTTAGAATTCAACGCCAGATGCATAAAATACAATAAAAATGCAACAGTTTTTCCACCGTATAAAATGAATAGTTGCAAACAGCGTGAAAGTAATGGTCATTTCTACGTTCCGGGCAACCTAGGCTTCACTCTAGGGCGTTGCTCCACCAGATCGAATAGCTAGGGCCTTAGAATTCAACGCCAGAAGCATAAAATACTATATAAATACAACAGCTTTTCCATCGTATAAAATGAATAATTGCAAACAGTGTGAAAGTGATGGTCATTTCTACGTTCCGGGCAACCTAGGCTCCGGTATAGGGCGTTGCTCCACCAGATCGAATAGCTAGGGACTTAGACTTCAACGCCAGATGCATAAAATACAATAAAAATGCAGCAGTTTTTCCATTGTATAACAGGAATAATTGCAAGCAGTGTGAAAGTAATGGTCATTTCTACGTTCCGTGCAACCTAGGCGTCACTCTAGCGCGTTCCTCCACCACATCTAATAGCTACGGCCTTAGAAGTCACCGCCAGAAGCATAAAAAACAATAAAAGTACAACAGTTTTTCCATGGTATAACAGGAATAATTGCAACCAGTGTGAAAGTAATGGTCGTTTCTACGTTCCCGGCATCATAGGCTTCACTCTAGGTCGTTGCTCCACCACATCGAATAACCACGGCCTTAGATGTCAACGCCAGAATAACAAAATGCAATATAAATACCACAGCTTTTCCATCGTATAAAATGAATAATTGCAAACAGTGTTGAGATGATGGTCATTTCTACGTTCCGGGCTACATAGGATTCACTCTAGGTCGTTGCTCCACCACATCGAATAGCTACAGCCTTAGAGGTCAACGCCAGAAGAATAAAATACAATATAAATACAACAGCCTTTCCATCGTATAGCATGAGTAATAGCAACCAGTGTGAAAGTTATGGTCATATCTACGATCCGGGCAACCTAGGCATGACGCTAGGGCGTTGCTCCTCCAGATGGAATAGGTATGGCTATAGAAGCCAATGCCTGAAGCATAAAATACAGTAAAGATACAAGAGCTTCTCCATACTATAACAGGTATAATTGCAACCAGTGTGAAAGTGATGGTCATTTCTACGTTCCGGGCAACCTAGGCTTCACTCTAGGGCGTTGGTCAACCAGAGCGAATAGTTAGGGCCTAAGAAGTCAACGATAGAATCATAAAATACAAAATAAATACAACAGTTTTTCCATCGCATAAAAAGTATAATCGCAACCAGTGTGAAAGTTATGGTCACTTCTACGTTCCGTGCAACCTCGGCTTCACCCTAGGGCGTTGCTCCACCTGATCGAAGAGTGAGAGCCTTAGACGTCAACACCAGAAGCAGAAAATGCAATAAAAATACAGCAGTTTTTCCATCGTATAACAGGAATAATTACAACCAGAGTGAAAGTAATGCTCGTTTCTACGTTCCGGGCAACCTAGGCTTCACTCTAGGGCGTTGCTCCACCACATCGAGTAGCTACGGCCTTAGAAGTCAACGCCAGAAGCATAAAATACAATATAAATACAACAGCTTTTCCACCGTATAAAATGAATAATTGCAAACAGTGTGAAGATGATGGTCATTTCTACGTTCCGGGCTACCTAGGCTTCACTCTAGGGCGTTGCTCCACCACATCGAATAGCTACGGCCTCAGAAGTCAGAGCCCGAAGCATAAAATGCAATAATAATACAGCAGTTTTTCCATCGTATAACAGGAATAATTGCAACCAGAGTGAAGATGATAGTCATTTCTACGTTCCGTATAACCTAGGCGTCACTCTAGGGCGTTGCTCCAGCACATCTAATATCTACGGCCTTAGAAGTCAACGCCAGAAGCATAAAATACAATATAAGTACAACAGCTTTTCCATCGTATAAAATGAATGATTGCAAACAGTGTGAAAGTAATGGTCATTTCTACGTTCCGGGCAACCTAGGCTTCACTCTAGGGCGTTGCTCCACCAGATCGAATACCTAGGGCCTTAGAATACAACGCCAGAAGCATAAAATACAATATAAATACAACAGCTTTTCCATCGTATAAAATGAATAATTGCAAACAGTGTGAAAGTAATGGTCATTTCTACGTTCCGGGCAACCTAGGCTCCGCTCTAGGGCGTTGCTCCACCAGATCGAATAGCTAGGGACTTAGAATTCAACACCAGATGCATAAAATGCAATAAAAATGCAACAGTTTTTCCATTGTATAACAGGAATAATTGCAAGCAGTGTGAAAGTAATGGTCATTTCTACGTTCCGTGCAACCCAGGCGTCACTCTAGCGCGTTCCTCCACCACATCTAATAGCTACGGCCTTAGAAGTCAACGCCAGAAGCATAAAATACAATATAAATACAACAGCTTTTCCATCGTATAAAATGAATAATTGCAGACAGAGTGAAAGTAATGGTCATTGCTGCGTTCCGGGCAACCTAGGCTCCTCTCTAGGGCGTTGCTCCACCATATCGAATAGCTAGGGACTTAGAATTCAACGCCAGATGCATAAAATACAATAAAAATGCAACAGTTTTTCCATTGTATAACAGGAATAATTGCAAGCAGTGTGAAAGTCATGGTCGTTTCTACGTTCCGGGAAACCTAGCCCTCACTCTAGGGCGTTACTCCACCACATCGAATAGCTACGGCCTTAGAAGTCAACGCCAGAAGCATAAAATGCAATAAAAATACAGCAGTTTTTCCGTCGTATAAAAGGAGTAATTGCAACCATAGTGAAGGTGATGGTCATTTCTACGTTCCAGGCAACCTAGGCTTCACTCTAGGGCGTTGGTCAACCAGAGCGTATAGTTAGGGCCTAAGAAGACAACGTTAGAATCATAAAATACAAAATAAATACAACAGTTTTTCCATCGCATAAAAAGTATAATTGCAACCAGTGTGAATGCTATGGTCACTTCTATGTTCCGGGCAACCTCGGCTTCACCCTAGGGCGTTGCTCCACCAGATCGAAGAGTGAGAGCCTTAGGCGTCAACACCAGAAGCAGAAAATGCAATCAAAATGCAACAGTTTTTCCATCGTATAGCATGAATAATTGCTACCAGAGTGAAGGTGATGGTCATTTTTACGTTCCGGGCAACCTAGGCTTCACTCTACGGCGTTGCTTCACCAGATCGAATAGTTAGGGCCTTACAAGTCAACGCCGGAAGCATAAAATACAATAAAGATGCAACAGGTTTTCCATCGTATATGAGGAATAATTACAACCAGTGTGAAAGTAATGGTCATTGCTGCGTTCCGGGCAACCTAGGCTTCACTCTAGGGTGTTGCTCCACCAGATCGAATATCTAGGGACTTAGAATTCAACTCAAGAAGCATAAAATACAATAAAAATACAACAGTTTTTCCATGGTATAACAGGAATAATTGCAACCAGTGTGAAAATAATGGTCGTTTCTACGTTCCCGGCAACCTAGGCTTCACTCTACGGCGTTACTTCACCAGATCGAATAGTTAGGGCCTTACAAGTCAACGCCGGAAGCATAAAATACAATAAAGATGCAACAGTTTTTCCATCGTATAAGAGGAATAATTACAACCAGTGTGAAAGTAATGGTCATTGCTGCGTACCGGGCAACCTAGGCTCCTCTCTAGGGCATTGCTCCACCAGATCGAATAGCTAGGGTCTTAGAATTCAACGCCAGATGCATAAAATACAATAAAAATGCAACAGTTTTTCCACCGTATAAAATGAATAGTTGCAAACAGCGTGAAAGTAATGGTCATTTCTACGTTCCGGGCAACCTAGGCTTCACTCTAGGGCGTTGCTCCACCAGATCGAATAGCTAGGGCCTTAGAATTCAACGCCAGAAGCATAAAATACTATATAAATACAACAGCTTTTCCATCGTATAAAATGAATAATTGCAAACAGTGTGAAAGTGATGGTCATTTCTACGTTCCGGGCAACCTAGGCTCCGGTATAGGGCGTTGTCCACCAGATCGAATAGCTAGGGACTTAGAATTCAACACCAGATGCATAAAATGCAATAAAAATGCAACAGTTTTTCCATTGTATAACAGGAATAATTGCAAGCAGTGTGAAAGTAATGGTCATTTCTACGTTCCGTGCAACCCAGGCGTCACTCTAGCGCGTTCCTCCACCACATCTAATAGCTACGGCCTTAGAAGTCAACGCCAGAAGCATAAAATACAATATAAATACAACAGCTTTTCCATCGTATAAAATGAATAATTGCAGACAGAGTGAAAGTAATGGTCATTGCTGCGTTCCGGGCAACCTAGGCTCCTTTCTAGGGCGTTGCTCCACCATATCGAATAGCTAGGGACTTAGAATTCAACGCCAGATGCATAAAATACAATAAAAATGCAACAGTTTTTCCATTGTATAACAGGAATAATTGCAAGCAGTGTGAAAGTCATGGTCGTTTCTACGTTCCGGGAAACCTAGCCCTCACTCTAGGGCGTTACTCCACCACATCGAATAGCTACGGCCTTAGAAGTCAACGCCAGAAGCATAAAATGCAATAAAAATACAGCAGTTTTTCCGTCGTATAACAGGAGTAATTGCAACCAGAGTGAAGGTGATGGTCATTTCTACGTTCCAGGCAACCTAGGCTTCACTCTAGGGCGTTGGTCAACCAGAGCGTATAGTTAGGGCCTAAGAAGACAACGTTAGAATCATAAAATACAAAATAAATACAACAGTTTTTCCATCGCATAAAAAGTATAATTGCAACCAGTGTGAATGCTATGGTCACTTCTATGTTCCGGGCAACCTCGGCTTCACCCTAGGGCGTTGCTCCACCAGATCGAAGAGTGAGAGCCTTAGGCGTCAACACCAGAAGCAGAAAATGCAATCAAAATGCAACAGTTTTTCCATCGTATAGCATGAATAATTGCTACCAGAGTGAAGGTGATGGTCATTTTTACGTTCCGGGCAACCTAGGCTTCACTCTACGGCGTTGCTTCACCAGATCGAATAGTTAGGGCCTTACAAGTCAACGCCGGAAGCATAAAATACAATAAAGATGCAACAGTTTTTCCATCGTATATGAGGAATAATTACAACCAGTGTGAAAGTAATGGTCATTGCTGCGTTCCGGGCAACCTAGGCTTCACTCTAGGGTGTTGCTCCACCAGATCGAATATCTAGGGACTTAGAATTCAACTCAAGAAGCATAAAATACAATAAAAATACAACAGTTTTTCCATGGTATAACAGGAATAATTGCAACCAGTGTGAAAATAATGGTCGTTTCTACGTTCCCGGCAACCTAGGCTTCACTCTACGGCGTTGCTTCACCAGATCGAATAGTTAGGGCCTTACAAGTCAACGCCGGAAGCATAAAATACAATAAAGATGCAACAGTTTTTCCATCGTATAAGAGGAATAATTACAACCAGTGTGAAAGTAATGGTCATTGCTGCGTACCGGGCAACCTAGGCTCCTATCTAGGGCATTGCTCCACCAGATCGAATAGCTAGGGTCTTAGAATTCAACGCCAGATGCATAAAATACAATAAAAATGCAACAGTTTTTCCACCGTATAAAATGAATAGTTGCAAACAGCGTGAAAGTAATGGTCATTTCTACGTTCCGGGCAACCTAGGCTTCACTCTAGGGCGTTGCTCCACCAGATCGAATAGCTAGGGCCTTAGAATTCAACGCCAGAAGCATAAAATACTATATAAATACAACAGCTTTTCCATCGTATAAAATGAATAATTGCAAACAGTGTGAAAGTGATGGTCATTTCTACGTTCCGGGCAACCTAGGCTAAGGTATAGGGCGTTGCTCCACCAGATCGAATAGCTAGGGACTTAGACTTCAACGCCAGATGCATAAAATACAATAAAAATGCAGCAGTTTTTCCATTGTATAACAGGAATAATTGCAAGCAGTGTGAAAGTAATGGTCATTTCTACGTTCCGTGCAACCTAGGCTTCACTCTAGGGCGTTGCTCCACCACATCGAGTAGCTACGGCCTTAGAAGTCAACGCCAGAAGCATAAAATACAATATAAATACAACAGCTTTTCCACCGTATAAAATGAATAATTGCAAACAGTGTGAAGATGATGGTCATTTCTACGTTCCGGGCTACCTAGGCTTCACTCTAGGGCGTTGCTCCACCACATCGAATAGCTACGGCCTCAGAAGTCAGAGCCCGAAGCATAAAATGCAATAATAATACAGCAGTTTTTCCATCGTATAACAGGAATAATTGCAACCAGAGTGAAGATGATAGTCATTTCTACGTTCCGTATAACCTAGGCGTCACTCTAGGGCGTTGCTCCAGCACATCTAATATCTACGGCCTTAGAAGTCAACGCCAGAAGCATAAAATACAATATAAATAAAACAACTCTTCCATCGTATAAAATGAATAATTGCAAACAGTGTGAAAGTAATGGTCATTTCTACGTTCCGGGCAACCTAGGCTCCTCTCTAGGGCGTTGCTCCACCAGATCGAATAGCTAGGGCCTTAGAATTCAACGCCAGAAGCATAAAATACAATATAAATAGAACAGCTTTTCCATAGTATAAAATGAATAATTGCAAACAGTGTGAAAGTGATGGTCATTTCTACGTTCCGGGAAACCTAGCCCTCACTCTAGGGCGTTACTCCACCACATCGAATAGCTACGGCCTTAGAAGTCAACGCCAGAAGCATAAAATACAATATAAGTACAACAGCTTTTCCATCGTATAAAATGAATGATTGCAAACAGTGTGAAAGTAATGGTCATTTCTACGTTCCGGGCAACCTAGGCTTCACTCTAGGGCGTTGCTCCACCAGATCGAATACCTAGGGCCTTAGAATACAACGCCAGAAGCATAAAATACAATATAAATACAATAGCTTTTCCATCGTATAAAATGAATAATTGCAAACAGTGTGAAAGTAATGGTCAGTTCTACGTTCCGGGCAACCTAGGCTCCTCTCTAGGGCGTTGCTCCACCAGATCGAATAGCTAGGGACTTAGAATTCAACACCAGATGCATAAAATGCAATAAAAATGCAACAGTTTTTCCATTGTATAACAGGAATAATTGCAAGCAGTGTGAAAGTAATGGTCATTTCTACGTTCCGTGCATCCTAGGCGTCACTCTAGCGCGTTCCTCCACCACATCTAATAGCTACGGCCTTAGAAGTCAACGCCAGAAGCATAAAATACAATATAGATACAACAGCTTTTCCATCGTGTAAAATGAATAATTGCAGACAGAGTGAAAGTAATGGTCATTGCTGCGTTCCGGGCAACCTAGGCTCCTCTCTAGGGCGTTGCTCCACCAGATCGAATAGCTAGGGACTTAGAATTCAACGCAGGATGCATAAAATACAATAAAAATGCAACAGTTTTTCCATTGTATAACAGGAATAATTGCAAGCAGTGTGAAAGTAATGGACATTTCTACGTTCCGTGCAACCTAGGCGTCACTCTAGCGCGTTGCTCCACCACATCTAATAGCTACGGCCTTAGAAGTCAACGCCAGAAGCATAAAATACAATATAAATACAACAGCTCTTCCATCGTATAAAATGAATAGTTGCAAACAGTGTGAAAGTAATGGTCATTTCTACGTTCCGGGCAACCTAGGCTTCACTCTAGGGCGTTGCTCCACCAGATCGAATAGCTAGGGCCTTAGAATTCAACGCCAGAAGCATAAAATACAATATAAATACAACAGCTTTTCCATCGTATAAAATGAATAATTGCAAACAGTGTGAAAGTGATGGTCATTTCTACTTTCCGGGCAACCTAGGTTCCGCTCTAGGGCGTTGCTCCACCAGATCGAATAGCTAGGGACTTAGACATCAACGCCAGATGCATAAAATACAATAAAAATGCAACAGTTTTTCCATCGTATAAAATGAATAATTGCAAACAGTGTGAAAGTCATGGTCGTTTCTACGTTCCGGGAAACCTAGCCCTCACTCTAGGGCGTTACTCCACAACATCGAATAGCTACGGCCTTAGAAGTCAACGCCAGAAGCATAAAATGCAATAAAAATACAGCAGTTTTTCCGTCGTATAACAGGAGTAATTGCAACCAGGGTGAAGGTGATGGTCATTTCTACGTTCCAGGCAACCTAGGCTTCACTCTAGGGCGTTGGTCAACCAGAGTGTATAGTTAGGGCCTAAGAAGACAACGTTAGAATCATAAAATACAAAATAAATACAACAGTTTTTCCATCGCATAAAAAGTATAATTGCAACCAGTGTGAAAGCTATGGTCACTTCTATGTTCCGGGCAACCTCGGCTTCACCCTAGGGCGTTGCTCCACCAGATCGAAGAGTGAGAGCCTTAGGCGTCAACACCAGAAGCAGAAAATGCAATCAAAATGCAACAGTTTTTCCATCGTATAGCATGAATAATTGCTACCAGAGTGAAGGTGATGGTCATTTTTACGTTCCGGGCAACCTAGGCTTCACTCTACGGCGTTGCTTCACCAGATCGAATAGTTAGGGCCTTACAAGTCAACGCCGGAAGCATAAAATACAATAAAGATGCAACAGTTTTTCCATCGTATAAGAGGAATAATTACAACCAGTGTGAAAGTAATGGTCATTGCTGCGTTCCGGGCAACCTAGGCTTCACTCTAGGGTGTTGCTCCACCAGATCGAATAGCTAGGGACGTAGAATTCAACTCAAGAAGCATAAAATACAATAAAAATACAACAGTTTTTCCATGGTATAACAGGAATAATTGCAACCAGTGTGAAAATAATGGTCGTTTCTACGTTCCCGGCAACCTAGGCTTCACTCTACGGCGTTGCTTCACCAGATCGAATGGTTAGGGCCTTACAAGTCAACGCCGGAAGCATAAAATACAATAAAGATGCAACAGTTTTTCCATCGTATAAGAGGAATAATTACAACCAGTGTGAAAGTAATGGTCATTGCTGCGTTCCGGGCAACCTAGGCTCCTCTCTAGGGCATTGCTCCACCAGATCGAATCGCAAGGGTCTTAGAATTCAACGCCAGATGCATAAAATACAATAAAAATGCAACAGTTTTTCCATCGTATAAAATGAATAGTTGCAAACAGCGTGAAAGTAATGGTCATTTCTACGTTCCGGGCAACCTAGGCTTCACTCTAGGGCGTTGCTCCACCAGATCGAATAGCTAGGGCCTTAGAATTCAACGCCAGAAGCATAAAATACTATATAAATACAACAGCTTTTCCATCGTATAAAATGAATAATTGCAAACAGTGTGAAAGTGATGGTCATTTCTACGTTCCGGGCAACCTAGGCTCCGGTATAGGGCGTTGCTCCACCAGATCGAATAGCTAGGGACTTAGACTTCAACGCCAGATGCATAAAATACAATAAAAATGCAGCAGTTTTTCCATTGTATAACAGGAATAATTGCAAGCAGTGTGAAAGTAATGGTCATTTCTACGTTCCGTGCAACCTAGGCGTCACTCTAGCGCGTTCCTCCACCACATCTAATAGCTACGGCCTTAGAAGTCACCGCCAGAAGCATAAAAAACAATAAAAGTACAACAGTTTTTCCATGGTATAACAGGAATAATTGCAACCAGTGTGAAAGTAATGGTCGTTTCTACGTTCCCGGCATCATAGGCTTCACTCTAGGTCGTTGCTCCACCACATCGAATAACCACGGCCTTAGATGTCAACGCCAGAATAACAAAATGCAATATAAATACCACAGCTTTTCCATCGTATAAAATGAATAATTGCAAACAGTGTTGAGATGATGGTCATTTCTACGTTCCGGGCTACATAGGATTCACTCTAGGTCGTTGCTCCACCACATCGAATAGCTACAGCCTTAGAGGTCAACGCCAGAAGAATAAAATACAATATAAATACAACAGCCTTTCCATCGTATAGCATGAGTAATAGCAACCAGTGTGAAAGTTATGGTCATATCTACGATCCGGGCAACCTAGGCATGACGCTAGGGCGTTGCTCCTCCAGATGGAATAGGTATGGCTATAGAAGCCAATGCCTGAAGCATAAAATACAGTAAAGATACAAGAGCTTCTCCATACTATAACAGGTATAATTGCAACCAGTGTGAAAGTGATGGTCATTTCTACGTTCCGGGCAACCTAGGCTTCACTCTAGGGCGTTGGTCAACCAGAGCGAATAGTTAGGGCCTAAGAAGTCAACGATAGAATCATAAAATACAAAATAAATACAACAGTTTTTCCATCGCATAAAAAGTATAATCGCAACCAGTGTGAAAGTTATGGTCACTTCTACGTTCCGTGCAACCTCGGCTTCACCCTAGGGCGTTGCTCCACCTGATCGAAGAGTGAGAGCCTTAGACGTCAACACCAGAAGCAGAAAATGCAATAAAAATACAGCAGTTTTTCCATCGTATAACAGGAATAATTACAACCAGAGTGAAAGTAATGCTCGTTTCTACGTTCCGGGCAACCTAGGCTTCACTCTAGGGCGTTGCTCCACCACATCGAGTAGCTACGGCCTTAGAAGTCAACGCCAGAAGCATAAAATACAATATAAATACAACAGCTTTTCCACCGTATAAAATGAATAATTGCAAACAGTGTGAAGATGATGGTCATTTCTACGTTCCGGGCTACCTAGGCTTCACTCTAGGGCGTTGCTCCACCACATCGAATAGCTACGGCCTCAGAAGTCAGAGCCCGAAGCATAAAATGCAATAATAATACAGCAGTTTTTCCATCGTATAACAGGAATAATTGCAACCAGAGTGAAGATGATAGTCATTTCTACGTTCCGTATAACCTAGGCGTCACTCTAGGGCGTTGCTCCAGCACATCTAATATCTACGGCCTTAGAAGTCAACGCCAGAAGCATAAAATACAATATAAGTACAACAGCTTTTCCATCGTATAAAATGAATGATTGCAAACAGTGTGAAAGTAATGGTCATTTCTACGTTCCGGGCAACCTAGGCTTCACTCTAGGGCGTTGCTCCACCAGATCGAATACCTAGGGCCTTAGAATACAACGCCAGAAGCATAAAATACAATATAAATACAACAGCTTTTCCATCGTATAAAATGAATAATTGCAAACAGTGTGAAAGTAATGGTCATTTCTACGTTCCGGGCAACCTAGGCTCCGCTCTAGGGCGTTGCTCCACCAGATCGAATAGCTAGGGACTTAGAATTCAACACCAGATGCATAAAATGCAATAAAAATGCAACAGTTTTTCCATTGTATAACAGGAATAATTGCAAGCAGTGTGAAAGTAATGGTCATTTCTACGTTCCGTGCAACCCAGGCGTCACTCTAGCGCGTTCCTCCACCACATCTAATAGCTACGGCCTTAGAAGTCAACGCCAGAAGCATAAAATACAATATAAATACAACAGCTTTTCCATCGTATAAAATGAATAATTGCAGACAGAGTGAAAGTAATGGTCATTGCTGCGTTCCGGGCAACCTAGGCTCCTCTCTAGGGCGTTGCTCCACCATATCGAATAGCTAGGGACTTAGAATTCAACGCCAGATGCATAAAATACAATAAAAATGCAACAGTTTTTCCATTGTATAACAGGAATAATTGCAAGCAGTGTGAAAGTCATGGTCGTTTCTACGTTCCGGGAAACCTAGCCCTCACTCTAGGGCGTTACTCCACCACATCGAATAGCTACGGCCTTAGAAGTCAACGCCAGAAGCATAAAATACAATATAAATACAACAGCTCTTCCATCGTATAAAACGAATAGTTGCAAACAGTGTGAAAGTAATGGTCATTTCTACGTTCCGGGCAACCTAGGCTTCACTCTAGGGCGTTGCTCCACCAGATCGAATAGCTAGGGCCTTAGAATTCAACGCCAGAAGCATAAAATACAATATAAATACAACAGCTTTTCCATCGTATAAAATGAATAATTGCAAACAGTGTGAAAGTGATGGTCATTTCTACTTTCCGGGCAACCTAGGTTCCGCTCTAGGGCGTTGCTCCACCAGATCGAATAGCTAGGGACTTAGACATCAACGCCAGATGCATAAAATACAATAAAAATGCAACAGTTTTTCCATCGTATAAAATGAATAATTGCAAACAGTGTGAAAGTCATGGTCGTTTCCACGTTCCGGGAAACCTAGCCCTCACTCTAGGGCGTTACTCCACAACATCGAATAGCTACGGCCTTAGAAGTCAACGCCAGAAGCATAAAATGCAATAAAAATACAGCAGTTTTTCCGTCGTATAACAGGAGTAATTGCAACCAGGGTGAAGGTGATGGTCATTTCTACGTTCCAGGCAACCTAGGCTTCACTCTAGGGCGTTGGTCAACCAGAGTGTATAGTTAGGGCCTAAGAAGACAACGTTAGAATCATAAAATACAAAATAAATACAACAGTTTTTCCATCGCATAAAAAGTATAATTGCAACCAGTGTGAAAGCTATGGTCACTTCTATGTTCCGGGCAACCTCGGCTTCACCCTAGGGCGTTGCTCCACCAGATCGAAGAGTGAGAGCCTTAGGCGTCAACACCAGAAGCAGAAAATGCAATCAAAATGCAACAGTTTTTCCATCGTATAGCATGAATAATTGCTACCAGAGTGAAGGTGATGGTCATTTTTACGTTCCGGGCAACCTAGGCTTCACTCTACGGCGTTGCTTCACCAGATCGAATAGTTAGGGCCTTACAAGTCAACGCCGGAAGCATAAAATACAATAAAGATGCAACAGTTTTTCCATCGTATAAGAGGAATAATTACAACCAGTGTGAAAGTAATGGTCATTGCTGCGTTCCGGGCAACCTAGGCTTCACTCTAGGGTGTTGCTCCACCAGATCGAATAGCTAGGGACGTAGAATTCAACTCAAGAAGCATAAAATACAATAAAAATACAACAGTTTTTCCATGGTATAACAGGAATAATTGCAACCAGTGTGAAAATAATGGTCGTTTCTACGTTCCCGGCAACCTAGGCTTCACTCTACGGCGTTGCTTCACCAGATCGAATGGTTAGGGCCTTACAAGTCAACGCCGGAAGCATAAAATACAATAAAGATGCAACAGTTTTTCCATCGTATAAGAGGAATAATTACAACCAGTGTGAAAGTAATGGTCATTGCTGCGTTCCGGGCAACCTAGGCTCCTCTCTAGGGCATTGCTCCACCAGATCGAATCGCAAGGGTCTTAGAATTCAACGCCAGATGCATAAAATACAATAAAAATGCAACAGTTTTTCCATCGTATAAAATGAATAGTTGCAAACAGCGTGAAAGTAATGGTCATTTCTACGTTCCGGGCAACCTAGGCTTCACTCTGGGGCGTTGCTCCACCAGATCGAATAGCTAGGGCCTTAGAATTCAACGCCTGAAGCATAAAATACAATATAAATACAACAGCTTTTCCATCGTATAAAATGAATAATTGCAAACAGTGTGAAAGTGATGGCCATTTCTACGTTCCGGGCAACCTAGGCTCCGGTATAGGGCGTTGCTCCACCAGATCGAATAGCTAGGGACTTAGACTTCAACGCCAGATGCATAAAATACAATAAAAATGCAGCAGTTTTTCCATTGTATAACAGGAATAATTGCAAGCAGTGTGAAAGTAATGGTCATTTCTACGTTCCGTGCAACCTAGGCGTCACTCTAGCGCGTTCCTCCACCACATCTAAAAGCTACGGCCGTAGAAGTCAACGCCTGAAGCATAAAATACAGTAAAGATATAAGAGCTTCTCCATACTATAACAGGTATAATTGCAACCAGTGTGAAAGTGATAGTCATTTCTACGTTCCGGGCAACCTAGGCTCGGCTCTAGGGCGTTGCTCCACCAGATCGAATAGCTAGGGACTTAGACTTCAACGCCAGATGCATAAAATACAATAAAAATGCAGCAGTTTTTCCATTGTATAACAGGAATAATTGCAAGCAGTGTGAAAGTAATGGTCATTTCTACGTTCCGTGCAACCTAGGCGTCACTCTAGCGCGTTCCTCCACCACATCTAATAGCTACGGCCTTAGAATTCAACGCCAGAAGCATAAAATACAATAAAACTACAACAGCTTTTCCATCGTATAACAGGAATAATTACAACCAGTGTGAAACTAATGCTCGTTTCTACGTTCTGGGCAACCTAGGCTTCACTCTAGGGCGTTGCTCCACCACATCGAATAGCTACGGCCTTAGAAGTCAACGCCAGAAGCATAAAATACAATATAAGTACAACAGCTTTTCCATCGTATAAAATGAATGATTGCAAACAGTGTGAAAGTAATGGTCATTTCTACGTTCCGGGCAACCTAGGCTTCACTCTAGGGCGTTGCTCCACCAGATCGAATACCTAGGGCCTTAGAATACAACGCCAGAAGCATAAAATACAATATAAATACAACAGCTTTTCCATCGTATAAAATGAATAATTGCAAACAGTGTGAAAGTAATGGTCATTTCTACGTTCCGGGCAACCTAGGCTCCGCTCTAGGGCGTTGCTCCACCAGATCGAATAGCTAGGGACTTAGAATTCAACACCAGATGCATAAAATGCAATAAAAATGCAACAGTTTTTCCATTGTATAACAGGAATAATTGCAAGCAGTGTGAAAGTAATGGTCATTTCTACGTTCCGTGCAACCCAGGCGTCACTCTAGCGCGTTCCTCCACCACATCTAATAGCTACGGCCTTAGAAGTCAACGCCAGAAGCATAAAATACAATATAAATACAACAGCTTTTCCATCGTATAAAATGAATAATTGCAGACAGAGTGAAAGTAATGGTCATTGCTGCGTTCCGGGCAACCTAGGCTCCTCTCTAGGGCGTTGCTCCACCATATCGAATAGCTAGGGACTTAGAATTCAACGCCAGATGCATAAAATACAATAAAAATGCAACAGTTTTTCCATTGTATAACAGGAATAATTGCAAGCAGTGTGAAAGTCATGGTCGTTTCTACGTTCCGGGAAACCTAGCCCTCACTCTAGGGCGTTACTCCACCACATCGAATAGCTACGGCCTTAGAAGTCAACGCCAGAAGCATAAAATGCAATAAAAATACAGCAGTTTTTCCGTCGTATAACAGGAGTAATTGCAACCAGAGTGAAGGTGATGGTCATTTCTACGTTCCAGGCAACCTAGGCTTCACTCTAGGGCGTTGGTCAACCAGAGCGTATAGTTAGGGCCTAAGAAGACAACGTTAGAATCATAAAATACAAAATAAATACAACAGTTTTTCCATCGCATAAAAAGTATAATTGCAACCAGTGTGAATGCTATGGTCACTTCTATGTTCCGGGCAACCTCGGCTTCACCCTAGGGCGTTGCTCCACCAGATCGAAGAGTGAGAGCCTTAGGCGTCAACACCAGAAGCAGAAAATGCAATCAAAATGCAACAGTTTTTCCATCGTATAGCATGAATAATTGCTACCAGAGTGAAGGTGATGGTCATTTTTACGTTCCGGGCAACCTAGGCTTCACTCTACGGCGTTGCTTCACCAGATCGAATAGTTAGGGCCTTACAAGTCAACGCCGGAAGCATAAAATACAATAAAGATGCAACAGTTTTTCCATCGTATATGAGGAATAATTACAGCCAGTGTGAAAGTAATGGTCATTGCTGCGTTCCGGGCAACCTAGGCTTCACTCTAGGGTGTTGCTCCACCAGATCGAATATCTAGGGACTTAGAATTCAACTCAAGAAGCATAAAATACAATAAAAATACAACAGTTTTTCCATGGTATAACAGGAATAATTGCAACCAGTGTGAAAATAATGGTCGTTTCTACGTTCCCGGCAACCTAGGCTTCACTCTACGGCGTTGCTTCACCAGATCGAATAGTTAGGGCCTTACAAGTCAACGCCGGAAGCATAAAATACAATAAAGATGCAACAGTTTTTCCATCGTATAAGAGGAATAATTACAACCAGTGTGAAAGTAATGGTCATCGCTGCGTACCGGGCAACCTAGGCTCCTCTCTAGGGCATTGCTCCACCAGATCGAATAGCTAGGGTCTTAGAATTCAACGCCAGATGCATAAAATACAATAAAAATGCAACAGTTTTTCCACCGTATAAAATGAATAGTTGCAAACAGCGTGAAAGTAATGGTCATTTCTACGTTCCGGGCAACCTAGGCTTCACTCTAGGGCGTTGCTCCACCAGATCGAATAGCTAGGGCCTTAGAATTCAACGCCAGAAGCATAAAATACTATATAAATACAACAGCTTTTCCATCGTATAAAATGAATAATTGCAAACAGTGTGAAAGTGATGGTCATTTCTACGTTCCGGGCAACCTAGGCTCCGGTATAGGGCGTTGTCCACCAGATCGAATAGCTAGGGACTTAGAATTCAACACCAGATGCATAAAATGCAATAAAAATGCAACAGTTTTTCCATTGTATAACAGGAATAATTGCAAGCAGTGTGAAAGTAATGGTCATTTCTACGTTCCGTGCAACCCAGGCGTCACTCTAGCGCGTTCCTCCACCACATCTAATAGCTACGGCCTTAGAAGTCAACGCCAGAAGCATAAAATACAATATAAATACAACAGCTTTTCCATCGTATAAAATGAATAATTGCAGACAGAGTGAAAGTAATGGTCATTGCTGCGTTCCGGGCAACCTAGGCTCCTCTCTAGGGCGTTGCTCCACCATATCGAATAGCTAGGGACTTAGAATTCAACGCCAGATGCATAAAATACAATAAAAATGCAACAGTTTTTCCATTATATAACAGGAATAATTGCAAGCAGTGTGAAAGTCATGGTCGTTTCTACGTTCCGGGAACCCTAGCCCTCACTCTAGGGCGTTACTCCACCACATCGAATAGCTACGGCCTTAGAAGTCAACGCCAGAAGCATAAAATGCAATAAAAATACAGCAGTTTTTCCGTCGTATAACAGGAGTAATTGCAACCAGAGTGAAGGTGATGGTCATTTCTACGTTCCAGGCAACCTAGGCTTCACTCTAGGGCGTTGGTCAACCAGAGCGTATAGTTAGGGCCTAAGAAGACAACGTTAGAATCATAAAATACAAAATAAATACAACAGTTTTTCCATCGCATAAAAAGTATAATTGCAACCAGTGTGAATGCTATGGTCACTTCTATGTTCCGGGCAACCTCGGCTTCACCCTAGGGCGTTGCTCCACCAGATCGAAGAGTGAGAGCCTTAGGCGTCAACACCAGAAGCAGAAAATGCAATCAAAATGCAACAGTTTTTCCATCGTATAGCATGAATAATTGCTACCAGAGTGAAGGTGATGGTCATTTTTACGTTCCGGGCAACCTAGGCTTCACTCTACGGCGTTGCTTCACCAGATCGAATAGTTAGGGCCTTACAAGTTAACGCCGGAAGCATAAAATACAATAAAGATGCAACAGTTTTTCCATCGTATATGAGGAATAATTACAACCAGTGTGAAAGTAATGGTCATTGCTGCGTTCCGGGCAACCTAGGCTTCACTCTAGGGTGTTGCTCCACCAGATCGAATATCTAGGGACTTAGAATTCAACTCAAGAAGCATAAAATACAATAAAAATACAACAGTTTTTCCATGGTATAACAGGAATAATTGCAACCAGTGTGAAAATAATGGTCGTTTCTACGTTCCCGGCAACCTAGGCTTCACTCTACGGCGTTGCTTCACCAGATCGAATAGTTAGGGCCTTACAAGTCAACGCCGGAAGCATAAAATACAATAAAGATGCAACAGTTTTTCCATCGTATAAGAGGAATAATTACAACCAGTGTGAAAGTAATGGTCATCGCTGCGTACCGGGCAACCTAGGCTCCTCTCTAGGGCATTGCTCCACCAGATCGAATAGCTAGGGTCTTAGAATTCAACGCCAGATGCATAAAATACAATAAAAATGCAACAGTTTTTCCACCGTATAAAATGAATAGTTGCAAACAGCGTGAAAGTAATGGTCATTTCTACGTTCCGGGCAACCTAGGCTTCACTCTAGGGCGTTGCTCCACCAGATCGAATAGCTAGGGCCTTAGAATTCAACGCCAGAAGCATAAAATACTATATAAATACAACAGCTTTTCCATCGTATAAAATGAATAATTGCAAACAGTGTGAAAGTGATGGTCATTTCTACGTTCCGGGCAACCTAGGCTCCGGTATAGGGCGTTGTCCACCAGATCGAATAGCTAGGGACTTAGAATTCAACACCAGATGCATAAAATGCAATAAAAATGCAACAGTTTTTCCATTGTATAACAGGAATAATTGCAAGCAGTGTGAAAGTAATGGTCATTTCTACGTTCCGTGCAACCCAGGCGTCACTCTAGCGCGTTCCTCCACCACATCTAATAGCTACGGCCTTAGAAGTCAACGCCAGAAGCATAAAATACAATATAAATACAACAGCTTTTCCATCGTATAAAATGAATAATTGCAGACAGAGTGAAAGTAATGGTCATTGCTGCGTTCCGGGCAACCTAGGCTCCTCTCTAGGGCGTTGCTCCACCATATCGAATAGCTAGGGACTTAGAATTCAACGCCAGATGCATAAAATACAATAAAAATGCAACAGTTTTTCCATTATATAACAGGAATAATTGCAAGCAGTGTGAAAGTCATGGTCGTTTCTACGTTCCGGGAACCCTAGCCCTCACTCTAGGGCGTTACTCCACCACATCGAATAGCTACGGCCTTAGAAGTCAACGCCAGAAGCATAAAATGCAATAAAAATACAGCAGTTTTTCCGTCGTATAACAGGAGTAATTGCAACCAGAGTGAAGGTGATGGTCATTTCTACGTTCCAGGCAACCTAGGCTTCACTCTAGGGCGTTGGTCAACCAGAGCGTATAGTTAGGGCCTAAGAAGACAACGTTAGAATCATAAAATACAAAATAAATACAACAGTTTTTCCATCGCATAAAAAGTATAATTGCAACCAGTGTGAATGCTATGGTCACTTCTATGTTCCGGGCAACCTCGGCTTCACCCTAGGGCGTTGCTCCACCAGATCGAAGAGTGAGAGCCTTAGGCGTCAACACCAGAAGCAGAAAATGCAATCAAAATGCAACAGTTTTTCCATCGTATAGCATGAATAATTGCTACCAGAGTGAAGGTGATGGTCATTTTTACGTTCCGGGCAACCTAGGCTTCACTCTACGGCGTTGCTTCACCAGATCGAATAGTTAGGGCCTTACAAGTTAACGCCGGAAGCATAAAATACAATAAAGATGCAACAGTTTTTCCATCGTATATGAGGAATAATTACAACCAGTGTGAAAGTAATGGTCATTGCTGCGTTCCGGGCAACCTAGGCTTCACTCTAGGGTGTTGCTCCACCAGATCGAATATCTAGGGACTTAGAATTCAACTCAAGAAGCATAAAATACAATAAAAATAAAACAGTTTTTCCATGGTATAACAGGAATAATTGCAACCAGTGTGAAAATAATGGTCGTTTCTACGTTCCCGGCAACCTAGGCTTCACTCTACGGCGTTGCTTCACCAGATCGAATAGCTAGGGTCTTAGAATTCAACGCCAGATGCATAAAATACAATAAAAATGCAACAGTTTTTCCACCGTATAAAATGAATAGTTGCAAACAGCGTGAAAGTAATGGTCATTTCTACGTTCCGGGCAACCTAGGCTTCACTCTAGGGCGTTGCTCCACCAGATCGAATAGCTAGGGCCTTAGAATTCAACGCCAGAAGCATAAAATACTATATAAATACAACAGCTTTTCCATCGTATAAAATGAATAATTGCAAACAGTGTGAAAGTGATGGTCATTTCTACGTTCCGGGCAACCTAGGCTCCGGTATAGGGCGTTGCTCCACCAGATCGAATAGCTAGGGACTTAGACTTCAACGCCAGATGCATAAAATACAATAAAAATGCAGCAGTTTTTCCATTGTATAACAGGAATAATTGCAAGCAGTGTGAAAGTAATGGTCATTTCTACGTTCCGTGCAACCTAGGCGTCACCCTAGCGCGTTCCTCCACCACATCTAATAGCTACGGCCTTAGAAGTCACCGCCAGAAGCATAAAAAACAATAAAAGTACAACAGTTTTTCCATGGTATAACAGGAATAATTGCAACCAGTGTGAAAGTAATGGTCGTTTCTACGTTCCCGGCATCATAGGCTTCACTCTAGGTCGTTGCTCCACCACATCGAATAACCACGGCCTTAGATGTCAACGCCAGAATAACAAAATGCAATATAAATACCACAGCTTTTCCATCGTATAAAATGAATAATTGCAAACAGTGTTGAGATGATGGTCATTTCTACGTTCCGGGCTACATAGGATTCACTCTAGGTCGTTGCTCCACCACATCGAATAGCTACAGCCTTAGAAGTCAACGCCAGAAGAATAAAATACAATATAAATACAACAGCCTTTCCATCGTATAGCATGAGTAATAGCAACCAGTGTGAAAGTTATGGTCATATCTACGATCCGGGCAACCTAGGCATGACGCTAGGGCGTTGCTCCTCCAGATGGAATAGGTATGGCTATAGAAGCCAATGCCTGAAGCATAAAATACAGTAAAGATACAAGAGCTTCTCCATACTATAACAGGTATAATTGCAACCAGTGTGAAAGTGATGGTCATTTCTACGTTCCGGGCAACCTAGGCTTCACTCTAGGGCGTTGGTCAACCAGAGCGAATAGTTAGGGCCTAAGAAGTCAACGATAGAATCATAAAATACAAAATAAATACAACAGTTTTTCCATCGCATAAAAAGTATAATCGCAACCAGTGTGAAAGTTATGGTCACTTCTACGTTCCGTGCAACCTCGGCTTCACCCTAGGGCGTTGCTCCACCTGATCGAAGAGTGAGAGCCTTAGACGTCAACACCAGAAGCAGAAAATGCAATAAAAATACAGCAGTTTTTCCATCGTATAACAGGAATAATTACAACCAGAGTGAAAGTAATGCTCGTTTCTACGTTCCGGGCAACCTAGGCTTCACTCTAGGGCGTTGCTCCACCACATCGAGTAGCTACGGCCTTAGAAGTCAACGCCAGAAGCATAAAATACAATATAAATACAACAGCTTTTCCACCGTATAAAATGAATAATTGCAAACAGTGTGAAGATGATGGTCATTTCTACGTTCCGGGCTACCTAGGCTTCACTCTAGGGCGTTGCTCCACCACATCGAATAGCTACGGCCTCACAAGTCAGAGCCCGAAGCATAAAATGCAATAATAATACAGCAGTTTTTCCATCGTATAACAGGAATAATTGCAACCAGAGTGAAGATGATAGTCATTTCTACGTTCCGTATAACCTAGGCGTCACTCTAGGGCGTTGCTCCAGCACATCTAATATCTACGGCCTTAGAAGTCAACGCCAGAAGCATAAAATACAATATAAATAAAACAACTCTTCCATCGTATAAAATGAATAATTGCAAACAGTGTGAAAGTAATGGTCATTTCTACGTTCCGGGCAACCTAGGCTCCTCTCTAGGGCGTTGCTCCACCAGATCGAATAGCTAGGGCCTTAGAATTCAACGCCAGAAGCATAAAATACAATATAAATAGAACAGCTTTTCCATAGTATAAAATGAATAATTGCAAACAGTGTGAAAGTGATGGTCATTTCTACGTTCCGGGAAACCTAGCCCTCACTCTAGGGCGTTACTCCACCACATCGAATAGCTACGGACTTAGAAGTCAACGCCAGAAGCATAAAATACAATATAAGTACAACAGCTTTTCCATCGTATAAAATGAATGATTGCAAACAGTGTGAAAGTAATGGTCATTTCTACGTTCCGGGCAACCTAGGCTTCACTCTAGGGCGTTGCTCCACCAGATCGAATACCTAGGGCCTTAGAATACAACGCCAGAAGCATAAAATACAATATAAATACAATAGCTTTTCCATCGTATAAAATGAATAATTGCAAACAGTGTGAAAGTAATGGTCAGTTCTACGTTCCGGGCAACCTAGGCTCCGCTCTAGGGCGTTGCTCCACCAGATCGAATAGCTAGGGACTTAGAATTCAACACCAGATGCATAAAATGCAATAAAAATGCAACAGTTTTTCCATTGTATAACAGGAATAATTGCAAGCAGTGTGAAAGTAATGGTCATTTCTACGTTCCGTGCATCCTAGGCGTCACTCTAGCGCGTTCCTCCACCACATCTAATAGCTACGGCCTTAGAAGTCAACGCCAGAAGCATAAAATACAATATAGATACAACAGCTTTTCCATCGTGTAAAATGAATAATTGCAGACAGAGTGAAAGTAATGGTCATTGCTGCGTTCCGGGCAACCTAGGCTCCTCTCTAGGGCGTTGCTCCACCAGATCGAATAGCTAGGGACTTAGAATTCAACGCAGGATGCATAAAATACAATAAAAATGCAACAGTTTTTCCATTGTATAACAGGAATAATTGCAAGCAGTGTGAAAGTAATGGACATTTCTACGTTCCGTGCAACCTAGGCGTCACTCTAGCGCGTTGCTCCACCACATCTAATAGCTACGGCCTTAGAAGTCAACGCCAGAAGCATAAAATACAATATAAATACAACAGCTCTTCCATCGTATAAAATGAATAGTTGCAAACAGTGTGAAAGTAATGGTCATTTCTACGTTCCGGGCAACCTAGGCTTCACTCTAGGGCGTTGCTCCACCAGATCGAATAGTAAGGTCCTTAGAAGTCAACGCCAGAAGCATAAAATACGATATAAATACAACAGCTTTTCCATCGTATAAAAGGAATAATTGCAAACAGTGTGAAAGTAATGGTTATTCCTACGTTCCGGGCAACCTAGGCTTCACTCTACGGCGTTGTTCAACCAGAACGAATAGTTAGGGCCTAAGAAATCAACACCAGAAGAATAAAATACAAATTAAGTACAACAGCCTTTACACCGTATAAAATGAATAATTGCAAACAGTGGAAAGTCATGGTCGTTTCTACGTTCCGGGAAACCTAGCCCTCACTCTAGGGCGTTACTCCACCACATCGAATAGCTACGGCCTTAGAAGTCAACGCCAGAAGCATAAAATGCAATAAAAATACAGCAGTTTTTCCGTCGTATAACAGGAGTAATTGCAACCAGGGTGAAGGTGATGGTCATTTCTACGTTCCAGGCAACCTAGGCTTCACTCTAGGGCGTTGGTCAACCAGAGTGTATAGTTAGGGCCTAAGAAGACAACGTTAGAATCATAAAATACAAAATAAATACAACAGTTTTTCCATCGCATAAAAAGTATAATTGCAACCAGTGTGAAAGCTATGGTCACTTCTATGTTCCGGGCAACCTCGGCTTCACCCTAGGGCGTTGCTCCACCAGATCGAAGAGTGAGAGCCTTAGGCGTCAACACCAGAAGCAGAAAATGCAATCAAAATGCAACAGTTTTTCCATCGTATAGCATGAATAATTGCTACCAGAGTGAAGGTGATGGTCATTTTTACGTTCCGGGCAACCTAGGCTTCACTCTACGGCGTTGCTTCACCAGATCGAATAGTTAGGGCCTTACAAGTCAACGCCGGAAGCATAAAATACAATAAAGATGCAACAGTTTTTCCATCGTATAAGAGGAATAATTACAACCAGTGTGAAAGTAATGGTCATTGCTGCGTTCCGGGCAACCTAGGCTCCTCTCTAGGGCATTGCTCCACCAGATCGAATCGCAAGGGTCTTAGAATTCAACGCCAGATGCATAAAATACAATAAAAATGCAACAGTTTTTCCATCGTATAAAATGAATAGTTGCAAACAGCGTGAAAGTAATGGTCATTTCTACGTTCCGGGCAACCTAGGCTTCACTCTGGGGCGTTGCTCCACCAGATCGAATAGCTAGGGCCTTAGAATTCAACGCCTGAAGCATAAAATACAATATAAATACAACAGCTTTTCCATCGTATAAAATGAATAATTGCAAACAGTGTGAAAGTGATGGCCATTTCTACGTTCCGGGCAACCTAGGCTCCGGAATAGGGCGTTGCTCCACCAGATCGAATAGCTAGGGACTTAGACTTCAACGCCAGATGCATAAAATACAATAAAAATGCAGCAGTTTTTCCATTGTATAACAGGAATAATTGCAAGCAGTGTGAAAGTAATGGTCATTTCTACGTTCCGTGCAACCTAGGCGTCACTCTAGCGCGTTCCTCCACCACATCTAATAGCTACGGCCGTAGAAGTCAACGCCAGAAGCATAAAATACAATATAAATACAACAGCTTTTCCATCGTATAAAATGATTAATTGCAAACAGTGTGAAAGTCATGGTCGTTTCTACGTTCCGGGAAACCTAGCCTTCACTCTAGGGCGTTACTTCACCACATCGAATAGCTACGGCCTTACAAGTCAACGCCAGAAGCATAAAATGCAATAAAAATAAAGCAGTTTTTCCGTCGTATAACAGGAGTAATTGCAACCAGAGTGAAGGTGATGGTCATTTCTACGTTCCGGGCAACCTAGGCGTCTCTCTAGCGCGTTCCTCCACCACATCTAACAGCTACGGCCTTAGAAGTCAACGCCATAGGCATAAAATACAATATAAATACAACAGCTTCTCCATCGTATAAAATGAATAATTGCAGACAGAGTGAAAGTAATGGTCATTGCTGCGTTCCGGGCAACCTAGGCTCCTCTCTAGGGCGTTCCTCCACCAGATCGAATAGCTAGGGTCTTAGAATTCAACGCCAGAATCACAAAATACTATATAAATACCACAGCTTTTCCATCGTATAAAATGAATAATTGCAAACAGTGTAGAGATGATGGTCATTTCTACGTTCCGGGCTACATAGGATTCACTCTAGGGCGTTGCTCCACCACATCGAATAGCTACAGCCTTAGAAGTCAACGCCAGAAGCATAAAATACAATATAAATACAACAGCCTTTCCATTGTATAGCATGAAAAATAGCAACTAGTGTGAAAGTTATGGTCATATCTACGTTCCGGGCAACCTAGGCATGACGCTAGGGCGTTGCTCCTCCAGATGGAATAGGTATGGCTATAGAAGTCAATGCCTGAAGCATAAAATACAGTAAAGATACAAGAGCTTCTCCATCGTATAACAGGTGTAATTGCAACCAGTGTGAAAGTGATGGTCATTTCTACGTTCCGGGCAACCTAGGCTCCGCTCTATGCGGTGCTCCACCAGATCGAATAGCTAGGGACTTAGAAGTCAACGCCAGAAGCATAAAATACAATAAAAAGACAACAGTTGTTCCATTGTATAACAGGAATAATTGCAACCAGTGTGAAAGTACTGGTCATTTCTACGTTTCGGGCAACCTAGACTTCACCCTAGGGCGTTGCTCCACCAAATCGAATAGCTTGGGCCTTAGAAGTCAACGCCCAAAGCATAAAATACAATATAAATACAACAGCTTTTCCATCGTATAAAATGAATATTTGCAGACACAGTGAAAGTAATGGTCATTGCTGCGTTCCGGGCAACCTAGGCTCCTCTCTAGGGCGTTCCTCCACCAGATCGAATAGCTAGGGTCTTAGAATTCAACGCCAGATGCATAAAATACAATAAAATGCAACAGTTTTTCCATTGTATAACTGGAATAATTGCTAGCAGTGTGAAAGTAATGGTCATTTCTACGTTCCGTGCATCCTAGGCGTCACTCTAGCGCGTTCCTCCACCACATCTAATAGCTACGGCCTTAGAAGTCAACGCCAGAAGCATAAAATACAATAAAAATACAACAGTTTTTCCATGGTATAACAGGAATAATTGCAACCAGTGTGAAAGTAATGGTCGTTTCTACGTTCCCGGCAACCTAGACTTCACTCTAGGGCGTTGCTCCACCACATCGAATAACCACGGCCTTAGATCTCAACGCCAGAATCACAAAATACTATATAAATACCACAGCTTTTCCATCGTATAAAATGAATAATTGCAAACAGTGTGGAGATGATGGTCATTTCTACGTTCCGGGCTACATAGGATTCACTCTAGGGCGTTGCTCCACCACATCGAATAGCTACAGCCTTAGAAGTCACCGCCAGAAGCATAAAATACAATATAAATACAACAGCCTTTCCATTGTATAGCATGAATAATAGCAACTAGTGTGAAAGTTATGGTCATATCTACGTTCCGGGCAACCTAGGCATGACGCTAGGGCGTTGCTCCTCCAGATGGAATAGGTATGGCTATAGAAGTCAATGCCTGAAGCATAAAATACAGTAAAGATACAAGAGCTTCTCCATCGTATAACAGGTATAATTGCAACCAGTGTGAAAGGGATGGTCATTTCTACGTTCCGGGCAACCTAGGCTCCGCTCTATGCGGTGCTCCACCAGATCGAATAGCTAGGGACTTAAAAGTCAACGCCAGAAGCATAAAATACAATAAAAATACAACAGTTGTTCCATTGTATAACAGGAATAATTGCAACCAGTGTGAAAGTACTGGTCATTTCTACGTTTCGGGCAACCTAGACTTCACCCTAGGGCGTTGCTCCACCAAATCGAATAGCTAGGGCCTTAGAAGTCAACGCCCAAAGCATAAAATACAATATAAATACAACAGCTTTTCCATCGTATAAAATGAATAATTGCAAACAGTGTGAAAGTAAAGGTCACTTCTACGTTCCGTGCAACCTAGGCGTCACTCTAGCGCGTTGCTCCACCACATCTAATAGCTACGGCCTTAGAAGTCAACGCCAGAAGCATAAAATACAATATAAATACAACAGCTTTTCCATCGTATAAAATGAATAATTGCAAACAGAGTGAAAGTAATGGTCATTGCTGCGTTCCGGGCAACCTAGGCTTTACTCTAGGGCGTTCCTCCACCAGACCGAATAGCTAGGGACTTAGGATTCAACTCAAGAAGCATAAAATACAATATAAATACAACAGCTCTTCCATCGTATAAAATGAATAATTGCAAACAGTGTGAAAGTAATGGTCATTTCTACGTTCCGGGCAACCTAGGCTTCACTCTAGGGCGTTGCTCCACTAGATCGAATAGCTAGGGCCTTAGAATTCAACGCCAGAAGCATAAAATACAATATATATACAACAGCTTTTCCATCGTATAAAATGAATAATTGCAAACAGTGTGAAAGTGATGGTCATTTCTACGTTCCGGGCAACCTAAGCTCCGCTCTAGGGCGTTGCTCCACCAGATCGAATAGCTAGGGACTTAGAATTCAACGCCAGATGCATAAAATACAATAAAAATGCAACAGTTTTTCCATTGTATAACAGGAATAATTGCAAGCAGTGTGAAAGTAAAGGTCACTTCTACGTTCCGTGCAACCTAGGCGTCACTCTAGCGCGTTGCTCCACCACATCTAATAGCTACGGCCTTAGAAGTCAACGCCAGAAGCATAAAATACAATATAAATACAACAGCTTTTCCATCGTATAAAATGAATAATTGCAAACAGAGTGAAAGTAATGGTCATTGCTGCGTTCCGGGCAACCTAGGCTTCACTCTAGGGCGTTCCTCCACCAGACCGAATAGTTAGGGCCTTAGAAGTCAACCCCAGAAGCATTAAATACAATAAAGATGCAACAGTTTTTCCATCGTATAACAGGAATAACTGCCACTAGTTTGAAAGTGCTGGTAATTTCTACGTTCCGGGCAACCTAGGCTTCACTCTAGGGCGTTGCTCCACCAGATCGAATAGTTAGGGCCTAAGAAGTCAACGCTAGAGGCATACAATACAATATAAATACAACAGCTTTTCCATCGTATAAAACGGATACTTGCAACCAGTGTGAAAGTAATGGTCATTTCTACGTTCCGGGCTAACTAGGCTTCACTCTAGGGCGGTGCTCCACCAGATCAAATAGTTAGGGCGTAAGAAGTCAGCGCCAGGAGCATAAAATACAATATAAATACAACAGCTTTTCCATCGTATAGAATGTATATTTGCAAACAGTGTGAAAGTAATGAACAGTTCTACATTCCGAGCAACCTAGGCTTCACTCTAGGGCGTTGCTCCACCAGATCGAATAGTGAGTGCCATAGGAGTCAACGCCAGAAGCATGAAATACAACATAAATGCAACAGTTTTTCCATCGCCTAACAGGAATAATTGCAAACAGTGTGAAGGTAATGGTCATTTCTGCGCTCCGCGCAACCTAGGCTTCACTCTAGTGTGTTGCTCCACCACATCGAATAGTTATGGCCTTAGAAGTCAACGGCAGAAGAATAAAATATAATATAACTAGAAGAGCTTTTCCATCGCATAAAATGAATATCTGCAACCAGTGTGAAAGTACTGGTCATTTCTACGTTCCGGGCAAGATAGGCTCCATTCTAGGGCGTTGCCCCACCAGATCGAATAGTTAGGGCCTTAGAAGTCAACGCTAGAAGCATTAAATACAATAAAGATGCAACAGTTTATCCATCGTGTAGCAGGAATAATAGCAACCAGTGTGAAAGTGATAGTCATTTCTACGTTCCGGGCTACCTAGGCTTCAATCTATGGCGTTGTTCCACCAGATCGAATAGTTAGGGCCTGAGAAGTCAACGTGAGAAGCATAAAATACAATATAAATACAACAGCTTTTCCATCGTATAAAAAGGATAATTGCAACCAGTGTGAAAGTACTGGTCATTTCTACGTTCCGGGCAACCGAGGCTTCACTCTCGCGCGTTGCTCCACGAGATCGAATAGCTGGGGCCTAAGAAGTCAACGCCAGAAGCATAAAATGCAAAATAAATGCAACAGCTTTTACATCGTATAAAAGGGATAATGGCAACCGGTGTGAAAGTGATGGTCATTTCTACGTTCCGGGCAACCTAGGCTTGACTCTAGGGCGTAGCTCCACCACATCGAATAGCTACGGCCTAAGAAGTGAACGCCAGAAACACAAAGTACAATAAAGATACAACAGTTTCTCCATCGTATAGCAGGAATAATAGCAACCAGTGTGAAGGTTATGGTCATTTCTACGTTCCGGGCGAACTAGGCTTCAATATATGGCGTTGCTCCACCAGATCGAATGGTTAGGGCCGTAGAAGTCAACGCCAGAAGCATAAAATACAATAAAGATGCAACAGTTTTTCCATCGTATAACAGGAATAGTTGCAACCGGTGTGAAGGTAATGGTATGTTCTACGTTCCGGGCAACCTAGGCTTCACTCTAGGGCCGTGATCCACCAGATCAAGTAGTTAGGGCCTAAGAAGTCAACGCCAGAAGCTTAAAATACAATATAAATACAACAGCTCTTCCGTCGCATATAAAGTATATTTGCAAACAGTGTGAAAGTAATGGACAATTCTACATTTCGAGCAACCTAGGCTTCACTCTAGGGCGTTGCTCCACCAGATCGAATAGTTAGGGCCATAGAAGTCAACGCCAGGAGCATAAAATACAAAATAAATACGACAGATTTTCCATCGTATAAAACGAATAATTGCAGCGAGTGTGAAAGTAATGGCCATTTCTACGTTTCGGGTATCCTAGACTTAACTCTAAGGCATTGCTCCACCAGATCGAATACGTAGGGCCTTAGAAGTCAACGCCACAAGCATAAAATAGAATGTATATACAACAGCTTTTCCATTGTATAAAACTAATAATTGCAACCAGTGTGAAAGTAATGGTCATTTCTGCGTCCCGGGCATGCTAGGTTTCACTCTATGGCGTTCCTCCACCAGATCGAATAGTTAGGGCATAAGAAGTCAACGCCAGAAGCATATAATACAATATAAATACAACAGATCTTCCATCGTATAAAACGAATAATTGCAACCAGTGTGAAAGTTATGGTCAGTTCTACGTTCCGGGTGACCTAGGCTTCAATCTAGGGCGTTGCTCCACTAGATCAAATAGCTAGGGCCTAAGAAGTCAACGCCAGAAGCATAAAATGCAATATAAATACAATTGCTTTTGCATCGTATAAAACTAATAATTGCAACAGTGTGAAAGTCATGGTCGTTTCTACGTTCCGGGAAACCTAGCCTTCACTCTAGGGCGTTACTCCACCACATCGAATAGCTACGGCCTTAGAAGTCAACGCCAGAAGCATAAAATGCAATAAAAATACAGCAGTTTTTCCGTCGTATAACAGGAGTAATTGCAACCAGAGTGAAGGTGATGGTCATTTCTACGTTCCGGGCAACCTAGGCTTCACTCTAGGGCGTTGGTCAACCAGAGCGTATAGTTAGGGCCTAAGAAGTCAACGTTAGAATCATAAAATACAGAATAAATACAACAGTTTTTCCATCGCATAAAAAGTATAATTGCAACCCGTGTGAAAGCTATGGTCACTTCTACGTGCCGGGCAACCTCGGCTTCACCCTAGGGCGTTGCTCCACCAGATCGAAGAGTGAGAGCCTTAGACGTCAACACCAGAAGCAGAAAATGCAATAAAAATGCAACAGTTTTTCCATCGTATAGCATGAATAATTGCAACCAGAGCGAAGGTGATGGTCATTTGTACGTTCCGGGCAACCTAGGCTTCACTCTACGGCGTTGCTTCACCAGATCGAATAGTTAGGGCCTTCCAAGTCAACGCCGGAAGCATAAAATACAATAAAGATGCAACATTTTTTCCATCGTATAAGAGGAATAATTACAACCAGTGTGAAAGTACTGGTCATTGCTGCGTTCCGGGCAACACAGGTTTCACTCTAGGGCGTTACTCCACCAGATCGAGTAGTTGGGGCCTTAGAAGTCAACGACAGATGCATAAAATACAATAAAGATGAAACCGTTTTGCCATCCTGTAACAGGAATAATTCCAACCAGTGTGAAGGTAATGGTCTTTTCTACGTTGCGGGCAACCTAGGCTCCACTCTAGGGCGGTGCTCCACCAGATCAAATAGTTAGGGCCTAAGAAGTCAGCGCCAGAAGCATAAAATACAATATAAATACAACAGATTTTCCTTCGTATAGAATGTATATTTGCAAACAGTGTGAAGGTAATGGTCATTTCTACGTTGCGGGCAACCTAGGCTTCACTCTAGGGCGTTGCTCGACGAGATGGAATAGTTAGAGTCTTAGAATTCAACGCCAGAAGCATAAAATACAATAAAAATGCAACAGTTTTTCCATCGTATAGCAGGAATAACTACAACGAGTGTGAAAGTAATGATCATTTCTACGTTCCGTGCAACCTAGGCGTCACTCTAGCGCGTTCCTCCAGCACATCTAATAGCTACGGCCTTAGAAGTCAACGCCTGAAGCATAAAATACAGTAAAGATATAAGAGCTTCTCCATACTATAACAGGTATAATTGCAACCAGTGTGAAAGTGATGGTCATTTCTACGTTCCGGGCAACCTAGGCTCGGCTCTAGGGCGTTGCTCCACCAGATCGAATAGCTAGGGACTTAGACTTCAACGCCAGATGCATAAAATACAATAAAAATGCAGCAGTTTTTCCATTGTATAACAGGAATAATTGCAAGCAGTGTGAAAGTAATGGTCATTTCTACGTTCCGTGCAACCTAGGCGTCACTCTAGCGCGTTCCTCCACCACATCTAATAGCTACGGCCTTAGAATTCAACGCCAGAAGCATAAAATACAATAAAACTACAACAGCTTTTCCATCGTATAACAGGAATAATTACAACCAGTGTGAAAGTAATGCTCGTTTCTACGTTCTGGGCAACCTAGGCTTCACTCTAGGGCGTTGCTCCACCACATCGAATAGCTACGGCCTTAGAAGTCAACGCCAGAAGCATAAAATACAATATAAGTACAACAGCTTTTCCATCGTATAAAATGAATGATTGCAAACAGTGTGAAAGTAATGGTCATTTCTACGTTCCGGGCAACCTAGGCTTCACTCTAGGGCGTTGCTCCACCAGATCGAATACCTAGGGCCTTAGAATACAACGCCAGAAGCATAAAATACAATATAAATACAACAGCTTTTCCATCGTATAAAATGAATAATTGCAAACAGTGTGAAAGTAATGGTCATTTCTACGTTCCGGGCAACCTAGGCTCCGGTATAGGGCGTTGTCCACCAGATCGAATAGCTAGGGACTTAGAATTCAACACCAGATGCATAAAATGCAATAAAAATGCAACAGTTTTTCCATTGTATAACAGGAATAATTGCAAGCAGTGTGAAAGTAATGGTCATTTCTACGTTCCGTGCAACCCAGGCGTCACTCTAGCGCGTTCCTCCACCACATCTAATAGCTACGGCCTTAGAAGTCAACGCCAGAAGCATAAAATACAATATAAATACAACAGCTTTTCCATCGTATAAAATGAATAATTGCAGACAGATTGAAAGTAATGGTCATTGCTGCGTTCCGGGCAACCTAGGCTCCTCTCTAGGGCGTTGCTCCACCATATCGAATAGCTAGGGACTTAGAATTCAACGCCAGATGCATAAAATACAATAAAAATGCAACAGTTTTTCCATTGTATAACAGGAATAATTGCAAGCAGTGTGAAAGTCATGGTCGTTTCTACGTTCCGGGAAACCTAGCCCTCACTCTAGGACGTTACTCCACCACATCGAATAGCTACGGCCTTAGAAGTCAACGCCAGAAGCATAAAATGCAATAAAAATACAGCAGTTTTTCCGTCGTATAACAGGAGTAATTGCAACCAGAGTGAAGGTGATGGTCATTTCTACGTTCCAGGCAACCTAGGCTTCACTCTAGGGCGTTGGTCAACCAGAGCGTATAGTTAGGGCCTAAGAAGACAACGTTAGAATCATAAAATACAAAATAAATACAACAGTTTTTCCATCGCATAAAAAGTATAATTGCAACCAGTGTGAATGCTATGGTCACTTCTATGTTCCGGGCAACCTCGGCTTCACCCTAGGGCGTTGCTCCACCAGATCGAAGAGTGAGAGCCTTAGGCGTCAACACCAGAAGCAGAAAATGCAATCAAAATGCAACAGTTTTGCCATCGCATAGCATGAATAATTGCTACCAGAGTGAAGGTGATGGTCATTTTTACGTTCCGGGCAACCTAGGCTTCACTCTACGGCGTTGCTTCACCAGATCGAATAGTTAGGGCCTTACAAGTCAACGCCGGAAGCATAAAATACAATAAAGATGCAACAGTTTTTCCATCGTATATGAGGAATAATTACAACCAGTGTGAAAGTAATGGTCATTGCTGCGTTCCGGGCAACCTAGGCCTCACTCTAGGGTGTTGCTCCACCAGATCGAATATCTAGGGACTTAGAATTCAACTCAAGAAGCATAAAATACAATAAAAATACAACAGTTTTTCCATGGTATAACAGGAATAATTGCAACCAGTGTGAAAATAATGGTCGTTTCTACGTTCCCGGCAACCTAGGCTTCACTCTACGGCGTTGCTTCACCAGATCGAATAGTTAGGGCCTTACAAGTCAACGCCGGAAGCATAAAATACAATAAAGATGCAACAGTTTTTCCATCGTATAAGAGGAATAATTACAACCAGTGTGAAAGTAATGGTCATTGTTGCGTACCGGGCAACCTAGGCTCCTCTCTAGGGCATTGCTCCACCAGATCGAATAGCTAGGGTCTTAGAATTCAACGCCAGATGCATAAAATACAATAAAAATGCAACAGTTTTTCCACCGTATAAAATGAATAGTTGCAAACAGCGTGAAAGTAATGGTCATTTCTACGTTCCGGGCAACCTAGGCTTCACTCTAGGGCGTTGCTCCACCAGATCGAATAGCTAGGGCCTTAGAATTCAACGCCAGAAGCATAAAATACTATATAAATACAACAGCTTTTCCATCGTATAAAATGAATAATTGCAAACAGTGTGAAAGTGATGGTCATTTCTACGTTCCGGGCAACCTAGGCTCCGGTATAGGGCGTTGCTCCACCAGATCGAATAGCTAGGGACTTAGACTTCAACGCCAGATGCATAAAATACAATAAAAATGCAGCAGTTTTTCCATTGTATAACAGGAATAATTGCAAGCAGTGTGAAAGTAATGGTCATTTCTACGTTCCGTGCAACCTAGGCGTCACTCTAGCGCGTTCCTCCACCACATCTAATAGCTACGGCCTTAGAAGTCACCGCCAGAAGCATAAAAAACAATAAAAGTACAACAGTTTTTCCATGGTATAACAGGAATAATTGCAACCAGTGTGAAAGTAATGGTCGTTTCTACGTTCCCGGCATCATAGGCTTCACTCTAGGTCGTTGCTCCACCACATCGAATAACCACGGCCTTAGATGTCAACGCCAGAATAACAAAATGCAATATAAATACCACAGCTTTTCCATCGTATAAAATGAATAATTGCAAACAGTGTTGAGATGATGGTCATTTCTACGTTCCGGGCTACATAGGATTCACTCTAGGTCGTTGCTCCACCACATCGAATAGCTACAGCCTTAGAAGTCAACGCCAGAAGAATAAAATACAATATAAATACAACAGCCTTTCCATCGTATAGCATGAGTAATAGCAACCAGTGTGAAAGTTATGGTCATATCTACGATCCGGGCAACCTAGGCATGACGCTAGGGCGTTGCTCCTCCAGATGGAATAGGTATGGCTATAGAAGCCAATGCCTGAAGCATAAAATACAGTAAAGATACAAGAGCTTCTCCATACTATAACAGGTATAATTGCAACCAGTGTGAAAGTGATGGTCATTTCTACGTTCCGGGCAACCTAGGCTTCACTCTAGGGCGTTGGTCAACCAGAGCGAATAGTTAGGGCCTAAGAAGTCAACGATAGAATCATAAAATACAAAATAAATACAACAGTTTTTCCATCGCATAAAAAGTATAATCGCAACCAGTGTGAAAGTTATGGTCACTTCTACGTTCCGTGCAACCTCGGCTTCACCCTAGGGCGTTGCTCCACCTGATCGAAGAGTGAGAGCCTTAGACGTCAACACCAGAAGCAGAAAATGCAATAAAAATACAGCAGTTTTTCCATCGTATAACAGGAATAATTACAACCAGAGTGAAAGTAATGCTCGTTTCTACGTTCCGGGCAACCTAGGCTTCACTCTAGGGCGTTGCTCCACCACATCGAGTAGCTACGGCCTTAGAAGTCAACGCCAGAAGCATAAAATACAATATAAATACAACAGCTTTTCCACCGTATAAAATGAATAATTGCAAACAGTGTGAAGATGATGGTCATTTCTACGTTCCGGGCTACCTAGGCTTCACTCTAGGGCGTTGCTCCACCACATCGAATAGCTACGGCCTCAGAAGTCAGAGCCCGAAGCATAAAATGCAATAATAATACAGCAGTTTTTCCATCGTATAACAGGAATAATTGCAACCAGAGTGAAGATGATAGTCATTTCTACGTTCCGTATAACCTAGGCGTCACTCTAGGGCGTTGCTCCAGCACATCTAATATCTACGGCCTTAGAAGTCAACGCCAGAAGCATAAAATACAATATAAATAAAACAACTCTTCCATCGTATAAAATGAATAATTGCAAACAGTGTGAAAGTAATGGTCATTTCTACGTTCCGGGCAACCTAGGCTCCTCTCTAGGGCGTTGCTCCACCAGATCGAATAGCTAGGGCCTTAGAATTCAACGCCAGAAGCATAAAATACAATATAAATAGAACAGCTTTTCCATAGTATAAAATGAATAATTGCAAACAGTGTGAAAGTGATGGTCATTTCTACGTTCCGGGAAACCTAGCCCTCACTCTAGGGCGTTACTCCACCACATCGAATAGCTACGGCCTTAGAAGTCAACGCCAGAAGCATAAAATACAATATAAGTACAACAGCTTTTCCATCGTATAAAATGAATGATTGCAAACAGTGTGAAAGTAATGGTCATTTCTACGTTCCGGGCAACCTAGGCTTCACTCTAGGGCGTTGCTCCACCAGATCGAATACCTAGGGCCTTAGAATACAACGCCAGAAGCATAAAATACAATATAAATACAATAGCTTTTCCATCGTATAAAATGAATAATTGCAAACAGTGTGAAAGTAATGGTCAGTTCTACGTTCCGGGCAACCTAGGCTCCGCTCTAGGGCGTTGCTCCACCAGATCGAATAGCTAGGGACTTAGAATTCAACACCAGATGCATAAAATGCAATAAAAATGCAACAGTTTTTCCATTGTATAACAGGAATAATTGCAAGCAGTGTGAAAGTAATGGTCATTTCTACGTTCCGTGCATCCTAGGCGTCACTCTAGCGCGTTCCTCCACCACATCTAATAGCTACGGCCTTAGAAGTCAACGCCAGAAGCATAAAATACAATATAGATACAACAGCTTTTCCATCGTGTAAAATGAATAATTGCAGACAGAGTGAAAGTAATGGTCATTGCTGCGTTCCGGGCAACCTAGGCTCCTCTCTAGGGCGTTGCTCCACCAGATCGAATAGCTAGGGACTTAGAATTCAACGCAGGATGCATAAAATACAATAAAAATGCAACAGTTTTTCCATAGTATAACAGGAATAATTGCAAGCAGTGTGAAAGTAATGGACATTTCTACGTTCCGTGCAACCTAGGCGTCACTCTAGCGCGTTGCTCCACCACATCTAATAGCTACGGCCTTAGAAGTCAACGCCAGAAGCATAAAATACAATATAAATACAACAGCTCTTCCATCGTATAAAATGAATAGTTGCAAACAGTGTGAAAGTAATGGTCATTTCTACGTTCCGGGCAACCTAGGCTTCACTCTAGGGCGTTGCTCCACCAGATCGAATAGCTAGGGCCTTAGAATTCAACGCCAGAAGCATAAAATACAATATAAATAAAACAGCTTTTCCATCGTATAAAATGAATAATTGCAAACAGTGTGAAAGTGATGGTCATTTCTACTTTCCGGGCAACCTAGGTTCCGCTCTAGGGCGTTGCTCCACCAGATCGAATAGCTAGGGACTTAGACATCAACGCCAGATGCATAAAATACAATAAAAATGCAACAGTTTTTCCATCGTATAAAATGAATAATTGCAAACAGTGTGAAAGTCATGGTCGTTTCTACGTTCCGGGAAACCTAGCCCTCACTCTAGGGCGTTACTCCACCACATCGAATAGCTACGGCCTTAGAAGTCAACGCCAGAAGCATAAAATGCAATAAAAATACAGCAGTTTTTCCGTCGTATAACAGGAGTAATTGCAACCAGAGTGAAGGTGATGGTCATTTCTACGTTCCAGGCAACCTAGGCTTCACTCTAGGGCGTTGGTCAACCAGAGTGTATAGTTAGAGCCTAAGAAGACAACGTTAGAATCATAAAATACAAAATAAATACAACAGTTTTTCCATCGCATAAAAAGTATAATTGCAACCAGTGTGAAAGCTATTGTCACTTCTATGTTCCGGGCAACCTCGGCTTCACCCTAGGGCGTTGCTCCACCAGATCGAAGAGTGAGAGCCTTAGGCGTCAACACCAGAAGCAGAAAATGCAATCAAAATGCAACAGTTTTTCCATCGTATAGCATGAATAATTGCTACCAGAGTGAAGGTGATGGTCATTTTTACGTTCCGGGCAACCTAGGCTTCACTCTACGGCGTTGCTTCACCAGATCGAATAGTTAGGGCCTTACAAGTCAACGCCGGAAGCATAAAATACAATAAAGATGCAACAGTTTTTCCATCGTATAAGAGGAATAATTACAACCAGTGTGAAAGTAATGGTCATTGCTGCGTTCCGGGCAACCTAGGCTTCACTCTAGGGTGTTGCTCCACCAGATCGAATAGCTAGGGACGTAGAATTCAACTCAAGAAGCATAAAATACAATAAAAATACAACAGTTTTTCCATGGTATAACAGGAATAATTGCAACCAGTGTGAAAATAATGGTCGTTTCTACGTTCCCGGCAACCTAGGCTTCACTCTACGGCGTTGCTTCACCAGATCGAATGGTTAGGGCCTTACAAGTCAACGCCGGAAGCATAAAATACAATAAAGATGCAACAGTTTTTCCATCGTATAAGAGGAATGATTACAACCAGTGTGAAAGTAATGGTCATTGCTGCGTTCCGGGCAACCTAGGCTCCTCTCTAGGGCATTGCTCCACCAGATCGAATCGCAAGGGTCTTAGAATTCAACGCCAGATGCATAAAATACAATAAAAATGCAACAGTTTTTCCATCGTATAAAATGAATAGTTGCAAACAGCGTGAAAGTAATGTTCATTTCTACGTTCCGGGCAACCTAGGCTTCACTCTGGGGCGTTGCTCCACCAGATCGAATAGCTAGGGCCTTAGAATTCAACGCCTGAAGCATAAAATACAATATAAATACAACAGCTTTTCCATCGTATAAAATGAATAATTGCAAACAGTGTGAAAGTGATGGTCATTTCTACGTTCCGGGCAACCTAGGCTCCGGTATAGGGCGTTGCTCCACCAGATCGAATAGCTAGGGACTTAGACTTCAACGCCAGATGCATAAAATACAATAAAAATGCAGCAGTTTTTCCATTGTATAACAGGAATAATTGCAAGCAGTGTGAAAGTAATGGTCATTTCTACGTTCCGTGCAACCTAGGCGTCACTCTAGCGCGTTCCTCCACCACATCTAATAGCTACGGCCGTAGAAGTCAACGCCAGAAGCATAAAATACAATATAAATACAACAGCTTTTCCATCGTATAAAATGATTAATTGCAAACAGTGTGAAAGTCATGGTCGTTTCTACGTTCCGGGAAACCTAGCCCTCACTCTAGGGCGTTACTCCACCACATCGAATAGCTACGGCCTTAGAAGTCAACGCCAGAAGCATAAAATACAATATAAGTACAACAGCTTTTCCATCGTATAAAATGAATGATTGCAAACAGTGTGAAAGTAATGGTCATTTCTACGTTCCGGGCAACCTAGGCTTCACTCTAGGGCGTTGCTCCACCAGATCGAATACCTAGGGCCTTAGAATACAACGCCAGAAGCATAAAATACAATATAAATACAATAGCTTTTCCATCGTATAAAATGAATAATTGCAAACAGTGTGAAAGTAATGGTCAGTTCTACGTTCCGGGCAACCTAGGCTCCGCTCTAGGGCGTTGCTCCACCAGATCGAATAGCTAGGGACTTAGAATTCAACACCAGATGCATAAAATGCAATAAAAATGCAACAGTTTTTCCATTGTATAACAGGAATAATTGCAAGCAGTGTGAAAGTAATGGTCATTTCTACGTTCCGTGCATCCTAGGCGTCACTCTAGCGCGTTCCTCCACCACACCTAATAGCTACGGCCTTAGAAGTCAACGCCAGAAGCATAAAATACAATATAGATACAACAGCTTTTCCATCGTGTAAAATGAATAATTGCAGACAGAGTGAAAGTAATGGTCATTGCTGCGTTCCGGGCAACCTAGGCTCCTCTCTAGGGCGTTGCTCCACCAGATCGAATAGCTAGGGACTTAGAATTCAACGCAGGATGCATAAAATACAATAAAAATGCAACAGTTTTTCCATTGTATAACAGGAATAATTGCAAGCAGTGTGAAAGTAATGGACATTTCTACGTTCCGTGCAACCTAGGCGTCACTCTAGCGCGTTGCTCCACCACATCTAATAGCTACGGCCTTAGAAGTCAACGCCAGAAGCATAAAATACAATATAAATACAACAGCTCTTCCATCGTATAAAATGAATAGTTGCAAACAGTGTGAAAGTAATGGTCATTTCTACGTTCCGGGCAACCTAGGCTTCACTCTAGGGCGTTGCTCCACCAGATCGAATAGCTAGGGCCTTAGAATTCAACGCCAGAAGCATAAAATACAATATAAATACAACAGCTTTTCCATCGTATAAAATGAATAATTGCAAACAGTGTGAAAGTGATGGTCATTTCTACTTTCCGGGCAACCTAGGTTCCGCTCTAGGGCGTTGCTCCACCAGATCGAATAGCTAGGGACTTAGACATCAACGCCAGATGCATAAAATACAATAAAAATGCAACAGTTTTTCCATCGTATAAGAGGAATAATTACAACCAGTGTGAAAGTAATGGTCATTGCTGCGTTCCGGGCAACCTAGGCTTCACTCTAGGGTGTTTCTCCACCAGATCGAATAGCTAGGGACGTAGAATTCAACTCAAGAAGCATAAAATACAATAAAAATACAACAGTTTTTCCATGGTATAACAGGAATAATTGCAACCAGTGTGAAAATAATGGTCGTTTCTACGTTCCCGGCAACCTAGGCTTCACTCTACGGCGTTGCTTCACCAGATCGAATGGTTAGGGCCTTACAAGTCAACGCCGGAAGCATAAAATACAATAAAGATGCAACAGTTTTTCCATCGTATAAGAGGAATAATTACAACCAGTGTGAAAGTAATGGTCATTGCTGCGTTCCGGGCAACCTAGGCTCCTCTCTAGGGCATTGCTCCACCAGATCGAATCGCAAGGGTCTTAGAATTCAACGCCAGATGCATAAAATACAATAAAAATGCAACAGTTTTTCCATCGTATAAAATGAATAGTTGCAAACAGCGTGAAAGTAATGTTCATTTCTACGTTCCGGGCAACCTAGGCTTCACTCTGGGGCGTTGCTCCACCAGATCGAATAGCTAGGGCCTTAGAATTCAACGCCTGAAGCATAAAATACAATATAAATACAACAGCTTTTCCATCGTATAAAATGAATAATTGCAAACAGTGTGAAAGTGATGGTCATTTCTACGTTCCGGGCAACCTAGGCTCCGGTATAGGGCGTTGCTCCACCAGATCGAATAGCTAGGGACTTAGACTTCAACGCCAGATGCATAAAATACAATAAAAATGCAGCAGTTTTTCCATTGTATAACAGGAATAATTGCAAGCAGTGTGAAAGTAATGGTCATTTCTACGTTCCGTGCAACCTAGGCGTCACTCTAGCGCGTTCCTCCACCACATCTAATAGCTACGGCCGTAGAAGTCAACGCCAGAAGCATAAAATACAATATAAATACAACAGCTTTTCCATCGTATAAAATGATTAATTGCAAACAGTGTGAAAGTCATGGTCGTTTCTACGTTCCGGGAAACCTAGCCTTCACTCTAGGGCGTTACTTCACCACATCGAATAGCTACGGCCTTAGAAGTCAACGCCAGAAGCATAAAATGCAATAAAAATAAAGCAGTTTTTCCGTCGTATAACAGGAGTAATTGCAACCAGAGTGAAGGTGATGGTCATTTCTACGTTCCGGGCAACCTAGGCGTCTCTCTAGCGCGTTCCTCCACCACATCTAACAGCTACGGCCTTAGAAGTCAACGCCATAGGCATAAAATACAATATAAATACAACAGCTTCTCCATCGTATAAAATGAATAATTGCAGACAGAGTGAAAGTAATGGTCATTGCTGCGTTCCGGGCAACCTAGGCTCCTCTCTAGGGCGTTCCTCCACCAGATCGAATAGCTAGGGTCTTAGAATTCAACGCCAGAATCACAAAATACTATATAAATACCACAGCTTTTCCATCGTATAAAATGAATAATTGCAAACAGTGTAGAGATGATGGTCATTTCTACGTTCCGGGCTACATAGGATTCACTCTAGGGCGTTGCTCCACCACATCGAATAGCTACAGCCTTAGAAGTCAACGCCAGAAGCATAAAATACAATATAAATACAACAGCCTTTCCATTGTATAGCATGAAAAATAGCAACTAGTGTGAAAGTTATGGTCATATCTACGTTCCGGGCAACCTAGGCATGACGCTAGGGCGTTGCTCCTCCAGATGGAATAGGTATGGCTATAGAAGTCAATGCCTGAAGCATAAAATACAGTAAAGATACAAGAGCTTCTCCATCGTATAACAGGTGTAATTGCAACCAGTGTGAAAGTGATGGTCATTTCTACGTTCCGGGCAACCTAGGCTCCGCTCTATGCGGTGCTCCACCAGATCGAATAGCTAGGGACTTAGAAGTCAACGCCAGAAGCATAAAATACAATAAAAAGACAACAGTTGTTCCATTGTATAACAGGAATAATTGCAACCAGTGTGAAAGTACTGGTCATTTCTACGTTTCGGGCAACCTAGACTTCACCCTAGGGCGTTGCTCCACCAAATCGAATAGCTAGGGCCTTAGAAGTCAACGCCCAAAGCATAAAATACAATATAAATACAACAGCTTTTCCATCGTATAAAATGAATATTTGCAGACACAGTGAAAGTAATGGTCATTGCTGCGTTCCGGGCAACCTAGGCTCCTCTCTAGGGCGTTCCTCCACCAGATCGAACAGCTAGGGTCTTAGAATTCAACGCCAGATGCATAAAATACAATAAAATGCAACAGTTTTTCCATTGTATAACTGGAATAATTGCTAGCAGTGTGAAAGTAATGGTCATTTCTACGTTCCGTGCATCCTAGGCGTCACTCTAGCGCGTTCCTCCACCACATCTAATAGCTACGGCCTTAGAAGTCAACGCCAGAAGCATAAAATACAATAAAAATACAACAGTTTTTCCATGGTATAACAGGAATAATTGCAACCAGTGTGAAAGTAATGGTCGTTTCTACGTTCCCGGCAACCTAGACTTCACTCTAGGGCGTTGCTCCACCACATCGAATAACCACGGCCTTAGATCTCAACGCCAGAATCACAAAATACTATATAAATACCACAGCTTTTCCATCGTATAAAATGAATAATTGCAAACAGTGTGGAGATGATGGTCATTTCTACGTTCCGGGCTACATAGGATTCACTCTAGGGCGTTGCTCCACCACATCGAATAGCTACAGCCTTAGAAGTCAACGCCAGAAGCATAAAATACAATATAAATACAACAGCCTTTCCATTGTATAGCATGAATAATAGCAACTAGTGTGAAAGTTATGGTCATATCTACGTTCCGGGCAACCTAGGCATGACGCTAGGGCGTTGCTCCTCCAGATGGAATAGGTATGGCTATAGAAGTCAATGCCTGAAGCATAAAATACAGTAAAGATACAAGAGCTTCTCCATCGTATAACAGGTATAATTGCAACCAGTGTGAAAGGGATGGTCATTTCTACGTTCCGGGCAACCTAGGCTCCGCTCTATGCGGTGCTCCACCAGATCGAATAGCTAGGGACTTAAAAGTCAACGCCAGAAGCATAAAATACAATAAAAATACAACAGTTGTTCCATTGTATAACAGGAATAATTGCAACCAGTGTGAAAGTACTGGTCATTTCTACGTTTCGGGCAACCTAGACTTCACCCTAGGGCGTTGCTCCACCAAATCGAATAGCTAGGGCCTTAGAAGTCAACGCCCAAAGCATAAAATACAATATAAATACAACAGCTTTTCCATCGTATAAAATGAATAATTGCAAACAGTGTGAAAGTAAAGGTCACTTCTACGTTCCGTGCAACCTAGGCGTCACTCTAGCGCGTTGCTCCACCACATCTAATAGCTACGGCCTTAGAAGTCAACGCCAGAAGCATAAAATACAATATAAATACAACAGCTTTTCCATCGTATAAAATGAATAATTGCAAACAGAGTGAAAGTAATGGTCATTGCTGCGTTCCGGGCAACCTAGGCTTTACTCTAGGGCGTTCCTCCACCAGACCGAATAGCTAGGGACTTAGGATTCAACTCAAGAAGCATAAAATACAATATAAATACAACAGCTCTTCCATCGTATAAAATGAATAATTGCAAACAGTGTGAAAGTAATGGTCATTTCTACGTTCCGGGCAACCTAGGCTTCACTCTAGGGCGTTGCTCCACTAGATCGAATAGCTAGGGCCTTAGAATTCAACGCCAGAAGCATAAAATACAATATATATACAACAGCTTTTCCATCGTATAAAATGAATAATTGCAAACAGTGTGAAAGTGATGGTCATTTCTACGTTCCGGGCAACCTAAGCTCCGCTCTAGGGCGTTGCTCCACCAGATCGAATAGCTAGGGACTTAGAATTCAACGCCAGATGCATAAAATACAATAAAAATGCAACAGTTTTTCCATTGTATAACAGGAATAATTGCAAGCAGTGTGAAAGTAAAGGTCACTTCTACGTTCCGTGCAACCTAGGCGTCACTCTAGCGCGTTGCTCCACCACATCTAATAGCTACGGCCTTAGAAGTCAACGCCAGAAGCATAAAATACAATATAAATACAACAGCTCTTCCATCGTATAAAATGAATAATTGCAAACAGTGTGAAAGTAATGGTCATTTCTACGTTCCGGGCAACCTAGGCTTCACTCTAGGGCGTTGCTCCACTAGATCGAATAGCTAGGGCCTTAGAATTCAACGCCAGAAGCATAAAATACAATATATATACAACAGCTTTTCCATCGTATAAAATGAATAATTGCAAACAGAGTGAAAGTAATGGTCATTGCTGCGTTCCGGGCAACCTAGGCTTCACTCTAGGGCGTTCCTCCACCAGACCGAATAGCTAGGGACTTAGGATTCAACTCAAGAAGCATAAAATACAATAAAAATACAACAGTTTTTCCATGGTATTACAGGAGTAATTGCAACCAGAGTGAAGGTGATGGTCATTTCTATGTTCCCGGCAACCTAGGCTTCACTCTACGGCGTTGCCCCACCAGATTGAATAGCTAGGACCTTAGAAGTCAATGCCAGAAGCAGAAAATACAATAAAAATACAACAGCTTTACCATCGTATAGAATGAGTAATTGCAAACAGTGTGAAAGTAATGGACGTTTCTACGCCTCGGGTAACCAAGCCTTCACTCTAGGGCGTTGCTCCACCACATCGAATAGCTACGGCCTTAGAAGTCAACGCCAGAAGCATAAGATGCAATAAAAATGCAGCAGTTTTTCCGTCGTATAACAGGAATAATTGCAACCAGAGTGAAGATGATGGTCATTTCTACGGTCCGTGCAGCCTAGGCGTCACTCTAGGGCGTTGCTACACCACATCTAATAGCTACAGTCTTAGAAGTCAACGCCAGAAGCAGAAAATGCAATAAAAATGCAACAGTTTTTCCATCGTATAGCATGAATAATTGCAACCAGAGTGAAGGTGATGGTCATTTCTACGTTCCGGGCAACCTAGGCTTCACTCTAGGGCGTTGGTCAACCAGAGCGAATAGTTAGGGCCTAAGAAGTCAACGATAGAATCATAAAATACAAAATAAATACAACAGTTTTTCCATCGTATAAAAAGTATAATTGCAACCAGTGTGAAAGTTATGGTCACTTCTACGTTCCGGGCAACCTATGCTTGACTCTAGGGCGTTGCTTCTCCAGATGGAATAGGTATGGCTATAGAAGTCAATGCCTGAAGCCTAAAATACAATAAAGATACAAGAGTTTGTCCATCGTATAACATGAATAATTGCAACCAGTGTGAAAGTTATGGTCATATCTACGTTCCGGGCAACCTAGGCTTGACTCTAGGGCGTTGCTCCTCCAGATGGAGTAGGTATGGCTATAGAAGTCAATGCCTGAAGCATAAAATACAATAAAGATACAAGAGTTTCACCATCGTATTACAGGTATAATTGCAACCAGTGTGAAAGTGATGGTCATTTCTACGTTCCGGGCAACCTAGGCTCCGCTCAATGCGTTGCTCCGACAGATCGAATAGCTAGGGACTTAGAACTCAACGCCAGAAGCATAAAATACAATAAAAATACAACAGTTGTTCCATTGTATAACAGGAATAATTGCAACCAGGGTGAAAGTAATGGTCGTTTCTACGTTCCGGGAAACCTAAGCTTCACTCTAGGGCGTTGCTCCACCACATCAAATATCTACGGCCTTAGATGTCAGCGCCAGAATCACAAAATACAATATAAATACCACAGCTTTTCCATCGTATAAAATGAATAATTGCAAACAGTGTGAAGATGATGGTCATTTCTACGTTCCGGGCTACCTAGGCTTCACTCCAGGGCGTTGCTCCACCACATCGAATGTCTAGGGCCTTAGAATTCAACGCCAGAAGCATAAAATACAATATAAATACAACAGCTCTTCCATCGTATAAAATGAATAATTGCAAACAGTATGAAAGTAATGGTCATTTCTACGTTCCGGGCAACCTAGGCTCCACTCTGCGGCGTTGCTCCACCAAATCGAATAGCTAGGGCCTTAGAATTCAACGCCAGAAGCACAAAATACAATATAAATACAACAGCTTTTCCATCGTATAAAAGGAATAATTGCAAACAGTGTGAAAGTGATGGTCATTTCTACGTTCCGGGCAACCTAGGCACCGCTCTAGGGCGTTGCTCCACCAGATCGAATAGCTAGGGACTTAGAATTCAACGCCTGATGCATAAAATACAATAAAAATGCAACAGTTATTCAATTGTATAACAGGAATAATTGCAAGCAGTGTGAAAGTAATGGTCACTTCTACGTTCCGTGCAACCTAGGCTTCACTCTAGGGCGTAGCTCCACCAGATCGAATAGCTAGGGTCTTAGAAGTCAACGCCAGAAGCATAAAATACAATATAAATACAACAGCTCTTCCATCGTATAAAATGGATAATTGCAAACAGTGTGAAAGTAATGGTCATTTCTACGTTCCGGGCAACCTAGGCTTCAGTCTAGGGCGTTGCTCCACCAGATCGAATAGCTAGGGCCTTAGAATTCAACGCCAGAAGCATAAAATACAATATAAATACAACAGCTTTTCCATCGTATAAAATGAATAATTGCAAACAGTGTGAAAATGATGGTCATTTCTACGTTCCGGGCTACCTAGGCTTCACTCTAGGGCGTTGCGCCACCATATCGAATAGCTACAGCCTCAGAAGTCAACGCGCGAAGCATAAAATGCAATAAAAATACAGCAGTTTTTCCATCGTATAACAGGAATAATTGCAACCAGAGTGAAGATGATGGTCATTTCTACGTTCCGTACAACCTAGGCGTCACTCTAGGGCGTTGCTCCAGCACATCTAATATCTACGGCCTTAGAAGTCAACGCCAGAAGCATAAAATACAATATAAATACAACAGCTCTTCCATCGTATAAAATGAATAATTGCAAACAGTATGAAAGTAATGGTCATTTCTACGTTCCGGGCAACCTAGGCTTCACTCTGCGGCGTTGCTCCACCAAATCGAATAGCTAGGGCCTTAGGATTCAACGCCAGAAGCATAAAATACAATATAAATACAACAGCTTTTCCATCGTATAAAAGGAATAATTGCAAACAGTGTGAAAGTGATGGTCATTTCTACGTTCCGGGCAACCTAGGCACCGCTCTAGGGCGTTGCTCCACCAGATCGAATAGCTAGGGACTTAGAATTCAACGCCTGATGCATAAAATACAATAAAAATGCAACAGTTATTCAATTGTATAACAGGAATAATTGCAAGCAGTGTGAAAGTAATGGTCACTTCTACGTTCCGTGCAACCTAGGCTTCACTCTAGGGCGTAGCTCCACCAGATCGAATAGCTAGGGACTTAGAAGTCAACGCCAGATGCATAAAATACTATATAAATACAACAGCTCTTCCATCGTATAAAATGAATAATTGCAAACAGTGTGAAAGTAATGGTCATTTCTACGTTCCGGGCAACCTAGGCTTCAGTCTAGGGCGGTGCTCCACCAGATCGAATAGCTAGGGCCTTAGAATTCAACGCCAGAAGCATAAAATACAATATAATTACAACAGCTTTTCCATCGTATAAAGTGAATAATTGCAAACAGTGTGAAAGTGATTGTCATTTCTACTTTCCGGGCAACCTAGGTTCCGCTCTAGGGCGTTGCTCCACCAGATCGAATAGCTAGGGACTTAGACATCAACGCCAGATGCATAAAATACAATAAAAATGCAACAGTTTTTCCATCGTATAAAATGAATAATTGCAAACAGTGTGAAAGTCATGGTCGTTTCTACGTTCCGGGAAACCTAGCCCTCACTCTAGGGCGTTACTCCACCACATCGAATAGCTACGGCCTTAGAAGTCAACGCCAGAAGCATAAAATGCAATAAAAATACAGCAGTTTTTCCGTCGTATAACAGGAGTAATTGCAACCAGAGTGAAGGTGATGGTCATTTCTACGTTCCAGGCAACCTAGGCTTCACTCTAGGGCGTTGGTCAACCAGAGTGTATAGTTAGGGCCTAAGAAGACAACGTTAGAATCATAAAATACAAAATAAATACAACAGTTTTTCCATCGCATAAAAAGTATAATTGCAACCAGTGTGAAAGCTATGGTCACTTCTATGTTCCGGGCAACCTATGCTTGACTCTAGGGCGTTGCTCCTCCAGATGGAATAGGTATGGCTATAGAAGTCAATGCCTGAAGCCTAAAATACAATAAAGATACAAGAGTTTGTCCATCGTATAACATGAATAATTGCAACCAGTGTGAAAGTTATGGTCATATCTACGTTCCGGGCAACCTAGGCTTGACTCTAGGGCGTTGCTCCTCCAGATGGAGTAGGTATGGCTATAGAAGTCAATGCCTGAAGCATAAAATACAATAAAGATACAAGAGTTTCACCATCGTATTACAGGTATAATTGCAACCAGTGTGAAAGTGATGGTCATTTCTACGTTCCGGGCAACCTAGGCTCCGCTCAATGCGTTGCTCCGACAGATCGAATAGCTAGGGACTTAGAACTCAACGCCAGCAGCATAAAATACAATAAAAATACAACAGTTGTTCCATTGTATAACAGGAATAATTGCAACCAGGGTGAAAGTAATGGTCGTTTCTACGTTCCGGGAAACGTAAGCTTCACTCTAGGGCGTTGCTCCTCCACATCAAATATCTACGGCCTTAGATGTCAGCGCCAGAATCACAAAATACAATATAAATACCACAGCTTTTCCATCGTATAAAATGAATAATTGCAAACAGTGTGAAAATGATGGTCATTTCTACGTTCCGGGCTACCTAGGCTTCACTCTAGGGCGTTGCGCCACCATATCGAATAGCTAAGGCCTCAGAAGTCAACGCGCGAAGCATAAAATGCAATAAAAATACAGCAGTTTTTCCATCGTATAACAGGAATAATTGCAACCAGAGTGAAGATGATGGTCATTTCTACGTTCCGTACAACCTAGGCGTCACTCTAGGGCGTTGCTCCAGCACATCTAATATCTACGGCCTTAGAAGTCAACGCCAGAAGCATAAAATACAATATAAATACAACAGCTCTTCCATCGTATAAAATGAATAATTGCAAACAGTATGAAAGTAATGGTCATTTCTACGTTCCGGGCAACCTAGGCTTCACTCTGCGGCGTTGCTCCACCAAATCGAATAGCTAGGGCCTTAGAATTCAACGCTAGAAGCATAAAATACAATATAAATACAACAGCGTTTCCATCGTATAAAAGGAATAATTGCAAACAGTGTGAAAGTGATGGTCATTTCTACGTTCCGGGCAACCTAGGCACCGCTCTAGGGCGTTGCTCCACCAGATCGAATAGCTAGGGACTTAGAATTCAACGCCTGATGCATAAAATACAATAAAAATGCAACAGTTATTCAATTGTATAACAGGAATAATTGCAAGCAGTGTGAAAGTAATGGTCACTTCTACGTTCCGTGCAACCTAGGCTTCACTCTAGGGCGTAGCTCCACCAGATCGAATAGCTAGGGACTTAGAAGTCAACGCCAGAAGCATAAAATACAATATAAATACAACAGCTCTTCCATCGTATAAAATGAATAATTGCAAACAGTGTGAAAGTAATGGTCATTTCTACGTTCCGGGCAACCTAGGCTTCAGTCTAGGGCGTTGCGCCACCAGATCGAATAGCTAGGGCCTTAGAATTCAACGCCAGAAGCATAAAATACAATATAAATACAACAGCTTTTCCATCGTATAAAAGGAATAATTGCAAACAGTGTGAAAGTGATGGTCATTTCTACGTTCCGGGCAACCTAGGCACCGCTCTAGGGCGTTGCTCCACCAGATCGAATAGCTAGGGACTTAGAATTCAACGCCTGATGCATAAAATACAATAAAAATGCAACAGTTATTCAATTGTATAACAGGAATAATTGCAAGCAGTGTGAAAGTAATGGTCATATCTACGTTCCGGGCAACCTAGGCTTGACTCTAGGGCGTTGCTCCTCCAGATGGAGTAGGTATGGCTATAGAAGTCAATGCCTGAAGCATAAAATACAATAAAGATACAAGAGTTTCACCATCGTATTACAGGTATAATTGCAACCAGTGTGAAAGTGATGGTCATTTCTACGTTCCGGGCAACCTAGGCTCCGCTCAATGCGTTGCTCCGACAGATCGAATAGCTAGGGACTTAGAACTCAACGCCAGCAGCATAAAATACAATAAAAATACAACAGTTGTTCCATTGTATAACAGGAATAATTGCAACCAGGGTGAAAGTAATGGTCGTTTCTACGTTCCGGGAAACGTAAGCTTCACTCTAGGGCGTTGCTCCTCCACATCAAATATCTACGGCCTTAGATGTCAGCGCCAGAATCACAAAATACAATATAAATACCACAGCTTTTCCATCGTATAAAATGAATAATTGCAAACAGTGTGAAAATGATGGTCATTTCTACGTTCCGGGCTACCTAGGCTTCACTCTAGGGCGTTGCGCCACCATATCGAATAGCTACGGCCTCAGAAGTCAACGCGCGAAGCATAAAATGCAATAAAAATACAGCAGTTTTTCCATCGTATAACAGGAATAATTGCAACCAGAGTGAAGATGATGGTCATTTCTACGTTCCGTACAACCTAGGCGTCACTCTAGGGCGTTGCTCCAGCACATCTAATATCTACGGCCTTAGAAGTCAACGCCAGAAGCATAAAATACAATATAAATACAACAGCTCTTCCATCGTATAAAATGAATAATTGCAAACAGTATGAAAGTAATGGTCATTTCTACGTTCCGGGCAACCTAGGCTTCACTCTGCGGCGTTGCTCCACCAAATCGAATAGCTAGGGCCTTAGAATTCAACGCTAGAAGCATAAAATACAATATAAATACAACAGCGTTTCCATCGTATAAAAGGAATAATTGCAAACAGTGTGAAAGTGATGGTCATTTCTACGTTCCGGGCAACCTAGGCACCGCTCTAGGGCGTTGCTCCACCAGATCGAATAGCTAGGGACTTAGAATTCAACGCCTGATGCATAAAATACAATAAAAATGCAACAGTTATTCAATTGTATAACAGGAATAATTGCAAGCAGTGTGAAAGTAATGGTCACTTCTACGTTCCGTGCAACCTAGGCTTCACTCTAGGGCGTAGCTCCACCAGATCGAATAGCTAGGGACTTAGAAGTCAACGCCAGAAGCATAAAATACAATATAAATACAACAGCTCTTCCATCGTATAAAATGAATAATTGCAAACAGTGTGAAAGTAATGGTCATTTCTACGTTCCGGGCAACCTAGGCTTCAGTCTAGGGCGTTGCGCCACCAGATCGAATAGCTAGGGCCTTAGAATTCAACGCCAGAAGCATAAAATACAATATAAATACAACAGCTTTTCCATCGTATAAAAGGAATAATTGCAAACAGTGTGAAAGTGATGGTCATTTCTACGTTCCGGGCAACCTAGGCACCGCTCTAGGGCGTTGCTCCACCAGATCGAATAGCTAGGGACTTAGAATTCAACGCCTGATGCATAAAATACAATAAAAATGCAACAGTTATTCAATTGTATAACAGGAATAATTGCAAGCAGTGTGAAAGTAATGGTCACTTCTACGTTCCGTGCAACCTAGGCTTCTCTCTAGGGCGTAGCTCCACCAGATCGAATAGCTAGGGACTTAGAAGTCAACGCCAGAAGCATAAAATACTATATAAATACAACAGCTCTTCCATCGTATAAAATGAATAATTGCAAACAGTGTGAAAGTAATGGTCATTTCTACGTTCCGGGCAACCTAGGCTTCAGTCTAGGGCGGTGCTCCACCAGATCGAATAGCTAGGGCCTTAGAATTCAACGCCAGAAGCATAAAATACAATATAATTACAACAGCTTTTCCATCGTATAAAGTGAATAATTGCAAACAGTGTGAAAGTCATGGTCGTTTCTACGTTCCGGGCAACCTAGGCACCGCTCTAGGGCGTTGCTCCACCAGATCGAATAGCTAGGGTCTTAGAATTCAACGCCTGATGCATAAAATACAATAAAAATGCAACAGTTATTCAATTGTATAACAGGAATAATTGCAAGCAGTGTGAAAGTAATGGTCACTTCTACGTTCCGTGCAACCTAGGCTTCACTCTAGGGCGTAGCTCCACCAGATCGAATAGCTAGGGACTTAGAAGTCAACGCCAGAAGCATAAAATACTATATAAATACAACAGCTCTTCCATCGTATAAAATGAATAATTGCAAACAGTGTGAAAGTAATGGTCATTTCTACGTTCCGGGCAACCTAGGCTTCAGTCTAGGCCGGTGCTCCACCAGATCGAATAGCTAGGGCCTTAGAATTCAACGCCAGAAGCATAAAATACAATATAAATACAACAGCTTTTCCATCGTATAAAGTGAATAATTGCAAACAGTGTGAAAGTCATGGTCGTTTCTACGTTCCGGGAAACCTAGCCTTCACTCTAGGGCGTTACTCCACCACATCGAATAGCTACGGCCTTAGAAGTCAACGCCAGAAGCATAAAATGCAATAAAAATACAGCAGTTTTTCCGTCGTATAACAGGAGTAATTGCAACCAGAGTGAAGATGATGGTCATTTCTACGGTCCGTGCAGCCTAGGCGTCACTCTAGGGCGTTGCTACACCACATCTAATAGCTACAGTCTTAGAAGTCAACGCCAGAAGCAGAAAATGCAATAAAAATGCAACAGTTTTTCCATCGTATAGCATGAATAATTGCAACCAGAGTGAAGGTGATGGTCATTTCTACGTTCCGGGCAACCTAGGCTTCACTCTAGGGCGTTGGTCAACCAGAGCGAATAGTTAGGGCCTAAGAAGTCAACGATAGAATCATAAAATACAAAATAAATACAACAGTTTTTCCATCGTATAAAAAGTATAATTGCAACCAGTGTGAAAGTTATGGTCACTTCTACGTTCCGGGCAACCTATGCTTGACTCTAGGGCGTTGCTCCTCCAGATGGAATAGGTATGGCTATAGAAGTCAATGCCTGAAGCCTAAAATACAATAAAGATACAAGAGTTTGTCCATCGTATAACATGAATAATTGCAACCAGTGTGAAAGTTATGGTCATATCTACGTTCCGGGCAACCTAGGCTTGACTCTAGGGCGTTGCTCCTCCAGATGGAGTAGGTATGGCTATAGAAGTCAATGCCTGAAGCATAAAATACAATAAAGATACAAGAGTTTCACCATCGTATTACAGGTATAATTGCAACCAGTGTGAAAGTGATGGTCATTTCTACGTTCCGGGCAACCTAGGCTCCGCTCAATGCGTTGCTCCGACAGATCGAATAGCTAGGGACTTAGAACTCAACGCCAGAAGCATAAAATACAATAAAAATACAACAGTTGTTCCATTGTATAACAGGAATAATTGCAACCAGGGTGAAAGTAATGGTCGTTTCTACGTTCCGGGAAACCTAAGCTTCACTCTAGGGCGTTGCTCCACCACATCAAATATCTACGGCCTTAGATGTCAGCGCCAGAATCACAAAATACAATATAAATACCACAGCTTTTCCATCGTATAAAATGAATAATTGCAAACAGTGTGAAGATGATGGTCATTTCTACGTTCCGGGCTACCTAGGCTTCACTCCAGGGCGTTGCTCCACCACATCGAATGTCTAGGGCCTTAGAATTCAACGCCAGAAGCATAAAATACAATATAAATACAACAGCTTTTCCATCGTATTAAATGAATAATTGCAAACAGTGTGAAAATGATGGTCATTTCTACGTTCCGGGCTACCTAGGCTTCACTCTAGGGCGTTGCGCCACCATATCGAATAGCTACGGCCTCAGAAGTCAACGCGCGAAGCATAAAATGCAATAAAAATACAGCAGTTTTTCCATCGTATAACAGGAATAATTGCAACCAGAGTGAAGATGATGGTCATTTCTACGTTCCGTACAACCTAGGCGTCACTCTAGGGCGTTGCTCCAGCACATCTAATATCTACGGCCTTAGAAGTCAACGCCAGAAGCATAAAATACAATATAAATACAACAGCTCTTCCATCGTATAAAATGAATAATTGCAAACAGTATGAAAGTAATGGTCATTTCTACGTTCCGGGCAACCTAGGCTTCACTCTGCGGCGTTGCTCCACCAAATCGAATAGCTAGGGCCTTAGAATTCAACGCCAGAAGCATAAAATACATTATAAATACAACAGCTTTTCCATCGTATAAAAGGAATAATTGCAAACAGTGTGAAAGTGATTGTCATTTCTACGTTCCGGGCAACCTAGGCACCGCTCTAGGGCGTTGCTCCACCAGATCGAATAGCTAGGGACTTAGAATTCAACGCCTGATGCATAAAATACAATAAAAATGCAACAGTTATTCAATTGTATAACAGGAATAATTGCAAGCAGTGTGAAAGTAATGGTCACTTCTACGTTCCGTGCAACCTAGGCTTCACTCTAGGGCGTAGCTCCACCAGATCGAATAGCTAGGGACTTAGAAGTCAACGCCAGAAGCATAAAATACAATATAAATACAACAGCTCTTCCATCGTATAAAATGAATAATTGCAAACAGTGTGAAAGTAATGGTCATTTCTACGTTCCGGGCAACCTAGGCTTCAGTCTAGGGCGTTGCTCCACCAGATCGAATAGCTAGGGCCTTAGAATTCAACGCCAGAAGCATAAAATACAATATAAATACAACAGCTTTTCCATCGTATAAAATGAATAATTGCAAACAGTGTGAAAATGATGGTCATTTCTACGTTCCGGGCTACCTAGGCTTCACTCTAGGGCGTTGCGCCACCATATCGAATAGCTACAGCCTCAGAAGTCAACGCGCGAAGCATAAAATGCAATAAAAATACAGCAGTTTTTCCATCGTATAACAGGAATAATTGCAACCAGAGTGAAGATGATGGTCATTTCTACGTTCCGTACAACCTAGGCGTCACTCTAGGGCGTTGCTCCAGCACAGCTAATATCGACGGCCTTAGAAGTCAACGCCAGAAGCATAAAATACAATATAAATACAACAGCTCTTCCATCGTATAAAATGAATAATTGCAAACAGTATGAAAGTAATGGTCATTTCTACGTTCCGAGCAACCTAGGCTTCACTCTGCGGCGTTGCTCCACCAAATCGAATAGCTAGGGCCTTAGGATTCAACGCCAGAAGCATAAAATACAATATAAATACAACAGCTTTTCCATCGTATAAAAGGAATAATTGCAAACAGTGTGAAAGTGATGGTCATTTCTACGTTCCGGGCAACCTAGGCACCGCTCTAGGGCGTTGCTCCACCAGATCGAATAGCTAGGGACTTAGAATTCAACGCCTGATGCATAAAATACAATAAAAATGCAACAGTTATTCAATTGTATAACAGGAATAATTGCAAGCAGTGTGAAAGTAATGGTCACTTCTACGTTCCGTGCAACCTAGGCTTCACTCTAGGGCGTAGCTCCACCAGATCGAATAGCTAGGGACTTAGAAGTCAACGCCAGAAGCATAAAATACTATATAAATACAACAGCTCTTCCATCGTATAAAATGAATAATTGCAAACAGTGTGAAAGTAATGGTCATTTCTACGTTCCGGGCAACCTAGGCTTCAGTCTAGGGCGGTGCTCCACCAGATCGAATAGCTAGGGCCTTAGAATTCAACGCCAGAAGCATAAAATACAATATAATTACAACAGCTTTTCCATCGTATAAAAGGAATAATTGCAAACAGTGTGAAAGTCATGGTCGTTTCTACGTTCCGGGCAACCTAGGCACCGCTCTAGGGCGTTGCTCCACCAGATCGAATAGCTAGGGACTCAGAATTCAACGCCTGATGCATAAAATACAATAAAAATGCAACAGTTATTCAATTGTATAACAGGAATAATTGCAAGCAGTGTGAAAGTAATGGTCACTTCTACGTTCCGTGCAACCTAGGCTTCACTCTAGGGCGTAGCTCCACCAGATCGAATAGCTAGGGACTTAGAAGTCAACGCCAGAAGCATAAAATACTATATAAATACAACAGCTCTTCCATCGTATAAAATGAATAATTGCAAACAGTGTGAAAGTAATGGTCATTTCTACGTTCCGGGCAACCTAGGCTTCAGTCTAGGGCGGTGCTCCACCAGATCGAATAGCTAGGGCCTTAGAATTCAACGCCAGAAGCATAAAATACAATATAATTACAACAGCTTTTCCATCGTATAAAGTGAATAATTGCAAACAGTGTGAAAGTCATGGTCGTTTCTACGTTCCGGGCAACCTAGGCACCGCTCTAGGGCGTTGCTCCACCAGATCGAATAGCTAGGGACTTAGAATTCAACGCCTGATGCATAAAATACAATAAAAATGCAACAGTTATTCAATTGTATAACAGGAATAATTGCAAGCAGTGTGAAAGTAATGGTCACTTCTACGTTCCGTGCAACCTAGGCTTCACTCTAGGGCGTAGCTCCACCAGATCGAATAGCTAGGGACTTAGAAGTCAACGCCAGAAGCATAAAATACTATATAAATACAACAGCTCTTCCATCGTATAAAATGAATAATTGCAAACAGTGTGAAAGTAATGGTCATTTCTACGTTCCGGGCAACCTAGGCTTCAGTCTAGGGCGGTGCTCCACCAGATCGAATAGCTAGGGCCTTAGAATTCAACGCCAGAAGCATAAAATACAATATAAATACAACAGCTTTTCCATCGTATAAAGTGAATAATTGCAAACAGTGTGAAAGTCATGGTCGTTTCTACGTTCCGGGAAACCTAGCCTTCACTCTAGGGCGTTACTCCACCACATCGAATAGCTACGGCCTTAGAAGTCAACGCCAGAAGCATAAAATGCAATAAAAATACAGCAGTTTTTCCGTCGTATAACAGGAGTAATTGCAACCAGAGTGAAGATGATGGTCATTTCTACGGTCCGTGCAGCCTAGGCGTCACTCTAGGGCGTTGCTACACCACATCTAATAGCTACAGTCTTAGAAGTCAACGCCAGAAGCAGAAAATGCAATAAAAATGCAACAGTTTTTCCATCGTATAGCATGAATAATTGCAACCAGAGTGAAGGTGATGGTCATTTCTACGTTCCGGGCAACCTAGGCTTCACTCTAGGGCGTTGGTCGACCAGAGCGAATAGTTAGGGCCTAAGAAGTCAACGATAGAATCATAAAATACAAAATAAATACAACAGTTTTTCCATCGTATAAAAAGTATAATTGCAACCAGTGTGAAAGTTATGGTCACTTCTACGTTCCGGGCAACCTATGCTTGACTCTAGGGCGTTGCTCCTCCAGATGGAATAGGTATGGCTATAGAAGTCAATGCCTGAAGCCTAAAATACAATAAAGATACAAGAGTTTGTCCATCGTATAACATGAATAATTGCAACCAGTGTGAAAGTTATGGTCATATCTACGTTCCGGGCAACCTAGGCTTGACTCTAGGGCGTTGCTCCTCCAGATGGAGTAGGTATGGCTATAGAAGTCAATGCCTGAAGCATAAAATACAATAAAGATACAAGAGTTTCACCATCGTATTACAGGTATAATTGCAACCAGTGTGAAAGTGATGGTCATTTCTACGTTCCGGGCAACCTAGGCTCCGCTCAATGCGTTGCTCCGACAGATCGAATAGCTAGGGACTTAGAACTCAACGCCAGAAGCATAAAATACAATAAAAATACAACAGTTGTTCCATTGTATAACAGGAATAATTGCAACCAGGGTGAAAGTAATGGTCGTTTCTACGTTCCGGGAAACCTAAGCTTCACTCTAGGGCGTTGCTCCACCACATCAAATATCTACGGCCTTAGATGTCAGCGCCAGAATCACAAAATACAATATAAATACCACAGCTTTTCCATCGTATAAAATGAATAATTGCAAACAGTGTGAAGATGATGGTCATTTCTACGTTCCGGGCTACCTAGGCTTCACTCCAGGGCGTTGCTCCACCACATCGAATGTCTAGGGCCTTAGAATTCAACGCCAGAAGCATAAAATACAATATAAATACAACAGCTTTTCCATCGTATTAAATGAATAATTGCAAACAGTGTGAAAATGATGGTCATTTCTACGTTCCGGGCTACCTAGGCTTCACTCTAGGGCGTTGCGCCACCATATCGAATAGCTACGGCCTCAGAAGTCAACGCGCGAAGCATAAAATGCAATAAAAATACAGCAGTTTTTCCATCGTATAACAGGAATAATTGCAACCAGAGTGAAGATGATGGTCTTTTCTACGTTCCGTACAACCTAGGCGTCACTCTAGGGCGTTGCTCCAGCACATCTAATATCTACGGCCTTAGAAGTCAACGCCAGAAGCATAAAATACAATATAAATACAACAGCTCTTCCATCGTATAAAATGAATAATTGCAAACAGTATGAAAGTAATGGTCATTTCTACGTTCCGGGCAACCTAGGCTTCACTCTGCGGCGTTGCTCCACCAAATCGAATAGCTAGGGCCTTAGAATTCAACGCCAGAAGCATAAAATACAATATAAATACAACAGCTTTTCCATCGTATAAAAGGAATAATTGCAAACAGTGTGAAAGTGATGGTCATTTCTACGTTCCGGGCAACCTAGGCACCGCTCTAGGGCGTTGCTCCACCAGATCGAATAGCTAGGGACTTAGAATTCAACGCCTGATGCATAAAATACAATAAAAATGCAACAGTTATTCAATTGTATAACAGGAATAATTGCAAGCAGTGTGAAAGTAATGGTCACTTCTACGTTCCGTGCAACCTAGGCTTCACTCTAGGGCGTTGCTCCACCAGATCGAATAGCTAGGGACTTAGAATTCAACTCAAGAATCATAAAATACAATAAAAATACAACAGTTTTTCCATGGTATAACAGGAATAATTGCCACCAGTGTGAAAATAATGGTCGTTTCTACGTTCCCGGCAACCTAGGCTTCACTCTACGGCGTTGCTTCACCAGATCGAATAGTTAGGGCCTTACAAGTCAACGCCGGAAGCATAAAATACAATAAAGATGCAACAGTTTTTCCATCGTATAAGAGGAATAATTACAACCAGTGTGAAAGTAATGGTCATTGCTGCGTTCCGGGCAACCTAGGCTCCTCTCTAGGGCGTTGCTCCACCAGATCGAATAGCTAGGGTCTTAGAATTCAACGCCAGATGCATAAAATACAATAAAAATGCAACAGTTTTTCCATCGTATAAAATGAATAGTTGCAAACAGCGTGAAAGTAATGGTCATTTCTACGTTCCGGGCAACCTAGGCTTCACTCTAGGGCGTTGCTCCACCAGATCGAATAGCTAGGGCCTAAGAATTCAACGCCAGAAGCATAAAATACAATATAAATACAACAGCTTTTCCATCGTATAAAATGAATAATTGCAAACAGTGTGAAAGTGATGGTCATTTCTACGTTCCGGGCAACCTAGGCTCCGCTCTAGGGCGTTGCTCCACCAGATCGAATAGCTAGGGACTTAGAATTCAACGCCAGAAGCATAAAATACAATAAAAATACAACAGCTTTTCCATCGTATAACAGGAATAATTACAACCAGTGTGAAAGTAATGCTCGTTTCTACGTTCTGGGCAACCTAGGCTTCACTCTAGGGCGTTGCTCCTCCACATCGAATAGCTACGGCCTTAGAAGTCAGCGTCAGAAGCATAAAATACAATATAAATACAACAGCTTTTCCATCGTATAACAGGAATAATTACAACCAGAGTGAAAGCAATGCTCGTTTCTACGTTCCGGGCAACCTAGGCTTCACTCTAGGGCGTTGCTCCACCACATCGAATAGCTACGGCCTTAGAAGTCAACGACAGAAGCATAAAATACAATATAAATACAACAGCTTTTCCATCGTATAAAATGAATAATTGCAAACAGTGTGAAGATGATGGTCATTTCTACGTTCCGGGCTACCTAGGCTTCACTCTAGGGCGTTGCTCCACCACATCGAATAGCTACGGCCTCAGAAGTCAACGCCCGAAGCATAAAATGCAATAATAATACAGCAGTTTTTCCGTCGTATAACAGGAATAATTGCAACCAGAGTGAAGATGATGGTCATTTCTACGTTCCGTATAACCTAGGCGTCACTGTAGGGCGTTGCTCCAGCACATCTAATATCTACGGCCTTAGAAGTCAACGCCAGAAGCATAAAATACAATATAAATACAACAGCTCTTCCATCGTATAAAATGAATAATTGCAAACAGTGTGAAAGTAATGGTCATTTCTACCTTCCGGGCAACCTAGGCTCCTCTCTAGGGCGTTGCTCCACCAGATCGAATGGCTAGGGACTTAGAATTCAACGCCAGAAGCATAAAATACAATATAAATACAACAGTTTTTCCATCGTATAACAGGAATAATTGCAAACAGTGTGAAGGTAGTGGACATTTCTGCGCTCCGGGCTACCTAGGCTACACTCTAGGGCGTTGCTCCACCACATCGAATAGTTAGGGCCTTCGAAGTCAACGCCAGACGCATAAAATACAATAAAAATACAACAGTTTTTCCATCGTACGATAGGAATAATTGCAACCAGTGTGAAGGTAATGGTCATTTCTACCTTCCGGGCATCCTAGGCTTCACTCTAGGGCGTTGCTCCACCAGATCGAATAATTAGGGCCTAAGAAGTCAACGCCAGAAGCATAAAATACAATATAAATACAACAGCTTTTTCATCGTATATAATGTATATTTGCAAACAGTGTGAAAATAATGGTAATTTCTACGTTCCGGGCAACCAAGGCTTCACTCTAGGGTGTTGCTACACCAGATCGAATAGCTAGTGACCTAGAATTCGAACGCCGGAGGCATAAAATACAATAAAAACGCAACAGTTTTTCCACCGTATAACAGGAGTAACTACAACCAGTGTGAAAGTACTGGTCATTTCTACGTTCCGGGTAACCTAGGCTTCACTCTAGGGCGTGGCTCCGCCAGATCGAATAGCTAGGGACTTAGAATTCAACACCAGAAGTATAAAATACAATATAAGTAAAACAGTTTTTCCATCGTATAAAATGAATAATTGCAACCAGTGTGAACGTGATGGCCATTTCTACATTCCGCGCAACCTATGCTTCACACTAGGTCGTTGCTCCTCCAGATCGAATATCTACGGACTAAGAAGTCAACGCCAGAAGGATAAAATACGATAAAAATACAGCAGTTATTCCATCGTTTAAAATGAATAATTGCAACGAGTGTGAAAGTGATGGTCATTTCTACGTTCCGGGCAACCTATGCTTCACACTAGGGCGTTGCTCCTCCAGATCGAATAGCTAGCCCATTAGAAGTCAACGCCAGACGCATAAAATACAATAAAAATACAACAGTTTTTTCATCGTACAACAGGAATAATTGCAACCAGTGCGAAAGTGATAGTCACTTCTACGTTCCGGGCTACCTAGGCTTTACTCTGAGCCATTGCTCCACCAGATCGAATAGATAGGGCCTTAGAAGTCAACGCCAGACGCATAAAATACAATAAAAATACAACCGTTTTTCCATCGTACGACAGGAATAATTGCAACCAGTGTGAAGGTAATGGTCATTTCTACCTTCCGGGCATCCTAGGCTTCACTCTAGGGCGGTGGTTCACCAGATCGAATAACTAGGGCCTAAGAAGTCAACACCAGGAGAATAAAAGACAATATGAATACAGCAGCTTTTCCATCGTATAAAATGATTAATTGCATACAACGTGAAAGTAATGGTCCTTTCTACGTTCCGGGCAACGTAGGCTCCACTCTAGGGCGTTGCTCCACCAGATCGAATAGTTAGGGCCTAAGAAGTCAACGCGAAAAGCATAAAATACAATATAAATACAGCAGCTTTTCCATCGTATAAAATGAATAATTGCAAACAGTGTGAAAGTAATGGTCATTTCTACGTTCCGGGCAACCTAGGCTCCACTCCAGGGCGTTGCTCCACCAGACCGAATAGTTAGGTCCTAAGAAGTCAACGCGAGAAGCATAAAATACAATATAAATAGAAGAGTTTTTCCATCGCATAAAGTGAATAACTGCAACCAGTGTGAAAGTACTGTTCATTTCTACGTTCCGGGCAATCTAGGCTTCACTCTAGGGAGTTCCTCCACCAGATCGAATAGCTAGGGACTAGAATTCAACGCCAGAAACATAAAATAAAATAAAAATACAACAGTTTTTCATCGTATAACAGGAATGATTGCATCAACTGTGAAGGTAATGGTCAATTCGACGTTCCGGGCAGCCTAGGCTCCACTCTAGAGCGTTGCTCCATCAGATCGAACAGTTAGGGCCTAAGAAGTCAACGCCAGAAGCATAAAATACAAAATAAATACAACAGTTTTTCCTTTGCATAAAATGAATGATTGCAACGAGTGTGAAAGTCATGGTCACTTCAACTATCCGGGCAACCTAGGCTTGACTCTAGGGCGTTGCTCCTCCAGATCGAATATCTACGGACTAAGAAGTCAACGCCAGAAGGATAAAATACGATAAAAATACAACAGTTATTCCATCGTTTAAAATTAATAATTGCAACGAGTGTGAAAGTGATGGTCATTTCTACGTTCCGGGCAACCTATGCTTCACACTAGGGCGTTGCTCCTCCAGATCGAATAGCTAGCCCATTAGAAGTCAACGCCAGACGCATAAAATACAATGAAAATACAACAGTTTTTCCATCGTACAACAGGAATAATTGCAACCAGTGTGAAAGTGATAGTCACTCCTACGTTCCGGGCTACCTAGGCTTTACTCTGAGCCATTGCTCCACCAGATCGAATAGATAGGGCCTTAGAAGTCAACGCCAGAAGCATTTAGTGCAACAAAAATACCACAGTTTTTCCATCGTATAACAGGAATAGTTGCATCTACTGTGAAGGTAATGGTCATTTCTACGTTCCGGGCAGCCTATGCTTCACTCGAGGGCGTTGCTCCACCAGATCGAATATTTAGGGCCTAAGAAGTCACCGCCAGAAAAATAAAATGCGATATAAATACAACAGCTTCTCCATCGTATAAAACGAATAATTGCATCCAGTGTGAAAGTTATGGTCATTTCTACGTTCCGTGCAACCTAGGCGTCACTGTAGCGCGTTCCTCCACCACATCTAATAGCTACGGCTTTAGAAGTCAACGCCAGAAGCATAAAATACAATATAAATACAACAGCTTTTCCATCGTATAAAATGAATAATTGCAAACAGTGTGAAAGTCATGGTCGTTTCTACGTTCCGGGAAACCTAGCCTTCACTCTAGGGCGTTACTCCACCACATCGAATAGCTACTGCCTTAGAAGTCAACGCCAGAAGCATAAAATGCAATAAAAATACAGCAGTTTTTCCGTCGTATAACAGGAGTAATTGCAACCAGAGTGAAGGTGATGGTCATTTCTACGTTCCGGGCAACCTAGGCTTCACTCTAGGGCGTTGGTCAACCAGAGCGTACAGTTAGGGCCTAAGAAGACAACGTTAGAATCATAAAATACAAAATAAATACTACAGTTTTTCCATCGCATAAAAAGTATAATTGCAACCAGTGTGAAAGCTATGGTCACTTCTATGTTCCGGGCAACCTCGGCTTCACCCTAGGGCGTTGCTGCACCAGATCGAAGAGTGAGAGCCTTAGGCGTCAACACCAGAAGCAGAAAATGCAATAAAAATGCAACAGTTTTTCCATCGCATAAGAGGAATCATTACAACCAGTGTGAAAGTAATGGTCATTGCTGCGTTCCGGGCAACCTAGGCTTCACTCTAGGGTGTTGCTCCACCAGATCGAATAGCTAGGGACTTAGAATTCAACTCAAGAAGCATAAAATACAATAAAAATACAACAGTTTTTCCATGGTATAACAGGAATAATTGCCACCAGTGTGAAAATAATGGTCGTTTCTACGTTCCCGGCAACCTAGGCTTCACTCTACGGCGTTGCTTCACCAGATCGAATAGTTAGGGCCTTACAAGTCAACGCCGGAAGCATAAAATACAATAAAGATGCAACAGTTTTTCCATCGTATAAGAGGAATAATTACAACCAGTGTGAAAGTAATGGTCATTGCTGCGTTCCGGGCAACCTAGGCTCCTCTCTAGGGCGTTGCTCCACCAGATCGAATAGCTAGGGTCTTAGAATGCAACGCCAGATGCATAAAATACAATAAAAATGCAACAGTTTTTCCATCGTATAAAATGAATAGTTGCAAACAGCGTGAAAGTAATGGTCATTTCTACGTTCCGGGCAACCTAGGCTTCACTCTAGGGCGTTGCTCCACCAGATCGAATAGCTAGGGCCTTAGAATTCAACGCCAGAAGCATAAAATACAATATAAATACAACAGCTTTTCCATCGTATAAAATGAATAATTGCAAACAGTGTGAAAGTGATGGTCATTTCTACGTTCCGGGCAACCTAGGCTCCGCTCTAGGGCGTTGCTCCACCAGATCGAATAGCTAGGGACTTAGAATTCAACGCCAGAAGCATAAAATACAATAAAAATACAACAGCTTTTCCATCGTATAACAGGAATAATTACAACCAGTGTGAAAGTAATGCTCGTTTCTACGTTCTGGGCAACCTAGGCTTCACTCTAGGGCGTTGCTCCACCACATCGAATAGCTACGGCCTTAGAAGTCAGCGTCAGAAGCATAAAATACAATATAATGACAACAGCTTTTCCATCGTATAACAGGAATAATTACAACCAGAGTGAAAGTAATGCTCGTTTCTACGTTCCGGGCAACCTAGGCTTCACTCTAGGGCGTTGCTCCACCACATCGAATAGCTACGGCCTCAGAAGTCAACGCCCGAAGCATAAAATGCAATAATAATACAGCAGTTTTTCCATCGTATAACGGGAATAATTGCAACCAGAGTGAAGATGATGGTCATTTCTACGTTCCGTATAACCTAGGCGTCACTCTAGGGCGTTCCTCCAGCACATCTAATATCTACGGCCTTAGAAGTCAACGCCAGAAGCATAAAATACAATATAAATACAACAGCTCTTCCATCGTGTAAAATGAATGATTGAAAACAGTGTGAAAGTAATGGTCATTTCTACGTTCCGGGCAACCTAGGCTCCTCTCTAGGGCGTTGCTCCACCAGATCGAATAGCTAGGGACTTAGAATTCAACGCCAGATGCATAAAATACAATAAAAATGCAACAGTTTTTCCATTGTATAAGAGGAATAATTGCAAGCAGTGTGAAAGTAATGGTCCTTTCTACGTTTCGGGCAACCTAGACTTCACTCTACGGCGTTGCTCCACCAAATCGAATAGCTAGGGCCTTAGAAGTCAACGCCCAAAGCATAAAATACAATATAAATACAACAGCTTTTCCATCGTATAAAATGAATAATTGCAAACAGTGTGAAAGTAATGGTCATTTCTACGTTCCGGGCAACCTAGGCTTCACTCTAGGGCGTAGCTCCACCAGATCGAATAGCTAGGGACTTAGAATTCAACGCCAGAAGCATAAAATACAATAAAAATACAACAGTCTTGCCATCGTATAATAGGAATAATTCCAACCAGTGTGAAGTTAATGGTCATTTCTACGTTCCGTGCAACCTAGGCGTCTCTCTAGCGCGTTCCTCCACCACATCTAATAGCTACGGCCTTAGAAGTCAACGCCATAAGCATAAAATACAATATAAATACAACAGCTTCTCCATCGTATAAAATGAATAATTGCAGACAGAGTGAAAGTAATGGTCATTGCTGCGTTCCGGGCAACCTAGGCTCCTCTCTAGGGCGTTCCTCCACCAGCTCGAATAGCTAGGGTCTTAGAATTCAACGCCAGATGCATAAAATACAATAAAATGCAACAGTTTTTCCATTGTATAACTGGAATAATTGCAAGCAGTGTGAAAGTAATGGTCATTTCTACGTTCCGTGCATCCTAGGCGTCACTCCAGCGCGTTCCTCCACCACATCTAATAGCTACGGCCTTAGAAGTCAACGCCAGAAGCATAAAATACAATAAAAATACAACAGTTTTTCCATGGTATAACAGGAATAATTGCAACCAGTGTGAAAGTAATGCTCGTTTCTACGTTCCCGGCAACCTAGACTTCACTCTAGGGCGTTGCTCCACCACATCGAATAACCACGGCCTTAGATGTCAACGCCAGAATCACAAAATACTATATAAATACCACAGCTTTTCCATCGTATAAAATGAATAATTGCAAACAGTGTGGAGATGATGGTCATTTCTACGTTCCGGGCTACATAGGATTCACTCTAGGGCGTTGCTCCACCACATCGAATAGCTACAGCCTTAGAAGTCAACGCCAGAAGCATAAAATACAATATAAATACAACAGCCTTTCCATTGTATAGCATGAATAATAGCAACTAGTGTGAAAGTTATGGTCATATCTACGTTCGGGGCAACCTAGGCATGACGCTAGGGCGTTGCTCCTCCAGATGGAATAGGTATGGCTATAGAAGTCAAAGCCTGAAGCATAAAATACAGTAAAGATACAAGAGCTTCTCCATCGTATAACAGGTATAATTGCAACCAGTGTGAAAGTGATGGTCATTTCTACGTTCCGGGCAACCTAGGCTCCGCTCTATGCGGTGCTCCACCAGATCGAATAGCTAGGGACTTAGAAGTCAACGCCAGAAGCATAAAATACAATAAAAATACAACAGTTGTTCCATTGTATAACAGGAATAATTGCGACCAGTGTGAAAGTACTGGTCATTTCTGCGTTTCGGACAACCTAGACTTCACCCTAGGGCGTTGCTCCACCAAATCGAATAGCTAGGGCCTTAGAAGCCAACGCCCAAAGCATAAAATACAATATAAATACAACAGCTTTTCCATCGTATAAAATGAATAATTGCAAACAGTGTGAAAGTAAAGGTCACTTCTACGTTCCGTGCAACCTAGGCGTACACTCTAGCGCGTTGCTCCACCACATCTAATAGCTACGGCCTTAGAAGTCAACGCCAGAAGCATAAAATACAATATAAATACAACAGCTTTTCCATCGTATAAAATGAATAATTGCAAACAGAGTGAAAGAAATGGTCATTGCTGCGTTCCGGGCAATCTAGGCTTCACTCTAGGGCGTTCCTCCACCAGACCGAATAGCTAGGGACTTAGGATTCAACTCAAGAAGCATAAAATACAATATAAATACAACAGCTCTTCAATCGTATAAAATGAATAATTGCAAACAGTGTGAAAGTAATGGTCATTTCTACGTTCCGGGCAACCTAGGCTTCACTCTAGGGCGTTGCTCCACCAGATCGAATAGCTAGGGCCTTAGAATTCAACGCCAGAAGCATAAAATACAATATATATACAACAGCTTTTCCATCGTATAAAATGAATAATTGCAAACAGTGTGAAAGTGATGGTCATTTCTACGTTCCGGGCAACCTAGGCGTCACTCTAGGGCGTTGCTACACCACATCTAATAGCTACAGTCTTAGAAGTCAACGCCAGAAGCAGAAAATGCAATAAAAATGCAACAGTTTTTCCATCGTATAGCATGATTAATTGCAACCAGAGTGAAGGTGATGGTCATTTCTACGCTCCGGGCAACGTAGGCCTCACTCTAGGGCGTTGGTCAACCAGTGCGAATAGTTAGGGCCTAAGAAGTCAACGATAGAATCATAAAATACAAAATAAATACAACAGTTTTTCCATCGTATAAAAAGTATAATTGCAACCAGTGTGAAAGTTATGGTCACTTCTACGTTCCGGGCAACCTTGGCTTCACACTAGGGCGTTGCTCCACCAGATCGAAGAGTGAGGGCCTTAGACGTCAACGCCAGAAGCATAAAGTACATTAGAAATGCAACAGTTTTTCCATCGTATAGCATGAATAATTGCAACCAGTGTGAAAGTAATGACCATTTCGACGTTTCGGGCATCCAAGACATAACTCTGAGGCATTTTTCCTCCAGACCGAAGAGTTACGGCCTTAGAAGTCAACGCCAGAAGCATAAAATACGAAATAAATACAACAGTTTTTCCATCGTATAACATGAATAATTGCTACCAGTGTGAAAGTTATGGTCATATCTACGTTCCGGGCAACCTAGGCTTGACTCTAGGGCGTTGCTCCTCCAGATGGAGTAGGTATGGCTATAGAAGTCAATGCCTGAAGCATAAAATACAATAAAGATACAAGAGTTTCTCCATCGTATTACAGGTATAATTGCAACCAGTGTGAAAGTGATGGTCATTTCTACGTTCCGGGCAACCTAGGCTCCGCTCAATGCGTTGCTCCGACAGATCGAATAGCTAGGGACTTAGAACTCAACGCCAGAAGCATAAAATACAATAAAAATACACCAGTTGTTCCATTGTATAACAGGAATAATTGCAACCAGGGTGAAAGTAATGGTCGTTTCTACGTTCCGGGCAACCTAAGCTTCACACTAGGGCGTTGCTCCACCACATCAAATATCTACGGCCTTAGATGTCAGCGCCAGAATCACAAAATACAATATAAATACCACAGCTTTTCCATCGTATAAAATGAATAATTGCAAACAGTGTGAAGATGATGGTCATTTCTACGTTCCGGGCTACCTAGGCTTCACTCCAGGGCGTTGCTCCACCACATCGAATGGCTACGGCCTTAGAAGTCAACGCCAGAAGCACAAAATACAATATAAATACAACAGCTTTTCCATCGTATAAAATGAATAATTGCAAACAGTGTGAAAATAATGGTCATTTCTACGTTCCGGGCTACCTAGGCTTCACTCTAGGGCGTTGGGCCACCATATCGAATAGCTACGGCCTCAGAAGTCAACGCGCGAAGCATAAAATGCAATAAAAATACAGCAGTTTTTCCATCGTATAACAGGAATAATTGCAACCAGAGTGAAGATGATGGTCATTTCTACGTTCCGTACAACCTAGGCGTCACTCTAGGGCGTTGCTCCAGCACATCTAATATCTACGGCCTTAGAAGTCAACGCCAGAAGCATAAAATACAATAAAGATGCAACAGTTTTTCCATCGTATAAGAGGAATAATTACAACCAGTGTGAAAGTAATGGTCATTGCTGCGTTCCGGGCAACCTAGGCTCCTCTCTAGGGCGTTGCTCCACCAGATCGAATAGCTAGAGTCTTAGAATTCAACGCCAGATGCATAAAATACAATAAAAATGCAACAGTTTTTCCATCGTATAAAATGAATAATTGCAAACAGTGTGAAAGTAATGGTCATTTCTACGTTCCGGGCAACCTAGGCTCCGCTATAGGGCGTTGCTCCACCAGATCGAATAGCTAGGGACTTAGACTTCAACGCCAGATGCATAAAATACAATAAAAATGCAGCAGTTTTTCCATTGTATAACAGGAATAATTGCAAGCAGTGTGAAAGTAATGGTCATTTCTACGTTCCGTGCAACCTAGGCGTCACTCTAGCGCGTTCCTCCACCACATCTAACAGCTACGGCCTTAGAAGTCAACTCCAGAAGCATAAAAAACAATAAAAGCACAACAGTTTTACCATGGTACAACAGGAATAATTGCAACCAGTGTGAAAGTAATGGTCGTTTCTACGTTCCCGGCAACCTAGACTTCACTCTAGGGCGTTGCTCCACCACATCGAATAACCCCGGCCTTAGATGTCAACGCCAGAATCACAAAATGCAATATAAATACCACAGCTTTTCCATCGTATAAAATGAATAATTGCAAACAGTGTGGAGATGATGGTTATTTCTACGTTCCGGGCTACATAGGATTCACTCTAGGGCGTTGCTCCACCACATCGAACAGCTACAGCCTTAGAAGTCAACGCCAGATGCATAAAATACAATATAAATACAACAGCCTTTCCATCGTATAGCATGAGTAGTAGCAACCATTGTGGAAGTTATGGTCATATCTATGTTCCGGGCAACCTAGGCATGACGCTAGGGCGTTGCTCCTCCAGATGGAATAGGTATGGCTATAGAAGCCAATGCCTGAAGCATAAAATACAGTAAAGATACAAGAGCTTCTCCATACTATAACAGGTATAATTGCAACCAGTGTGAAAGTGATGGTCATTTCTACGTTCCGGGCAACCTAGGCTCCGCTCTATGCGGGTCTCCACCAGATCGAATAGCTAGGGACTTACAAGTCCACGCCAGAAGCATAAAATTCAATAAAAATACAACAGTTGTTGCATTGTATAACAGGAATAATTGCAACCAGTGTCAAAGTACTGGTCATTTCTACGTTTCGGGCAACCTAGACTTCACTCTACGGCGTTGCTCCACCAAATCGAATAGCTAGGGCCTTAGAAGTCAACGCCCAAAGCATAAAATACAATATAAATACAACAGCTTTTCCATCGTATAAAATGAATAATTGCAAACAGTGTGAAAGTAATGGTCATTTCTACGTTCCGGGCAACCTAGGCTTCACTCTAGGGCGTAGCTCCACCAGATCGAATAGCTAGGGACTTAGAATTCAACGCCAGAAGCATAAAATACAATAAAAATACAACAGTCTTGCCATCGTATAATAGGAATAATTCCAACCAGTGTGAAGTTAATGGTCATTTCTACGTTCCGTGCAACCTAGGCGTCTCTCTAGCGCGTTCCTCCACCACATCTAATAGCTACGGCCTTAGAAGTCAACGCCATAAGCATAAAATACAATATAAATACAACAGCTTCTCCATCGTATAAAATGAATAATTGCAGACAGAGTGAAAGTAATGGTCATTGCTGCGTTCCGGGCAACCTAGGCTCCTCTCTAGGGCGTTCCTCCACCAGATCGAATAGCTAGGGTCTTAGAATTCAACGCCAGATGCATAAAATACAATAAAATGCAACAGTTTTTCCATTGTATAACTGGAATAATTGCAAGCAGTGTGAAAGTAATGGTCATTTCTACGTTCCGTGCATCCTAGGCGTCACTCCAGCGCGTTCCTCCACCACATCTAATAGCTACGGCCTTAGAAGTCAACGCCAGAAGCATAAAATACAATAAAAATACAACAGTTTTTCCATGGTATAACAGGAATAATTGCAACCAGTGTGAAAGTAATGCTCGTTTCTACGTTCCCGGCAACCTAGACTTCACTCTAGGGCGTTGCTCCACCACATCGAATAACCACGGCCTTAGATGTCAACGCCAGAATCACAAAATACTATATAAATACCACAGCTTTTCCATCGTATAAAATGAATAATTGCAAACAGTGTGGAGATGATGGTCATTTCTACGTTCCGGGCTACATAGGATTCACTCTAGGGCGTTGCTCCACCACATCGAATAGCTACAGCCTTAGAAGTCAACGCCAGAAGCATAAAATACAATATAAATACAACAGCATTTCCATTGTATAGCATGAATAATAGCAACTAGTGTGAAAGTTATGGTCATATCTACGTTCCGGGCAACCTAGGCATGACGCTAGGGCGTTGCTCCTCCAGATGGAATAGGTATGGCTATAGAAGTCAAAGCCTGAAGCATAAAATACAGTAAAGATACAAGAGCTTCTCCATCGTATAACAGGTATAATTGCAACCAGTGTGAAAGTGATGGTCATTTCTACGTTCCGGGCAACCTAGGCTCCGCTCTATGCGGTGCTCCACCAGATCGAATAGCTAGGGACTTAGAAGTCAACGCCAGAAGCATAAAATACAATAAAAATACAACAGTTGTTCCATTGTATAACAGGAATAATTGCGACCAGTGTGAAAGTACTGGTCATTTCTGCGTTTCGGACAACCTAGACTTCACCCTAGGGCGTTGCTCCACCAAATCGAATAGCTAGGGCCTTAGAAGCCAACGCCCAAAGCATAAAATACAATATAAATACAACAGCTTTTCCATCGTATAAAATGAATAATTGCAAACAGTGTGAAAGTAAAGGTCACTTCTACGTTCCGTGCAACCTAGGCGTACACTCTAGCGCGTTGCTCCACCACATCTAATAGCTACGGCCTTAGAAGTCAACGCCAGAAGCATAAAATACAATATAAATACAACAGCTTTTCCATCGTATAAAATGAATAATTGCAAACAGAGTGAAAGAAATGGTCATTGCTGCGTTCCGGGCAATCTAGGCTTCACTCTAGGGCGTTCCTCCACCAGACCGAATAGCTAGGGACTTAGGATTCAACTCAAGAAGCATAAAATACAATATAAATACAACAGCTCTTCCATCGTATAAAATGAATAATTGCAAACAGTGTGAAAGTAATGGTCATTTCTACGTTCCGGGCAACCTAGGCTTCACTCTAGGGCGTTGCTCCACCAGATCGAATAGCTAGGGCCTTAGAATTCAACGCCAGAAGCATAAAATACAATATATATACAACAGCTTTTCCATCGTATAAAATGAATAATTGCAAACAGTGTGAAAGTGATGGTCATTTCTACGTTCCGGGCAACCTAGGCGTCACTCTAGGGCGTTGCTACACCACATCTAATAGCTACAGTCTTAGAAGTCAACGCCAGAAGCAGAAAATGTAATAAAAATGCAACAGTTTTTCCATCGTATAGCATGATTAATTGCAACCAGAGTGAAGGTGATGGTCATTTCTACGCTCCGGGCAACGTAGGCCTCACTCTAGGGCATTGGTCAACCAGAGCGAATAGTTAGGGCCTAAGAAGTCAACGATAGAATCATAAAATACAAAATAAATACAACAGTTTTTCCATCGTATAAAAAGTATAATTGCAACCAGTGTGAAAGTTATGGTCACTTCTACGTTCCGGGCAACCTTGGCTTCACACTAGGGCGTTGCTCCACCAGATCGAAGAGTGAGGGCCTTAGACGTCAACGCCAGAAGCATAAAGTACATTAGGAATGCAACAGTTTTTCCATCGTATAGCATGAATAATTGCAACCAGTGTGAAAGTAATGACCATTTCGACGTTTCGGGCATCCAAGACATAACTCTGAGGCATTTTTCCTCCAGACCGAAGAGTTACGGCCTTAGAAGTCAACGCCAGAAGCATAAAATACGAAATAAATACAACAGTTTTTCCATCGTATAACATGAATAATTGCTACCAGTGTGAAAGTTATGGTCATATCTACGTTCCGGGCAACCTAGGCTTGACTCTAGGGCGTTGCTCCTCCAGATGGAGTAGGTATGGCTATAGAAGTCAATGCCTGAAGCATAAAATACAATAAAGATACAAGAGTTTCTCCATCGTATTACAGGTATAATTGCAACCAGTGTGAAAGTGATGGTCATTTCTACGTTCCGGGCAACCTAGGCTCCGCTCAATGCGTTGCTCCGACAGATCGAATAGCTAGGGACTTAGAACTCAACGCCAGAAGCATAAAATACAATAAAAATACACCAGTTGTTCCATTGTATAACAGGAATAATTGCAACCAGGGTGAAAGTAATGGTCGTTTCTACGTTCCGGGCAACCTAAGCTTCACACTAGGGCGTTGCTCCACCACATCAAATATCTACGGCCTTAGATGTCAGCGCCAGAATCACAAAATACAATATAAATACCACAGCTTTTCCATCGTATAAAATGAATAATTGCAAACAGTGTGAAGATGATGGTCATTTCTACGTTCCGGGCTACCTAGGCTTCACTCCAGGGCGTTGCTCCACCACATCGAATGGCTACGGCCTTAGAAGTCAACGCCAGAAGCACAAAATACAATATAAATACAACAGCTTTTCCATCGTATAAAATGAATAATTGCAAACAGTGTGAAAATAATGGTCATTTCTACGTTCCGGGCTACCTAGGCTTCACTCTAGGGCGTTGGGCCACCATATCGAATAGCTAGGGCCTTAGAATTCAACGCCAGAAGCATAAAATACAATATAAATACAACAGCTCTTCCATCGTATAAAATGAATAATTGCAACCAGTGTGAAAGTTATGGTCACTTCTACGTTCCGGGCAACCTTGGCTTCACTCTGCGGCGTTGCTCCACCAGATCGAATAGCTAGGGCCTTAGAATTCAACGCCAGAAGCATAAAATACAATATAAATACAACAGCTTTTCCATCGTATAAAAGGTATAATTGCAAACAGTGTGAAAGTGATGGTCATTTCTACGTTCCGGGCAACCTAGGCACCGTTCTAGGGCGTTGCTCCACCAGATCGAATAGCTAGGGACTTAGAATTCAACGCCTGATGCATAAAATACAATAAAAATGCAACAGTTTTTCCATTGTATAACAGGAATAATTGCAAGCAGTGTGAAAGTAATGGTCACTTCTACGTTCCGTGCAACCTAGGCTTCACTCTAGGGCGTAGCTCCACCAGATCGAATAGCTAGGGACTTAGAAGTCAACGCCAGAAGCATAAAATACAATATAAATACAACAGCTCTTCCATCGTATAAAATGAATAATTGCAAACAGTGTGAAAGTAATGGTCATTTCTACGTTCCGGGCAACCTAGGCTTCAGTCTAGGGCGTTGCTCCACCAGATCGAATAGCTAGGGCCTTAGAATTCAACGCCAGAAGCATAAAATACAATATAAATACAACAGCTTTTCCATCGTATAAAATGAATAATTGCAAACAGTGTGAAAGTGATGGTCATTTCTACGTTCCGGGCAACCTAGGCACCGCTCTAGGGCGTTGCTCCACCAGATCGAATAGCTAGGGCCTTAGAATTCAACGCCAGAAGCATAAAATACAATATAAATACAACAGCTTTTCCATCGTATAAAATGAATAATTGCAAACAGTGTGAATGTCATGGTCGTTTCTACGTTCCGGGAAACCTAGCCTTCACTCTAGGGCGTTACTCCACCAGATCGAACAGCTACGGCCTTACAATTCAACGCCAGAAGCATAAAATACAATATAAATAGAACAGCTTTTCCATAGTATAAAATGAATAATTGCAAACAGTTTGAAGGTGATGGTCATTTCTACGTTCCGGGCAACCTAGGCTCCGCTCTAGGGCGTTGCTCCACCAGATCGAATAGCTAGGGACTTAGGATTCAACTCAAGAAGCATAAAATACAATATAAATACAACAGCTCTTCCATCGTATAAAATGAATAATTGCAAACAGTGTGAAAGTAATGGTCATTTCTACGTTCCGGGCAACCTAGGCTTCACTCTAGGGCGTTGCTACACCACATCTAATAGCTACAGTCTTAGAAGTCAACGCCAGAAGCAGAAAATGCAATAAAAATGCAACAGTTTTTCCATCGTATAGCATGATTAATTGCAACCAGAGTGAAGGTGATGGTCATTTCTACGCTCCGGGCAACCTAGGCCTCACTCTAGGGCGTTGGTCAACCAGAGCGAATAGTTAGGGCCTAAGAAGTCAACGATAGAATCATAAAATACAAAATAAATACAACAGTTTTTCCATCGTATAAAAAGTATAATTGCAACCAGTGTGAAAGTTATGGTCACTTCTACGTTCCGGGCAACCTTGGCTTCACACTAGGGCGTTGCTCCACCAGATCGAAGAGTGAGGGCCTTAGACGTCAACGCCAGAAGCATAAAGTATATTAGAAATGCAACAGTTTTTCCATCGTATAGCATGAATAATTGCAACCAGTGTGAAAGTAATGACCATTTCGACGTTTCGGGCATCCAAGACATAACTCTGAGGCATTTTTCCTCCAGACCGAAGAGTTACGGCCTTAGAAGTCAACGCCAGAAGCATAAAATACGAAATAAATACAACAGTTTTTCCATCGTATAACATGAATAATTGCTACCAGTGTGAAAGTTATGGTCATATCTACGTTCCGGGCAACCTAGGCTTGACTCTAGGGCGTTGCTCCTCCAGATGGAGTAGGTATGGCTATAGAAGTCAATGCCTGAAGCATAAAATACAATAAAGATACAAGAGTTTCTCCATCGTATTACAGGTATAATTGCAACCAGTGTGAAAGTGATGGTCATTTCTACGTTCCGGGCAACCTAGGCTCCGCTCAATGCGTTGCTCCGACAGATCGAATAGCTAGGGACTTAGAACTCAACGCCAGAAGCATAAAATACAATAAAAATACACCAGTTGTTCCATTGTATAACAGGAATAATTGCAACCAGGGTGAAAGTAATGGTCGTTTCTACGTTCCGGGCAACCTAAGCTTCACACTAGGGCGTGGCTCCACCACATCAAATATCTACGGCCTTAGATGTCAGCGCCAGAATCACAAAATACAATATAAATACCACAGCTTTTCCATCGTATAAAATGAATAATTGCAAACAGTGTGAAGATGATGGTCATTTCTACGTTCAGGGCTACCTAGGCTTCACTCCAGGGCGTTGCTCCACCACATCGAATGGCTACGGCCTTAGAAGTCAACGCCAGAAGCACAAAATACAATATAAATACAACAGCTTTTCCATCGTATAAAATGAATAATTGCAAACAGTGTGAAAATAATGGTCATTTCTACGTTCCGGGCTACCTAGGCTTCACTCTAGGGCGTTGGGCCACCATATCGAATAGCTACGGCCTCAGAAGTCAACGCGCGAAGCATAAAATGCAATAAAAATACAGCAGTTTTTCCATCGTATAACAGGAATAATTGCAACCAGAGTGAAGATGATGGTCATTTCTACGTTCCGTACAACCTAGGCGTCACTCTAGGGCGTTGCTCCAGCACATCTAATATCTACGGCCTTAGAAGTCAACGCCAGAAGCATAAAATACAATATAAATACAACAGCTCTTCCATCGTATAAAATGAATAATTGCAAACAGTATGAAAGTAATGGTCATTTCTACGTTCCGGGCAACCTAGGCTTCACTCTGCGGCGTTGCTCCACCAGATCGAATAGCTAGGGCCTTAGAATTCAACGCCAGAAGCATAAAATACAATATAAATACAACAGCTTTTCCATCGTATAAAAGGTATAATTGCAAACAGTGTGAAAGTGATGGTCATTTCTACGTTCCGGGCAACCTAGGCACCGTTCTAGGGCGTTGCTCCACCAGATCGAATAGCTAGGGACTTAGAATTCAACGCCTGATGCATAAAATACAATAAAAATGCAACAGTTTTTCCATTGTATAACAGGAATAATTGCAAGCAGTGTGAAAGTAATGGTCACTTCTACGTTCCGTGCAACCTAGGCTTCACTCTAGGGCGTAGCTCCACCAAATCGAATAGCTAGGGCCTTAGAAGTCAACGCCCAAAGCATAAAATACAATATAAATACAACAGCTTTTCCATCGTATAAAATGAATAATTGCAAACAGTGTGAAAGTAATGGTCATTTCTACGTTCCGGGCAACCTAGGCTTCACTCTAGGGCGTAGCTCCACCAGATCGAATAGCTAGGGACTTAGAATTCAACGCCAGAAGCATAAAATACAATAAAAATACAACAGTCTTGCCATCGTATAATAGGAATAATTCCAACCAGTGTGACGGTAATGGTCATTTCTACGTTCCGTGCAACCTAGGCGTCTCTCTAGCGCGTTCCTCCACCACATCTAATAGCTACGGCCTTAGAAGTCAACGCCATAAGCATAAAATACAATATAAATACAACAGCTTCTCCATCGTATAAAATGAATAATTGCAGACAGAGTGAAAGTAATGGTCATTGCTGCGTTCCGGGCAACCTAGGCTCCTCTCTAGGGCGTTCCTCCACCAGATCGAATAGCTAGGGTCTTAGAATTCAACGCCAGATGCATAAAATACAATAAAATGCAACAGTTTTTCCATTGTATAACTGGAATAATTGCAAGCAGTGTGAAAGTAATGGTCATTTCTACGTTCCGTGCATCCTAGGCGTCACTCCAGCGCGTTCCTCCACCACATCTAATAGCTACGGCCTTAGAAGTCAACGCCAGAAGCATAAAATACAATAAAAATACAACAGTTTTTCCATGGTATAACAGGAATAATTGCAACCAGTGTGAAAGTAATGCTCGTTTCTACGTTCCCGGCAACCTAGACTTCACTCTAGGGCGTTGCTCCACCACATCGAATAACCACGGCCTTAGATGTCAACGCCAGAATCACAAAATACTATATAAATACCACAGCTTTTCCATCGTATAAAATGAATAATTGCAAACAGTGTGGAGATGATGGTCATTTCTACGTTCCGGGCTACATAGGATTCACTCTAGGGCGTTGCTCCACCACATCGAATAGCTACAGCCTTAGAAGTCAACGCCAGAAGCATAAAATACAATATAAATACAACAGCCTTTCCATTGTATAGCATGAATAATAGCAACTAGTGTGAAAGTTATGGTCATATCTACGTTCCGGGCAACCTAGGCATGACGCTAGGGCGTTGCTCCTCCAGATGGAATAGGTATGGCTATAGAAGTCAAAGCCTGAAGCATAAAATACAGTAAAGATACAAGAGCTTCTCAATCGTATAACAGGTATAATTGCAACCAGTGTGAAAGTGATGGTCATTTCTACGTTCCGGGCAACCTAGGCTCCGCTCTATGCGGTGCTCCACCAGATCGAATAGCTAGGGACTTAGAAGTCAACGCCAGAAGCATAAAATACAATAAAAATACAACAGTTGTTCCATTGTATAACAGGAATAATTGCGACCAGTGTGAAAGTACTGGTCATTTCTGCGTTTCGGACAACCTAGACTTCACCCTAGGGCGTTGCTCCACCAAATCGAATAGCTAGGGCCTTAGAAGCCAACGCCCAAAGCATAAAATACAATATAAATACAACAGCTTTTCCATCGTATAAAATGAATAATTGCAAACAGTGTGAAAGTAAAGGTCACTTCTACGTTCCGTGCAACCTAGGCGTACACTCTAGCGCGTTGCTCCACCACATCTAATAGCTACAGTCTTAGAAGTCAACGCCAGAAGCAGAAAATGCAATAAAAATGCAACAGTTTTTCCATCGTATAGCATGATTAATTGCAACCAGAGTGAAGGTGATGGTCATTTCTACGCTCCGGGCAACCTAGGCCTCACTCTAGGGCGTTGGTCAACCAGAGCGAATAGTTAGGGCCTAAGAAGTCAACGATAGAATCATAAAATACAAAATAAATACAACAGTTTTTCCATCGTATAAAAAGTATAATTGCAACCAGTGTGAAAGTTATGGTCACTTCTACGTTCCGGGCAACCTTGGCTTCACACTAGGGCGTTGCTCCACCAGATCGAAGAGTGAGGGCCTTAGACGTCAACGCCAGAAGCATAAAGTACATTAGAAATGCAACAGTTTTTCCATCGTATAGCATGAATAATTGCAACCAGTGTGAAAGTAATGACCATTTCGACGTTTCGGGCATCCAAGACATAACTCTGAGGCATTTTTCCTCCAGACCGAAGAGTTACGGCCTTAGAAGTCAACGCCAGAAGCATAAAATACGAAATAAATACAACAGTTTTTCCATCGTATAACATGAATAATTGCTACCAGTGTGAAAGTTATGGTCATATCTACGTTCCGGGCAACCTAGGCTTGACTCTAGGGCGTTGCTCCTCCAGATGGAGTAGGTATGGCTATAGAAGTCAATGCCTGAAGCATAAAATACAATAAAGATACAAGAGTTTCTCCATCGTATTACAGGTATAATTGCAACCAGTGTGAAAGTGATGGTCATTTCTACGTTCCGGGCAACCTATGCTCCGCTCAATGCGTTGCTCCGACAGATCGAATAGCTAGGGACTTAGAACTCAACGCCAGAAGCATAAAATACAATAAAAATACACCAGTTGTTCCATTGTATAACAGGAATAATTGCAACCAGGGTGAAAGTAATGGTCGTTTCTACGTTCCGGGCAACCTAAGCTTCACACTAGGGCGTTGCTCCACCACATCAAATATCTACGGCCTTAGATGTCAGCGCCAGAATCACAAAATACAATATAAATACCACAGCTTTTCCATCGTATAAAATGAATAATTGCAAACAGTGTGAAGATGATGGTCATTTCTACGTTCCGGGCTACCTAGGCTTCACTCCAGGGCGTTGCTCCACCACATCGAATGGCTACGGCCTTAGAAGTCAACGCCAGAAGCACAAAATACAATATAAATACAACAGCTTTTCCATCGTATAAAATGAATAATTGCAAACAGTGTGAAAATAATGGTCATTTCTACGTTCCGGGCTACCTAGGCTTCACTCTAGGGCGTTGGGCCACCATATCGAATAGCTACGGCCTCAGAAGTCAACGCGCGAAGCATAAAATGCAATAAAAATACAGCAGTTTTTCCATCGTATAACAGGAATAATTGCAACCAGAGTGAAGATGATGGTCATTTCTACGTTCCGTACAACCTAGGCGTCACTCTAGGGCGTTGCTCCAGCACATCTAATATCTACGGCCTTAGAAGTCAACGCCAGAAGCATAAAATACAATATAAATACAACAGCTCTTCCATCGTATAAAATGAATAATTGCAAACAGTATGAAAGTAATGGTCATTTCTACGTTCCGGGCAACCTAGGCTTCACTCTGCGGCGTTGCTCCGCCAGATCGAATAGCTAGGGCCTTAGAATTCAACGCCAGAAGCATAAAATACAATATAAATACAACAGCTTTTCCATCGTATAAAAGGTATAATTGCAAACAGTGTGAAAGTGATGGTCATTTCTACGTTCCGGGCAACCTAGGCACCGTTCTAGGGCGTTGCTCCACCAGATCGAATAGCTAGGGACTTAGAATTCAACGCCTGATGCATAAAATACAATAAAAATGCAACAGTTTTTCCATTGTATAACAGGAATAATTGCAAGCAGTGTGAAAGTAATGGTCACTTCTACGTTCCGTGCAACCTAGGCTTCACTCTAGGGCGTAGCTCCACCAGATCGAATAGCTAGGGACTTAGAAGTCAACGCCAGAAGCATAAAATACAATATAAATACAACAGCTCTTCCATCGTATAAAATGAATAATTGCAAACAGTGTGAAAGTAATGGTCATTTCTACGTTCCGGGCAACCTAGGCTTCAGTCTAGGGCGTTGCTCCACCAGATCGAATAGCTAGGGCCTTAGAATTCAACGCCAGAAGCATAAAATACAATATAAATACAACAGCTTTTCCATCGTATAAAATGAATAATTGCAAACAGTGTGAAAGTGATGGTCATTTCTACGTTCCGGGCAACCTAGGCACCGCTCTAGGGCGTTGCTCCACCAGACCGAATAGCTAGGGACTTAGGATTCAACTCAAGAAGCATAAAATACAATATAAATACAACAGCTCTTCCATCGTATAAAATGAATAATTGCAAACAGTGTGAAAGTAATGGTCATTTCTACGTTCCGGGCAACCTAGGCTTCACTCTAGGGCGTTGCTCCACCAGATCGAATAGCTAGGGCCTTAGAATTCAACGCCAGAAGCATAAAATACAATATATATACAACAGCTTTTCCATCGTATAAAATGAATAATTGCAAACAGTGTGAAAGTGATGGTCATTTCTACGTTCCGGGCAACCTAGGCTCCGCTCTAGGTTGTTGCTCCACCAGATCGAATAGCTAGGGACTTAGAATTCAACGCCAGATGCATAAGATGCAATAAAAATGCAGCAGTTTTTCCGTCGTATAACAGGAATAATTGCAACCAGAGTGAAGATGATGGTCATTTCTACGGTCCGTGCAGCCTAGGCGTCACTCTAGGGCGTTGCTACACCACATCTAATAGCTACAGTCTTAGAAGTCAACGCCAGAAGCAGAAAATGCAATAAAAATGCAACAGTTTTTCCATCGTATAGCATGATTAATTGCAACCAGAGTGAAGGTGATGGTCATTTCTACGCTCCGGGCAACCTAGGCCTCACTCTAGGGCGTTGGTCAACCAGAGCGAATAGTTAGGGCCTAAGAAGTCAACGATAGAATCATAAAATACAAAATAAATACAACAGTTTTTCCATCGTATAAAAAGTATAATTGCAACCAGTGTGAAAGTTATGGTCACTTCTACGTTCCGGGCAACCTTGGCTTCACACTAGGGCGTTGCTCCACCAGATCGAAGAGTGAGGGCCTTAGACGTCAACGCCAGAAGCATAAAGTACATTAGAAATGCAACAGTTTTTCCATCGTATAGCATGAATAATTGCAACCAGTGTGAAAGTAATGACCATTTCGACGTTTCGGGCATCCAAGACATAACTCTGAGGCATTTTTCCTCCAGACCGAAGAGTTACGGCCTTAGAAGTCAACGCCAGAAGCATAAAATACGAAATAAATACAACAGTTTTTCCATCGTATAACATGAATAATTGCTACCAGTGTGAAAGTTATGGTCATATCTACGTTCCGGGCAACCTAGGCTTGACTCTAGGGCGTTGCTCCTCCAGATGGAGTAGGTATGGCTATAGAAGTCAATGCCTGAAGCATAAAATACAATAAAGATACAAGAGTTTCTCCATCGTATTACAGGTATAATTGCAACCAGTGTGAAAGTGATGGTCATTTCTACGTTCCGGGCAACCTAGGCTCCGCTCAATGCGTTGCTCCGACAGATCGAATAGCTAGGGACTTAGAACTCAACGCCAGAAGCATAAAATACAATAAAAATACACCAGTTGTTCCATTGTATAACAGGAATAATTGCAACCAGGGTGAAAGTAATGGTCGTTTCTACGTTCCGGGCAACCTAAGCTTCACACTAGGGCGTTGCTCCACCACATCAAATATCTACGGCCTTAGATGTCAGCGCCAGAATCACAAAATACAATATAAATACCACAGCTTTTCCATCGTATAAAATGAATAATTGCAAACAGTGTGAAGATGATGGTCATTTCTACGTTCCGGGCTACCTAGGCTTCACTCCAGGGCGTTGCTCCACCACATCGAATGGCTACGGCCTTAGAAGTCAACGCCAGAAGCACAAAATACAATATAAATACAACAGCTTTTCCATCGTATAAAATGAATAATTGCAAACAGTGTGAAAATAATGGTCATTTCTACGTTCCGGGCTACCTAGGCTTCACTCTAGGGCGTTGGGCCACCATATCGAATAGCTACGGCCTCAGAAGTCAACGCGCGAAGCATAAAATGCAATAAAAATACAGCAGTTTTTCCATCGTATAACAGGAATAATTGCAACCAGAGTGAAGATGATGGTCATTTCTACGTTCCGTACAACCTAGGCGTCACTCTAGGGCGTTGCTCCAGCACATCTAATATCTACGGCCTTAGAAGTCAACGCCAGAAGCATAAAATACAATATAAATACAACAGCTCTTCCATCGTATAAAATGAATAATTGCAAACAGTATGAAAGTAATGGTAATTTCTACGTTCCGGGCAACCTAGGCTTCACTCTGCGGCGTTGCTCCACCAGATCGAATAGCTAGGGCCTTAGAATTCAACGCCAGAAGCATAAAATACAATATAAATACAACAGCTTTTCCATCGTATAAAAGGTATAATTGCAAACAGTGTGAAAGTGATGGTCATTTCTACGTTCCGGGCAACCTAGGCACCGTTCTAGGGCGTTGCTCCACCAGATCGAATAGCTAGGGACTTAGAATTCAACGCCTGATGCATAAAATACAATAAAAATGCAACAGTTTTTCCATTGTATAACAGGAATAATTGCAAGCAGTGTGAAAGTAATGGTCACTTCTACGTTCCGTGCAACCTAGGCTTCACTCTAGGGCGTAGCTCCACCAGATCGAATAGCTAGGGACTTAGAAGTCAACGCCAGAAGCATAAAATACAATATAAATACAACAGCTCTTCCATCGTATAAAATGAATAATTGCGAACAGTGTGAAAGTAATGGTCATTTCTACGTTCCGGGCAACCTAGGCTTCAGTCTAGGGCGTTGCTCCACCAGATCGAATAGCTAGGGCCTTAGAATTCAACGCCAGAAGCATAAAATACAATATAAATACAACAGCTTTTCCATCGTATAAAATGAATAATTGCAAACAGTGTGAAAGTGATGGTCATTTCTACGTTCCGGGCAACCTAGGCACCGCTCTAGGGCGTTGCTCCACCAGATCGAATAGCTAGGGCCTTAGAATTCAACGCCAGAAGCATAAAATACAATATAAATACAACAGCTTTTCCATCGTATAAAATGAATAATTGCAAACAGTGTGAATGTCATGGTCGTTTCTACGTTCCGGGAAACCTAGCCTTCACTCTAGGGCGTTACTCCACCAGATCGAACAGCTACGGCCTTACAATTCAACGCCAGAAGCATAAAATACAATATAAATAGAACAGCTTTTCCATAGTATAAAATGAATAATTGCAAACAGTTTGAAAGTGATGGTCATTTCTACGTTCCGGGCAACCTAGGCTCCGCTCTAGGGCGTTGCTCCACCAGATCGAATAGCTAGGGACTTAGGATTCAACTCAAGAAGCATAAAATACAATATAAATACAACAGCTCTTCCATCGTATAAAATGAATAATTGCAAACAGTGTGAAAGTAATGGTCATTTCTACGTTCCGGGCAACCTAGGCTTCACTCTAGGGCGTTGCTACACCACATCTAATAGCTACAGTCTTAGAAGTCAACGCCAGAAGCAGAAAATGCAATAAAAATGCAACAGTTATTCCATCGTATAGCATGATTAATTGCAACCAGAGTGAAGGTGATGGTCATTTCTACGCTCCGGGCAACCTAGGCCTCACTCTAGGGCGTTGGTCAACCGGAGCGAATAGTTAGGGCCTAAGAAGTCAACGATAGAATCATAAAATACAAAATAAATACAACAGTTTTTCCATCGTATAAAAAGTATAATTGCAACCAGTGTGAAAGTTATGGTCACTTCTACGTTCCGGGCAACCTTGGCTTCACACTAGGGCGTTGCTCCACCAGATCGAAGAGTGAGGGCCTTAGACGTCAACGCCAGAAGCATAAAGTACATTAGAAATGCAACAGTTTTTCCATCGTATAGCATGAATAATTGCAACCAGTGTGAAAGTAATGACCATTTCGACGTTTCGGGCATCCAAGACATAACTCTGAGGCATTTTTCCTCCAGACCGAAGAGTTACGGCCTTAGAAGTCAACGCCAGAAGCATAAAATACGAAATAAATACAACAGTTTTTCCATCGTATAACATGAATAATTGCTACCAGTGTGAAAGTTATGGTCATATCTACGTTCCGGGCAACCTAGGCTTGACTCTAGGGCGTTGCTCCTCCAGATGGAGTAGGTATGGCTATAGAAGTCAATGCCTGAAGCATAAAATACAATAAAGATACAAGAGTTTCTCCATCGTGTTACAGGTATAATTGCAACCAGTGTGAAAGTGATGGTCATTTCTACGTTCCGGGCAACCTAGGCTCCGCTCAATGCGTTGCTCCGACAGATCGAATAGCTAGGGACTTAGAACTCAACGCCAGAAGCATAAAATACAATAAAAATACACCAGTTGTTCCATTGTATAACAGGAATAATTGCAACCAGGGTGAAAGTAATGGTCGTTTCTACGTTCCGGGCTACCTAGGCTTCACTCCAGGGCGTTGCTCCACCACATCGAATGGCTACGGCCTTAGAAGTCAACGCCAGAAGCACAAAATACAATATAAATACAACAGCTTTTCCATCGTATAAAATGAATAATTGCAAACAGTGTGAAAATAATGGTCATTTCTACGTTCCGGGCTACCTAGGCTTCACTCTAGGGCGTTGGGCCACCATATCGAATAGCTACGGCCTCAGAAGTCAACGCGCGAAGCATAAAATGCAATAAAAATACAGCAGTTTTTCCATCGTATAACAGGAATAATTGCAACCAGAGTGAAGATGATGGTCATTTCTACGTTCCGTACAACCTAGGCGTCACTCTAGGGCGTTGCTCCAGCACATCTAATATCTACGGCCTTAGAAGTCAACGCCAGAAGCATAAAATACAATATAAATACAACAGCTCTTCCATCGTATAAAATGAATAATTGCAAACAGTATGAAAGTAATGGTCATTTCTACGTTCCGGGCAACCTAGGCTTCACTCTGCGGCGTTGCTCCACCAGATCGAATAGCTAGGGCCTTAGAATTCAACGCCAGAAGCATAAAATACAATATAAATACAACAGCTTTTCCATCGTATAAAAGGTATAATTGCAAACAGTGTGAAAGTGATGGTCATTTCTACGTTCCGGGCAACCTAGGCACCGTTCTAGGGCGTTGCTCCACCAGATCGAATAGCTAGGGACTTAGAATTCAACGCCTGATGCATAAAATACAATAAAAATGCAACAGTTTTTCCATTGTATAACAGGAATAATTGCAAGCAGTGTGAAAGTAATGGTCACTTCTACGTTCCGTGCAACCTAGGCTTCACTCTAGGGCGTAGCTCCACCAGATCGAATAGCTAGGGACTTAGAAGTCAACGCCAGAAGCATAAAATACAATATAAATACAACAGCTCTTCCATCGTATAAAATGAATAATTGCAAACAGTGTGAAAGTAATGGTCATTTCTACGTTCCGGGCAACCTAGGCTTCAGTCTAGGGCGTTGCTCCACCAGATCGAATAGCTAGGGCCTTAGAATTCAACGCCAGAAGCATAAAATACAATATAAATACAACAGCTTTTCCATCGTATAAAATGAATAATTGCAAACAGTGTGAAAGTGATGGTCATTTCTACGTTCCGGGCAACCTAGGCACCGCTCTAGGGCGTTGCTCCACCAGATCGAATAGCTAGGGCCTTAGAATTCAACGCCAGAAGCATAAAATACAATATAAATACAACAGCTTTTCCATCGTATAAAATGAATAATTGCAAACAGTGTGAATGTCATGGTCGTTTCTACGTTCCGTGCAACCTAGGCTTCAGTCTAGGGCGTTGCTCCACCAGATCGAATAGCTAGGGCCTTAGAATTCAACGCCAGAAGCATAAAATACAATATAAATACAACAGCTTTTCCATCGTATAAAATGAATAATTGCAAACAGTGTGAAAGTGATGGTCATTTCTACGTTCCGGGCAACCTAGGCTCCGCTCTAGGGCGTTGCTCCACCAGATCGAATAGCTAGGGACTTAGGATTCAACTCAAGAAGCATAAAATACAATATAAATACAACAGCTCTTCCATCGTATAAAATGAATAATTGCAAACAGTGTGAAAGTAATGGTCATTTCTACGTTCCGGGCAACCTAGGCTTCACTCTAGGGCGTTGCTACACCACATCTAATAGCTACAGTCTTAGAAGTCAACGCCAGAAGCAGAAAATGCAATAAAAATGCAACAGTTTTTCCATCGTATAGCATGATTAATTGCAACCAGAGTGAAGGTGATGGTCATTTCTACGCTCCGGGCAACCTAGGCCTCACTCTAGGGCGTTGGTCAACCAGAGCGAATAGTTAGGGCCTAAGAAGTCAACGATAGAATCATAAAATACAAAATAAATACAACAGTTTTTCCATCGTATAAAAAGTATAATTGCAACCAGTGTGAAAGTTATGGTCACTTCTACGTTCCGGGCAACCTTGGCTTCACACTAGGGCGTTGCTCCACCAGATCGAAGAGTGAGGGCCTTAGACGTCAACGCCAGAAGCATAAAGTACATTAGAAATGCAACAGTTTTTCCATCGTATAGCATGAATAATTGCAACCAGTGTGAAAGTAATGACCATTTCGACGTTTCGGGCATCCAAGACATAACTCTGAGGCATTTTTCCTCCAGACCGAAGAGTTACGGCCTTAGAAGTCAACGCCAGAAGCATAAAATACGAAATAAATACAACAGTTTTTCCATCGTATAACATGAATAATTGCTACCAGTGTGAAAGTTATGGTCATATCTACGTTCCGGGCAACCTAGGCTTGACTCTAGGGCGTTGCTCCTCCAGATGGAGTAGGTATGGCTATAGAAGTCAATGCCTGAAGCATAAAATACAATAAAGATACAAGAGTTTCTCCATCGTATTACAGGTATAATTGCAACCAGTGTGAAAGTGATGGTCATTTCTACGTTCCGGGCAACCTAGGCTCCGCTCAATGCGTTGCTCCGACAGATCGAATAGCTAGGGACTTAGAACTCAACGCCAGAAGCATAAAATACAATAAAAATACACCAGTTGTTCCATTGTATAACAGGAATAATTGCAACCAGGGTGAAAGTAATGGTCGTTTCTACGTTCCGGGCAACCTAAGCTTCACACTAGGGCGTTGCTCCACCACATCAAATATCTACGGCCTTAGATGTCAGCGCCAGAATCACAAAATACAATATAAATACCACAGCTTTTCCATCGTATAAAATGAATAATTGCAAACAGTGTGAAGATGATGGTCATTTCTACGTTCCGGGCTACCTAGGCTTCACTCCAGGGCGTTGGGCCACCATATCGAATAGCTACGGCCTCAGAAGTCAACGCGCGAAGCATAAAATGCAATAAAAATACAGCAGTTTTTCCATCGTATAACAGGAATAATTGCAACCAGAGTGAAGATGATGGTCATTTCTACGTTCCGTACAACCTAGGCGTCACTCTAGGGCGTTGCTCCAGCACATCTAATATCTACGGCCTTAGAAGTCAACGCCAGAAGCATAAAATACAATATAAATACAACAGCTCTTCCATCGTATAAAATGAATAATTGCAAACAGTATGAAAGTAATGGTCATTTCTACGTTCCGGGCAACCTAGGCTTCACTCTGCGGCGTTGCTCCACCAGATCGAATAGCTAGGGCCTTAGAATTCAACGCCAGAAGCATAAAATACAATATAAATACAACAGCTTTTCCATCGTATAAAAGGTATAATTGCAAACAGTGTGAAAGTGATGGTCATTTCTACGTTCCGGGCAACCTAGGCACCGTTCTAGGGCGTTGCTCCACCAGATCGAATAGCTAGGGACTTAGAATTCAACGCCTGATGCATAAAATACAATAAAAATGCAACAGTTTTTCCATTGTATAACAGGAATAATTGCAAGCAGTGTGAAAGTAATGGTCACTTCTACGTTCCGTGCAACCTAGGCTTCACTCTAGGGCGTAGCTCCACCAGATCGAATAGCTAGGGACTTAGAAGTCAACGCCAGAAGCATAAAATACAATATAAATACAACAGCTCTTCCATCGTATAAAATGAATAATTGCAAACAGTGTGAAAGTAATGGTCATTTCTACGTTCCGGGCAACCTAGGCTTCAGTCTAGGGCGTTGCTCCACCAGATCGAATAGCTAGGGCCTTAGAATTCAACGCCAGAAGCATAAAATACAATATAAATACAACAGCTTTTCCATCGTATAAAATGAATAATTGCAAACAGTGTGAAAGTGATGGTCATTTCTACGTTCCGGGCAACCTAGGCACCGCTCTAGGGCGTTGCTCCACCAGATCGAATAGCTAGGGCCTTAGAATTCAACGCCAGAAGCATAAAATACAATATAAATACAACAGCTTTTCCATCGTATAAAATGAATAATTGCAAACAGTGTGAATGTCATGGTCGTTTCTACGTTCCGTGCAACCTAGGCTTCAGTCTAGGGCGTTGCTCCACCAGATCGAATAGCTAGGGCCTTAGAATTCAACGCCAGAAGCATAAAATACAATATAAATACAACAGCTTTTCCATCGTATAAAATGAATAATTGCAAACAGTGTGAAAGTGATGGTCATTTCTACGTTCCGGGCAACCTAGGCTCCGCTCTAGGGCGTTGCTCCACCAGATCGAATAGCTAGGGACTTAGGATTCAACTCAAGAAGCATAAAATACAATATAAATACAACAGCTCTTCCATCGTATAAAATGAATAATTGCAAACAGTGTGAAAGTAATGGTCATTTCTACGTTCCGGGCAACCTAGGCTTCACTCTAGGGCGTTGCTACACCACATCTAATAGCTACAGTCTTAGAAGTCAACGCCAGAAGCAGAAAATGCAATAAAAATGCAACAGTTTTTCCATCGTATAGCATGATTAATTGCAACCAGAGTGAAGGTGATGGTCATTTCTACGCTCCGGGCAACCTAGGCCTCACTCTAGGGCGTTGGTCAACCAGAGCGAATAGTTAGGGCCTAAGAAGTCAACGATAGAATCATAAAATACAAAATAAATACAACAGTTTTTCCATCGTATAAAAAGTATAATTGCAACCAGTGTGAAAGTTATGGTCACTTCTACGTTCCGGGCAACCTTGGCTTCACACTAGGGCGTTGCTCCACCAGATCGAAGAGTGAGGGCCTTAGACGTCAACGCCAGAAGCATAAAGTACATTAGAAATGCAACAGTTTTTCCATCGTATAGCATGAATAATTGCAACCAGTGTGAAAGTAATGACCATTTCGACGTTTCGGGCATCCAAGACATAACTCTGAGGCATTTTTCCTCCAGACCGAAGAGTTACGGCCTTAGAAGTCAACGCCAGAAGCATAAAATACGAAATAAATACAACAGTTTTTCCATCGTATAACATGAATAATTGCTACCAGTGTGAAAGTTATGGTCATATCTACGTTCCGGGCAACCTAGGCTTGACTCTAGGGCGTTGCTCCTCCAGATGGAGTAGGTATGGCTATAGAAGTCAATGCCTGAAGCATAAAATACAATAAAGATACAAGAGTTTCTCCATCGTATTACAGGTATAATTGCAACCAGTGTGAAAGTGATGGTCATTTCTACGTTCCGGGCAACCTAGGCTCCGCTCAATGCGTTGCTCCGACAGATCGAATAGCTAGGGACTTAGAACTCAACGCCAGAAGCATAAAATACAATAAAAATACACCAGTTGTTCCATTGTATAACAGGAATAATTGCAACCAGGGTGAAAGTAATGGTCGTTTCTACGTTCCGGGCAACCTAAGCTTCACACTAGGGCGTTGCTCCACCACATCAAATATCTACGGCCTTAGATGTCAGCGCCAGAATCACAAAATACAATATAAATACCACAGCTTTTCCATCGTATAAAATGAATAATTGCAAACAGTGTGAAGATGATGGTCATTTCTACGTTCCGGGCTACCTAGGCTTCACTCCAGGGCGTTGCTCCACCACATCGAATGGCTACGGCCTTAGAAGTCAACGCCAGAAGCACAAAATACAATATAAATACAACAGCTTTTCCATCGTATAAAATGAATAATTGCAAACAGTGTGAAAATAATGGTCATTTCTACGTTCCGGGCTACCTAGGCTTCACTCTAGGGCGTTGGGCCACCATATCGAATAGCTACGGCCTCAGAAGTCAACGCGCGAAGCATAAAATGCAATAAAAATACAGCAGTTTTTCCATCGTATAACAGGAATAATTGCAACCAGAGTGAAGATGATGGTCATTTCTACGTTCCGTACAACCTAGGCGTCACTCTAGGGCGTTGCTCCAGCACATCTAATATCTACGGCCTTAGAAGTCAACGCCAGAAGCATAAAATACAATATAAATACAACAGCTCTTCCATCGTATAAAATGAATAATTGCAAACAGTATGAAAGTAATGGTCATTTCTACGTTCCGGGCAACCTAGGCTTCACTCTGCGGCGTTGCTCCACCAGATCGAATAGCTAGGGCCTTAGAATTCAACGCCAGAAGCATAAAATACAATATAAATACAACAGCTTTTCCATCGTATAAAAGGTATAATTGCAAACAGTGTGAAAGTGATGGTCATTTCTACGTTCCGGGCAACCTAGGCACCGTTCTAGGGCGTTGCTCCACCAGATCGAATAGCTAGGGACTTAGAATTCAACGCCTGATGCATAAAATACAATAAAAATGCAACAGTTTTTCCATTGTATAACAGGAATAATTGCAAGCAGTGTGAAAGTAATGGTCACTTCTACGTTCCGTGCAACCTAGGCTTCACTCTAGGGCGTAGCTCCACCAGATCGAATAGCTAGGGACTTAGAAGTCAACGCCAGAAGCATAAAATACAATATAAATACAACAGCTCTTCCATCGTATAAAATGAATAATTGCAAACAGTGTGAAAGTAATGGTCATTTCTACGTTCCGGGCAACCTAGGCTTCAGTCTAGGGCGTTGCTCCACCAGATCGAATAGCTAGGGCCTTAGAATTCAACGCCAGAAGCATAAAATACAATATAAATACAACAGCTTTTCCATCGTATAAAATGAATAATTGCAAACAGTGTGAAAGTGATGGTCATTTCTACGTTCCGGGCAACCTAGGCACCGCTCTAGGGCGTTGCTCCACCAGATCGAATAGCTAGGGCCTTAGAATTCAACGCCAGAAGCATAAAATACAATATAAATACAACAGCTTTTCCATCGTATAAAATGAATAATTGCAAACAGTGTGAATGTCATGGTCGTTTCTACGTTCCGGGAAACCTAGCCTTCACTCTAGGGCGTTACTCCACCAGATCGAACAGCTACGGCCTTACAATTCAACGCCAGAAGCATAAAATACAATATAAATAGAACAGCTTTTCCATAGTATAAAATGAATAATTGCAAACAGTTTGAAAGTGATGGTCATTTCTACGTTCCGGGCAACCTAGGCTCCGCTCTAGGGCGTTGCTCCACCAGATCGAATAGCTAGGGACTTAGAATTCAACGCCAGATGCATAAAATACGATAAAAATGCAACAGTTTTTCCATTGTATAACAGGAATAATTGCAAGCAGTGTGAAAGTAATGGTCATTTCTACGTTCCGTGCAACCTAGGCGTCACTCTAGCGCGTTGCTCTACCACATCTAATAGCTACGGCCTTAGAAGTCAACGCCAGAAGCATAAAATACAATATAAATACAACAGCTCTTCCATCGTATAAAATGAATAGTTGCAAACAGTGTGAAAGTAATGGTCATTTCTACGTTCCGGGCAACCTATTCTTCACTCTAGGGCGTTGCTCCACCAGATCGAATAGCTAGGGCCTTAGAATTCAACGCCAGAAGCATAAAATACAATATAAATACAACAGCTTTTCCATCGTATAAAATGAATAATTGCAAACAGTGTGAAAGTAATGGTCATATCGACGCTCCGGGCAACCTAGGCTCCGCTATAGGGCGTTGCTCCACTAGATCGAATAGCTAGGGACTTAGACTTCAACGCCAGATGCATAAAATACAATAAAAATGCAGCAGTTTTTCCATTGTATAACAGGAATAATTGCAAGCAGTGTGAAAGTAATGGTCATTTCTACGTTCCGTGCATCCTAGGCGTCACTCTAGCGCGTTCCTCCACCACATCTAATAGCTACGGCCTTAGAAGTCAACGCCAGAAGCATAAAATACAATAAAAATACAACAGTTTTTCCACGGTATAACAGGAATAATTGCAACCAGTGTGAAAGTAATGGTCGTTTCTACGTTCCCGGCAACCTAGACTTCACTCTAGGGCGTTGCTCCACCACATCGAATAACCACGGCCTTAGATGTCAACGCCAGAATCACAAAATACTATATAAATACCACAGCTTTTCCATCGTATGAAATGAATAATTGCAAACACTGTGGAGATGATGGTCATTTCTACGTTCCGGGCTACATAGGATTCACTCTAGGGCGTTGCTCCACCACATCGAATAGCTACAGCCTTAGAAGTCAACGGCAGAAGCATAAAATACAATATAAATACAACAGCCTTTCCATTGTATAGCATGAATAATAGCAACTAGTGTGAAAGTTATGGTCATATCTACGTTCCGGGCAAACTAGGCATGATGCTAGGGCGTTGCTCCTCCAGATGGAATAGGTATGGCTATAGAAGTCAATGCCTGAAGCATAAAATACAGTAAAGATACAAGAGCTTCTCCATCGTATAACAAGAATAATTGCCACCAGTGTGAAAGTACTGGTCATTTCTACGTTTCGGGCAACCTAGACTTCACCCTAGGGCGTTGCTCCACCAAATCGAATAGCTAGGGCCTTAGAAGTCAACGCCCAAAGCATAATATAGAATATAAATGCAACAGCTTTTCCATCGTATAAAATGAATAATTGCAAACAGTGTGAAAGTAAAGGTCACTTCTACGTTCCGTGCAACCTAGGCGTCACTCTAGCGCGTTGCTCCACCACATCTAATAGCTACGGCCTTAGAAGTCAACGCCAGAAGCATAAAATACAATATAAATACAACAGCTCTTCCATCGTATAAAATGAAAAATTGCAAACAGTGTGAAAGTAATGGTCATTTCTACGTTCCGGGCAACCTCGGCTTCACTCTAGGGCGTTGCTCCACCAGAACAAATAGCTAGGGCCTCAGAATTCAACGCCAGAAGCATAAAATACAATATACATACAACAGCTTTTCCATCGTATAAAATGAATAATTGCAAACAGTGTGAAAGTGATGGTCATTTCTACGTTCCGGGCAACCTAGGCTCCGCTCTAGGTTGTTGCTCCACCAGATCGAATAGCTAGGGACTTAGAATTCAACGCCAGATGCATAAAATACAATAAAAATGCAACAGTTTTTCCATTGTATAACAGGAATAATTGCAAGCAGTGTGAAAGTAAAGGTCACTTCTACGTTCCGGGCAACCTAGGCGTCACTCTAGCGCGTTGCTCCACCACATCTAATAGCTACGGCCTTAGAAGTCAACGCCAGAAGCATAAAATACAATATAAATACAACAGCTTTTCCATCGTATAAAATGAATAATTGCAAACAGAGTGAAAGTAATGGTCATTGCTGCGATCCGGGCAACCTAGGCTTCACTCTAGGGCGTTCCTCCACCAGACCGAATAGCTAGGGACTTAGGATTCAACTCAAGAAGCATAAAATACAATAAAAATACAACAGTTTTTCCATGGTATTACAGGAATAATTGCAACCAGTGTGAAAATAATGGTCGTTTCTACGTTCCCGGCAACCTAGGCTTCACTCTACGGCGTTGCCCCACCAGATTGAATAGCTAGGACCTTAGAAGACAATGCCAGAAGCAGAAAATACAATAAAAATACAACAGCTTTACCATCGTATAGAATGAGTAATTGCAAACAGTGTGAAAGTAATGGACGTTTCTACGTCCCGGGCAACCAAGCCTTCACTCTAGGGCGTTGCTCCACCACATCGAATAGCTACGGCCTTAGAAGTCAACGCCAGAAGCATAAGATGCAATAAAAATGCAGCAGTTATTCCGTCGTATAACAGGAATAATTGCAACCAGAGTGAAGATGATGGTCATTTCTATGGTCCGTGCAGCCTAGGCGTCACTCTAGGGCGTTGCTACACCACATCTAATAGCTAAAGTCTTAGAAGTCAACGCCAGAAGCAGAAAATGCAATAAAAATGCAACAGTTTTTCCATCGTATAGCATGAATAATTGCAACCAGAGTGAAGGTGATGGTCATTTCTACGTTCCGGGCAACCTAGGCTTCACTCTAGGGCGTTGGTCAACCAGAGCGAATAGTTAGGGCCTAAGAAGTCAACGATAGAATCATAAAATACAAAATAAATACAACAATTTTTCCATCGTATAAAAAGTATTATTGCAACCAGTGTGAAAGTTATGGTCACTTCTACGTTCCGGGCAACCTCGGCTTCACACTAGGGCGTTGGTCCACCAGATCGAAGAGTGAGGGCCTTAGACGTCAACGCCAGAAGCATAAAGTACATTAGAAATGCAACAGTTTTTCCATCGTATAGCATGAATAATTGCAACCAGTGTGAAAGTAATGACCATTTCGACGTTTCGGGCATCCAAGACATAACTCTGAGGCATTTTTCCTCCAGATCGAAGAGTTAGGGCCTTAGAAGTCGACGCCAGAAGCATAAAATACGAAATAAATACAACAGTTTTTCCATCGTATAACATGAATAATTGCAACCAGTGTGGAATTTATGGTCATATCTACGTTCCGGGCAACCTATGCTTGACTCTAGGGCGTTGCTCCTCCAGATGGAATAGGTATGGCTATAGAAGTCAATGCCTGAAGCGTAAAATACAATAAAGATACAAGTGTTTGTCCATCGTATAACATGAATAATTGCAACCAGTGTGAAAGTTATGGTCATATCTACGTTCCGGGCAACCTAGGCTTGACTCTAGGGCGTTGCTCCTCCAGATGGAGTAGGTATGGCTATAGGAGTCAATGCCTGAAGCATAAAATACAATAAAGATACAAGAGTTTCTCCATCGTATTACAGGTGTAATTGCAACCAGTGTGAAAGTGATGGTCATTTCTACGTTCCGGGCAACCTAGGCTCCGCTCAATGCGTTGCTCCGACAGATCGAATAGCTAGGGACTTAGAACTCAATTCCAGAAGCATAAAATACAATAAAAATACAATAGTTGTTCCATTGTATAACAGGAATAATTGCAACCAGGGTGAAAGTAATGGTCGTTTCTACGTTCCGGGCAACCTAAGCTTCACTCTAGGGCATTGCTCCACCACATCAAATATCTACGGCCTTAGATGTCAGCGCCAGAATCACAAAATACAATATAAATACCACAGCTTTTCCATCGTATAAAATGAATAATTGCAAACAGTGTGAAGATGATGGTCATTTCTACGTTCCGGGCTACCTAGGCTTCACTCCAGGGCGTTGCTCCACCACATCGAATGGCTACGGCCTTTGAAGTCAACGCCAGAAGCATAAAATACAATATAAATACAACAGCTTTTCCATCGTATAAAATGAATAATTGCAAACAGTGTGAAAATGATGGTCATTTCTACGTTCTAGGCTACCTAGGCTTCACTCTAGGGCGTTGCGCGACCATATCGAATAGCTACGGCCTCAGAAGTCAACGCGCGAAGCATAAAATGCAATAAAAATACAGCAGTTTTTCCATCGTATAACAGGAATAATTGCAACCAGAGTGAAGATGATGGTCATTTCTACGTTCCGTACAACCTAGGCGTCACTCTAGGGCGTTGCTCCAGCACATCTAATATCTACGGCCTTAGAAGTCAACGCCAGAAGCATAAAATACAATATAAATACAACAGCTCTTCCATCGTATAAAATGAAAAATTGCAAACAGTGTGAAAGTAATGGTCATTTCTACGTTCCGGGCAACCTAGGCTTCACTCTAGGGCGTTGCTCCACCAGAACAAATAGCTAGGGCCTCAGAATTCAACGCCAGAAGCATAAAATACAATATACATACAACAGCTTTTCCATCGTATAAAATGAATAATTGCAAACAGTGTGAAAGTGATGGTCATTTCTACGTTCCGGGCAACCTAGGCTCCGCTCTAGGTTGTTGCTCCACCAGATCGAATAGCTAGGGACTTAGAATTCAACGCCAGATGCATAAAATACAATAAAAATGCAACAGTTTTTCCATTGTATAACAGGAATAATTGCAAGCAGTGTGAAAGTAAAGGTCACTTCTACGTTCCGGGCAACCTAGGCGTCACTCTAGCGCGTTGCTCCACCACATCTAATAGCTACGGCCTTAGAAGTCAACGCCAGAAGCATAAAATACAATATAAATACAACAGCTTTTCCATCGTATAAAATGAATAATTGCAAACAGAGTGAAAGTAATGGTCATTGCTGCGATCCGGGCAACCTAGGCTTCACTCTAGGGCGTTCCTCCACCAGACCGAATAGCTAGGGACTTAGGATTCAACTCAAGAAGCATAAAATACAATAAAAATACAACAGTTTTTCCATGGTATTACAGGAATAATTGCAACCAGTGTGAAAATAATGGTCGTTTCTACGTTCCCGGCAACCTAGGCTTCACTCTACGGCGTTGCCCCACCAGATTGAATAGCTAGGACCTTAGAAGACAATGCCAGAAGCAGAAAATACAATAAAAATACAACAGCTTTACCATCGTATAGAATGAGTAATTGCAAACAGTGTGAAAGTAATGGACGTTTCTACGTCCCGGGCAACCAAGCCTTCACTCTAGGGCGTTGCTCCACCACATCGAATAGCTACGGCCTTAGAAGTCAACGCCAGAAGCATAAGATGCAATAAAAATGCAGCAGTTATTCCGTCGTATAACAGGAATAATTGCAACCAGAGTGAAGATGATGGTCATTTCTATGGTCCGTGCAGCCTAGGCGTCACTCTAGGGCGTTGCTACACCACATCTAATAGCTAAAGTCTTAGAAGTCAACGCCAGAAGCAGAAAATGCAATAAAAATGCAACAGTTTTTCCATCGTATAGCATGAATAATTGCAACCAGAGTGAAGGTGATGGTCATTTCTACGTTCCGGGCAACCTAGGCTTCACTCTAGGGCGTTGGTCAACCAGAGCGAATAGTTAGGGCCTAAGAAGTCAACGATAGAATCATAAAATACAAAATAAATACAACAATTTTTCCATCGTATAAAAAGTATTATTGCAACCAGTGTGAAAGTTATGGTCACTTCTACGTTCCGGGCAACCTCGGCTTCACACTAGGGCGTTGGTCCACCAGATCGAAGAGTGAGGGCCTTAGACGTCAACGCCAGAAGCATAAAGTACATTAGAAATGCAACAGTTTTTCCATCGTATAGCATGAATAATTGCAACCAGTGTGAAAGTAATGACCATTTCGACGTTTCGGGCATCCAAGACATAACTCTGAGGCATTTTTCCTCCAGATCGAAGAGTTAGGGCCTTAGAAGTCGACGCCAGAAGCATAAAATACGAAATAAATACAACAGTTTTTCCATCGTATAACATGAATAATTGCAACCAGTGTGGAATTTATGGTCATATCTACGTTCCGGGCAACCTATGCTTGACTCTAGGGCGTTGCTCCTCCAGATGGAATAGGTATGGCTATAGAAGTCAATGCCTGAAGCGTAAAATACAATAAAGATACAAGTGTTTGTCCATCGTATAACATGAATAATTGCAACCAGTGTGAAAGTTATGGTCATATCTACGTTCCGGGCAACCTAGGCTTGACTCTAGGGCGTTGCTCCTCCAGATGGAGTAGGTATGGCTATAGGAGTCAATGCCTGAAGCATAAAATACAATAAAGATACAAGAGTTTCTCCATCGTATTACAGGTGTAATTGCAACCAGTGTGAAAGTGATGGTCATTTCTACGTTCCGGGCAACCTAGGCTCCGCTCAATGCGTTGCTCCGACAGATCGAATAGCTAGGGACTTAGAACTCAATTCCAGAAGCATAAAATACAATAAAAATACAATAGTTGTTCCATTGTATAACAGGAATAATTGCAACCAGGGTGAAAGTAATGGTCGTTTCTACGTTCCGGGCAACCTAAGCTTCACTCTAGGGCATTGCTCCACCACATCAAATATCTACGGCCTTAGATGTCAGCGCCAGAATCACAAAATACAATATAAATACCACAGCTTTTCCATCGTATAAAATGAATAATTGCAAACAGTGTGAAGATGATGGTCATTTCTACGTTCCGGGCTACCTAGGCTTCACTCCAGGGCGTTGCTCCACCACATCGAATGGCTACGGCCTTTGAAGTCAACGCCAGAAGCATAAAATACAATATAAATACAACAGCTTTTCCATCGTATAAAATGAATAATTGCAAACAGTGTGAAAATGATGGTCATTTCTACGTTCTAGGCTACCTAGGCTTCACTCTAGGGCGTTGCGCGACCATATCGAATAGCTACGGCCTCAGAAGTCAACGCGCGAAGCATAAAATGCCATAAAAATACAGCAGTTTTTCCATCGTATAACAGGAATAATTGCAACCAGAGTGAAGATGATGGTCATTTCTACGTTCCGTACAACCTAGGCGTCACTCTAGGGCGTTGCTCCAGCACATCTAATATCTACGGCCTTAGAAGTCAACGCCAGAGGCATAAAATACAATATAAATACAACAGCTCTTCCATCGTATAAAATGAATAATTGCAAACAGTATGAAAGTAATGGTCATTTCTACGTTCCGGGCAACCTAGGCTTCACCCTGCGGCGTTGCTCCACCAGATCGAATAGCTAGGGCCTTAGAATTCAACGCCAGAAGCATAAAATACAATATAAATACAACAGCTTTTCCATCGTATAAAAGGAATAATTGCAAACAGTGTGAAAGTGATGGTCATTTCTACGTTCCGGGCAACCTAGGCACCGCTCTAGGGCGTTGCTCCACCAGATCGAATAGCTAGGGACTTAGAATTCAACGCCTGATGCATAAAATACAATAAAAATGCAACAGTTTTTCCATTGTATAACAGGAATAATTGCAAGCAGTGTGAAAGTAATGGTCACTTCTACGTTCCGTGCAACCTAGGCTTCACTCTAGGGCGTAGCGCCACCAGATCGAATAGCTAGGGACTTAGAAGTCAACGCCAGAAGCATAAAATACAATATAAATACAACAGCTCTTCCATCGTATAAAATGAATAATTGCAAACAGTGTGAAAGTAATGGTCATTTCTACGTTCCGGGCAACCTAGGCTTCAGTCTGGGGCGTTATTCCACCAGATCGAATAGCTAGGGCCTTAGAATTCAACGCCAGAAGCGTAAAATACAATATAAATACAACAGCTTTTCCATCGTATAGAATGAATAATTGCAAACAGTGTGAAAGTCATGGTCGTTTCTACGTTCCGGGAAACCTAGCCTTCACTCTAGGGCGTTACTCCACCACATCGAATAGCTACGGCCTTAGAAGTCAACGCCAGAAGCATAAAATGCAATAAAAATACAGCAGTTTTTCCGTCGTATAACAGGAGTAATTGCAACTAGAGTGAAGGTGATGGTCATTTCTACGTTCCGGGCAACCTAGGCTTCACTCTAGGGCGTTGGTCAACCAGAGCGTATAGTTAGGGCCTAAGAAGTCAACGTTAGATTCATAAAATACAAAATAAATACAACAGTTTTTCCATCGCATAAAAAGTATAATTGCAACCAGTGTGAAAGTTATGGTCACTTCTACGTTCCGGGCAACCTCGGCTTCACCCTAGGGCGTTGCTCCACCAGATCGAAGAGTGAGGGCCTTAGACGTCAACGCCAGAAGCATAAAGTACATTAGAAATGCAGCAGTTTTTCCATCGTATAGCATGAATAATTGCAACCAGTGTGAAAGTAATGACCATTTCGACGTTTCGGGCATCCAAGACATAACTCTGAGGCATTTTTCCTCCAGATCGAAGAGTTAGGGCCTTAGAAGTCAACGCCAGAAGCATAAAGTACGAAATAAATACAACAGTTTTTCCATCGTATAACATGAATAATTGCAACCAGTGTGAAAGTTATGGGCATTTCTACATTCCGAACAACCCAGGCTTCACTCTAGAGCGTTGCTCCACCAGATCGAATAGTTAGGGCCTTAGAAGTCAACGCCAGAAGCATAAAATACAATATAAATACAACAGCTTTTCCATCGTATAAAATGAATAATTGCAAACAGTGTGAAGATGATGGTCATTTCTACGTTCCGGGCTACCTAGGCTTCACTCTAGGGCGTTGCTCCAGCACATCGAATAGCTACGGCCTCAGAAGTCAACGCGCGAAGCATAAAATGCAATAAAAATACAGCAGTTTTTCCATCGTATAACAGGAATAATTGCAACCAGAGTGAAGATGATGGTCATTTCTACGTTCCGTACAACCTAGGCGTCACTCTAGGGCGTTGCTCCAGCACATCTAATATCTACGGCCTTAGAAGTCAACGCCAGAAGCATAAAATACAATATAAATACAACAGCTCTTCCATCGTATTAAATGAATAATTGCATACAGTAAGAAAGTAATGGTCATTTCTACGTTCCGGGCAACCTAGGCTTCACTCTAGGGCGTTGCTCCACCAGATCGAATAGCTAGGGCCTTAGAATTCAACGCCAGAAGCATAAAATACAATATAAATACAACAGCTTTTCCATCGTATAAAATGAATAATTGCAAACAGTGTGAAAGTGATGGTCATTTCTACGTTCCGGGCAACCTAGCCTTCACTCTAGGGCGTTACTCCACCACATCGAATAGCTACGGCCTTAGAAGTCAACGCCAGAAGCATAAAATGCAATAAAAATACAGCAGTTTTTCCGTCGTATAACAGGAGTAATTGCAACCAGAGTGAAGGTGATGGTCATTTCTACGTTCCGGGCAACCTAGGCTTCACTCTAGGGCGTTGGTCAACCAGAGCGTATAGTTAGGGCCTAAGAAGTCAACGTTAGATTCATAAAATACAAAATAAATACAACAGTTTTTCCATCGCATAAAAAGTATAATTGCAACCAGTGTGAAAGTTATGGTCACTTCTACGTTCCGGGCAACCTCGGCTTCACCCTTGGGCGTTGCTCCACCAGATCGAAGAGTGAGGGCCTTAGACGTCAACGCCAGAAGCATAAAGTACATTAGAAATGCAGCAGTTTTTCCATCGTATAGCATGAATAATTGCAACCAGTGTGAAAGTAATGACCATTTCGACGTTTCAGGCATCCAAGACATAACTCTGAGGGATTTTTCCTCCAGATCGAAGAGCTAGGGCCTTAGAAGTCAACGCCAGAAGCATAAAGTACGAAATAAATACAACAGATTTTCCATCGTATAACATGAGTAATTGCAACCAGTGTGAAAGGTATGGGCATTTCTACATTCCGAACAACCTAGGCTTCACTCTAGAGCGTTGCTCCACCAGATCGAATAGTTAGGGCCTTAGAAGTCAACGCCAGAAGCATAAAATACAATATAAATACAACAGCTTTTCCATCGTATAAAATGAATAATTGCAAACAGTGTGAAGATGATGGACATTTCTACGTTCCGGGCTACCTAGGCTTCACTCTAGGGCGTTGCTCCACCACATCGAATAGCTACGGCCTCAGAAGTCAACGCGCGAAGCATAAAATGCAATAAAAATACAGCAGTTTTTCCATCGTATAACAGGAGTAATTGCAACCAGAGTGAAGATGATGGACATTTCTACGTTCCGTACAACCTAGGCGTCACACTAGGGCGTTGCTCCAGCACATCTAATATCTACGGCCTTAGAAGTCAACGCCAGAAGCATAAAACACAATATAAATACAACAGCTCTTCCATCGTATTAAATGAATAATTGCATACAGTATGAAAGTAATGGTCATTTCTACGTTCCGGGCAACCTAGGCTTCACTCTAGGGCGTTGCTCCACCAGATCGAATAGCTAGGGCCTTAGAATTCAACGCCAGAAGCATAAAATACAATATAAATACAACAGCTTTTCCATCGTATAAAATGAATAATTGCAAACAGTGTGAAAGTGATGGTCATTTCTACGTTCCGGGCAACCTATGCACCGCTCTAGGGCGTTGCTCCACCAGATCGAATAGCTAGGGACTTAGAATTCAACGCCTGATGCATAAAATACAATAAAAATGCAACAGTTTTTCCATTGTATAACAGGAATAATTGCAAGCAGTGTGAAAGTAATGGTCATTTCTACGTTCCGTGCAACCTAGGCTTCACTCTAGGCCGTATCTCCACCAGATCGAATAGCTAGGGACTTAGAAGTCAACGCCAGAAGCATAAAATACAATATAAATACAACAGCTCTTTCATCGTATAAAATGAATAATTGCAAACAGTGTGAAAGTGATCGTCATTTCTACGTTCCGGGCAACCTAGGCTCCTCCCTAGGGCGTTGCTCCACCAGATCGAATAGCTAGGGACTTAGAATTCAACGCCAGATGCATAAAATACAATAAAAATGCAACAGTGTTTCCATTGTAAAACAGGAATAATTGCAAGCAGTGTGAAAATAATGATGATTTCTACGATCCGTGCAACCTAGGCGTCACTCTAGCGCGTTGCCCCACCACATCTAATAGCTACGGCCTAAGAAGTCAACGCCAGAAGCATAAAATACAATATAAATACAACAGCTTTTCCATCGTATAAAATGAATAATTGCAAACAGTGTGAAAGTAATGGTCATTTCTACGTTCCGGGCAACCTAGGCTTCAGTCTGGGGCGTTGCTCCACCAGATCGAATAGCTAGGGCCTTAGAATTCAACGCCAGAAGCGTAAAATACAATATAAATACAACAGCTTTTCCATCGTATAAAATGAATAATTGCAAACAGTGTGAAAGTCATGGTCGTTTCTATGTTCCGGGAAGCCTAGCCTTCACTCTAGGGCGTTACTCCACCACATCGAATAGCTACGGCCTTAGAAGTCAACGCCAGAAGCATAAAATGCAATAAAAATACAGCAGTTTTTCCGTCGCATAACAGGAGTAATTGCAACCAGAGTGAAGGTGATGATCATTTCTACGTTCCGGGCAACCTAGGCTTCACTCTAGGGCGTTGGTCAACCAGAGCGTATAGTTAGGGCCTAAGAAGTCAACGTTAGATTCATAAAATACAAAATAAGTACAACAGTTTTTCCATCGCATAAAAAGTATAATTGCAACCAGTGTGAAAGTTATGGTCACTTCTACGTTCCGGGCAACCTCGGCTTCACCCTAGGGCGTTGCTCCACCAGATCGAAGAGTGAGGGCCTTAGACGTCAACGCCAGAAGCATAAAGTACATTAGAAATGCAGCAGTTTTTCCATCGTATAGCATGAATAATTGCAACCAGTGTGAAAGTAATGACCATTTCGACGTTTCGGGCATCCAAGACATAACTCTGAGGCATTTTTCCTCCAGATCGAAGAGTTAGGGCCTTAGAATTCAACGCCAGAAGCATAAAGTACGAAATAAATACAACAGATTTTCCATCGTATAACATGAATAATTGCAACCAGTGTGAAAGTTATGGGCATTTCTACATTCCGAACAACCTAGGCTTCACTCTAGAGCGTTGCTCCACCAGATCGAATAGTTAGGGCCTTAGAAGTCAACGCCAGAAGCATAAAATACAATATAAATACAACAGCTTTTCCATCGTATAAAATGAATAATTGCAAACAGTGTGAAGATGATGGTCATTTCTACGTTCCGGGCTACCTAGGCTTCACTCTAGGGCGTTGCTCCACCACATCGAATAGCTACGGCCTCAGAAGTCAACGCGCGAAGCATAAAATGCAATAAAAATACAGCAGTTTTTCCATCGTATAACAGGAATAATTGCAACCAGAGTGAAGATGATGGTCATTTCTACGTTCCGTACAACCTAGGCGTCACTCTAGGGCGTTGCTCCAGCACATCTAATATCTACGGCCTTAGAAGTCAACGCCAGAAGCATAAAATACAATATAAATACAACAGCTCTTCCATCGTATTAAATGAATAATTGCATACAGTAAGAAAGTAATGGTCATTTCTACGTTCCGGGCAACCTAGGCTTCACTCTAGGGCGTTGCTCCACCAGATCGAATAGCTAGGGCCTTAGAATTCAACGCCAGAAGCATAAAATACAATATAAATACAACAGCTTTTCCATCGTATAAAATGAATAATTGCAAACAGTGTGAAAGTGATGGTCATTTCTACGTTCCGGGCAACCTAGCCTTCACTCTAGGGCGTTACTCCACCACATCGAATAGCGACGGCCTTAGAAGTCAACGCCAGAAGCATAAAATGCAATAAAAATACAGCAGTTTTTCCGTCGTATAACAGGAGTAATTGCAACCAGAGTGAAGGTGATGGTCATTTCTACGTTCCGGGCAACCTCGGCTTCACCCTAGGGCGTTGCTCCACCAGATCGAAGAGTGAGGGCCTTAGACTTCAACGCCAGAAGCATAAAGTACATTAGAAATGCAGCAGTTTTTCCATCGTATAGCATGAATAATTGCAACCAGTGTGAAAGTAATGACCATTTCGACGTTTCAGGCATCCAAGACATAACTCTGAGGCATTTTTCCTCCAGATCGAAGGGTTAGGGCCTTAGAAGTCAACGCCAGAAGCATAAAGTACGAAATAAATACAACAGATTTTCCATCGTATAACATGAATAATTGCAACCAGTGTGAAAGTTATGGGCATTTCTACATTCCGAACAACCTAGGCTTCACTCTAGAGCGTTGCTCCACCAGATCGAATAGTTAGGGCCTTAGAAGTCAACGCCAGAAGCATAAAATACAATATAAATACAACAGCTTTTCCATCGTATAAAATGAATAATTGCAAACAGTGTGAAGATGATGGTCATTTCTACGTTCCGGGCTACCTAGGCTTCACTCTAGGGCGTTGCTCCACCACATCGAATAGCTACGGCCTCAGAAGTCAACGCGCGAAGCATAAAATGCAATAAAAATACAGCAGTTTTTCCATCGTATAACAGGAATAATTGCAACCAGAGTGAAGATGATGGTCATTTCTACGTTCCGTACAACCTAGGCGTCACACTAGGGCGTTGCTCCAGCACATCTAATATCTACGGCCTTAGAAGTCAACGCCAGAAGCATAAAATACAATATAAATACAACAGCTCTTCCATCGTATTAAATGAATAATTGCATACAGTATGAATGTAATGGTCATTTCTACGTTCCGGGCAACCTAGGCTTCACTCTAGGGCGTTGCTCCACCAGATCGAATAGCTAGGGCCTTAGAATTCAACGCCAGAAGCATAAAATACAATATAAATACAACAGCTTTTCCATCGTATAAAATGAATAATTGCAAACAGTGTGAAAGTGATTGTCATTTCTACGTTCCGGGCAACCTATGCACCGCTCTAGGGCGTTGCTCCACCAGATCGAATAGCTAAGGACTTAGAAGTCAACGCCAGAAGCATAAAATACAATATAAATACAACAGCTTTTCCATCGAATAACAGGAATGATTGCAACCAGAGTGAAAGTAATTGTCGTTTCTACGTTCCGGGCAACCTAGGCTTCACTCTATGGCGTTGCCCCCCCCCCCACATCGAACAGCTACGGCCTTAGAAGTCAAAGCCAGAAGCATGAAATACATTAAAAATACAACAGCTTTTCCATCGTATAACAGGAATAATTACAACCAGTGTGAAAGTAATGCTCGTTTCTACGTTCTGGGCAACCTAGGCTTCACTCTAGGGCGTTTCTCCACCACATCGAATAGCTACGGCCTTAGAAGTCAACGCGCGAAGCATAAAATGCAATAAAAATACAGCAGTTTTTCCATCGTATAACAGGAATAATTGCAACCAGAGTGAAGATGATGGTCATTTCTACGTTCCGTACAACCTAGGCGTCACTCTAGGGCGTTGCTCCAGCACATCTAATATCTACGGCCTAAGAAGTCAACGCCAGAAGCATAAAATACAATATAAATACAACAGCTCTTCCATCGTATTAAATGAATAATTGCATACAGTAAGAAAGTAATGGTCATTTCTACGTTCCGGGCAACCTAGGCTTCACTCTAGGGCGTTGCTCCACCAGATCGAATAGCTAGGGCCTTAGAATTCAACGCCAGAAGCATAAAGTACGAAATAAATACAACAGATTTTCCATCGTATAACATGAATAATTGCAACCAGTGTGAAAGTTATGGGCATTTCTACATTCCGAACAACCTAGGCTTCACTCTAGAGCGTTGCTCCACCAGATCGAATAGTTAGGGCCTTAGAAGTCAACGCCAGAAGCATAAAATACAATATAAATACAACAGCTTTTCCATCGTATAAAATGAATAATTGCAAACAGTGTGAAGATGATGGTCATTTCTACGTTCCGGGCTACCTAGGCTTCACTCTAGGGCGTTGCTCCACCACATCGAATAGCTACGGCCTCAGAAGTCAACGCGCGAAGCATAAAATGCAATAAAAATACAGCAGTTTTTCCATCGTATAACAGGAATAATTGCAACCAGAGTGAAGATGATGGTCATTTCTACGTTCCGTACAACCTAGGCGTCACACTAGGGCGTTGCTCCAGCACATCTAATATCTACGGCCTTAGAAGTCAACGCCAGAAGCATAAAATACAATATAAATACAACAGCTCTTCCATCGTATTAAATGAATAATTGCATACAGTATGAATGTAATGGTCATTTCTACGTTCCGGGCAACCTAGGCTTCACTCTAGGGCGTTGCTCCACCAGATCGAATAGCTAGGGCCTTAGAATTCAACGCCAGAAGCATAAAATACAATATAAATACACCAGCTCTTCCATCGTATAAAATGAATAATTGCAAACAGTATGAAAGTAATGGTCATTTCTACGTTCCGGGCAACCTAGGCTTCACCCTGCGGCGTTGCTCCACCAGATCGAATAGCTAGGGCCTTAGAATTCAACGCCAGAAGCATAAAATACAATATAAATACAACAGCTTTTCCATCGTATAAAAGGAATAATTGCAAACAGTGTGAAAGTGATGGTCATTTCTACGTTCCGGGCAACCTAGGCACCGCTCTAGGGCGTTGCTCCACCAGATCGAATAGCTAGGGACTTAGAATTCAACGCCTGATGCATAAAATACAATAAAAATGCAACAGTTTTTCCATTGTATAACAGGAATAATTGCAAGCAGTGTGAAAGTAATGGTCACTTCTACGTTCCGTGCAACCTAGGCTTCACTCTAGGGCGTAGCTCCACCAGATCGAATAGCTAGGGACTTAGAAGTCAACGCCAGAAGCATGAAATACAATATAAATACAACAGCTCTTCCATCGTATAAAATGAATAATTGCAAACAGTGTGAAAGTAATGGTCATTTCTACGTTCCGGGCAACCTAGGCTTCAGTCTGGGGCGTTATTCCACCAGATCGAATAGCTAGGGCCTTAGAATTCAACGCCAGAAGCGTAAAATACAATATAAATACAACAGCTTTTCCATCGTATAGAATGAATAATTGCAAACAGTGTGAAAGTCATGGTCGTTTCTACGTTCCGGGAAACCTAGCCTTCACTCTAGGGCGTTACTCCACCACATCGAATAGCTACGGCCTTAGAAGTCAACGCCAGAAGCATAAAATGCAATAAAAATACAGCAGTTTTTCCGTCGTATAACAGGAGTAATTGCAACCAGAGTGAAGGTGATGGTCATTTCTACGTTCCGGGCAACCTAGGCTTCACTCTAGGGCGTTGGTCAACCAGAGCGTATAGTTAGGGCCTAAGAAGTCAACGTTAGATTCATAAAATACAAAATAAATACAACAGTTTTTCCATCGCATAAAAAGTATAATTGCAACCAGTGTGAAAGTTATGGTCACTTCTACGTTCCGGGCAACCTCGGCTTCACCCTAGGGCGTTGCTCCACCAGATCGAAGAGTGAGGGCCTTAGACGTCAACGCCAGAAGCATAAAGTACATTAGAAATGCAGCAGTTTTTCCATCGTATAGCATGAATAATTGCAACCAGTGTGAAAGTAATGACCATTTCGACGTTTCGGGCATCCAAGACATAACTCTGAGGCATTTTTCCTCCAGATCGAAGAGTTAGGGCCTTAGAAGTCAACGCCAGAAGCATAAAGTACGAAATAAATACAACAGTTTTTCCATCGTATAACATGAATAATTGCAACCAGTGTGAAAGTTATGGGCATTTCTACATTCCGAACAACCTAGGCTTCACTCTAGAGCGTTGCTCCACCAGATCGAATAGTTAGGGCCTTAGAAGTCAACGCCAGAAGCATAAAATACAATATAAATACAACAGCTTTTCCATCGTATAAATTGAATAATTGCAAACAGTGTGAAGATGATGGTCATTTCTACGTTCCGGGCTACCTAGGCTTCACTCTAGGGCGTTGCTCCACCACATCGAATAGCTACGGCCTCAGAAGTCAACGCGCGAAGCATAAAATGCAATAAAAATACAGCAGTTTTTCCATCGTATAACAGGAATAATTGCAACCAGAGTGAAGATGATGGTCATTTCTACGTTCCGTACAACCTAGGCGTCACACTAGGGCGTTGCTCCAGCACATCTAATATCTACGGCCTTAGAAGTCAACGCCAGAAGCATAAAATATAATATAAATACAACAGCTCTTCCATCGTATTAAATGAATAATTGCATACAGTATGAATGTAATGGTCATTTCTACGTTCCGGGCAACCTAGGCTTCACTCTAGGGCGTTGCTCCACCAGATCGAATAGCTAGGGCCTTAGAATTCAACGCCAGAAGCATAAAATACAATATAAATACACCAGCTCTTCCATCGTATAAAATGAATAATTGCAAACAGTATGAAAGTAATGGTCATTTCTACGTTCCGGGCAACCTAGGCTTCACCCTGCGGCGTTGCTCCACCAGATCGAATAGCTAGGGCCTTAGAATTCAACGCCAGAAGCATAAAATACAATATAAATACAACAGCTTTTCCATCGTATAAAAGGAATAATTGCAAACAGTGTGAAAGTGATGGTCATTTCTACGTTCCGGGCAACCTAGGCACCGCTCTAGGGCGTTGCTCCACCAGATCGAATAGCTAGGGACTTAGAATTCAACGCCTGATGCATAAAATACAATAAAAATGCAACAGTTTTTCCATTGTATAACAGGAATAATTGCAAGCAGTGTGAAAGTAATGGTCACTTCTACGTTCCGTGCAACCTAGGCTTCACTCTAGGGCGTAGCTCCACCAGATCGAATAGCTAGGGACTTAGAAGTCAACGCCAGAAGCATAAAATACAATATAAATACAACAGCTCTTCCATCGTATAAAATGAATAATTGCAAACAGTGTGAAAGTAATGGTCATTTCTACGTTCCGGGCAACCTAGGCTTCAGTCTGGGGCGTTATTCCACCAGATCGAATAGCTAGGGCCTTAGAATTCAACGCCAGAAGCGTAAAATACAATATAAATACAACAGCTTTTCCATCGTATAGAATGAATAATTGCAAACAGTGTGAAAGTCATGGTCGTTTCTACGTTCCGGGAAACCTAGCCTTCACTCTAGGGCGTTACTCCACCACATCGAATAGCTACGGCCTTAGAAGTCAACGCCAGAAGCATAAAATGCAATAAAAATACAGCAGTTTTTCCGTCGTATAACAGGAGTAATTGCAACCAGAGTGAAGGTGATGGTCATTTCTACGTTCCGGGCAACCTAGGCTTCACTCTAGGGCGTTGGTCAACCAGAGCGTATAGTTAGGGCCTAAGAAGTCAACGTTAGATTCATAAAATACAAAATAAATACAACAGTTTTTCCATCGCATAAAAAGTATAATTGCAACCAGTGTGAAAGTTATGGTCACTTCTACGTTCCGGGCAACCTCGGCTTCACCCTAGGGCGTTGCTCCACCAGATCGAAGAGTGAGGGCCTTAGACGTCAACGCCAGAAGCATAAAGTACATTAGAAATGCAGCAGTTTTTCCATCGTATAGCATGAATAATTGCAACCAGTGTGAAAGTAATGACCATTTCGACGTTTCGGGCATCCAAGACATAACTCTGAGGCATTTTTCCTCCAGATCGAAGAGTTAGGGCCTTAGAAGTCAACGCCAGAAGCATAAAGTACGAAATAAATACAACAGTTTTTCCATCGTATAACATGAATAATTGCAACCAGTGTGAAAGTTATGGGCATTTCTACATTCCGAACAACCTAGGCTTCACTCTAGAGCGTTGCTCCACCAGATCGAATAGTTAGGGCCTTAGAAGTCAACGCCAGAAGCATAAAATACAATATAAATACAACAGCTTTTCCATCGTATAAAATGAATAATTGCAAACAGTGTGAAGATGATGGTCATTTCTACGTTCCGGGCTACCTAGGCTTCACTCTAGGGCGTTGCTCCAGCACATCGAATAGCTACGGCCTCAGAAGTCAACGCGCGAAGCATAAAATGCAATAAAAATACAGCAGTTTTTCCATCGTATAACAGGAATAATTGCAACCAGAGTGAAGATGATGGTCATTTCTACGTTCCGTACAACCTAGGCGTCACTCTAGGGCGTTGCTCCAGCACATCTAATATCTACGGCCTTAGAAGTCAACGCCAGAAGCATAAAATACAATATAAATACAACAGCTCTTCCATCGTATTAAATGAATAATTGCATACAGTAAGAAAGTAATGGTCATTTCTACGTTCCGGGCAACCTAGGCTTCACTCTAGGGCGTTGCTCCACCAGATCGAATAGCTAGGGCCTTAGAATTCAACGCCAGAAGCATAAAATACAATATAAATACAACAGCTTTTCCATCGTATAAAATGAATAATTGCAAACAGTGTGAAAGTGATGGTCATTTCTACGTTCCGGGCAACCTAGCCTTCACTCTAGGGCGTTACTCCACCACATCGAATAGCTACGGCCTTGGAAGTCAACGCCAGAAGCATAAAATGCAATAAAAATACAGCAGTTTTTCCGTCGTATAACAGGAGTAATTGCAACCAGAGTGAAGGTGATGGTCATTTCTACGTTCCGGGCAACCTAGGCTTCACTCTAGGGCGTTGGTCAACCAGAGCGTATAGTTAGGGCCTAAGAAGTCAACGTTAGATTCATAAAATACAAGATAAATACAACAGTTTTTCCATCGCATAAAAAGTATAATTGCAACCAGTGTGAAAGTTATGGTCACTTCTACGTTCCGGGCAACCTCGGCTTCACCCTTGGGCGTTGCTCCACCAGATCGAAGAGTGAGGGCCTTAGACGTCAACGCCAGAAGCATAAAGTACATTAGAAATGCAGCAGTTTTTCCATCGTATAGCATGAATAATTGCAACCAGTGTGAAAGTAATGACCATTTCGACGTTTCAGGCATCCAAGACATAACTCTGAGGCATTTTTCCTCCAGATCGAAGAGCTAGGGCCTTAGAAGTCAACGCCAGAAGCATAAAGTACGAAATAAATACAACAGATTTTCCATCGTATAACATGAGTAATTGCAACCAGTGTGAAAGGTATGGGCATTTCTACATTCCGAACAACCTAGGCTTCACTCTAGAGCGTTGCTCCACCAGATCGAATAGTTAGGGCCTTAGAAGTCAACGCCAGAAGCATAAAATACAATATAAATACAACAGCTTTTCCATCGTATAAAATGAATAATTGCAAACAGTGTGAAGATGATGGTCATTTCTACGTTCCGGGCTACCTAGGCTTCACTCTAGGGCGTTGCTCCACCACATCGAATAGCTACGGCCTCAGAAGTCAACGCGCGAAGCATAAAATGCAATAAAAATACAGCAGTTTTTCCATCGTATAACAGGAGTAATTGCAACCAGAGTGAAGATGATGGTCATTTCTACGTTCCGTACAACCTAGGCGTCACACTAGGGCGTTGCTCCAGCACATCTAATATCTACGGCCTTAGAAGTCAACGCCAGAAGCATAAAACACAATATAAATACAACAGCTCTTCCATCGTATTAAATGAATAATTGCATACAGTATGAAAGTAATGGTCATTTCTACGTTCCGGGCAACCTAGGCTTCACTCTAGGGCGTTGCTCCACCAGATCGAATAGCTAGGGCCTTAGAATTCAACGCCAGAAGCATAAAATACAATATAAATACAACAGCTTTTCCATCGTATAAAATGAATAATTGCAAACAGTGTGAAAGTGATGGTCATTTCTACGTTCCGGGCAACCTATGCACCGCTCTAGGGCGTTGCTCCACCAGATCGAATAGCTAGGGACTTAGAATTCAACGCCTGATGCATAAAATACAATAAAAATGCAACAGTTTTTCCATTGTATAACAGGAATAATTGCAAGCAGTGTGAAAGTAATGGTCATTTCTACGTTCCGTGCAACCTAGGCTTCACTCTAGGGCGTATCTCCACCAGATCGAATAGCTAGGGACTTAGAAGTCAACGCCAGAAGCATAAAATACAATATAAATACAACAGCTCTTTCATCGTATAAAATGAATAATTGCAAACAGTGTGAAAGTGATCGTCATTTCTACGTTCCGGGCAACCTAGGCTCCTCCCTAGGGCGTTGCTCCACCAGATCGAATAGCTAGGGACTTAGAATTCAACGCCAGATGCATAAAATACAATAAAAATGCAACAGTTTTTCCATTGTAAAACAGGAATAATTGCAAGCAGTGTGAAAATAATGATGATTTCTACGATCCGTGCAACCTAGGCGTCACTCTAGCGCGTTGCCCCACCACATCTAATAGCTACGGCCTAAGAAGTCAACGCCAGAAGCATAAAATACAATATAAATACAACAGCTTTTCAATCGTATAAAATGAATAATTGCAAACAGTGTGAAAGTAATGGTCATTTCTACGTTCCGGGCAACCTAGGCTTCAGTCTGGGGCGTTGCTCCACCAGATCGAATAGCTAGGGCCTTAGAATTCAACGCCAGAAGCGTAAAATACAATATAAATACAACAGCTTTTCCATCGTATAAAATGAATAATTGCAAACAGTGTGAAAGTCATGGTCGTTTCTATGTTCCGGGAAGCCTAGCCTTCACTCTAGGGCGTTACTCCACCACATCGAATAGCTACGGCCTTAGAAGTCAACGCCAGAAGCATAAAATGCAATAAAAATACAGCAGTTTTTCCGTCGTATAACAGGAGTAATTGCAACCAGAGTGAAGGTGATGATCATTTCTACGTTCCGGGCAACCTAGGCTTCACTCTAGGGCGTTGGTCAACCAGAGCGTATAGTTAGGGCCTAAGAAGTCAACGTTAGATTCATAAAATACAAAATAAATACAACAGTTTTTCCATCGCATAAAAAGTATAATTGCAACCAGTGTGAAAGTTATGGTCACTTCTACGTTCCGGGCAACCTCGGCTTCACCCTAGGGCGTTGCTCCACCAGATCGAAGAGTGAGGGCCTTAGACGTCAACGCCAGAAGCATAAAGTACATTAGAAATGCAGCAGTTTTTCCATCGTATAGCATGAATAATTGCAACCAGTGTGAAAGTAATGACCATTTCGACGTTTCGGGCATCCAAGACATAACTCTGAGGCATTTTTCCTCCAGATCGAAGAGTTAGGGCCTTAGAAGTCAACGCCAGAAGCATAAAGTACGAAATAAATACAACAGTTTTTCCATCGTATAACATGAATAATTGCAACCAGTGTGAAAGTTATGGGCATTTCTACATTCCGAACAACCTAGGCTTCACTCTAGAGCGTTGCTCCACCAGATCGAATAGTTAGGGCCTTAGAAGTCAACGCCAGAAGCATAAAATACAATATAAATACAACAGCTTTTCCATCGTATAAAATGAATAATTGCAAACAGTGTGAAGATGATGGTCATTTCTACGTTCCGGGCTACCTAGGCTTCACTCTAGGGCGTTGCTCCACCACATCGAATAGCTACGGCCTCAGAAGTCAACGCGCGAAGCATAAAATGCAATAAAAATACAGCAGTTTTTCCATCGTATAACAGGAATAATTGCAACCAGAGTGAAGATGATGGTCATTTCTACGTTCCGTACAACCTAGGCGTCACACTAGGGCGTTGCTCCAGCACATCTAATATCTACGGCCTTAGAAGTCAACGCCAGAAGCATAAAATACAATATAAATACAACAGCTCTTCCATCGTATTAAATGAATAATTGCATACAGTATGAATGTAATGGTCATTTCTACGTTCCGGGCAACCTAGGCTTCACTCTAGGGCGTTGCTCCACCAGATCGAATAGCTAGGGCCTTAGAATTCAACGCCAGAAGCATAAAATACAATATAAATACAACAGCTTTTCCATCGTATAAAATGAATAATTGCAAACAGTGTGAAAGTGATTGTCATTTCTACGTTCCGGGCAACCTATGCACCGCTCTAGGGCGTTGCTCCACCAGATCGAATAGCTAAGGACTTAGAAGTCAACGCCAGAAGCATAAAATACAATATAAATACAACAGCTTTTCCATCGAATAACAGGAATGATTGCAACCAGAGTGAAAGTAATTGTCGTTTCTACGTTCCGGGCAACCTAGGCTTCACTCTATGGCGTTGCCCCCCCCACATCGAACAGCTACGGCCTTAGAAGTCAAATCCAGAAGCATGAAATACATTAAAAATACAACAGCTTTTCCATCGTATAACAGGAATAATTACAACCAGTGTGAAAGTAATGCTCGTTTCTACGTTCTGGGCAACCTAGGCTTCACTCTAGGGCGTTTCTCCACCACATCGAATAGCTACGGCCTTAGAAGTCAACGCGCGAAGCATAAAATGCAATAAAAATACAGCAGTTTTTCCATCGTATAACAGGAATAATTGCAACCAGAGTGAAGATGATGGTCATTTCTACGTTCCGTACAACCTAGGCGTCACTCTAGGGCGTTGCTCCAGCACATCTAATATCTACGGCCTTAGAAGTCAACGCCAGAAGCATAAAATACAATATAAATACAACAGCTCTTCCATCGTATTAAATGAATAATTGCATACAGTAAGAAAGTAATGGTCATTTCTACGTTCCGGGCAACCTAGGCTTCACTCTAGGGCGTTGCTCGACCAGATCGAATAGCTAGGGCCTTAGAATTCAACGCCAGAAGCATAAAATACAATATAAATACAACAGCTTTTCCATCGTATAAAATGAATAATTGCAAACAGTGTGAAAGTCATGGTCGTTTCTATGTTCCGGGAAGCCTAGCCTTCACTCTAGGGCGTTGGTCAACCAGAGCGTATAGTTAGGGCCTAAGAAGTCAACGTTAGATTCATAAAATACAAAATAAATACAACAGTTTTTCCATCGCATAAAAAGTATAATTGCAACCAGTGTGAAAGTTATGGTCACTTCTACGTTCCGGGCAACCTCGGCTTCACCCTAGGGCGTTGCTCCACCAGATCGAAGAGTGAGGGCCTTAGACGTCAACGCCAGAAGCATAAAGTACATTAGAAATGCAGCAGTTTTTCCATCGTATAGCATGAATAATTGCAACCAGTGTGAAAGTAATGACCATTTCGACGTTTCGGGCATCCAAGACATAACTCTGAGGCATTTTTCCTCCAGATCGAAGAGTTAGGGCCTTAGAAGTCAACGCCAGAAGCATAAAGTACGAAATAAATACAACAGTTTTTCCATCGTATAACATGAATAATTGCAACCAGTGTGAAAGTTATGGGCATTTCTACATTCCGAACAACCTAGGCTTCACTCTAGAGCGTTGCTCCACCAGATCGAATAGTTAGGGCCTTAGAAGTCAACGCCAGAAGCATAAAATACAATATAAATACAACAGCTTTTCCATCGTATAAAATGAATAATTGCAAACAGTGTGAAGATGATGGTCATTTCTACGTTCCGGGCTACCTAGGCTTCACTCTAGGGCGTTGCTCCACCACATCGAATAGCTACGGCCTCAGAAGTCAACGCGCGAAGCATAAAATGCAATAAAAATACAGCAGTTTTTCCATCGTATAACAGGAATAATTGCAACCAGAGTGAAGATGATGGTCATTTCTACGTTCCGTACAACCTAGGCGTCACTCTAGGGCGTTGCTCCAGCACATCTAATATCTACGGCCTTAGAAGTCAACGCCAGAAGCATAAAATACAATATAAATACAACAGCTCTTCCATCGTATTAAATGAATAATTGCATACAGTAAGAAAGTAATGGTCATTTCTACGTTCCGGGCAACCTAGGCTTCACTCTAGGGCGTTGCTCCACCAGATCGAATAGCTAGGGCCTTAGAATTCAACGCCAGAAGCATAAAATACAATATAAATACAACAGCTTTTCCATCGTATAAAATGAATAATTGCAAACAGTGTGAAAGTGATGGTCATTTCTACGTTCCGGGCAACCTAGCCTTCACTCTAGGGCGTTACTCCACCACATCGAATAGCGACGGCCTTAGAAGTCAACGCCAGAAGCATAAAATGCAATAAAAATACAGCAGTTTTTCCGTCGTATAACAGGAGTAATTGCAACCAGAGTGAAGGTGATGGTCATTTCTACGTTCCGGGCAACCTCGGCTTCACCCTAGGGCGTTGCTCCACCAGATCGAAGAGTGAGGGCCTTAGACTTCAACGCCAGAAGCATAAAGTACATTAGAAATGCAGCAGTTTTTCCATCGTATAGCATGAATAATTGCAACCAGTGTGAAAGTAATGACCATTTCGACGTTTCAGGCATCCAAGACATAACTCTGAGGCATTTTTCCTCCAGATCGAAGGGTTAGGGCCTTAGAAGTCAACGCCAGAAGCATAAAGTACGAAATAAATACAACAGATTTTCCATCGTATAACATGAATAATTGCAACCAGTCTGAAAGTTATGGGCATTTCTACATTCCGAACAACCTAGGCTTCACTCTAGAGCGTTGCTCCACCAGATCGAATAGTTAGGGCCTTAGAAGTCAACGCCAGAAGCATAAAATACAATATAAATACAACAGCTTTTCCATCGTATAAAATGAATAATTGCAAACAGTGTGAAGATGATGGTCATTTCTACGTTCCGGGCTACCTAGGCTTCACTCTAGGGCGTTGCTCCACCACATCGAATAGCTACGGCCTCAGAAGTCAACGCGCGAAGCATAAAATGCAATAAAAATACAGCAGTTTTTCCATCGTATAACAGGAATAATTGCAACCAGAGTGAAGATGATGGTCATTTCTACGTTCCGTACAACCTAGGCGTCACACTAGGGCGTTGCTCCAGCACATCTAATATCTACGGCCTTAGAAGTCAACGCCAGAAGCATAAAATACAATATAAATACAACAGCTCTTCCATCGTATTAAATGAATAATTGCATACAGTATGAATGTAATGGTCATTTCTACGTTCCGGGCAACCTAGGCTTCACTCTAGGGCGTTGCTCCACCAGATCGAATAGCTAGGGCCTTAGAATTCAACGCCAGAAGCATAAAATACAATATAAATACAACAGCTTTTCCATCGTATAAAATGAATAATTGCAAACAGTGTGAAGATGATGGTCATTTCTACGTTCCGGGCTACCTAGGCTTCACTCTAGGGCGTTGCTCCACCACATCGAATAGCTACGGCCTCAGAAGTCAACGCGCGAAGCATAAAATGCAATAAAAATACAGCAGTTTTTCCATCGTATAACAGGAATAATTGCAACCAGAGTGAAAGTAATTGTCGTTTCTACGTTCCGGGCAACCTAGGCTTCACTCTATGGCGTTGCCCCCCCACATCGAACAGCTACGGCCTTAGAAGTCAAAGCCAGAAGCATGAAATACATTAAAAATACAACAGCTTTTCCATCGTATAACAGGAATAATTACAACCAGTGTGAAAGTAATGCTCGTTTCTACGTTCTGGGCAACCTAGGCTTCACTCTAGGGCGTTTCTCCACCACATCGAATAGCTACGGCCTTAGAAGTCAACGCGCGAAGCATAAAATGCAATAAAAATACAGCAGTTTTTCCATCGTATAACAGGAATAATTGCAACCAGAGTGAAGATGATGGTCATTTCTACGTTCCGTACAACCTAGGCGTCACTCTAGGGCGTTGCTCCAGCACATCTAATATCTACGGCCTTAGAAGTCAACGCCAGAAGCATAAAATACAATATAAATACAACAGCTCTTCCATCGTATTAAATGAATAATTGCATACAGTAAGAAAGTAATGGTCATTTCTACGTTCCGGGCAACCTAGGCTTCACTCTAGGGCGTTGCTCCACCAGATCGAATAGCTAGGGCCTTAGAATTCAACGCCAGAAGCATAAAATACAATATAAATACAACAGCTTTTCCATCGTATAAAATGAATAATTGCAAACAGTGTGAAAGTGATGGTCATATCTACGTTCCGGGCAACCTAGCCTTCACTCTAGGGCGTTACTCCACCACATCGAATAGCGACGGCCTTAGAAGTCAACGCCAGAAGCATAAAATGCAATAAAAATACAGCAGTTTTTCCGTCGTATAACAGGAGTAATTGCAACCAGAGTGAAGGTGATGGTCATTTCTACGTTCCGGGCAACCTCGGCTTCACCCTAGGGCGTTGCTCCATCAGATCGAAGAGTGAGGGCCTTAGACTTCAACGCCAGAAGTATAAAGTACATTAGAAATGCAGCAGTTTTTCCATCGTATAGCATGAATAATTGCAACCAGTGTGAAAGTAATGACCATTTCGACGTTTCAGGCATCCAAGACATAACTCTGAGGCATTTTTCCTCCAGATCGAAGGGTTAGGGCCTTAGAAGTCAACGCCAGAAGCATAAAGTACGAAATAAATACAACAGATTTTCCATCGTATAACATGAATAATTGCAACCAGTGTGAAAGTTATGGGCATTTCTACATTCCGAACAACCTAGGCTTCACTCTAGAGCGTTGCTCCACCAGATCGAATAGTTAGGGCCTTAGAAGTCAACGCCAGAAGCATAAAATACAATATAAATGCAACAGCTTTTCCATCGTATAAAATGAATAATTGCAAACAGTGTGAAGATGATGGTCATTTCTACGTTCCGGGCAACCTATGCACCGCTCTAGGGCGTTGCTCCACCAGATCGAATAGCTAAGGACTTAGAATTCAACGCCTGATGCATAAAATGCAATAAAAATGCAACAGTTTTTCCATTGTATAACAGGAATAATTGCAAGCAGTGTGAAAGTAATGGTCATTTCTACGTTCCGTGCAACCTAGGCTTCACTCTAGGGCGTATCTCCACCAGATCGAATAGCTAGGGACTTAGAAGTCAACGCCAGAAGCATAAAATACAATATAAATACAACAGCTTTTCCATCGAATAACAGGAATGATTGCAACCAGAGTGAAAGTAATTGTCGTTTCTACGTTCCGGGCAACCTAGGCTTCACTCTATGGCGTTGCCCCCCCACATCGAACAGCTACGGCCTTAGAAGTCAAAGCCAGAAGCATGAAATACAATAAAAATACAACAGCTTTTCCATCGTATAACAGGAATAATTACAACCAGTGTGAAAGTAATGCTCGTTTCTACGTTCTGGGCAACCTAGGCTTCACTCTAGGGCGTTTCTCCACCACATCGAATAGCTACGGCCTTAGAAGTCAACGCCAGAAGCATAAAATACAATATAAATACAACAGCTTTTCCATTGTATAAACTGAATAATTGCAAACAATGTGAAGATGATGGTCATTTCTACGATCCGGGCTACCTAGGCTTCACTCTAGGGCGTTGCTCCACCACATCGAATAGCTACGGCCTTAGAAGTCAACGCCAGAAGCATAAAATACAATATAAATACAACTGCTCTTCCATCGTATCAAATGAATAATTGCAAACAGTGTGAAAGTAATGGTCATTTCTACGCTCCGGGCAACCTAGGCTTCACTCTAGGGCGTTGCTCCTCCAGATCGAATCGCTAGGGCCTTAGAATTCAATGCCAGAAGCATAAAATACAATATAAATACAACAGTTTTTCCATCGTATAACAGGAATAATTGCAAACAGTGTGAAGGTAGTGGCCATTTCTGCGCTCCGGGCTACCTAGGCTACACTCTAGGGCGTTGCTACTCGAGATCGAATAGCTAGTGACCTAGAATTCGAACGCCGGAGGCATAAAATACAATAAAAACGCAACAGTTTTTCCACCGTATAACAGGCGTAACTACAACCAGTGTGAAAGTACTGGTCATTTCTACGTTCCGGGTAACCTAGGCTTCACTCTAGGGCGTGGCTCCGCCAGATCGAATAGATAGGGCCTTAGAAGTCAACGCCAGAAGCATTTAGTGCAACAAAAATACCACAGTTTTTCCATCGTATAACAGGAATAATTGCATCTACTGTGAAGGTAATGGTCATTTCTACGTTCCGGGCAGCCTATGCTTCACTCGAGGGCGTTGCTCCACCAGATCGAATATTTAGGGCCTAAGAAGTCAACGCCAGAAGAATAAAATGCGATATAAATACAACAGCTTCTCCATCGTATAAAACGAATAATTGCATCCAGTGTGAAAGTTATGGTCATTTCTACGTTCCTGGCAACCGAGGTTTCACTCTAGGGCGTTGTTCCACCAGATTGAATAGTTAGGCCCTTAGAAGTCAACGCCAGAAGAATAAAATACAATATAAGTACAACAGTTTTTCCATCGTATAAAATGAATAATTGCAAACATTGTGAAAGTAATGGTCATTTCTACGTTCTGGGCAACCCAGGCGTCACACTAGGTCGTTGCTCCACCACATCGAATAGCTACGGCCTTACAAGTCGGCGCCAGAAGCATAAAATACAAAATAAATACATCAGTTTTTCCGTCGTATAAAACGAATAATTGCAACCAGTGTGAAATTTATGGTCATTTTTACGTTCCGGGCATCCTAGGCTTCACTCTAGGGCGTTGCTCCAACAGATCGAATAGTTAGGGCTTTAGAAGTGAACGCCCGAAGCATAAAATACATTAAAAATACAACATTTTTTCCACCGTATGACACGAATAATTGCAACCAGTGTGAAAGCGACAGTCATTTCTACGTTCCGGGCAACCTAGGCTTTAATCTAGAGCGTTGTTCCACCAGATCGAAAAGTTAGGTCCTAAGAAGTCAACGCCAGAAGCATAAAATACAATATAAATACAACAGCTTTTTCATCGTATATAATGTATATTTGCAAGCAGTGTGAAAGTAATGGTCATTTCTACGTTCCGGGCAACCTAGGCTTCACTCTAGGGCGTAGCTACACCAGATCGAATAGTTAGGGCGTAAGAAGTCAACGCCAGAAGCATAAAATACAATATAAATACAACAGCTTTTTCATCGTATATAATGTATATTTGCAAACAGTGTGAAAGTAATGGTCATTTCTACGTTCCGGGCAACCTAGGCTTCAATCTAGGGCGTAGCTACACCAGATCGAATAGCTAGGGACCTAGAATTCAACGCCAGAATTATAAAATACAATAAAAATACAACAGTTTTTCCATCGTATAACAGGAATAATTGCAACCAGTGTGAAAGTAATGGTCATTTCTGCGTTCCGGGCAACCTTGGTTTCACTCTGTGGCGTTGCTCCACCAGCTCGAATAGTTAGCGCCTAAGAAGTCAACGCCAGAAGCATAAAATACGATATAAATACAACAGCTTTTCCATCGTATAAAACGAATAATTGCAACCACTGAGAAAGTAATGGTCATTTCTACATTCCGGGCGCCCTAGGCTTCACTCGAGGGCATTGCTCCACCACATCGAATAGCTACGGTCTTAGAAGTAAACGCCAGAAGCATAAAACACTATCTAAATACATCACTTTTTCAATCGTATGAAATGAATAATTGCAAACAGTCTGAAAGTAATGGTCATTTCTACGTTACGGGCAACCTAGGCACCACTCTAGGGCGTTGCTCCACCACATCGAGTAGCTACGGCCTTAGAAGTGAACGCCTGAAGCATAAAGTACAATAAAAGCACATCAGTTTTTCCATAGTATAACAGGAATAATTGCAACAAGTGTGAGGGTAATGGTCATTTATACATTCCGGGCAACCTAGGTTTCACTCTAGGTCGCCGCTCCACCAGATGGAATAGTTAGGGCCTAAGAAGTAAACACCAGGAGCATAAAATACAATATAAATACAACAGCATTTCCATCGTATAGAACGAGTAATTGCAACCAGTGTGAAAGATATGTTCATCTCTACGTTCCGGGAAACATAGGCGTGACTCTATGGCGATGCTCCACCAGATCGAATAGTTAGGGCCTAAGAAATCATCGCCAGAAGAATAAAATACAATATAAATACAACAGGTTTTCCATCGTATAACGGGAATAATTGCAACCAGTGCGAAAGTAACAGTCATTTCTGCTTTCTGGGCAATCTAGGCTTTACTCTAGGGCGTTGCTTCACCACATCGAATAGTTTGGGCCTAAGAAGTCAACGCCAGAAGAATAAAATGCGATATAAATACAACAGCTTCTCCATCGTATAAAACGAATAATTGCATCCAGTGTGAAAGTTATGGTCATTTCTACGTTCCGGGCAACCGAGGTTTCACTCTAGGGCGTTGTTCCACCAGATTGAATAGTTAGGGCCTTAGAAGTCAACGCCAGAAGAATAAAATACAATATAAGTACAACAGTTTTTCCATCGTATAAAATGAATAATTGCAAACATTGTGAAAGTAATGGTCATTTCTACGTTCGGGGCAACCCAGGCGTCACACTAGGTCGTTGCTCCACCACATCGAATAGCTACGGCCTTACAAGTCGACGCCAGAAGCATAAAATACAAAATAAATACATCAGTTTTTCCGTCGTATAAAACGAATAATTGCAACCAGTGTGAAATTTATGGTCATTTTTACGTTCCGGGCATCCTAGGCTTCACTCTAGGGCGTTGCTCCACCAGATCGAATAGTTAGGGCCTTAGAAGTGAACGCCCGAAGCATAAAATACATTAAAAATACAACAGTTTTTCCACCGTATGACACGAATAATTGCAACCAGTGTGAAAGCGACAGTCATTTCTACGTTCCGGGCAACCTAGGCTTCACTCTAGGGCGATGCTCCACCAGATCGAATAGCTAGGGACTTAGAATTGAACGCCAGGAGCATAAAATACAATATAAGTACAACAGTTTTTCCATCGCATAACAGGAATAATTGCAACCAGTGTGAAAGTAATGGTCATTTCTACGTTACGGGCAACCTAGGCTTCACTCTAGGGCGTTGCTCCTCCACATCGAATAGCGACGGCCTTAGAAGTGAACGCCCGAAGCGTAAAATACAATATAAATACAACAGGTTTTCCATCGTGTAACAGGAATAATTGCAAACAGTGTGAAAGTAATGGTCATTTCCACGTTACGGGCAACCTAGGCTTCACTCTAGGGCGTTGCACCTCCACATCGAATAGCTACGGCCTTAGAAGTGAACGCCCGAAGCGTAAAATACAATATAAATACAACAGGTTTTCCATCCTATACCAGGAATAATTGCAACAAGTGTGAGGGTAATGGTTATTTCTACGTCCCGGGCAACATAGGCTTCACTCTAGGTCGCTGCTCCACCAGATCGAATAGTTATAGCCTAAGAAGTAAACACCAGAAGCATAAAATACAATATAAGTACAACACTTTTTCCATCGAATGAAACGATTAATTGCAAACAGTGTGAAAGTAATGGTCATTTCTACGTTACGGGCAACCTAGGCTTCACTCTAGGGCGTTGCTCCTCCACATCGAATAGCTACGGCCTTAGAAGTCAACGCCAGAAGCACAAAATACAATATAAATACAACAGCTTTTCCATCATATAAAACAAATAATTGCAACAAGTGTGAAAGTAATCGTCATTTCTACGTTCCGGGCAACCTAGGCTTCGCTCTAGCGCGTTGATCCACCAGTTCGAATAGTTAGGGCCTAAGAAGTCAACGCCAGAAGCACAAAATACAATATATACAACAGTCTTTCCATCGTATAAAATGAATAATTGCAAACAGTGTGAAAGTTATTGTCATTTCTACGATCCCGGCGACCTAGGCTTCACTCTAGACCGCTGTTCCACCAGATGGAATAGTTAGGGCCTAAGAAGTCCACACCAGGAGCATAAAGAACAATATAAATACAACAGTTTTTCCATCGTCTAACAGGAATAACTGTAACAAGTGTGAAAGTAACGGTCATTTCTATTTTCCGGGCAATCTAGGCTTCACTCTAGGGCGTTGCTCCACCCCATCGAATAGATACGGCCTTAGAAGTCAACGCCAGAAGCATGAAATACAATATAAATACAACAGCTTTTCCATCATATAAAACAAATAATTGCAACAAGTGTGAAAGTAATGGTCATTTCTACGTTCCGGGCAACCTAGGCTTCGCTCTAGGGCGTTGATCCACCAGATCGAATAGTTAGGGCCTAAGAAGTCAACGCCAGAAGCACAAAATACAATATAAATACAACAGCTTTTCCATCATATAAAACAAATAATGGCAACAAGTGTGAAAGTAATGGTCATTTCTACGTTCCGGGCAACCTAGGCTTCGCTCTAGGGCGTTGATCCACCAGATCGAATAGTTAGGGCCTAAGAAGTCAACGCCAGAAGCATAAAATACAATATAACTACAACAGTTTTTCCATCGTATAAAACGAATAATTGCAACCAGTGTGATAGATATGGTCATTTCTACGTTCCGGGCATCCTAGGCTTCACTCTAGGGCGTTGCTCCACCAGATCGCATGGTTATGGCCTTAGAAGTGAACGCCCGAAGCATAAAATACAAGACAAATAGAACAGTTTTTCCATTATGTAAAACGAACGATTGCAACCGGTGTGAAACTTATGATCATTTCTACGTTCCGTGCAACCTAAGTTTCACTCCAGGGCGCTGTTCCACCAGATGGAATAGTTAGGGCCTAAGATGTCAGCACCAGGAGCATAAAAAACAGTATAAATACAACAGTTTTTCCATCGTATAACAGGAGTAATTGCAACAAGTGTGAGTGTAATGGTCATTTCTACGTTCCGGGCAAACTGGGCTTCACTCTAGGGCATTGATCCAACACATCGAATAGCTGCGGCCTTAGAAGTCAGCGCCTGAAGCATAAAATACAATAAAAATTCAACAGTTTTACCATCGTATAAAATGAGTAATTGCAACAAGTGTGATAGTTATGGTCATTTCTACGTTCCGAGCAACCTAGGCTTCACTCTAGGGCGTTGCTCCTCCACATCGAATAGCTACGGCCTTAGAAGTCAACGCCAGAAGCACAAAATACAATATAAATACAACAGTCTTTCCATCGTATAAAATGAATAATTGCAAACAGTGTGAAAGTTATGGTCATTTCTACGATCCCGGCGACCTAGGCTTCACTCTAGGGCGTTGATCCACCAGTTCGAATAGTTATGGCCTAAGAAGTCAACGCCAGAAGCACAAAATACAATATATACAACAGTCTTTCCATCGTATAAAATGAATAATTGCAAACAGTGTGAAAGTTATGGTCATTTCTACGATCCCGGCGACCTAGGCTTCACTCTAGACCGCTGTTCCACCAGATGGAATAGTTAGGGCCTAAGAAGTCCACACCAGGAGCATAAAGAACAATATAAATACAACAGTTTTTCCATCGTCTAACAGGAATAACTGTAACAAGTGTGAAAGTAACGGTCATTTCTATTTTCCGGGCAATCTAGGCTTCACTCTAGGGCGCTGCTCCACCCCATCGAATAGCTACGGCCTTAGAAGTCAACGCCAGAAGCATGAAATACAATATAAATACAACAGCTTTTCCATCATATAAAACAAATAATTGCAACAAGTGTGAAAGTAATGGTCATTTCTACGTTCCGGGCAACCTAGGCTTCGCTCTAGGGCGTTGATCCACCATATCGAATAGTTAGGGCCTAAGAAGTCAACGCCAGAAGCACAAAATACAATATAAATACAACAGCTTTTTCAACCGTATAAAATGAATAATTGCAACAAGTGTGAAAGTAATGGTCATTTCTACGTTCCGGGCAACCTAGGCTTCACTCTAGGGCGTTGCTCTACTAGATCGAATAGGTAGGCCCTTAGAAGTCAAAGCCCGAAGCATAAAATACAAAATAAATAGAACAGTATTTCAATTCTACGAACCGAATATTTGCAACCAGTGTGAATGTGATGGTCATTTCTATGTTCCGGTCAACCTAGGCTTCACTCTAGGGCGTTGCTCCACCGGATCGTATAGCTAGGGCCTTAGAAGTCAAAGCCCGAAACATAAAATACAATAAAAATACAACAGTTTTTCCATCGTATAACTGGAATGATTGCAGCCAGTGTGAAAGCGATGGTCATTCCTACGTTCCGGGCAACCTAGGCTGCACACTAGGGCGTTGGACTTCCAGATCCAATAGTTAGGGCCTAACAAGTCAACGCCAGAAGCACCAAATACAAAATCAATACAACAGTTTTTCCATCGTATAAAACGAATAATTGCAACCAGTGTGAAAGTAATGGTCACTTCTACGATCCGGGCAACCGAGGCTACACTCTAGGGCGTTGCTCCACCAGATCCAATAGCTGGGGCCTTAGAAGTCAACGCCGGAAACACAAAACACAATAAAAATACAACAGTTTTTAAATCGTATAACGGGAATAATTGCAGCCAGTGTGAAAGTGATGGTCATTTCTACGTTCCGGGCAACCTAGGCTTCACTCTAGGGCGTCGGTCCACCAGACCTAATAGTTAGGGCCTAACAAATCAACGCCAGAAGCACCAAATACAAAATAAATACAACAGTTTTTCCATCGTATAAAACGAATAATTGCAGCCAGTGTGAAGGTAATGGCCATTTCTACGTTCCGGTCACCCAAGACTTAACTCTGAGGCATTGCTCCACCAGATCGAATACATAGGGCCTTAGAAGTCAACGCCAGAAGCATAAAGTACAATAAAAATCCAACAGTTTTTCCATCATATAACGGGAGTAATTGCAGCCAGTGTGAAAGTGATGGTCATTTCTACGATACGGTCAACCTAGGCTTGACTCTAGGCTGTTGCTCGACCAGATCGAAGAGTTAGGGCCTGAGAAGTCAACGCCAGAAGCATAAAATACAAAATAAATGGAACAGTTTGTCCATCGTATAACAGGAATAATTACAACCAGTGTGAAAATTATGGTCATTTCTACGTTCAGGGCAACCTATGCTTCACCCTAGGGCGTTGCTCCACCAGATCGAAGAGTTAGGGCCTTAGAAGCCAACGCCCGAAGCATAAAATACAATAAAAATACATCAGTTTTTCCATCGTATTACAGGAATAATTGCAACCACTGTGAAACTGATGGTCATTTCTACGTTCAGGGCAACCTAAGCTTCACTCTAGGGCGTTGCTCCACCAGATCGAATAGTTATGGCCTTAGAACTGGACGCCCGAAGCTTAAAATACAAGATAAATAGAACAGTTTTTCCATTGTGTAAAACGAACAATTGCAACCGGTGTGAAAGTTATGATCATTTCTACGATCCGGGCAACATAGTTTTCACTCTTGGACGTTGCTCCACGAGATCGAATAGCTAGGGCCTAAGAAATCATCGCCAGATGAATAAAATACAATATAAATACAACAGGTTTTCCATCGTATAACGGGAATAATTGCAACCAGTGTGAAGGTAATGGTCATTTCCACGCTTCCGGCAATCTAGGCTTCACCCTAGGACGCTGCTCCACCAGATCTAATAGCTACGGCCTTAGAAGTCCGCGCCTGAAGAATAAAATACAATAAAAATACAATAGTTGTTCCATCGTAGAAAATGAATAATTGCAAACAGTGTGACAGTTATGGTCATTTCCACGGTCCCGGCGACCTAGGCTTCACTCTAGAGCGCTGTTCCTCCATATGGAATAGTTAGGGCCCAAGAAGTCAACACCAGGAGCATAGAAAACGATATATATACAACAGTTCTTCCATCGTAAAACAGGAATAATTGTAACAAATGTGAGGGTAATGGTCATTTCTACGTTCCGGCCAACCATGGCTTCACTCTAGGGCGCTGCTGCACCAGATCGAATAGTTAGGGACCAAGAAGTCACCACCAGGAGCATAAAATACAATAAAAATACAACAGCGTTTCCATCGTATAAAATGAATAATTGCAACCAGTGTGAAAGTAATGGTCTATTCTATGTTCCTGGCAACCTAGGCTTCACTCTATGGCGCTGCTCTACCACATCGAATAGCTACGGCCTTAGAAGTCAACGCCAGAAGCATGAAATACAGTATAAATGCAACAGCTTTTCCATCCTATAAAACAAATAATTGCAAACACTGTGAACGTAATGGTCATTTCCTCGCTTCCGGCAACCTAGGCTTCACTCTAGGGCGCTGTTCCACCAGATGGAATAGTTAAGGCCTACGATGTCAACACCAGGAGCATAAAAAACAATATAAATACAACAGTCTTTCCATCGTAGAAAAGGAGTAATTGCAACAAGTGTGAGGGTAATGATCATTTCTACGTTCCGGTCAACCTTGGCTTCACTCTTGGGCGCTGCTGCACCAGATCGAATAGTTAGGGACCAAGAAGTCACCACCAGGTGCATAAAATACAATAAAACTACAACAGCTTTTCCATCGTATAAAATGAATAATTGCAACCAGTGTGAAGGTAATGGTCATTTCTACGTTCCGGGCAAGCCGGGCTTCACTCTAGGGCGTTGCTCCACCACATCGAATAGTTTGGGCCTATGAAGTCAACACCAGGAGCATAAAATACAATATAATTACAAGAGGCTTTCCATCCTATAAAATGAATAATTGCAAACAGTGTGAAAGTAATGGTCGTTTCTACGTTCCGGGCAAGCTGGGCTTCACTCTAGGGCGTTACTCCACCACATCGAATAGTTAGGGCCTAAGAAATCATCGCCAGAAGAATAAAATACAATATAAATACAACAGGTTCTCCATCGTATAACGGGAATAATTGCAACCAGTGTGAAGTTAATGGTCATTTCCACGTTACGGGCAACCTAGGCTTCACTCTAGGGCGTTGATCCACCAGTTCGAATAGTTAGGGCCTAAGAAGTCAACGCCAGAAGCACAAAATACAATATATACAACAGTCTTTCCATCGTATAAAATGAATAATTGCAAACAGTGTGAAAGTTATGGTCATTTCTACGATCCCGGCGACCTAGGCTTCACTCTAGACCGCTGTTCCACCAGATGGAATAGTTAGGGCCTAAGAAGTCCACACCAGGAGCATAAAGAACAATATAAATACAACAGTTTTTCCATCGTCTAACAGGAATAATTGTAACAAGTGTGAAAGTAACGGTCATTTCTATTTTCCGGGCAATCTAGGCTTCACTCTAGGGCGTTGCTCCACCACATCGAATAGCTACGGCCTTAGAAGTCAACGCCAGAAGCATGAAATACAATATAAATACAACAGTTTTTAAATCGTATAACGGGAATAATTGCAGCCAGTGTGAAAGTGATGGTCATTTCCACGTTCCGGGCAACCTAGGCTTCACTCTAGGGCGTCGGTCCACCAGATCCAATAGTTAGGGCCTAACAAGTCAACGCCAGGAGCACCAAATACAACATAAATACAACAGTTTTTCCATCGTATAAAACGAATAATTGCAGCCAGTGTGAAGGTAATGGCCATTTCTACGTTCCGGTCACCTAAGACTTAACTCTGAGGCATTGCTCCAACAGATCGAATACATAGGGCCTTAGAAGTCAACGCCAGAAGCATAAAGTACAATAAAAATCCAACAGTTTTTCCATCGTATAACGGGAATAATTGCAGCCAGTGTGAAAGTGATGGTCATTTCTACGATACGGTCAACCTAGGCTTGACTCTAGGCTGTTGCTCCACCAGATCGAAGAGTTAGGGCCTGACAAGTCAACGCCAGAAGCATAAAATACAAAATAAATGGAACAGTTTGTCCATCGTATAACAGGAATAATTACAACCAGTGTGAAAATTATGGTCATTTCTACGTTCCGGGCAATCTATGCTTCACCCTAGGCCGTTGCTCCACCAGATCGATGAGTTAGGGCCTTAGAAGCCAACGCCCGAAGCATAAAGTACAATAAAAATACATAAGTTTTTCCATCGTATTACAGGAATAATTGCAACCACTGTGGAACTGATGGTCATTCCAACGTACCGGGCAATCTAGGCTTCACTCTAGGGCGTTGCTCCACCAGATCGAATAGTTGTGGCCTTAGAAGTGAAGGCCCGAAGCATAAAATACAAAATAAATGGAACAGTTTTTCCATCGTATAAAACGAATAATAGCAACCAGTGTGAAAGAGATGGTCATTTCTACGTTCCGGGCAACCTAGGCTTCACTCCAGGGCGTTGCTCCACCAGATCGAATAGTTATGGCCTTAGAAGTGAACGCCCGAAGCACAAAATACAAGATAAATAGAACAGTTTTTCCATTGTGTAAAACGAACAATTGCAACCGGTGTGAAAGATATGATCATTTCTACGTTCCGTGCAACCTAGGCTTCACTCTGGGGCGTTGTTCCACCAGACCGAATAGATAGGGCCTAAGAAGTCAACGCCAGAAGCATAAAATACAATATAAATACAACAGCTTCTCCATCGTATAAAACGAATATTTGCAACCAGTGTGAAAGTAATGGTCATTTCTACGTTCCGGGCAACCTAGGCTTTGCTCTTGGGCGTGGCTCCACCACATCGAAACCTACGACCTACGATGTCAACGCCAGAAGCATAAAATACATTATAAATACAACTGTTTTGCCCTCGTATAACAGGAATAATTGCAACCTGTGTGAATGTGAAGCGTTATTTTTATAATTATTTATTATAATTATTCGTTTTATACAATGGAAAGACTGTTCTGTTTATTTTGTATTTTATGCTTCGGGCTTTGACTTCTAAGGCCCTACCTGTTCGATCTGCTGGAGGAACGCCCTAGAGTGAAGCCTAGGTTGCCCGGAACGTAGAAATGACCATATCTTTCACACTGGTTGCAATTATTCGTTTTATACGATGGAAAAGCTGTTGTATTTATATTGTATTTTATGCTTCTGGCGTCGACTTCTAAGGCCGTAGGTATTAGATGTGGTGGAACGACGCCCTAGTGTGACGCCTAGGTTGCCCGGAACGTAGAAATGACGATTACTTTCACAATGTTTGCAATTATTCATTTTATACGATGGAAAATCTGTTGTACTTATATTGTATTTTATTCTTCTGGCGTTGATTTCTAAGTCCCTAGCTATTCGATCTGGTGGAGCAACGCCCTAGAGTTAAACCTAGGTTACCCGGAACGTAGAAATGACCAGTAATTTCACAATGTTTGCAATTATTCGTTTTATACGATGGAAAAACTGTAGTACTTATTTTGTATTTGGTGCTTCTGGCGTTGACTTCTTAGGCCCTAACTATTCGATCTGGTGGAACAACGCCATAGAGTGAAACGTAGGTTGCCCGGAACATAGAAATGACCATTACATTCACACTGGTTGCAATTATTCCTGTTATACGATGGAAAAACTGTTTTATTTTTATTGTATTTTATTCTTCTGGCGTTGATTTCTAAGTGCCTAGCTATTCGATTTGGTGGAGCAACGCCCTATAGTGAAGCCTAGATTGCCCGGAACGTAGAAATGACCATTACATTCACACTGTGTGCAATTATTCATTTTATACGATGGAAAAGCTGTTGTATTTATATTGTATTTTATGCTTCTGGCGATGACTTCTAAGGCCATAGCTATTAGATGTGGTGGAGCAACGACATAGAGTGGCGCCTAGGTTGCCCGGAACGTAGAAATGACCTTCACTTTCACACTGGTTGCAATTATTCCTGTTATACGATGGAAAAGCTGTTGTATTTATATCGTATTTTATGCTTCTGGCGTTGACTTCTTAGGCCCTAACTATTCCATCTGGTGGAACAACGACCTAAGGTGAAGCCTAGGTTGCCCGGAACGTAGAAATGACCGTTACTTTCACACTGGTTGCAATTATTCGTTTTATACGATGGAAAAACTGTTGTATTTATAGTGTATTTTATTCTTCTGGCGTTGATTTCTAAGTCCCTAGCTTTTCGATCTGGTGGAGCAACGCCGTAGAGTTAAACCTAGGTTACCCGGAACGTAGAAATGACCAGTACTTTCACAATGTTTGCAATTATTCATTTTATACGATGGAAAAACTGTTGTACTTATATTGTATTTTGTCCTTCTGGCGTTGACTTCTTAGGCCCTAACTATTCGATCTGGTGGAACAACGCCCTAGAGTGAAGCCTAGGTTGCCCGGAACGTAGCAATGACCATTACGATCACACTGTTTGCAAATATACATTATACAGGATGGATAAGCTGTTGTATTTATATTGTATTTTATTCTTCCGGCGTTGACTTCTTAGGCCCTAACTATTCGATCTGGTGGCACAACGCACTAGAGTGCAGCCTAGTTTGCCGGATCGTAGAAATGACCATAACTTTCACACTGGTTGCAATTATTTGCTTTATACGATGGAAAAACTGTTGTATTTATATTGCATTTTATGCTTCGGGCGTCGACTACTAAGGCCCTAACTATTCGGTGTTGTGGAGCAACGCCCTAGAGTGAAGCCTAGGTTGCCCGGAACGTAGAAATGACCATTACTTTCACACTGGTTGCAATTATTCATGCTATACGATGGAAAAACTGCTGTATTTTTATTGTATTTTATGCTTCTGGCATTGACTTCTAAGATCCTAGCTATTCGATCTCGGGCGCAGCGTCCAAGAGTGAAGCGTATGTTGCCCGAAACGTAGAAATGACCATTACATTCACACTGGTTGCAATTATTCATGCTATACGACGGAAAAACTGTTGCATTTTTATTGTATTTTCTGCTTCTGGCTTCGACTTCTAAGGGCCTAGCTATTCGATCTGGTGGGGCAACGTCCAAGAGTGAAGCCTAGGGTGCCCGGAACGTAGAAATGGCCATTACTTTCACACTGGTTGCAAATATTCGTTTTATACGATGGAAAAACTGTTGTATCTATATCGTATTTTATGCTTCTGGCGTTGGCTTCTAAGGCCCAACGTATTCGATCTGGTAGAGCAATGCCTCAGAGTTAAGTGTAGGATGTCCGAAACGTAGAAATGAGATAACTTTCATACTGATTGCAATTATTCGTTTTATACCATGGAAAAGCTGTTGTATTTGTATTGTATTTTATGGTTCTGGCGTTGACTTCTTAGGCCCTAACTATTCGATGTGGTGGAGCAATGCCTGAGAGTTAAGTCTAGGATGCCCGAAACACCGAAATGATCATTACTTTCACACTGGTTGCAATTATTCATGCTATACGACGGAAAAACTGTTGCATTTTTATTGTATTTTCTGCTTCTGGCTTCGACTTCTAAGGGCCTAACTATTCGATCTGGTGGGGCAACGTCCAAGAGTGAAGCCTATGTTGCCCGGAACGTAGAAATGACCATAACCTTCACACTGGTTGCAATTACTCGTTTTATACAATGGAAAAACTGATGTATTTATTTTGTATTTTATGCTTCTGGCCTTGACTCCTTAGGCCCTAACTATTCGATCTGGTGGAGCAACGCCATAGAGTGAACCGTAGGTGGCCCGGAACGCAGAAATGTACATTACTTTCACACTGGTTGTAATTATTCCTGTTTTACGATGGAAAAACAGTTGTATTTTTATTGTATTTTATGCTTCTGGCGTTTAATTCTAAGTTCCTAGCTATTCGATCTGGTGGAGCAACGCCCTAGAGTGAAGCCTAGGTCGGCCGGAACGTAGAAATGGCCATTACTTTCACACTGGTTGCAATTATTCCCGTTATACGATGAAACAACTGTTGTATTTTTATTATATTTTATGCTTCTGGCGCTGACGTCAGAAGTCCCTAGCTATTGGATCTGGTGGAGCAACACCCTAGAGCGAAACCTAGGTTGCCCGGGACGTAGAAATGACCATTACTTTCACACTGGTTGCAATTATTCCTGTTATACGATTGAAGGACTGTTGTATTTTTATAGTATTTTATGCTTCTGTCGTTGACTACTTAGGCCCTAGCTATTCGATCTGGTGGCACAACGCACTAGAGTGAAGCCTAGGTTGCACGGAACGTAGAAATGACCATAACTTTCACACTGGTTGCAATTATTCGCCTTATGCGATGGAAAAACTAGATGTATTTATATTGTATATTATGCTTCTGGAGTTGACTTCTTAGGTCCTAACTATTCGATCTGGTGGAGCAACGCCCTAGAGTGAAGCCTAGGGTGCCCGGAACGTAGAAATGAACATTACTTTCACACTGGTTGCAATTATCCGTTTTATACAATGGGAAAGCTGTTGTATTTATATTGTATTTAATGCTTCTGCCGTTGACTTCTAAGTCCGTAACAATTAGATGTGGTGGAGCAACACCCTAGAGTGAAGCCTAGGTTGCCCGGAAAGTAGAAATGACCATAACTTTCATACTGGTTGCAATTATTCGTTTTATACGATGAAAAAACTGTTGTATTTATTATGTATTTGGTGCTTCTGGCGTTGACTTCTTAGGCCATAACTATTCCATCTGGTGGAGCAACGCCATAGAGTGAAACGTAGGTTGCCCGGAACGTAGAAATGACCATTATATTCACACTGGTTGCAATTATTTGCTTTATACGATGGAAAAACTGTTGTATTTATATTGTATTTTATGCTTCGGGCGTCGACTACTAAGGCCCTAACTATTCGATGTTGTGGAGCAACGACCTAGAGTGAAGCCTAGGTTGCCCGGAACGTAGAAATGACCATTACTTTCACACTGGTTGCAATTATTCATGCTATACGATGGAAAAGCTGCTGTATTTTTATTGTATTTTATGCTTCTGGCATTGACTTCTAAGATCCTAGCTATTCGATCTCGGGCGCAGCGTCCAAGAGTGAAGCGTATGTTGCCCGAAACGTAGAAATGACCATTACATTCACACTGGTTGCAATTATTCTTTTTATACGATGGAAAAACTGTTGTACTCTTATTGTATTTTATGCTTTGGGCGTTGACTTCTAAGGTCGTAGCTATTCGATGTGGTGGAGCAACGCCCTAGAGTGAAGCATAGGCTGCCCGGAACGTAGAAATGCACATTACTTTCACACTGCTTGCAATTATTCCTGTTATACGATGGAAAGACCGATGTGTTTTTATTGTATTTTATACTCTTGGCGTTGACCTCTAAGTCCCTAGCTATTCGACCTGGTGGAGCAACGCCCTAGGGCGAAGCCTAGGGTGCCCGGAACGTAGAAATGGCCATTACTTTCACACTGGTTGCAAATATTCGTTTTATACGATGGAAAAACTGTTGTATCTATATCGTATTTTATGCTTCTGGCGTTGACTTCTAAGTCCCAACGTATTCGATCTGGCAGAGCAATGCCTCAGAGTTAAGTGTAGGATGTCCGAAACGTAGAAATGAGATAACTTTCATACTGATTGCAATTATTCGTTTTATACCATGGAAAAGCTGTTGTATTTGTATTGTATTTTATGGTTCTGGCGTTGACTTCTTAGGCCCTAACTATTCGATGTGGTGGAGCAATGCCTCAGAGTTAAGTCTAGGATGCCCGAAACGCCGAAATGATCATTACTTTCACACTGGTTGCAATTATTCCTGCTATACGACGGAAAAACTGTTGCATTTTTATTGTATTTTCTGCTTCTGGCTTCGACTTCTAAGGGCCTAGCTATTCGATCTGGTGGGGCAACGTCCAAGAGTGAAGCCTATGTTGCCCGGAACGTAGAAATGACCATAACCTTCACACTGGTTGCAATTACTCGTTTTATACAATGGAAAAACTGTTGTATTTATATTGTATTTTATGCTTCTGGCCTTGACTCCTTAGGCCCTAACTATTCGATCTGGTGGAGCAACGCCATAGAGTGAAACGTAGGTGGCCCGGAACGCAGAAATGTACATTACTTTCACACTGGTTGTAATTATTCCTGTTATACGATGGAAAAACAGTTGTATTTTTATTGTATTTTATGCTTCTGGCGTTTAATTCTAAGTTCCTAGCTATTCGATCTGGTGGAGCAACGCCCTAGAGTGAAGCCTAGGTTGGCCGGAACGTAGAAATGGCCATTACTTTCACACTGGTTGCAATTATTCCTGTTATACGATGAAACAACTGTTGTATTTTTATTATATTTTATGCTTCTGGCGCTGACGTCAGAAGTCCCTAGCTATTGGATCTGGTGGAGCAACACCCCAGAGCGAAACCTAGGTTGCCCGGGGCGTAGAAATGACCATTACTTTCACACTGGTTGCAATTATTCCTGTTATACGATTGAAGGACTGTTGTATTTTTATAGTATTTTATGCTTCTGTCGTTGACTACTTAGGCCCTAGCTATTCGATCTGGTGGCACAACGCACTAGAGTGAAGCCTAGGTTGCACGGAACGTAGAAATGACCATAACTTTCACACTGGTTGCAATTATTCGCCTTATGCGATGGAAAAACTGTTGTATTTATATTGTATATTATGCTTCTGGAGTTGACTTCTTAGGTCCTAACTATTCGATCTGGTGGAGCAACGCCCTAGAGTGAAGCCTAGGGTGCCCGGAACGTAGAAATGAACATTACTTTAACACTGGTTGCAATTATCCGTTTTATACGATGGAAAAACTGTTGTATTTAGTTTGTATTTGATGCTTCTGGCGTTGACTTCTTAGGCCCTACCTATTCGATCTGGTCGTGCAACGCCATATAGTGAAAGGCAGGTAGCCCGGAACGTAGAAATCTCCATTACATTCACACTGGTTGCAATTATTCCTGTTATGACCATTACTTTCACACTGTTTGCAATTATTCATTTTATACGATGGGAAAGCTGTTGTATTTATATTGTATTTAATGCTTCTGCCGTTGACTTCTAAGTCCGTAACAATTAGATGTGGTGGAGCAACACCCTAGAGCGAAGCCTAGGTTGCCCGGAAAGTAGAAATGACCATAACTTTCATACTGGTTGCAATTATTCGTTTTATACGATGAAAAAACTGTTGTATTTATTATGTATTTGGTGCTTCTGGCGTTGACTTCTTAGGCCATAACTATTCCATCTGGTGGAGCAACGCCATAGAGTGAAACGTAGGTTGCCCGGAACGTAGAAATGACCATTATATTCACACCAGTTGCAATTATTCCTGCTATACGATGGAAAAACTGTTGTATTTTTATTGTATTTTACGCTCCTGGCGTTGAATTCTAAGTCCCTAGCTATTCGATCTGGTGGAGCAACGCCCTATAGTGAAGCCCAGGTTGCGCGGAAGGTAGAAATGACCATTACTTTCACAATGTTTGCAACTATTCATTTTATACGATGGAAAAGCTGTTGTATTTATATTGTATTTAATGCTTCTGGCGTTGACTTTTTAGGCCCTAACTATTCGTTCTGGTGGAGCAACGCCATAGAGTGAATCCTAGGTTGCCCGGAACGTAGAAATTAACATAACTTTCACACTGGTTGCAATTGTTCGTTTTATACAATGGAAAACTGTTATATTTATACTGTATTTTATGCTTCTGGTGTTGACTTCTAAGGCCCTAACTATTCGATCTGGCGGAGCAACGCCCTAGAGTGAAGCCTAGGTTGCCCGAAACGTAGAAATGACCATCACTTTCACGCTGGTTGCAATTGTTCCTGTCATACGATGGACAAACTGTTGCATTTTTATTGTACTTTATGCTTCTGGCGTTGACTTCTAAGGCCCTAGCAATTCGATCTGGTGGAGCAACACCCTAAAGGGAAGCCTAGGTTGCCCGGAACGTAGGAATGACCATAACATTCACACTGGTTGCAATTATTCCTGTTATACGATGGAAGGACTGTTGTATTTTTATAGTATTTTATGCTTCTTGGCGTTGACTCCTTGGGTCCAAACAATTCGATCAGGTGGACCAACGCCCCAGAGTGAAGCCTAGGTTGCACGGAACGTAGAAAAGCCCATTACTTTCACACTGGTTGCAATAATTCCTGGTATACGTTGGAAGAACTGTTGTATTTTTATTGTATTTTTTGCTTCTGTCGTTGACCTCCGAGTCCTTAGCTGTTCGATCTGGTGGAACAACGCCCTAGGGCGAAGCATAGGGTGCCCGGAACGTAGAAATGTCCATTACTTTCAAACTGGTTGCAATTACTCGTTTTATACGATGAAAAAAATTTTGTACTTATATCGTATTTTATGCTTCCGGCGTTGACTTGTTAGGCCCTAACTATTCGATCTGGTGGCACAACGCACTAGAGTGCAGCCTAGTTTGCCCGGATCGTAGAAATGACCATAACTTTCACACTGGTTGCAATTATTTGCTTTATACGATGGAAAAACTGTTGTATTTATATTGTATTTTATGCTTCGGGCGTCGACTACTAAGGCCCTAACTATTCGATGTTGTGGAGCAACGACCTAGAGTGAAGCCTAGGTTGCCCGGAACGTAGAAATGACCATTACTTTCACACTGGTTGCAATTATTCATGCTATACGATGGAAAAGCTGCTGTATTTTTATTGTATTTTATGCTTCTGGCATTGACTTCTAAGATCCTAGCTATTCGATCTCGGGCGCAGCGTCCAAGAGTGAAGCGTATGTTGCCCGAAACGTAGAAATGACCATTACATTCACACTGGTTGCAATTATTCTTTTTATACGATGGAAAAACTGTTGTACTCTTATTGTATTTTATGCTTTGGACGTTGACTTCTAAGGTCGTAGCTATTCGATGTGGTGGAGCAACGCCCTAGAGTGAAGCATAGGCTGCCCGGAACGTAGAAATGCACATTACTTTCACACTGCTTGCAATTATTCCTGTTATACGATGGAAAGACCGATGTGTTTTTATTGTATTTTATACTCTTGGCGTTGACCTCTAAGTCCCTAGCTATTCGACCTGGTGGAGCAACGCCCTAGGGCGAAGCCTAGGGTGCCCGGAACGTAGAAATGGCCATTACTTTCACACTGGTTGCAAATATTCCTTTTATACGATGGAAAAACTGTTGTATCTATATCGTATTTTATGCTTCTGGCGTTGACTTCTAAGTCCCAACGTATTCGATCTGGCAGAGCAATGCCTCAGAGTTAAGTGTAGGATGTCCGAAACGTAGAAATGAGATAACTTTCATACTGATTGCAATTATTCGTTTTATACCATGGAAAAGCTGTTGTATTTGTATTGTATTTTATGGTTCTGGCGTTGACTTCTTAGGCCCTAACTATTCGATGTGGTGGAGCAATGCCTCAGAGTTAAGTCTAGGATGCCCGAAACGCCGAAATGATCATTACTTTCACACTGGTTGCAATTATTCCTGCTATACGACGGAAAAACTGTTGCATTTTTATTGTATTTTCTGCTTCTGGCTTCGACTTCTAAGGGCCTAGCTATTCGATCTGGTGGGGCAACGTCCAAGAGTGAAGCCTATGTTGCCCGGAACGTAGAAATGACCATAACCTTCACACTGGTTGCAATTACTCGTTTTATACAATGGAAAAACTGTTGTATTTATATTGTATTTTATGCTTCTGGCCTTGACTCCTTAGGCCCTGACTATTCGATCTGGTGGAGCAACGCCATAGAGTGAAACGTAGGTGGCCCGGAACGCAGAAATGTACATTACTTTCACACTGGTTGTAATTATTCCTGTTATACGATGGAAAAACAGTTGTATTTTTATTGTATTTTATGCTTCTGGCGTTTAATTCTAAGTTCCTAGCTATTCGATCTGGTGGAGCAACGCCCTAGAGTGAAGCCTAGGTTGGCCGGAACGTAGAAATGGCCATTACTTTCACACTGGTTGCAATTATTCCTGTTATACGATGAAACAACTGTTGTATTTTTATTATATTTTATGCTTCTGGCGCTGACGTCAGAAGTCCCTAGCTATTGGATCTGGTGGAGCAACACCCTAGAGCGAAACCTAGGTTGCCCGGGACGTAGAAATGACCATTACTTTCACACTGGTTGCAATTATTCCTGTTATACGATTGAAGGACTGTTGTATTTTTATAGTATTTTATGCTTCTGTCGTTGACTACTTAGGCCCTAGCTATTCGATCTGGTGGCACAACGCACTAGAGTGAAGCCTAGGTTGCACGGAACGTAGAAATGACCATAACTTTCACACTGGTTGCAATTATTCGCCTTATGCGATGGAAAAACTGTTGTATTTATATTGTATATTATGCTTCTGGAGTTGACTTCTTAGGTCCTAACTATTCGATCTGGTGGAGCAACGCCCTAGAGTGAAGCCTAGGGTGCCCGGAACGTAGAAATGAACATTACTTTAACACTGGTTGCAATTATCCGTTTTATACGATGGAAAAACTGTTGTATTTAGTTTGTATTTGATGCTTCTGGCGTTGACTTCTTAGGCCCTACCTGTTCGATCTGGTCGTGCAACGCCATATAGTGAAAGGCAGGTAGCCCGGAACGTAGAAATCTCCATTACATTCACACTGGTTGCAATTATTCCTGTTATGACCATTACTTTCACACTGTTTGCAATTATTCATTTTATACGATGGGAAAGCTGTTGTATTTATATTGTATTTAATGCTTCTGCCGTTGACTTCTAAGTCCGTAACAATTAGATGTGGTGGAGCAACACCCTAGAGCGAAGCCTAGGTTGCCCGGAAAGTAGAAATGACCATAACTTTCATACTGGTTGCAATTATTCGTTTTATACGATGAAAAAACTGTTGTATTTATTATGTATTTGGTGCTTCTGGCGTTGACTTCTTAGGCCATAACTATTCCATCTGGTGGAGCAACGCCATAGAGTGAAACGTAGGTTGCCCGGAACGTAGAAATGACCATTATATTCACACCAGTTGCAATTATTCCTGCTATACGATGGAAAAACTGTTGTATTTTTATTGTATTTTACGCTCCTGGCGTTGAATTCTAAGTCCCTAGCTATTCGATCTGGTGGAGCAACGCCCTATAGTGAAGCCCAGGTTGCGCGGAAGGTAGAAATGACCATTACTTTCACACTGGTTGCAATTATTCATTTTATACGATGGAAAAGCTGTTGTATTTATATTGTATTTAATGCTTCTGGCGTTGAATTCTAATGCCGTAGCTATTCGGTGTGGTGGAGCAACGCCCTAGAGTGAAGCCTAGGGTGCCCGGAAAGTAGAAATGACCATTACTTTCAAACTGGTTGCAATTATTTGTTTTATACGATGGAAAAACAGTTGTATTTATTTTGTATTTGGTGATTCTGGCGTTGACTTTTTAGGCCCTAACTATTCGTTCTGGTGGAGCAACGCCATAGAGTGAAGCCTAGGTTGCCCGGAACGTTGAAATTAACATAACTTTCACACTGGTTGCAATTGTTCGTTTTATACAATGGAAAACTGTTATATTTATACTGTATTTTATGCTTCTGGTGTTGACTTCTGAGGCCCTAACTATTCGATCTGTCGGAGCAACGCATTAGAGTGAAGCCTAGGTTGCCCGAAACGTAGAAATGACCATCACTTTCACACTGGTTGCAATTGTTCCTGTCATACGATGGACAAACTGTTGCATTTTTATTGTACTTTATGCTTCTGGCGTTGACTTCTAAGGCCCTAGCTATCCGATCTGGTGGAGCAACACCCTAAAGGGAAGCCTAGGTTGCCCGGAACGTAGGAATGACCATAACATTCACACTGGTTGCAATTATTCCTGTTATACGATGGAAGGACTGTTGTATTTTTATAGTATTTTATGCTTCTTGGCGTTGACTCCTTGGGTCCAAACAATTCGATCTGGTGGACCAACGCCCCAGAGTGAAGCCTAGGTTGCACGGAACGTAGAAATGCCCATTACTTTCACACTGTTTGCAATAATTCCTGGTATACGATGGAAGAACTGTTGTATTTTTATTGTATTTTTTGCTTCTGTCGTTGACCTCCGAGTCCTTAGCTGTTCGATCTGGTGGAACAACGCCCTAGGGCGAAGCATAGGGTGCCCGGAACGTAGAAATGTCCATTACTTTCAAACTGGTTGCAATTACTCGTTTTATACGATGAAAAAAATTTTGTACTTATATCGTATTTTATGCCTCCGGCGTTGACTTCTTAGGCCCTAACTATTCGATCTGGTGGCACAACGCACTAGGGTGCAGCCTAGTTTGCCCGGATCGTAGAAATGACCATAACTTTCACACTGGTTGCAATTATTTGCTTTATACGATGGAAAAACTGTTGTATTTATATTGTATTTTATGCTTCGGGCATCGACTACTAAGGCCCTAACTATTCGATGTTGTGGAGCAACGACCTAGAGTGAAGCCTAGGTTGCCCGGAACGTAGAAATGACCATTACTTTCACACTGGTTGCAATTATTCATGCTATACGATGGAAAAACTGCTGTATTTTTATTGTATTTTATGCTTCTGGCATTGACTTCTAAGATCCTAGCTATTCGATCTCGGGCGCAGCGTCCAAGAGTGAAGCGTATGTTGCCCAAAACGTAGAAATGACCATTACATTCACACTGGTTGCAATTATTCTTTTTATACGATGGAAAAACTGTTGTACTCTTATTGTATTTTATGCTTTGGGCGTTGACTTCTAAGGTCGTAGCTATTCGATGTGGTGGAGCAACGCCCTAGAGTGAAGCATAGGCTGCCCGGAACGTAGAAATGCACATTACTTTCACACTGCTTGCAATTATTCCGGTTATACGATGGAAAGACCGATGTGTTTTTATTGTATTTTATACTCTTGGCGTTGACCTCTAAGTCCCTAGCTATTCGACCTGGTGGAGCAACGCCCTAGGGCGAAGCCTAGAGTGCCCGGAACGTAGAAATGGCCATTACTTTCACACTGGTTGCAAATATTCGTTTTATACGATAGAAAAACTGTTGTATCTATATCGTATTTTATGCTTCTGGCGTTGACTTCTAAGTCCCAACGTATTCGATCTGGTAGAGCAATGCCTCAGAGTTAAGTGTAGGATGTCCGAAACGTAGAAATGAGATAACTTTCATACTGATTGCAATTATTCGTTTTATACCATGGAAAAGCTGTTGTATTTGTATTGTATTTTATGGTTTTGGCGTTGACTTCTTAGGCCCTAACTATTCGATGTGGTGGAGCAATGCCTCAGAGTTAAGTCTAGGACGCCCGAAACGCCGAAATGATCATTACTTTCACACTGGTTGCAATTATTCATGCTATACGACGGAAAAACTGTTGCATTTTTATTGTATTTTCTGCTTCTGGCTTCGACTTCTAAGGGCCTAGCTATTCGATCTGGTGGGGCAACGTCCAAGAGTGAAGCCTATGTTACCCGGAACGTAGAAATGACCATAACCTTCACACTGGTTGCAATTACTCGTTTTATACAATGGAAAAACTGTTGTATTTATATTGTATTTTATGCTTCTGGCCTTGACTCCTTAGGCCCTAACTATTCGATCTGGTGGAGCAACGCCATAGAGTGAAACGTAGGTGGCCCGGAACGCAGAAATGAACATTACTTTCACACTGGTTGTAATTATTCCTGTTATACGATGGAAAAACAGTTGTATTTTTATTGTATTTTATGCTTCTGGCGTTTAATTCTAAGTCCCTAGCTATTCGATCTGGTGGAGCAACGCCCTAGAGTGAAGCCTAGGTTGGCCGGAACGTAGAAATGACCATTACTTTCACACTGGTTGCAATTATTCGTTCTATACGATGGAAAAGCTGTTGCATCTTTATTGTATTTTATGCTTCTGGCGTTGACTTCTAAGCCCCTTACTATTCGATCTGGTGGAGCAACGCCCTAGAGTGAAGCCTAGGTTGCCCGGTACGTAGAAATGACCATTACCTTCACGCTTGTTGCAATTATTCCTGTTACTCGATGAAAAAGCTGTTGTATTTCTTATTGCGTTTTATGCTTCAGGCGTTGACTTCTAAGGCCGTAGCTATTCGATGTGGCGGAGCAACGCCCTTGAGTGAAGCCTAGGTTGGCCGGAACGTAGAAATGGCCATTAATTTCACACTGGTTGCAATTATTCGCCTTATGCGATGGAAAAACTGTTGTATTTATATTGTATATTATGCTTCTGGAGTTGACTTCTTAGGTCCTAACTATTCGATCTGGTGGAGCAACGCCCTAGAGTGAAGCGTAGGGTGCCCGGAACGTAGAAATGAACATTACTTTCACACTGGTTGCAATTATTCATTTTATACGATGGAAAAGCTGTTGTATTTATATTGTATTTAATGCTTCTGGCGTTGAATTCTAATGCCGTAGCAATTCGGTGTGGTGGAGCAACGCCCTAGAGTTAAGCCTAGGGTGCCCGGAGAGTAGAAATGACCATTACTTTCACACTGGTTGCTATTATTCGTTTTATACGATGGAAAAACAGTTGTATTTATTTTGTATTTGGTGCTTCTGGCGTTGACTTCTTAGGCCCTAGCTATCCGATCTGGTGGAGCAACACCCTAAAGGGAAGCCTAGGTTGCCCGCAACGTAGGAATGACCATAACATTCACACTGGTTGCAATTATTCCTGTTATACGATGGAAGGACTGTTGTATTTTTATAGTATTTTATGCTTCTTGGCGTTGACTCCTTGGGTCCAAACAATTCGATCTGGTGGACCAACGCCCCAGAGTGAAGCCTAGGTTGCACGGAACGTAGAAATGCCCATTACTTTCACACTGTTTGCAATAATTCCTGGTATACGATGGAAGAACTGTTGTATTTTTATTGTATTTTTTGCTTCTGTCGTTGACCTCCGAGTCCTTAGCTGTTCGATCTGGTGGAACAACGCCCTAGGGCGAAGCATAGGGTGCCCGGAACGTAGAAATGTCCATTACTTTCAAACTGGTTGCAATTACTCGTTTTATACGATGAAAAAAATTTTGTACTTATATCGTATTTTATGCCTCCGGCGTTGACTTCTTAGGCCCTAACTATTCGATCTGGTGGCACAACGCACTAGGGTGCAGCCTAGTTTGCCCGGATCGTAGAAATGACCATAACTTTCACACTGGTTGCAATTATTTGCTTTATACGATGGAAAAACTGTTGTATTTATATTGTATTTTATGCTTCGGGCATCGACTACTAAGGCCCTAACTATTCGATGTTGTGGAGCAACGACCTAGAGTGAAGCCTAGGTTGCCCGGAACGTAGAAATGACCATTACTTTCACACTGGTTGCAATTATTCATGCTATACGATGGAAAAACTGCTGTATTTTTATTGTATTTTATGCTTCTGGCATTGACTTCTAAGATCCTAGCTATTCGATCTCGGGCGCAGCGTCCAAGAGTGAAGCGTATGTTGCCCGAAACGTAGAAATGACCATTACATTCACACTGGTTGCAATTATTCTTTTTATACGATGGAAAAACTGTTGTACTCTTATTGTATTTTATGCTTTGGGCGTTGACTTCTAAGGTCGTAGCTATTCGATGTGGTGGAGCAACGCCCTAGAGTGAAGCATAGGCTGCCCGGAACGTAGAAATGCACATTACTTTCACACTGCTTGCAATTATTCCGGTTATACGATGGAAAGACCGATGTGTTTTTATTGTATTTTATACTCTTGGCGTTGACCTCTAAGTCCCTAGCTATTCGACCTGGTGGAGCAACGCCCTAGGGCGAAGCCTAGAGTGCCCGGAACGTAGAAATGGCCATTACTTTCACACTGGTTGCAAATATTCGTTTTATACGATAGAAAAACTGTTGTATCTATATCGTATTTTATGCTTCTGGCGTTGACTTCTAAGTCCCAACGTATTCGATCTGGTAGAGCAATGCCTCAGAGTTAAGTGTAGGATGTCCGAAACGTAGAAATGAGATAACTTTCATACTGATTGCAATTATTCGTTTTATACCATGGAAAAGCTGTTGTATTTGTATTGTATTTTATGGTTTTGGCGTTGACTTCTTAGGCCCTAACTATTCGATGTGGTGGAGCAATGCCTCAGAGTTAAGTCTAGGACGCCCGAAACGCCGAAATGATCATTACTTTCACACTGGTTGCAATTATTCATGCTATACGACGGAAAAACTGTTGCATTTTTATTGTATTTTCTGCTTCTGGCTTCGACTTCTAAGGGCCTAGCTATTCGATCTGGTGGGGCAACGTCCAAGAGTGAAGCCTATGTTACCCGGAACGTAGAAATGACCATAACCTTCACACTGGTTGCAATTACTCGTTTTATACAATGGAAAAACTGTTGTATTTATATTGTATTTTATGCTTCTGGCCTTGACTCCTTAGGCCCTAACTATTCGATCTGGTGGAGCAACGCCATAGAGTGAAACGTAGGTGGCCCGGAACGCAGAAATGAACATTACTTTCACACTGGTTGTAATTATTCCTGTTATACGATGGAAAAACAGTTGTATTTTTATTGTATTTTATGCTTCTGGCGTTTAATTCTAAGTCCCTAGCTATTCGATCTGGTGGAGCAACGCCCTAGAGTGAAGCCTAGGTTGGCCGGAACGTAGAAATGACCATTACTTTCACACTGGTTGCAATTATTCGTTCTATACGATGGAAAAGCTGTTGCATCTTTATTGTATTTTATGCTTCTGGCGTTGACTTCTAAGCCCCTTACTATTCGATCTGGTGGAGCAACGCCCTAGAGTGAAGCCTAGGTTGCCCGGTACGTAGAAATGACCATTACCTTCACGCTTGTTGCAATTATTCCTGTTACTCGATGAAAAAGCTGTTGTATTTCTTATTGCGTTCTATGCTTCAGGCGTTGACTTCTAAGGCCGTAGCTATTCGATGTGGCGGAGCAACGCCCTTGAGTGAAGCCTAGGTTGGCCGGAACGTAGAAATGGCCATTAATTTCACACTGGTTGCAATTATTCGCCTTATGCGATGGAAAAACTGTTGTATTTATATTGTATATTATGCTTCTGGAGTTGACTTCTTAGGTCCTAACTATTCGATCTGGTGGAGCAACGCCCTAGAGTGAAGCGTAGGGTGCCCGGAACGTAGAAATGAACATTACTTTCACACTGGTTGCAATTATTCATTTTATACGATGGAAAAGCTGTTGTATTTATATTGTATTTAATGCTTCTGGCGTTGAATTCTAATGCCGTAGCAATTCGGTGTGGTGGAGCAACGCCCTAGAGTTAAGCCTAGGGTGCCCGGAGAGTAGAAATGACCATTACTTTCACACTGGTTGCTATTATTCGTTTTATACGATGGAAAAACAGTTGTATTTATTTTGTATTTGGTGCTTCTGGCGTTGACTTCTTAGGCCCTAACTATACGATCTGGTGGAGCAACGCCATAGAGTGAAGCCTAGGTTGCCCGGAACGTAGAAATTAACATAACTTTCACACTGGTTGCAATTATTCGTTTTATACAATGGAAAACTGTTCTATTTAATTTGTATTTTATGCTTCTGGCGTTGCCTTCTAAGGTCCTAGCTATTCGATCTCGTGAGGCAACGTTCAAGAGTGAAGCGTATGTTGCCCGAAACGTAGAAATGACCATTACCTTCACACTGGTTGCAGTTATTCCTGTTATACGATGGTAAAACTGTTGCATCTCTATTGTATTTTATGTTTCGGCCGCTGACTTCTATGGCGCTAACTATTCGATCTAGAGAAGCGACGCCCTAGAGTGAAGCCTAGGTTGCCCGGAACGTAGAAATGACAATACCTTTCACTCTGGTTGCAACTATTCCTGTTATACGATGGAAAAGGTGTTGTATTTATATTGTATTTTATGCTTCTGGCGCTGAATTCTCAGGCCCTAACTATTCAATCTGGCGGAGCAACGACCTAGAGTGAAGCCTAGGTTGCCCGAAACGTAGAAATGACCATCACTTTCACACTGGTTGCAATTGTTCCTGTTATACGATGGACAAACTGTTGCATTTTTATTGTATTTTATGCTTCTGGCGCTGAATTCTCAGGCCCTAACTATTCGATCTGGCGGAGCAACACCGTAGAGTGAAGCCTAGGTGGCCCGAAACGTAGAAATGACCATCACTTTCACACTGGTTGCAATTGTTCCTGTTATACGATGGACAAACTGTTGCATTTTTATTGTACTTTATGCTTCTGGCATTGACTTCTAAGGCCCTAGCTATTCCATCTGGCGGAGCAACGCCCTAGAGTGAAGCCTAGGTTGCCCGGAACGTAGAAATGACCATACCTTTCACTCTGGTTGCAACTATTCCTGTTATACGATGGAAAAGGTGTTGTATTTATATTGTATTTTATGCTTCTGGCGCTGAATTCTCAGGCCCTAACTATTCGATCTGGCGGAGCAGCGCCCTAGAGTGAAGCCTAGGTTGCCCGAAACGTAGAAATGACCATCACTTTCACACTGGTTGCAATTGTTCCTGTGATACGATGGACAAACTGTTGCATTTTTATTGTATTTTATGCTTCTGGCGCTGAATTCTCAGGCCCTAACTATTCGATCTGGCGGAGCAACACCCTAGAGTGAAGCCTAGGTTGCCCGAAACGTAGAAATGTCCATTACTTTCACACTGGTTGCAATTATTCCTGTTACTCGATGAAAAAGCTGTTGTATTTCTTATTGCGTTTTATGCTTCAGGCGTTGACTTCTAAGGCCGTAGCTATTCGATCTGGTGGGGCAACGCCCTAGAGTGAAACCTAGGTTGCTCGGAATGTAGAAATGACCATAACTTTCACACTGGTTGCAATTATTCGTTTTATACGATGGAAAAACTGTTGCATTTATATTGTATTTTATGCTTCTGACGTAGAATTCTAAGGCCGTAGCTATTCGATGTGGTGGAGCAACGCCCTAGAGTGAAGCCTAGGTTGCCCGGAACGTAGAAATGACCATTACTTTCACACTGGTTGCAATTATCCGTTTTATACAATGGAAAAACTGTTGTACTTATATTATATTTTATTCTTCTGTCGTTGATTTCTAAGTCCCTAGCTATTCGATCTGGTGGAGCAACGCCCTAGAGTTAAACCTAGGTTACCCGGGACGTAGAAATGACCAGTACTTTCACACTGTTTGCAGTTATTCCTGTTATACGATGGAAGGACTGTTGTATTTTTATAGCATTTTATGCTTCTGTCGTTGACTACTTAGGCCCTAGCTATTCGATCTGGTGGCACAACGCACTAGAGTGAAGCCTAGGTTGCACGGAACGTAGAAATGACCATAACTTTCACACTGGTTGCAATTATTCGCCTTATGCGATGGAAAAACTGTTGTATTTATATTGTATATTATGCTTCTGGAGTTGACTTCTTAGGTCCTAACTATTCGATCTGGTGGAGCAACGCCCTAGAGTGAAGCCTAGGGTGCCCGGAACGTAGAAATGAACATTACTTTAACACTGGTTGCAATTATCCGTTTTATACGATGGAAAAACTGTTGTATTTAGTTTGTATTTGATGCTTCTGGCGTTGACTTCTTAGGCCCTACCTATTCGATCTGGTCGTGCAACGCCATATAGTGAAAGGCAGGTAGCCCGGAACGTAGAAATCTCCATTACATTCACACTGGTTGCAATTATTCCTGTTATGACCATTACTTTCACACTGTTTGCAATTATTCATTTTATACGATGGGAAAGCTGTTGTATTTATATTGTATTTAATGCTTCTGCCGTTGACTTCTAAGTCCGTAACAATTAGATGTGGTGGAGCAACACCCTAGAGCGAAGCCTAGGTTCCCCGGAAAGTAGAAATGACCATAACTTTCATACTGGTTGCAATTATTCGTTTTATACGATGAAAAAACTGTTGTATTTATTATGTATTTGGTGCTTCTGGCGTTGACTTCTTAGGCCATAACTATTCCATCTGGTGGAGCAACGCCATAGAGTGAAACGTAGGTTGCCCGGAACGTAGAAATGACCATTATATTCACACCAGTTGCAATTATTCCTGCTATACGATGGAAAAACTGTTGTATTTTTATTGTATTTTACGCTCCTGGCGTTGAATTCTAAGTCCCTAGCTATTCGATCTGGTGGAGCAACGCCCTATAGTGAAGCCCAGGTTGCGCGGAAGGTAGAAATGACCATTACTTTCACAATGTTTGCAACTATTCATTTTATACGATGGAAAAGCTGTTGTATTTATATTGTATTTAATGCTTCTGGCGTTGACTTTTTAGGCCCTAACTATTCGTTCTGGTGGAGCAACGCCATAGAGTGAATCCTAGGTTGCCCGGAACGTAGAAATTAACATAACTTTCACACTGGTTGCAATTGTTCGTTTTATACAATGGAAAACTGTTATATTTATACTGTATTTTATGCTTCTGGTGTTGACTTCTAAGGCCCTAACTATTCGATCTGGCGGAGCAACGCCCTAGAGTGAAGCCTAGGTTGCCCGAAACGTAGAAATGACCATCACTTTCACGCTGGTTGCAATTGTTCCTGTCATACGATGGACAAACTGTTGCATTTTTATTGTACTTTATGCTTCTGGCGTTGACTTCTAAGGCCCTAGCAATTCGATCTGGTGGAGCAACACCCTAAAGGGAAGCCTAGGTTGCCCGGAACGTAGGAATGACCATAACATTCACACTGGTTGCAATTATTCCTGTTATACGATGGAAGGACTGTTGTATTTTTATAGTATTTTATGCTTCTTGGCGTTGACTCCTTGGGTCCAAACAATTCGATCAGGTGGACCAACGCCCCAGAGTGAAGCCTAGGTTGCACGGAACGTAGAAAAGCCCATTACTTTCACACTGGTTGCAATAATTCCTGGTATACGTTGGAAGAACTGTTGTATTTTTATTGTATTTTTTGCTTCTGTCGTTGACCTCCGAGTCCTTAGCTGTTCGATCTGGTGGAACAACGCCCTAGGGCGAAGCATAGGGTGCCCGGAACGTAGAAATGTCCATTACTTTCAAACTGGTTGCAATTACTCGTTTTATACGATGAAAAAAATTTTGTACTTATATCGTATTTTATGCTTCCGGCGTTGACTTCTTAGGCCCTAACTATTCGATCTGGTGGCACAACGCACTAGAGTGCAGCCTAGTTTGCCCGGATCGTAGAAATGACCATAACTTTCACACTGGTTGCAATTATTTGCTTTATACGATGGAAAAACTGTTGTATTTATATTGTATTTTATGCTTCGGGCGTCGACTACTAAGGCCCTAACTATTCGATGTTGTGGAGCAACGACCTAGAGTGAAGCCTAGGTTGCCCGGAACGTAGAAATGACCATTACTTTCACACTGGTTGCAATTATTCATGCTATACGATGGAAAAGCTGCTGTATTTTTATTGTATTTTATGCTTCTGGCATTGACTTCTAAGATCCTAGCTATTCGATCTCGGGCGCAGCGTCCAAGAGTGAAGCGTATGTTGCCCGAAACGTAGAAATGACCATTACATTCACACTGGTTGCAATTATTCTTTTTATACGATGGAAAAACTGTTGTACTCTTATTGTATTTTATGCTTTGGGCGTTGACTTCTAAGGTCGTAGCTATTCGATGTGGTGGAGCAACGCCCTAGAGTGAAGCATAGGCTGCCCGGAACGTAGAAATGCACATTACTTTCACACTGCTTGCAATTATTCCTGTTATACGATGGAAAGACCGATGTGTTTTTATTGTATTTTATACTCTTGGCGTTGACCTCTAAGTCCCTAGCTATTCGACCTGGTGGAGCAACGCCCTAGGGCGAAGCCTAGGGTGCCCGGAACGTAGAAATGGCCATTACTTTCACACTGGTTGCAAATATTCGTTTTATACGATGGAAAAACTGTTGTATCTATATCGTATTTTATGCTTCTGGCGTTGACTTCTAAGTCCCAACGTATTCGATCTGGCAGAGCAATGCCTCAGAGTTAAGTGTAGGATGTCCGAAACGTAGAAATGAGATAACTTTCATACTGATTGCAATTATTCGTTTTATACCATGGAAAAGCTGTTGTATTTGTATTGTATTTTATGGTTCTGGCGTTGACTTCTTAGGCCCTAACTATTCGATGTGGTGGAGCAATGCCTCAGAGTTAAGTCTAGGATGCCCGAAACGCCGAAATGATCATTACTTTCACACTGGTTGCAATTATTCCTGCTATACGACGGAAAAACTGTTGCATTTTTATTGTATTTTCTGCTTCTGGCTTCGACTTCTAAGGGCCTAGCTATTCGATCTGGTGGGGCAACGTCCAAGAGTGAAGCCTATGTTGCCCGGAACGTAGAAATGACCATAACCTTCACACTGGTTGCAATTACTCGTTTTATACAATGGAAAAACTGTTGTATTTATATTGTATTTTATGCTTCTGGCCTTGACTCCTTAGGCCCTAACTATTCGATCTGGTGGAGCAACGCCATAGAGTGAAACGTAGGTGGCCCGGAACGCAGAAATGTACATTACTTTCACACTGGTTGTAATTATTCCTGTTATACGATGGAAAAACAGTTGTATTTTTATTGTATTTTATGCTTCTGGCGTTTAATTCTAAGTTCCTAGCTATTCGATCTGGTGGAGCAACGCCCTAGAGTGAAGCCTAGGTTGGCCGGAACGTAGAAATGGCCATTACTTTCACACTGGTTGCAATTATTCCTGTTATACGATGAAACAACTGTTGTATTTTTATTATATTTTATGCTTCTGGCGCTGACGTCAGAAGTCCCTAGCTATTGGATCTGGTGGAGCAACACCCTAGAGCGAAACCTAGGTTGCCCGGGACGTAGAAATGACCATTACTTTCACACTGGTTGCAATTATTCCTGTTATACGATTGAAGGACTGTTGTATTTTTATAGTATTTTATGCTTCTGTCGTTGACTACTTAGGCCCTAGCTATTCGATCTGGTGGCACAACGCACTAGAGTGAAGCCTAGGTTGCACGGAACGTAGAAATGACCATAACTTTCACACTGGTTGCAATTATTCGCCTTATGCGATGGAAAAACTGTTGTATTTATATTGTATATTATGCTTCTGGAGTTGACTTCTTAGGTCCTAACTATTCGATCTGGTGGAGCAACGCCCTAGAGTGAAGCCTAGGGTGCCCGGAACGTAGAAATGAACATTACTTTAACACTGGTTGCAATTATCCGTTTTATACGATGGAAAAACTGTTGTATTTAGTTTGTATTTGATGCTTCTGGCGTTGACTTCTTAGGCCCTACCTGTTCGATCTGGTCGTGCAACGCCATATAGTGAAAGGCAGGTAGCCCGGAACGTAGAAATCTCCATTACATTCACACTGGTTGCAATTATTCCTGTTATGACCATTACTTTCACACTGTTTGCAATTATTCATTTTATACGATGGGAAAGCTGTTGTATTTATATTGTATTTAATGCTTCTGCCGTTGACTTCTAAGTCCGTAACAATTAGATGTGGTGGAGCAACACCCTAGAGCGAAGCCTAGGTTGCCCGGAAAGTAGAAATGACCATAACTTTCATACTGGTTGCAATTATTCGTTTTATACGATGAAAAAACTGTTGTATTTATTATGTATTTGGTGCTTCTGGCGTTGACTTCTTAGGCCATAACTATTCCATCTGGTGGAGCAACGCCATAGAGTGAAACGTAGGTTGCCCGGAACGTAGAAATGACCATTATATTCACACCAGTTGCAATTATTCCTGCTATACGATGGAAAAACTGTTGTATTTTTATTGTATTTTACGCTCCTGGCGTTGAATTCTAAGTCCCTAGCTATTCGATCTGGTGGAGCAACGCCCTATAGTGAAGCCCAGGTTGCGCGGAAGGTAGAAATGACCATTACTTTCACACTGGTTGCAATTATTCATTTTATACGATGGAAAAGCTGTTGTATTTATATTGTATTTAATGCTTCTGGCGTTGAATTCTAATGCCGTAGCTATTCGGTGTGGTGGAGCAACGCCCTAGAGTGAAGCCTAGGGTGCCCGGAAAGTAGAAATGACCATTACTTTCAAACTGGTTGCAATTATTTGTTTTATACGATGGAAAAACAGTTGTATTTATTTTGTATTTGGTGATTCTGGCGTTGACTTTTTAGGCCCTAACTATTCGTTCTGGTGGAGCAACGCCATAGAGTGAAGCCTAGGTTGCCCGGAACGTTGAAATTAACATAACTTTCACACTGGTTGCAATTGTTCGTTTTATACAATGGAAAACTGTTATATTTATACTGTATTTTATGCTTCTGGTGTTGACTTCTGAGGCCCTAACTATTCGATCTGTCGGAGCAACGCATTAGAGTGAAGCCTAGGTTGCCCGAAACGTAGAAATGACCATCACTTTCACACTGGTTGCAATTGTTCCTGTCATACGATGGACAAACTGTTGCATTTTTATTGTACTTTATGCTTCTGGCGTTGACTTCTAAGGCCCTAGCTATCCGATCTGGTGGAGCAACACCCTAAAGGGAAGCCTAGGTTGCCCGCAACGTAGGAATGACCATAACATTCACACTGGTTGCAATTATTCCTGTTATACGATGGAAGGACTGTTGTATTTTTATAGTATTTTATGCTTCTTGGCGTTGACTCCTTGGGTCCAAACAATTCGATCTGGTGGACCAACGCCCCAGAGTGAAGCCTAGGTTGCACGGAACGTAGAAATGCCCATTACTTTCACACTGTTTGCAATAATTCCTGGTATACGATGGAAGAACTGTTGTATTTTTATTGTATTTTTTGCTTCTGTCGTTGACCTCCGAGTCCTTAGCTGTTCGATCTGGTGGAACAACGCCCTAGGGCGAAGCATAGGGTGCCCGGAACGTAGAAATGTCCATTACTTTCAAACTGGTTGCAATTACTCGTTTTATACGATGAAAAAAATTTTGTACTTATATCGTATTTTATGCCTCCGGCGTTGACTTCTTAGGCCCTAACTATTCGATCTGGTGGCACAACGCACTAGGGTGCAGCCTAGTTTGCCCGGATCGTAGAAATGACCATAACTTTCACACTGGTTGCAATTATTTGCTTTATACGATGGAAAAACTGTTGTATTTATATTGTATTTTATGCTTCGGGCATCGACTACTAAGGCCCTAACTATTCGATGTTGTGGAGCAACGACCTAGAGTGAAGCCTAGGTTGCCCGGAACGTAGAAATGACCATTACTTTCACACTGGTTGCAATTATTCATGCTATACGATGGAAAAACTGCTGTATTTTTATTGTATTTTATGCTTCTGGCATTGACTTCTAAGATCCTAGCTATTCGATCTCGGGCGCAGCGTCCAAGAGTGAAGCGTATGTTGCCCAAAACGTAGAAATGACCATTACATTCACACTGGTTGCAATTATTCTTTTTATACGATGGAAAAACTGTTGTACTCTTATTGTATTTTATGCTTTGGGCGTTGACTTCTAAGGTCGTAGCTATTCGATGTGGTGGAGCAACGCCCTAGAGTGAAGCATAGGCTGCCCGGAACGTAGAAATGCACATTACTTTCACACTGCTTGCAATTATTCCGGTTATACGATGGAAAGACCGATGTGTTTTTATTGTATTTTATACTCTTGGCGTTGACCTCTAAGTCCCTAGCTATTCGACCTGGTGGAGCAACGCCCTAGGGCGAAGCCTAGAGTGCCCGGAACGTAGAAATGGCCATTACTTTCACACTGGTTGCAAATATTCGTTTTATACGATAGAAAAACTGTTGTATCTATATCGTATTTTATGCTTCTGGCGTTGACTTCTAAGTCCCAACGTATTCGATCTGGTAGAGCAATGCCTCAGAGTTAAGTGTAGGATGTCCGAAACGTAGAAATGAGATAACTTTCATACTGATTGCAATTATTCGTTTTATACCATGGAAAAGCTGTTGTATTTGTATTGTATTTTATGGTTTTGGCGTTGACTTCTTAGGCCCTAACTATTCGATGTGGTGGAGCAATGCCTCAGAGTTAAGTCTAGGACGCCCGAAACGCCGAAATGATCATTACTTTCACACTGGTTGCAATTATTCATGCTATACGACGGAAAAACTGTTGCATTTTTATTGTATTTTCTGCTTCTGGCTTCGACTTCTAAGGGCCTAGCTATTCGATCTGGTGGGGCAACGTCCAAGAGTGAAGCCTATGTTACCCGGAACGTAGAAATGACCATAACCTTCACACTGGTTGCAATTACTCGTTTTATACAATGGAAAAACTGTTGTATTTATATTGTATTTTATGCTTCTGGCCTTGACTCCTTAGGCCCTAACTATTCGATCTGGTGGAGCAACGCCATAGAGTGAAACGTAGGTGGCCCGGAACGCAGAAATGAACATTACTTTCACACTGGTTGTAATTATTCCTGTTATACGATGGAAAAACAGTTGTATTTTTATTGTATTTTATGCTTCTGGCGTTTAATTCTAAGTCCCTAGCTATTCGATCTGGTGGAGCAACGCCCTAGAGTGAAGCCTAGGTTGGCCGGAACGTAGAAATGACCATTACTTTCACACTGGTTGCAATTATTCGTTCTATACGATGGAAAAGCTGTTGCATCTTTATTGTATTTTATGCTTCTGGCGTTGACTTCTAAGCCCCTTACTATTCGATCTGGTGGAGCAACGCCCTAGAGTGAAGCCTAGGTTGCCCGGTACGTAGAAATGACCATTACCTTCACGCTTGTTGCAATTATTCCTGTTACTCGATGAAAAAGCTGTTGTATTTCTTATTGCGTTTTATGCTTCAGGCGTTGACTTCTAAGGCCGTAGCTATTCGATGTGGCGGAGCAACGCCCTTGAGTGAAGCCTAGGTTGGCCGGAACGTAGAAATGGCCATTAATTTCACACTGGTTGCAATTATTCGCCTTATGCGATGGAAAAACTGTTGTATTTATATTGTATATTATGCTTCTGGAGTTGACTTCTTAGGTCCTAACTATTCGATCTGGTGGAGCAACGCCCTAGAGTGAAGCGTAGGGTGCCCGGAACGTAGAAATGAACATTACTTTCACACTGGTTGCAATTATTCATTTTATACGATGGAAAAGCTGTTGTATTTATATTGTATTTAATGCTTCTGGCGTTGAATTCTAATGCCGTAGCAATTCGGTGTGGTGGAGCAACGCCCTAGAGTTAAGCCTAGGGTGCCCGGAGAGTAGAAATGACCATTACTTTCACACTGGTTGCTATTATTCGTTTTATACGATGGAAAAACAGTTGTATTTATTTTGTATTTGGTGCTTCTGGCGTTGACTTCTTAGGCCCTAGCTATCCGATCTGGTGGAGCAACACCCTAAAGGGAAGCCTAGGTTGCCCGCAACGTAGGAATGACCATAACATTCACACTGGTTGCAATTATTCCTGTTATACGATGGAAGGACTGTTGTATTTTTATAGTATTTTATGCTTCTTGGCGTTGACTCCTTGGGTCCAAACAATTCGATCTGGTGGACCAACGCCCCAGAGTGAAGCCTAGGTTGCACGGAACGTAGAAATGCCCATTACTTTCACACTGTTTGCAATAATTCCTGGTATACGATGGAAGAACTGTTGTATTTTTATTGTATTTTTTGCTTCTGTCGTTGACCTCCGAGTCCTTAGCTGTTCGATCTGGTGGAACAACGCCCTAGGGCGAAGCATAGGGTGCCCGGAACGTAGAAATGTCCATTACTTTCAAACTGGTTGCAATTACTCGTTTTATACGATGAAAAAAATTTTGTACTTATATCGTATTTTATGCCTCCGGCGTTGACTTCTTAGGCCCTAACTATTCGATCTGGTGGCACAACGCACTAGGGTGCAGCCTAGTTTGCCCGGATCGTAGAAATGACCATAACTTTCACACTGGTTGCAATTATTTGCTTTATACGATGGAAAAACTGTTGTATTTATATTGTATTTTATGCTTCGGGCATCGACTACTAAGGCCCTAACTATTCGATGTTGTGGAGCAACGACCTAGAGTGAAGCCTAGGTTGCCCGGAACGTAGAAATGACCATTACTTTCACACTGGTTGCAATTATTCATGCTATACGATGGAAAAACTGCTGTATTTTTATTGTATTTTATGCTTCTGGCATTGACTTCTAAGATCCTAGCTATTCGATCTCGGGCGCAGCGTCCAAGAGTGAAGCGTATGTTGCCCGAAACGTAGAAATGACCATTACATTCACACTGGTTGCAATTATTCTTTTTATACGATGGAAAAACTGTTGTACTCTTATTGTATTTTATGCTTTGGGCGTTGACTTCTAAGGTCGTAGCTATTCGATGTGGTGGAGCAACGCCCTAGAGTGAAGCATAGGCTGCCCGGAACGTAGAAATGCACATTACTTTCACACTGCTTGCAATTATTCCGGTTATACGATGGAAAGACCGATGTGTTTTTATTGTATTTTATACTCTTGGCGTTGACCTCTAAGTCCCTAGCTATTCGACCTGGTGGAGCAACGCCCTAGGGCGAAGCCTAGAGTGCCCGGAACGTAGAAATGGCCATTACTTTCACACTGGTTGCAAATATTCGTTTTATACGATAGAAAAACTGTTGTATCTATATCGTATTTTATGCTTCTGGCGTTGACTTCTAAGTCCCAACGTATTCGATCTGGTAGAGCAATGCCTCAGAGTTAAGTGTAGGATGTCCGAAACGTAGAAATGAGATAACTTTCATACTGATTGCAATTATTCGTTTTATACCATGGAAAAGCTGTTGTATTTGTATTGTATTTTATGGTTTTGGCGTTGACTTCTTAGGCCCTAACTATTCGATGTGGTGGAGCAATGCCTCAGAGTTAAGTCTAGGACGCCCGAAACGCCGAAATGATCATTACTTTCACACTGGTTGCAATTATTCATGCTATACGACGGAAAAACTGTTGCATTTTTATTGTATTTTCTGCTTCTGGCTTCGACTTCTAAGGGCCTAGCTATTCGATCTGGTGGGGCAACGTCCAAGAGTGAAGCCTATGTTACCCGGAACGTAGAAATGACCATAACCTTCACACTGGTTGCAATTACTCGTTTTATACAATGGAAAAACTGTTGTATTTATATTGTATTTTATGCTTCTGGCCTTGACTCCTTAGGCCCTAACTATTCGATCTGGTGGAGCAACGCCATAGAGTGAAACGTAGGTGGCCCGGAACGCAGAAATGAACATTACTTTCACACTGGTTGTAATTATTCCTGTTATACGATGGAAAAACAGTTGTATTTTTATTGTATTTTATGCTTCTGGCGTTTAATTCTAAGTCCCTAGCTATTCGATCTGGTGGAGCAACGCCCTAGAGTGAAGCCTAGGTTGGCCGGAACGTAGAAATGACCATTACTTTCACACTGGTTGCAATTATTCGTTCTATACGATGGAAAAGCTGTTGCATCTTTATTGTATTTTATGCTTCTGGCGTTGACTTCTAAGCCCCTTACTATTCGATCTGGTGGAGCAACGCCCTAGAGTGAAGCCTAGGTTGCCCGGTACGTAGAAATGACCATTACCTTCACGCTTGTTGCAATTATTCCTGTTACTCGATGAAAAAGCTGTTGTATTTCTTATTGCGTTTTATGCTTCAGGCGTTGACTTCTAAGGCCGTAGCTATTCGATGTGGCGGAGCAACGCCCTTGAGTGAAGCCTAGGTTGGCCGGAACGTAGAAATGGCCATTAATTTCACACTGGTTGCAATTATTCGCCTTATGCGATGGAAAAACTGTTGTATTTATATTGTATATTATGCTTCTGGAGTTGACTTCTTAGGTCCTAACTATTCGATCTGGTGGAGCAACGCCCTAGAGTGAAGCGTAGGGTGCCCGGAACGTAGAAATGAACATTACTTTCACACTGGTTGCAATTATTCATTTTATACGATGGAAAAGCTGTTGTATTTATATTGTATTTAATGCTTCTGGCGTTGAATTCTAATGCCGTAGCAATTCGGTGTGGTGGAGCAACGCCCTAGAGTTAAGCCTAGGGTGCCCGGAGAGTAGAAATGACCATTACTTTCACACTGGTTGCTATTATTCGTTTTATACGATGGAAAAACAGTTGTATTTATTTTGTATTTGGTGCTTCTGGCGTTGACTTCTTAGGCCCTAACTATACGATCTGGTGGAGCAACGCCATAGAGTGAAGCCTAGGTTGCCCGGAACGTAGAAATTAACATAACTTTCACACTGGTTGCAATTATTCGTTTTATACAATGGAAAACTGTTCTATTTAATTTGTATTTTATGCTTCTGGCGTTGCCTTCTAAGGTCCTAGCTATTCGATCTCGTGAGGCAACGTTCAAGAGTGAAGCGTATGTTGCCCGAAACGTAGAAATGACCATTACCTTCACACTGGTTGCAGTTATTCCTGTTATACGATGGTAAAACTGTTGCATCTCTATTGTATTTTATGTTTCGGCCGCTGACTTCTATGGCGCTAACTATTCGATCTAGAGAAGCGACGCCCTAGAGTGAAGCCTAGGTTGCCCGGAACGTAGAAATGACAATACCTTTCACTCTGGTTGCAACTATTCCTGTTATACGATGGAAAAGGTGTTGTATTTATATTGTATTTTATGCTTCTGGCGCTGAATTCTCAGGCCCTAACTATTCAATCTGGCGGAGCAACGACCTAGAGTGAAGCCTAGGTTGCCCGAAACGTAGAAATGACCATCACTTTCACACTGGTTGCAATTGTTCCTGTTATACGATGGACAAACTGTTGCATTTTTATTGTATTTTATGCTTCTGGCGCTGAATTCTCAGGCCCTAACTATTCGATCTGGCGGAGCAACACCGTAGAGTGAAGCCTAGGTGGCCCGAAACGTAGAAATGACCATCACTTTCACACTGGTTGCAATTGTTCCTGTTATACGATGGACAAACTGTTGCATTTTTATTGTACTTTATGCTTCTGGCATTGACTTCTAAGGCCCTAGCTATTCCATCTGGCGGAGCAACGCCCTAGAGTGAAGCCTAGGTTGCCCGGAACGTAGAAATGACCATACCTTTCACTCTGGTTGCAACTATTCCTGTTATACGATGGAAAAGGTGTTGTATTTATATTGTATTTTATGCTTCTGGCGCTGAATTCTCAGGCCCTAACTATTCGATCTGGCGGAGCAGCGCCCTAGAGTGAAGCCTAGGTTGCCCGAAACGTAGAAATGACCATCACTTTCACACTGGTTGCAATTGTTCCTGTGATACGATGGACAAACTGTTGCATTTTTATTGTATTTTATGCTTCTGGCGCTGAATTCTCAGGCCCTAACTATTCGATCTGGCGGAGCAACACCCTAGAGTGAAGCCTAGGTTGCCCGAAACGTAGAAATGTCCATTACTTTCACACTGGTTGCAATTATTCCTGTTACTCGATGAAAAAGCTGTTGTATTTCTTATTGCGTTTTATGCTTCAGGCGTTGACTTCTAAGGCCGTAGCTATTCGATCTGGTGGGGCAACGCCCTAGAGTGAAACCTAGGTTGCTCGGAATGTAGAAATGACCATAACTTTCACACTGGTTGCAATTATTCGTTTTATACGATGGAAAAACTGTTGCATTTATATTGTATTTTATGCTTCTGACGTAGAATTCTAAGGCCGTAGCTATTCGATGTGGTGGAGCAACGCCCTAGAGTGAAGCCTAGGTTGCCCGGAACGTAGAAATGACCATTACTTTCACACTGGTTGCAATTATCCGTTTTATACAATGGAAAAACTGTTGTACTTATATTATATTTTATTCTTCTGTCGTTGATTTCTAAGTCCCTAGCTATTCGATCTGGTGGAGCAACGCCCTAGAGTTAAACCTAGGTTACCCGGGACGTAGAAATGACCAGTACTTTCACACTGTTTGCAGTTATTCCTGTTATACGATGGAAGGACTGTTGTATTTTTATAGCATTTTATGCTTCTGTCGTTGACTACTTAGGCCCTAGCTATTCGATCTGGTGGCACAACGCACTAGAGTGAAGCCTAGGTTGCACGGAACGTAGAAATGACCATAACTTTCACACTGGTTGCAATTATTCGCCTTATGCGATGGAAAAACTGTTGTATTTATATTGTATATTATGCTTCTGGAGTTGACTTCTTAGGTCCTAACTATTCGATCTGGTGGAGCAACGCCCTAGAGTGAAGCCTAGGGTGCCCGGAACGTAGAAATGAACATTACTTTAACACTGGTTGCAATTATCCGTTTTATACGATGGAAAAACTGTTGTATTTAGTTTGTATTTGATGCTTCTGGCGTTGACTTCTTAGGCCCTACCTATTCGATCTGGTCGTGCAACGCCATATAGTGAAAGGCAGGTAGCCCGGAACGTAGAAATCTCCATTACATTCACACTGGTTGCAATTATTCCTGTTATGACCATTACTTTCACACTGTTTGCAATTATTCATTTTATACGATGGGAAAGCTGTTGTATTTATATTGTATTTAATGCTTCTGCCGTTGACTTCTAAGTCCGTAACAATTAGATGTGGTGGAGCAACACCCTAGAGCGAAGCCTAGGTTCCCCGGAAAGTAGAAATGACCATAACTTTCATACTGGTTGCAATTATTCGTTTTATACGATGAAAAAACTGTTGTATTTATTATGTATTTGGTGCTTCTGGCGTTGACTTCTTAGGCCATAACTATTCCATCTGGTGGAGCAACGCCATAGAGTGAAACGTAGGTTGCCCGGAACGTAGAAATGACCATTATATTCACACCAGTTGCAATTATTCCTGCTATACGATGGAAAAACTGTTGTATTTTTATTGTATTTTACGCTCCTGGCGTTGAATTCTAAGTCCCTAGCTATTCGATCTGGTGGAGCAACGCCCTATAGTGAAGCCCAGGTTGCGCGGAAGGTAGAAATGACCATTACTTTCACAATGTTTGCAACTATTCATTTTATACGATGGAAAAGCTGTTGTATTTATATTGTATTTAATGCTTCTGGCGTTGACTTTTTAGGCCCTAACTATTCGTTCTGGTGGAGCAACGCCATAGAGTGAATCCTAGGTTGCCCGGAACGTAGAAATTAACATAACTTTCACACTGGTTGCAATTGTTCGTTTTATACAATGGAAAACTGTTATATTTATACTGTATTTTATGCTTCTGGTGTTGACTTCTAAGGCCCTAACTATTCGATCTGGCGGAGCAACGCCCTAGAGTGAAGCCTAGGTTGCCCGAAACGTAGAAATGACCATCACTTTCACGCTGGTTGCAATTGTTCCTGTCATACGATGGACAAACTGTTGCATTTTTATTGTACTTTATGCTTCTGGCGTTGACTTCTAAGGCCCTAGCAATTCGATCTGGTGGAGCAACACCCTAAAGGGAAGCCTAGGTTGCCCGGAACGTAG